>NC_082370.1:0-600000 GCF_027477595.1 Haemorhous mexicanus
TGTTGCCCAGAGTGGCCGGCTGGCTCCTGAAATTCCGCATTGTGTCTCAGACCCAAGCTGGAACCAGTGCCTACTCAGTCTGGTTTGACAGTGCCAGGTGGCTCTTGATATCTGCCACCAGGTAGCCAGGCAGCTGAGTTTTGTTTCCCAGGGAAAAGGGCTGGCGTTGGTGTTTGAAGGCCTGTTGCCAAAGTGGCCGGATGACTCCTGAAATTCCGCATTGCGCAGTATGCCTGCCAGACCCAAGCTGCCATCACTTGCAACTTGGGCTTGTTTGACTGAGTCACGTGGCTCCTACAATCTGCCATCAGACATGTGGGAGGATGAGTATTGTTTTTCCGGGAAAAAGGCCGGCGTTGTTGTTCAAGGGCCTGTCGCCTGGATTGGCCGGCCGGCTCCTGAAATTCTACATTGCGCAAGATACCTCCCAGACCCAAGCTGGCACCAGCGCCGACTCGGTCTGGTTTGGCAGTGCCAAGTGGCTCCTGCAACCTGACATCAGAAACCCAGGCAGCTGAGTTTTCTTTCCCATGGAAAAGGGCTGGCGTTTGTCCAGGGGCCTTTGGCCAGGAGTGGCCCCCTGGCTTCTAAAAAATTGTGCATTGCACAGGATGCCTCCCAGACCCAAGCTGGCAACACTTGCATCTTGCGCTGTTTGGTCAGTGCCAGGTGGCTCTTGCAATCTGCCATTAGAAACCCGGGCAGCTGTGTTTTCTTTCCCAGGGTAGAGGCCCAGATTTGGTGCTTGGGGGACTTTGGCCCTGAGTGGCCGTCCAGCTCCAGAAATTCCACATTGCGCATGATGCCGGCCAGACCCAAGCTGGCATCACTTGCAACTCTGGCTGGTTTGACATTGCGAAGTGGCACCTGCAATCTGCCATCAGGAATGCCAGTGGGGGAGTTTTCTTTACCGCTGAAAAGGGTTGGCTGGTTGGTGCTTGGGGACTTGTTGCCCAGAGTGGCCGGCTGGCTCCTGAAATTCCGCATTGTGTCTCAGACCCAAGCTGGAACCAGTGCCTACTCAGTCTGGTTTGACAGTGCCAGGTGGCTCTTGATATCTGCCATCAGGTAGCCAGGCAGTTGAGTTTTGTTTCCCAGGGAAAAGGGCTGGCGTTGGTGTTTGAAGGCCTGTTGCCCAGAGTGGCCGGATGACTCCTGAAATTCCACATCGCGCAGGATTCCTCCAGACCCAGGCTGACACCATTTGCAATTTGGACTGCTTTGACAGTGCCAAGTGGCTCTTGCAATCTGCCTTCAGGATGGCGGGCGGGTGTGTTTTGCTTCCCGGTGAAAAGGGCTGGCATTTGATTGCGGGGGCATGTGGCCCAGAGTGGCCAGCTGGCCCTTCAATTCCACATTGCACAGGTTGCTTCGCAGACCCGAGCTGGCACAACTTGAAACTCGGTCTTGTTTGACAGAGCAAAGTCGCTCCTACAATCTGCTATCAGGAATGTGGGACGATGATTATTGTTTCCCCTGGAAAAAAGGCTGGCGTTGTTGTTCAGGGGCCTGTCGCCTGGGATGGCCGGCTGGCTCCTGAAATTCTACATTGCGCAAGATGCCTCTCAGAACCAAGCTGGCACCAGCGCCAACTCGGTCTGGTTTGGCAGTGCCAAGTGGCTCCTGCAACCTGACATCAGAAACCCGGGCGGCTGAGTTTTCTTTCCCATGGAAAAGGGCTGGCGTTTGTGTCAAGGAGCCTGCGGCCAGGAGTGGCTCCCTGGCTTCTAAAAAATTCTGCATTGCACAGGATGCCTCCCAGACCCAAGTTGGCACCACTTGCATCTTGCGCTGTTTGGTCAGTGCCCGGTGGCTCTTGCAATCTGCCATTAGAAACCCGGGCAGCTGTGTTTTCTTTCCCAGGGTAGAGGCCCAGCTTTGGTGCTTGGGGGACTTTGGCCCAGAGTGGCTGTCCATCTCCAGAAATTCCACATTGCGCAGAATGCCTGCCAGACCCAAGCTGGCATCCCTTGCAACTCTGGCTGGTTTCACAGTGTCAAGTGGCACCTGCAATCTGCCATCAGGAATGCGGGCAGGTGAGTTTTGTTTCCCAGAGAAAAGGGCTGGCCTTGGTGTTTGAAGGCCTGTTGCCCAGCCTGGCTGGCTGGCTCGTGAAATTCCGCATTGCGCAAGTTGTTTCGAAGACTCATGTTCGCGCCCGTGCCAGCTCGGGCTGGTTTGACATTGCGAAGTGGCTCCTGCAATCTGCCATCAGGAATGCCGGTTGGTGAGTTTTCTTTACCGCTGAAAAGGGTTGGCTGGTTGGTGCTTGGGGACTTGTGGCCCAGAGTGGCCGGCTGGCTCCTGAAAGTCCACATTGTGTCTCAGACCCAAGCTGGAATCAGTGCCTACTCAGTCTGGTTTGACAGTGCCAGGTGGCTCTTGTTATCTGCCATCAGGTAGCCAGGCAGTTGAGTTTTGTTTGCCAGGGAAAAGGGCTGGCGTTGGCGTTTGAAGGCCTGTTGCCCAGAGTGGCCGGCTGGCTCCTGAAATTCCGCATTGTGTCTCAGACCCAAGCTGGAACCAGTGCCTACTCAGTCTGGTTTGACAGTGCCAGGTGGCTCTTGATATCTGCCATCAGGTAGCCAGGCAGTTGAGTTTTGTTTCCCAGGGAAAAGGGCTGGCGTTGGTGTTTGAAGGCCTGTTGCCCAGAGTGGCCGGATGACTCCTGAAATTCCACATCGCGCAGGATTCCTCCAGACCCAGGCTGACACCATTTGCAATTTGGACTGCTTTGACAGTGCCAAGTGGCTCTTGCAATCTGCCTTCAGGATGGCGGGCGGGTGTGTTTTGCTTCCCGGTGAAAAGGGCTGGCATTTGATTGCGGGGGCATGTGGCCCAGAGTGGCCAGCTGGCCCTTCAATTCCACATTGCACAGGTTGCTTCGCAGACCCGAGCTGGCACAACTTGAAACTCGGTCTTGTTTGACAGAGCAAAGTCGCTCCTACAATCTGCTATCAGGAATGTGGGACGATGATTATTGTTTCCCCTGGAAAAAAGGCTGGCGTTGTTGTTCAGGGGCCTGTCGCCTGGGATGGCCGGCTGGCTCCTGAAATTCTACATTGCGCAAGATGCCTCTCAGAACCAAGCTGGCACCAGCGCCAACTCGGTCTGGTTTGGCAGTGCCAAGTGGCTCCTGCAACCTGACATCAGAAACCCGGGCGGCTGAGTTTTCTTTCCCATGGAAAAGGGCTGGCGTTTGTGTCAAGGAGCCTGCGGCCAGGAGTGGCTCCCTGGCTTCTAAAAAATTCTGCATTGCACAGGATGCCTCCCAGACCCAAGTTGGCACCACTTGCATCTTGCGCTGTTTGGTCAGTGCCCGGTGGCTCTTGCAATCTGCCATTAGAAACCCGGGCAGCTGTGTTTTCTTTCCCAGGGTAGAGGCCCAGCTTTGGTGCTTGGGGGACTTTGGCCCAGAGTGGCTGTCCATCTCCAGAAATTCCACATTGCGCAGGATGCCTGCCAGACCCAAGCTGGCATCCCTTGCAACTCTGGCTGGTTTCACAGTGTCAAGTGGCACCTGCAATCTGCCATCAGGAATGCGGGCAGGTGAGTTTTGTTTCCCAGAGAAAAGGGCTGGCCTTGGTGTTTGAAGGCCTGTTGCCCAGCCTGGCTGGCTGGCTCGTGAAATTCCGCATTGCGCAAGTTGTTTCGAAGACTCATGTTCGCGCCCGTGCCAGCTTGGGCTGGTTTGACATTGCGAAGTGGCTCCTGCAATCTGCCATCAGGAATGCCGGTTGGTGAGTTTTCTTTACCGCTGAAAAGGGTTGGCTGGTTGGTGCTTGGGGACTTGTGGCCCAGAGTGGCCGGCTGGCTCCTGAAAGTCCACATTGTGTCTCAGACCCAAGCTGGAATCAGTGCCTACTCAGTCTGGTTTGACAGTGCCAGGTGGCTCTTGTTATCTGCCATCAGGTAGCCAGGCAGTTGAGTTTTGTTTGCCAGGGAAAAGGGCTGGCGTTGGCGTTTGAAGGCCTGTTGCCCAGAGTGGCCGGATGACTCCTGAAATTCCGCATCGCGCAGGATTCCTCCCAAACCCAAGCTGCCATCATTTGCAACTCGGGCTTGTTTGACAGAGCAAAGTGGCTCCTACAATCTGGCATCAGGAATGTGGGAGGATGAGTATTGTTTCCCCTGATAAAAAGGCCGGCGTTGTTGTTCAAGGGCCTGTCGCCTGGAATGGCCGGCGGGCTCCTGAAATTCTACATTGCGCAAGATGCCTCTCAGAACCAAGCTGGCACCAGCGCCAACTCGGTCTGGTTTGGCGGTGCCAAGTGGCTCCTGCAACCTGACATCAGAAACCCGGGCGGCTGAGTTTTCTTTCCCATGGAAAAGGGCTGGCATTTGTCCAGGGGCCTGCGGCCAGCAGTGGCCCCCTGGCTTCTAAAAAATTCTGCATTGCACAGGATGCCTCCCAGACCATAAGTTGGCACCACTTGCATCTTGCGCTGTTTGGTCAGTGCCAGGTGGCTCTTGCAATCTGTCATTAGAAACCCGGGCAGCTGAGTTTTCTTTCCCAGGGTAGAGGCCCAGCTTTTGTGCTTGGGGGGCTTTGGCCCGGAGTTGCCATCCAGCTCCAGAAATTCCACATTGCGCAGGATTCCTTCCAGACCCAAGCTGGCATCCCTTGCAACTCTGGCTGGTTTCACAGTGTCAAGTGGCTCCTGCAATCTGCCATCAGGTATTAGGGCAGGTGAGGTTTGTTTCCCAGGGAAAAGGGCTGACGTTGCTGTGTGAAGGCCTGTTGCCCAGCCTGGCTGGCTGGCTCCTGAAATTCCGCATTGGCAAGATGTTTCGCAGACCCATGTTCGTGCCTGTGCCAGCTCGGGCTGGTTTGACATTGCAAAGTGGCACCTGCATTCTGCCATCAGGAATGCCGGTTGGTGAGTTTTCTTTACCGCTGAAAAGGGTTGGCTGGTTGGTGCTTGGGGACTTGTGGCCCAGATGGGCCGGCTGGCTCCTGAAATTCCGCATTGTGTCTCAGACCCAAGCTGGAACCAGTGCCTACTCAGTCTGGTTTGACAGTGCCAGGTGGCTCTTGATATCTGCCATCAGGTAGCCAGGCAGTTGAGTTTTGTTTCCCAGGGAAAAGGGCTGGCGTTGGCGTTTGAATGCCTGTTTCCCAGAGTGGCCGGCTGACTCCTGAAATTCTGCATCGCGCAGGATTCCTCCCAGACCCAGGCTGACACCACTTGCAATTTGGACTGCTTTGACAGTGCCAAGTGGCTCTTGCAATCTGCTTTCATGATGGCGGCCGGGTGTGTTTTGCTTCCCGGTGAAAAGGGCAGGCGTTTGATTGCGGCGGCCTGGGGCCCAGAGTGGCCGGCTGGCCCTTCAATTCCACATTGCACAGGTTGCTTCGCAGACCCAAGCTGGCACAACTTGAAACTCGGTCTTGTTTGACAGAGCAAAGTGGCTCCTACAATCTGCCATCAGGAATGTGGGACGATGATTATTGTTTCCCCTGGAAAAAAGGCTGGCGTTGTTGTTCAGGGGCCTGTCGCCTGGGATGGCCGGCTGGCTCATGAAATTCCGCATTGCGCAAGATGTTTCATAGACCCATGTTCGCGCCTGTGCCAGCTCGGTCTGGTTTGGCAGTGCCAAGTGGCTCCTGCAATCTGCCATCAGGAATGCCGGTTGGTGAGTTTTCTTTACCGCTGAAAAGGGTTGGCTGGTTGGTGCTTGGGGACTTGTGGCCCAGAGTGGCAGGCTGGCTCCTGAAATTCCGCATTGTGTCTCAGACCCAAGCTGGAACCAGTGCCTACTCAGTCTGGTTTGACAGTGCCAGGTGGCTCTTGATATCTGCCACCAGGTAGCCAGGCAGTTGAGTTTTGTTTCCCAGGGAAAAGGGCTGGCGTTGGTGTTTGAAGGCCTGTTGCCAAAGTGGCCGGATGACTCCTGAAATTCCGCATTGCGCAGTATGCCTGCCAGACCCAAGCTGCCATCACTTGCAACTCGGGCTTGTTTGACTGAGTCACGTGGCTCCTACAATCTGCCATCAGACATGTGGGAGGATGAGTATTGTTTTTCCGGGAAAAAGGCCGGCGTTGTTGTTCAAGGGCCTGTCGCCTGGATTGGCCGGCCGGCTCCTGAAATTCTACATTACGCAAGATACCTCCCAGACCCAAGCTGGCACCAGCGCCGACTCGGTCTGGTTTGGCAGTGCCAAGTGGCTCCTGCAACCTGACATCAGAAACCCAGGCAGCTGAGTTTTCTTTCCCATGGAAAAGGGCTGGCGTTTGTCCAGGGGCCTTTGGCCAGGAGTGGCCCCCTGGCTTCTAAAAAATTGTGCATTGCACAGGATGCCTCCCAGACCCAAGCTGGCACCACTTGCATCTTGCGCTGTTTGGTCAGTGCCAGGTGGCTCTTGCAATCTGCCATTAGAAACCCGGGCAGCTGTTTTTTCTTTCCCAGGGTAGAGGCCCAGATTTGGTGCTTGGGGGACTTTGGCCCTGAGTGGCGGTCCAGCTCCAGAAATTCCACATTGCGCATGATGCCTGCCAGACCCAAGCTGGCATCACTTGCAACTCTGGCTGGTTTCACAGTGTCAAGTGCCTCCTGCAATCTTCCATCAGGAATGCCAGTGGGGGAGTTTTCTTTACCGCTGAAAAGGGTTGGCTGGTTGGTGCTTGGGGACTTGTGGCCCAGAGTGGCCGGCTGGCTCCTGAAATTCCGCATTGTGTCTCAGACCCAAGCTGGAACCAGTGCCTACTCAGTCTGGTTTGACAGTGCCAGGTGGCTCTTGATATCTGCCATCAGGTAGCCAGGCAGTTGAGTTTTGTTTCCCAGGGAAAAGGGCTGGCGTTGGCGTTTGAAGGCCTGTTGCCCAGAGTGGCCGGATGACTCCTGAAATTCCACATCGCGCAGGATTCCTCCAGACCCAGGCTGACACCATTTGCAATTTGGACTGCTTTGACAGTGCCAAGTGGCTCTTGCAATCTGCCTTCAGGATGGCGGCCGGGTGTGTTTTGCTTCCCGGTGAAAAGGGCTGGCATTTGATTGCGGGGGCATGTAGCCCAGAGTGGCCAGCTGGCCCTTCAATTCCACATTGCAGAGGTTGCTTCGCAGACCCGAGCTGGCACAACTTGAAACTCGGTCTTGTTTGACAGAGCAAAGTCGCTCCTACAATCTGCCATCAGGAATGTGGGACGATGATTATTGTTTCCCCTGGAAAAAAGGCTGGCGTTGTTGTTCAAGCCTGTCGCCTGGGATGGCCGGCTGGCTCCTGAAATTCTACATTGCACAAGATGCCTCTCAGAACCAAGCTGGCACCAGCGCCAACTCGGTCTGGTTTGGCAGTGCCAAGTGGCTCCTGCAACCTGACATCAGAAACCCGGGCGGCTGAGTTTTCTTTCCCATGGAAAAGGGCTGGCGTTTGTGTCAAGGAGCCTGCGGCCAGGAGTGGCTCCCTGGCTTCTAAAAAATTCTGCATTGCACAGGATGCCTCCCAGACCCAAGTTGGCACCACTTGCATCTTGCGCTGTTTGGTCAGTGCCCGGTGGCTCTTGCAATCTGCCATTAGAAACCCGGGCAGCTGTGTTTTCTTTCCCAGGGTAGAGGCCCAGCTTTGGTGCTTGGGGGACTTTGGCCCAGAGTGGCTGTCCATCTCCAGAAATTCCACATTGCGCAGGATGCCTGCCAGACCCAAGCTGGCATCCCTTGCAACTCTGGCTGGTTTCACAGTGTCAAGTGGCACCTGCAATCTGCCATCAGGAATGCGAGCAGGTGAGTTTTGTTTCCCAGAGAAAAGGGCTGGCCTTGGTGTTTGAATGCCTGTTGCCCAGCCTGGCTGGCTGGCTCATGAAATTCCGCATTGCGCAAGTTGTTTCGAAGACTCATGTTCGCGCCCGTGCCAGCTTGGGCTGGTTTGACATTGCGAAGTGGCTCCTGCAATCTGCCATCAGGAATGCCGGTTGGTGAGTTTTCTTTACCGCTGAAAAGGGTTGGCTGGTTGGTGCTTGGGGACTTGTGGCCCAGAGTGGCCGGCTGGCTCCTGAAAGTCCACATTGTGTCTCACACCCAAGCTGGAATCAGTGCCTACTCAGTCTGGTTTGACAGTGCCAGGTGGCTCTTGTTATCTGCCATCAGGTAGCCAGGCAGTTGAGTTTTGTTTGCCAGGGAAAAGGGCTGGCGTTGGCGTTTGAAGGCCTGTTGCCCAGAGTGGCCGGATGACTCCTGAAATTCCGCATCGCGCAGGATTCCTCCCAGACCCAGGCTGACACCACTTGCAATTTGGACTGCTTTGACAGTGCCAAGTGGCTCTTGCAATCTGCCTTCAGGATGGCGGCCGGGTGTGTTTTGCTTCCCGGTGAAAAGGGCTGGCGTTTGATTGCGGCGGCCTGGGGCCCAGAGTGGCCGGCTGGCCCTTCAATTCCACATTGCAGAGGTTGCTTCCCAGACCCAAGCTGGCACAACTTGAAACTCGGTCTTGTTTGACAGAGCAAAGTGGCTCCTACAATCTGCCATCAGGAATGTGGGACGATGATTATTGTTTCCCCTGGAAAAAAGGCTGGCGTTGTTGTTCAGGGGCCTGTCGCCTGGGAGGGCCGGCTGGCTCATGAAATTCCGCATTGCGCAAGATGTTTCATACACCCATGTTCGCGCCTGTGCCAGCTCAGTCTGGTTTGGCAGTGCCAAGTGGCTCCTGCAATCTGCCGTCAGGAATGCCGGTTGGTGAGTTTTCTTTACCGCTGAAAAGGGTTGGCTGGTTGGTGCTTGGGGACTTGTGGCCCAGAGTGGCAGGCTGGCTCCTGAAATTCCGCATTGTGTCTCAGACCCAAGCTGGAACCAGTGCCTACTCAGTCTGGTTTGACAGTGCCAGGTGGCTCTTGATATCTGCCACCAGGTAGCCAGGCAGTTGAGTTTTGTTTCCCAGGGAAAAGGGCTGGCGTTGGTGTTTGAAGGCCTGTTGCCAAAGTGGCCGGATGACTCCTGAAATTCCGCATTGCGCAGTATGCCTGCCAGACCCAAGCTGCCATCACTTGCAACTCGGGCTTGTTTGACTGAGTCACGTGGCTCCTACAATCTGCCATCAGACATGTGGGAGGATGAGTATTGTTTTTCCGGGAAAAAGGCCGGCGTTGTTGTTCAAGGGCCTGTCGCCTGGATTGGCCGGCCGGCTCCTGAAATTCTACATTGCGCGAGATACCTCCCAGACCCAAGCTGGCACCAGCGCCAACTCGGTCTGGTTGGGCAGTGCCAAGTGGCTCCTGCAACCTGACATCAGATACCCAGGCAGCTGAGTTTTCTTTCCCATGGAAAAGGGCTGGCGTTTGTCCAGGGGCCTTTGGCCAGGAGTGGCCCCCTGGCTTCTAAAAAATTGTGCATTGCACAGGATGCCTCCCAGACCCAAGTTGGCACCACTTGCATGTTGCGCTGTTTGGTCAGTGCCTGGTGGCTCTTGCAATCTGCCATTAGAAACCCGGGCAGCTGTGTTTTCTTTCCCAGGGTAGAGGCCCAGCTTTGGTGCTTGGGGGACTTTGGCCCTGAGTGGCGGTCCAGCTCCAGAAATTCCACATTGCGCATGATGCCTGCCAGACCCAAGCTGGCATCACTTGCAACTCTGGCTGGTTTCACAGTGTCAAGTGCCTCCTGCAATCTTCCATCAGGAATGCCAGTGGGGGAGTTTTCTTTACCGCTGAAAAGGGTTGGCTGGTTGGTGCTTGGGGACTTGTGGCCCAGAGTGGCCGGCTGGCTCCTGAAATTCCGCATTGTGTCTCAGACCCAAGCTGGAACCAGTGCCTACTCAGTCTGGTTTGACAGTGCCAGGTGGCTCTTGATATCTGCCATCAGGTAGCCAGGCAGTTGAGTTTTGTTTCCCAGGGAAAAGGGCTGGCGTTGGCGTTTGAAGGCCTGTTGCCCAGAGTGGCCGGATGACTCCTGAAATTCCACATCGCGCAGGATTCCTCCAGACCCAGGCTGACACCATTTGCAATTTGGACTGCTTTGACAGTGCCAAGTGGCTCTTGCAATCTGCCTTCAGGATGGCGGCCGGGTGTGTTTTGCTTCCCGGTGAAAAGGGCTGGCATTTGATTGCGGGGGCATGTAGCCCAGAGTGGCCAGCTGGCCCTTCAATTCCACATTGCACAGGTTGCTTCGCAGACCCGAGCTGGCACAACTTGAAACTCGGTCTTGTTTGACAGAGCAAAGTCGCTCCTACAATCTGCTATCAGGAATGTGGGACGATGATTATTGTTTCCCCTGGAAAAAAGGCTGGCGTTGTTGTTCAGGGGCCTGTCGCCTGGGATGGCCGGCTGGCTCCTGAAATTCTACATTGCGCAAGATGCCTCTCAGAACCAAGCTGGCACCAGCGCCAACTCGGTCTGGTTTGGCAGTGCCAAGTGGCTCCTGCAACCTGACATCAGAAACCCGGGCGGCTGAGTTTTCTTTCCCATGGAAAAGGGCTGGCGTTTGTGTCAAGGAGCCTGCGGCCAGGAGTGGCTCCCTGGCTTCTAAAAAATTCTGCATTGCACAGGATGCCTCCCAGACCCAAGTTGGCACCACTTGCATCTTGCGCTGTTTGGTCAGTGCCCGGTGGCTCTTGCAATCTGCCATTAGAAACCCGGGCAGCTGTGTTTTCTTTCCCAGGGTAGAGGCCCAGCTTTGGTGCTTGGGGGACTTTGGCCCAGAGTGGCTGTCCATCTCCAGAAATTCCACATTGCGCAGGATGCCTGCCAGACCCAAGCTGGCATCCCTTGCAACTCTGGCTGGTTTCACAGTGTCAAGTGGCACCTGCAATCTGCCATCAGGAATGCGAGCAGGTGAGTTTTGTTTCCCAGAGAAAAGGGCTGGCCTTGGTGTTTGAAGGCCTGTTGCCCAGCCTGGCTGGCTGGCTCATGAAATTCCGCATTGCGCAAGTTGTTTCGAAGACTCATGTTCGCGCCCGTGCCAGCTTGGGCTGGTTTGACATTGCGAAGTGGCTCCTGCAATCTGCCATCAGGAATGCCGGTTGGTGAGTTTTCTTTACCGCTAAAAAGGGTTGGCTGGTTGGTGCTTGGGGACTTGTGGCCCAGAGTGGCCGGCTGGCTCCTGAAATTCCACATTGTGTCTCAGACCCAAGCTGGAATCAGTGCCTACTCAGTCTGGTTTGACAGTGCCAGGTGGCTCCTGCAACCTGACATCAGAAACCCGGGCGGCTGAGTTTTCTTTCCCATGGAAAAGGGCTGGCGTTTGTCCAGGGGCCTGCGGCCAGCAGTGGCCCCCTGGCTTCTAAAAAATTCTGCATTGCACAGGATGCCTCCCAGACCATAAGTTGGCACCACTTGCATCTTGCGCTGTTTGGTCAGTGCCAGGTGGCTCTTGCAACCTGACATTAGAAACCCGGGCAGCTGAGTTTTCTTTCCCAGGGTAGAGGCCCAGCTTTTGTGCTTGGGGGCTTTGGCCCGGAGTTGCCATCCAGCTCCAGAAATTCCACATTGCGCAGGATTCCTTCCAGACCCAAGCTGGCATCCCTTGCAACTCTGGCTGGTTTCACAGTGTCAAGTGGCTCCTGCAATCTGCCATCAGGTATTAGGGCAGGTGAGGTTTGTTTCCCAGGGAAAAGGGCTGGCGTTGCTGTGTGAAGGCCTGTTGCCCAGCCTGGCTGGCTGGCTCCTGAAATTCCGCATTGGCAAGATGTTTCGCAGACCCATGTTCGTGCCTGTGCCAGCTCGGGCTGGTTTGACATTGCGAAGTGGCACCTGCAATCTGCCATCAGGAATGCCGGTTGGTGAGTTTTCTTTACCGCTGAAAAGGGTTGGCTGGTTGGTGCTTGGGGACTTGTGGCCCAGAGTGGCCGGCTGGCTCCTGAAATTCCGCATTGTGTCTCAGACCCAAGCTGGAGTAAGTGCCTACTCAGTCTGGTTTGACAGTGCCAGGTGGCTCTTGATATCTGCCATCAGGTAGCCAGGCAGTTGAGTTTTGTTTCCCAGGGAAGAGGGCTGGCGTTGGTGTTTGAAGGCCTGTTGCCCAGAGTGGCCGGCTGACTCCTGAAATTCCGCATCACGCAGGATTCCTCCCAGACCCAGGCTGACACCACTTGCAATTTGGACTGCTTTGACAGTGCCAAGTGGCTCTTGCAATCTGCCTTCAGGGTGGCGGCCGGGTGTGTTTTGCTTCCTGGTGAAAAGGGCTGGCGTTTGATTGCGGGGGCCTGTGGCCCAGAGTGGCCGGCTGGCCCTTCAATTCCACATTGCAGAGGTTGCTTCCCAGACCCAAGCTGGCACAACTTGAAACTCGGTCTTGTTTGACAGAGCAAAGTGGCTCCTACAATCTGCCATCAGGAATGTGGGACGATGATTATTGTTTCCCCTGGAAAAAAGGCTGGCGTTGTTGTTCAGGGGCCTGTCGCCTGGGATGGCCGGCTGGCTCCTGAAATTCTACATTGCGCAAGATGCCTCTCAGAACCAAGCTGGCACCAGCGCCAACTCGGTCTGGTTTGGCAGTGCCAAGTGGCTCCTGCAACTTGACATCAGAAACCCGGGCGGCTGAGTTTTCTTTCCCATGGAAAAGGGCTGGCGTTTGCGTCAAGGAGCCTGCGGCCAGGAGTGGCCCCCTGGCTTCTAAAAAATTCTGCATTGCACAGGATGCCTCCCAGACCATAAGTTGGCACCACTTGCATCTTGCGCTGTTTGGTCAGTGCCCGGTGGCTCTTGCAATCTGCCATTAGAAACCCGGGCAGCTGTGTTTTCTTTCCCAGGGTAGAGGCCCAGCTTTGGTGCTTGGGGGACTTTGGCCCGGAGTGGCCGTCCATCTCCAGAAATTCCACATTGCGCATGATGCCTGCCAGACCCAAGCTGGCATCCCTTGCAACTCTGGCTGGTTTCACAGTGTCAAGTGGCACCTGCAATCTGCCATCAGGAATGCGAGCAGGTGAGTTTTGTTTCCCAGAGAAAAGGGCTGGCCTTGGTGTTTGAAGGCCTGTTGCCCAGCCTGGCTGGCTGGCTCATGAAATTCCGCATTGCGCAAGTTGTTTCGAAGACTCATGTTCGCGCCCGTGCCAGCTTGGGCTGGTTTGACATTGCGAAGTGGCTCCTGCAATCTGCCATCAGGAATGCTGGTTGGTGAGTTTTCTTTACTGCTGAAAAGGGTTGGCTGGTTGGTGCTTGGGGACTTGTGGCCCAGAGTGGCCGGCTGGCTCCTGAAATTCCACATTGTGTCTCAGACCCAAGCTGGAATCAGTGCCTACTCAGTCTGGTTTGACAGTGCCAGGTGGCTCCTGCAACCTGACATCAGAAACCCGGGCGGCTGAGTTTTCTTTCCCATGGAAAAGGGCTGGCGTTTGTCCAGGGGCCTGCGGCCAGCAGTGGCCCCCTGGCTTCTAAAAAATTCTGCATTGCACAGGATGCCTCCCAGACTATAAGTTGGCACCACTTGCATCTTGCGCTGTTTGGTCAGTGCCAGGTGGCTCTTGCAATCTGCCATTAGAAACCCGGGCAGCTGAGTTTTCTTTCCCAGGGTAGAGGCCCAGCTTTTGTGCTTGGGGGGCTTTGGCCCGGAGTTGCCATCCAGCTCCAGAAATTCCACATTGCGCAGGATTCCTTCCAGACCCAAGCTGGCATCCCTTGCAACTCTGGCTGGTTTCACAGTGTCAAGTGGCTCCTGCAATCTGCCATCAGGTATTAGGGCAGGTGAGGTTTGTTTCCCAGGGAAAAGGGCTGGCGTTGCTGTGTGAAGGCCTGTTGCCCAGCCTGGCTGGCTGGCTCCTGAAATTCCGCATTGGCAAGATGTTTCGCAGACCCATGTTCGTGCCTGTGCCAGCTCGGGCTGGTTTGACATTGCGAAGTGGCACCTGCAATCTGCCATCAGGAATGCCGGTTGGTGAGTTTTCTTTACCGCTGAAAAGGGTTGGCTGGTTGGTGCTTGGGGACTTGTGGCCCAGATGGGCCGGCTGGCTCCTGAAATTCCGCATTGTGTCTCAGACCCAAGCTGGAACCAGTGCCTACTCAGTCTGGTTTGACAGTGCCAGGTGGCTCTTGATATCTGCCATCAGGTAGCCAGGCAGTTGAGTTTTGTTTCCCAGGGAAAAGGGCTGGCGTTGGCGTTTGAAGGCCTGTTGCCCAGAGTGGCCGGCTGACTCCTGAAATTCTGCATCGCGCAGGATTCCTCCCAGACCCAGGCTGACACCACTTGCAATTTGGACTGCTTTGACAGTGCCAAGTGGCTCTTGCAATCTGCCTTCAGGATGGCGGCCGGGTGTGTTTTGCTTCCCGGTGAAAAGGGCTGGCGTTTGATTGCGGCGGCCTGGGGCCCAGAGTGGCCGGCTGGCCCTTCAATTCCACATTGCAGAGGTTGCTTCCCAGACCCAAGCTGGCACAACTTGAAACTCGGTCTTGTTTGACAGAGCAAAGTGGCTCCTACAATCTGCCATCAGGAATGTGGGACGATGATTATTGTTTCCCCTGGAAAAAAGGCTGGCGTTGTTGTTCAGGGGCCTGTCGCCTGGGATGGCCGGCTGGCTCCTGAAATTCTACATTGCGCAAGATGCCTCTCAGAACCAAGCTGGCACCAGCGCCAACTCGGTCTGGTTTGGCAGTGCCAAGTGGCTCCTGCAACCTGACATCAGAAACCCGGGCGGCTGAGTTTTCTTTCCCATGGAAAAGGGCTGGCGTTTGTGTCAAGGAGCCTGCGGCCAGGAGTGGCCCCCTGGCTTCTAAAAAATTCTGCATTGCACAGGATGCCTCCCAGACCCAAGTTGGCACCACTTGCATCTTGCGCTGTTTGGTCAGTGCCCGGTGGCTCTTGCAATCTGCCATTAGAAACCCGGGCAGCTGTGTTTTCTTTCCCAGGGTAGAGGCCCAGCTTTGGTGCTTGGCGGACTTTGGCCCGGAGTGGCCGTCCAGCTCCAGAAATTCCACATTGCGCATGATGCCTGCCAGACCCAAGCTGGCATCCCTTGCAACTCTGGCTGGTTTCACAGTGTCAAGTGGCACCTGCAATCTGCCATCAGGAATGCGGGCAGGTGAGTTTTGTTTCCCAGAGAAAAGGGCTGGCCTTGGTGTTTGAAGGCCTGTTGCCCAGCCTGGCTGGCTGGCTCGTGAAATTCCGCATTGCGCAAGTTGTTTCGAAGACCCATGTTTGCGCCCGTGCCAGCTCGGGCTGGTTTGACATTGCGAAGTGGCTCCTGCAATCTGCCATCAGGAATGCCGGTTGGTGAGTTTTCTTTACCGCTGAAAAGGGTTGGCTGGTTGGTGCTTGGGGACTTGTGGCCCAGAGTGGCCGGCTGGCTCCTGAAATTCCGCATTGTGTCTCAGACCCAAGCTGGAACCAGTGCCTACTCAGTCTGGTTTGACAGTGCCAGGTGGCTCTTGATATCTGCCATCAGGTAGCCAGGCAGTTGAGTTTTGTTTCCCAGGGAAAAGGGCTGGCGTTGGTGTTTGAAGGCCTGTTGCCCAGAGTGGCCGGCTGACTCCTGAAATTCTGCATCGCGCAGGATTCCTCCCAGACCCAGGCTGACACCACTTGCAATTTGGACTGCTTTGACAGTGCCAAGTGGCTCTTGCAATCTGCCTTCAGGGTGGCGGCCGGGTGTGTTTTGCTTCCTGGTGAAAAGGGCTGGCGTTTGATTGCGGGGGCCTGTGGCCCAGAGTGTCCGGCTGGCCCTTCAATTCCACATTGCAGAGGTTGCTTCCCAGACCCAAGCTGGCACAACTTGAAACTCGGTCTTGTTTGACAGAGCAAAGTGGCTCCTACAATCTGCCATCAGGAATGTGGGACGATGATTATTGTTTCCCCTGGAAAAAAGGCTGGCGTTGTTGTTCAGGGGCCTGTCGCCTGGGATGGCCGGCTGGCTCCTGAAATTCTACATTGCGCAAGATGCCTCTCAGAACCAAGCTGGCACCAGCGCCAACTCGGTCTGGTTTGGCAGTGCCAAGTGGCTCCTGCAACCTGACATCAGAAACCCGGGCGGCTGAGTTTTCTTTCCCATGGAAAAGGGCTGGCGTTTGTGTCAAGGAGCCTGCGGCCAGGAGTGGCCCCCTGGCTTCTAAAAAATTCTGCATTGCACAGGATGCCTCCCAGACCCAAGTTGGCACCACTTGCATCTTGCGCTGTTTGGTCAGTGCCCGGTGGCTCTTGCAATCTGCCATTAGAAACCCGGGCAGCTGTGTTTTCTTTCCCAGGGTAGAGGCCCAGCTTTGGTGCTTGGGGGACTTTGGCCCGGAGTGGCCGTCCATCTCCAGAAATTCCACACTGCGCATGATGCCTGCCAGACCCAAGCTGGCATCCCTTGCAACTCTGGCAGGTTTCACAGTGTCAAGTGGCACCTGCAATCTGCCATCAGGAATGCGGGCAGGTGAGTTTTGTTTCCCAGAGAAAAGGGCTGGCCTTGGTGTTTGAATGCCTGTTGCCCAGCCTGGCTGGCTGGCTCGTGAAATTCCGCATTGCGCAAGTTGTTTCGAAGACCCATGTTTGCGCCCGTGCCAGCTCGGGCTGGTTTGACATTGCGAAGTGGCTCCTGCAATCTGCCATCAGGAATGCCGGTTGGTGAGTTTTCTTTACCGCTGAAAAGGGTTGGCTGGTTGGTGCTTGGGGACTTGTGGCCCAGAGTGGCCGGCTGGCTCCTGAAATTCCGCATTGTGTCTCAGACCCAAGCTGGAACCAGTGCCTACTCAGTCTGGTTTGACAGTGCCAGGTGGCTCTTGATATCTGCCATCAGGTAGCCAGGCAGTTGAGTTTTGTTTCCCAGGGAAGAGGGCTGGCGTTGGCGTTTGAAGGCCTGTTGCCCAGAGTGGCCGGCTGACTCCTGAAATTCCGCATCACGCAGGATTCCTCCCAGACCCAGGCTGACACCACTTGCAATTTGGACTGCTTTGACAGTGCCAAGTGGCTCTTGCAATCTGCCTTCAGGGTGGCGGCCGGGTGTGTTTTGCTTCCTGGTGAAAAGGGCTGGCGTTTGATTGCGGGGGCCTGTGGCCCAGAGTGGCCGGCTGGCCCTTCAATTCCACATTGCAGAGGTTGCTTCCCAGACCCAAGCTGGCACAACTTGAAACTCGGTCTTGTTTGACAGAGCAAAGTGGCTCCTACAATCTGCCATCAGGAATGTGGGACGATGATTATTGTTTCCCCTGGAAAAAAGGCTGGCGTTGTTGTTCAGGGGCCTGTCGCCTGGGATGGCCGGCTGGCTCCTGAAATTCTACATTGTGCAAGATGCCTCTCAGAACCAAGCTGGCACCAGCGCCAACTCGGTCTGGTTTGGCAGTGCCAAGTGGCTCCTGCAACTTGACATCAGAAACCCAGGCGGCTGAGTTTTCTTTCCCATGGAAAAGGGCTGGCGTTTGCGTCAAGGAGCCTGCGGCCAGGAGTGGCCCCCTGGCTTCTAAAAAATTCTGCATTGCACAGGATGCCTCCCAGACCCAAGTTGGCACCACTTGCATCTTGCGCTGTTTGGTCAGTGCCCGGTGGCTCTTGCAATCTGCCATTAGAAACCCGGGCAGCTGTGTTTTCTTTCCCAGGGTAGAGGCCCAGCTTTGGTGCTTGGGGGACTTTGGCCCGGAGTGGCCGTCCAGCTCCAGAAATTCCACATTGCGCAGGATGCCTGCCAGACCCAAGCTGGCATCCCTTGCAACTCTGGCTGGTTTCACAGTGTCAAGTGGCACCTGCAATCTGCCATCAGGAATGCGAGCAGGTGAGTTTTTTTTCCCAGAGAAAAGGGCTGGCCTTGGTGTTTGAAGGCCTGTTGCCCAGCCTGGCTGGCTGGCTCATGAAATTCCGCATTGCGCAAGTTGTTTCGAAGACTCATGTTCGCGCCCGTGCCAGCTTGGGCTGGTTTGACATTGCGAAGTGGCTCCTGCAATCTGCCATCAGGAATGCCGGTTGGTGAGTTTTCTTTACCGCTGAAAAGGGTTGGCTGGTTGGTGCTTGGGGACTTGTGGCCCAGAGTGGCCGGCTGGCTCCTGAAATTCCACATTGTGTCTCAGACCCAAGCTGGAATCAGTGCCTACTCAGTCTGGTTTGACAGTGCCAGGTGGCTCCTGCAACCTGACATCAGAAACCCGGGCGGCTGAGTTTTCTTTCCCATGGAAAAGGGCTGGCGTTTGTCCAGGGGCCTGCGGCCAGCAGTGGCCCCCTGGCTTCTAAAAAATTCTGCATTGCACAGGATGCCTCCCAGACCATAAGTTGGCACCACTTGCATCTTGCGCTGTTTGGTCAGTGCCAGGTGGCTCTTGCAATCTGCCATTAGAAACCCGGGCAGCTGTGTTTTCTTTCCCAGGGTAGAGGCCCATCTTTTGTGCTTGGGGGGCTTTGGCCCGGAGTTGCCATCCAGCTCCAGAAATTCCACATTGCGCAGGATTCCTTCCAGACCCAAGCTGGCATCCCTTGCAACTCTGGCTGGTTTCACAGTGTCAAGTGGCTCCTGCAATCTGCCATCAGGTATTAGGGCAGGTGAGGTTTGTTTCCCAGAGAAAAGGGCTGGCGTTGCTGTGTGAAGGCCTGTTGCCCAGCCTGGCTGGCTGGCTCCTGAAATTCCGCATTGGCAAGATGTTTCGCAGACCCATGTTCGTGCCTGTGCCAGCTCGGGCTGGTTTGACATTGCGAAGTGGCTCCTGCAATCTGCCATCAGGAATGCCGGTTGGTGAGTTTTCTTTACCGCTGAAAAGGGTTGGCTGGTTGGTGCTTGGGGACTTGTGGCCCAGAGTGGCCAGCTGGCTCCTGAAATTCCGCATTGTGTCTCAGACCCAAGCTGGAACCAGTGCCTACTCAGTCTGGTTTGACAGTGCCAGGTGGCTCTTGATATCTGCCATCAGGTAGCCAGGCAGTTGAATTTTGTTTCCCAGGGAAAAGGGCTGGCGTTGGCGTTTGAAGGCCTGTTGCCCAGAGTGGCCGGCTGACTCCTGAAATTCTGCATCGCGCAGGATTCCTCCCAGACCCAGGCTGACACCACTTGCAATTTGGACTGCTTTGACAGTGCCAAGTGGCTCTTGCAATCTGCCTTCAGGATGGCGGGCGGGTGTTTTTTGCTTCCCGGTGAAAGTGGCTGGTGTTTGATTGCGGCGGCCTGGGGCCCAGAGTGGCTGGCTGGCCCTTCAATTCCACATTGCACAGGTTGCTTCCCAGACCCAAGCTGGCACAACGTGAAACTCGGGCTTGTTTGACAGAGCAATGTGGCTCCTACAATCTGCCATCAGGAATGTGGGACGATGATTATTGTTTCCCCTGGAAAAAAGGCTGGCGTTGTTGTTCAGGGGCCTGTCGCCTGGGATGGCCGGCTGGCTCCTGAAATTCTACATTGCGCAAGATGCCTCCCAGACCCAAGCTGGCACCAGCGCCAACGCGGTCTGGTTTGGCAGTGCCAAGTGGCTCCTGCAACCTGACATCAGAAACTCGGGCGGCTGAGTTTTCTTTCCCATGGAAAAGGGCTGGCGTTTGTCCAGGGGCTTGCGGCCAGGAGTGGCCCCCTGGCTTCTAAAAAATTCTGCATTGCACAGGATGCCTCCCAGACCCAAGTTGGCACCACTTGCATCTTGCGCTGTTTGGTCAGTGCCCGGTGGCTCTTGCAATCTGCCATTAGAAACCCGGGCAGCTGTGTTTTCTTTCCCAGGGTAGAGGCCCAGCTTTGGTGCTTGGGGGACTTTGGCCCGGAGTGGCCATCCAGCTCCAGAAATTCCACATTGCGCAGGATGCCTGCCAGACCCAAGCTGGCATCCCTTGCAACTCTGGCTGGTTTCACAGTGTCAAGTGGCACCTGCAATCTGCCATCAGGAATGCGGGCAGGTGAGTTTTGTTTCCCAGAGAAAAGGGCTGGCCTTGGTGTTTGAAGGCCTGTTGCCCAGCCTGGCTGGCTGGCTCTTGAAATTCCACATTGCGCAAGTTGTTTCGAAGACCCATGTTTGCGCCCGTGCCAGCTCGGGCTGGTTTGACATTGCGAAGTGGCTCCTGCAATCTGCCATCAGGAATGCCGGTTGGTGAGTTTTCTTTACCGCTGAAAAGGGTTGGCTGGTTGGTGCTTGGGGACTTGTGGCCCAGAGTGGCCGGCTGGCTCCTGAAATTCCGCAGTGTGTCTCAGACCCAAGCTGGAACCAGTGCCTACTCAGTCTGGTTTGACAGTGCCAGGTGGCTCTTGATATCTGCCATCAGGTAGCCAGGCAGTTGAGTTTTGTTTCCCAGGGAAGAAGGCTGGCGTTGGTGTTTGAAGGCCTGTTGCCCAGAGTGGCCGGCTGACTCCTGAAATTCCGCATCACGCAGGATTCCTCCCAGACCCAGGCTGACACCACTTGCAATTTGGACTGCTTTGACAGTGCCAAGTGGCTCTTGCAATCTGCCTTCAGGATGGCGGCCGGGTGTGTTTTGCTTCCCGGTGAAAAGGGCTGGCGTTTGATTGCGGCGGCCTGTTGCCCAGAGTGGCCGGCTGGCCCTTCAATTCCACATTGCACAGGTAGCTTCGCAGACCCAAGCTGGCACAACTTGAAACTCAGTCTTGTTTGACAGAGCAAAGTGGCTCCTACAATCTGCCATCAGGAATGTGGGACGATGATTATTGTTTCCCCTGGAAAAAAGGCTGGCGTTGTTGTTCAGGGGCCTGTTGCCTGGGATGGCCGGCTGGCTCCTGAAATTCTACATTGCGCAAGATGCCTCTCAGAACCAAGCTGGCACCAGCGCCAACGCGGTCTGGTTTGGCAGTGCCAAGTGGCTCCTGCAACTTGACATCAGAAACCCGGGCGGCTGAGTTTTCTTTCCCATGGAAAAGGGCTGGCGTTTGTGTCAAGGAGCCTGCGGCCAGGAGTGGCCCCCTGGCTTCTAAAAAATTCTGCATTGCACAGGATGCCTCCCAGACCCAAGTTGGCACCACTTGCATCTTGCGCTGTTTGGTCAGTGCCCGGTGGCTCTTGCAATCTGCCATTAGAAACCCGGGCAGCTGTGTTTTCTTTCCCAGGGTAGAGGCCCAGCTTTGGTGCTTGGGGGACTTTGGCCCGGAGTGGCCGTCCATCTCCAGAAATTCCACATTGCGCAGGATTCCTTCCAGACCCAAGCTGGCATCCCTTGCAACTCTGGCTGGTTTCACAGTGTCAAGTGGCACCTGCAATCTGCCATCAGGAATGCGGGCAGGTGTGTTTTGTTTCCCAGAGAAAAGGGCTGGCCTTGGTGTTTGAAGGCCTGTTGCCCAGCCTGGCTGGCTGGCACATGAAATTCCGCATTGCGCAAGTTTTTTTTGAAGACTCATATTCGCGCCCATGCCAGCTTTGGCTGGTTTGACATTGCGAAGTGGCTCCTGCAATCTGCCATCAGGAATGCCGGTTGGTGAGTTTTCTTTACCGCTGAAAAGGGTTGGCTGGTTGGTGCTTGGGGACTTGTGGCCCAGAGTGGCCGGCTGGCTCCTGAAATTCCGCATTGTGTCTCAGACCCAAGCTGGAACCAGTGCCTACTCAGTCTGGTTTGACAGTGCCAGGTGGCTCTTGATATCTGCCATCAGGTAGCCAGGCAGTTGAGTTTTGTTTCCCAGGGAAAAGGGCTGGCGTTGGCGTTTGAAGGCCTGTTGCCCAGAGTGGCCGGATGACTCCTGAAATTCCGCATCGCGCAGGATTCCTCCCAGACCCAAGCTGCCATCACTTGCAACTCGGGCTTGTTTGACAGAGTCACGTGGCTCCTACAATCTGCCATCAGGAATGTGGGACGATGATTATTGTTTCCCCTGGAAAAAAGGCTGGCGTTGTTGTTCAGGGGCCTGTCGCCTGGGATGGCCGGCTGGCTCCTGAAATTCTAAATTGCGCAAGATGCCTCCCAGACCCAAGCTGGCACCAGCGCCAACGCGGTCTGGTTTGGCAGTGCCAAGTGGCTCCTGCAACCTGACATCAGAAACTCGGGCGGCTGAGTTTTCTTTCCCATGGAAAAGGGCTGGCGTTTGTCCAGGGGCTTGCGGCCAGGAGTGGCCCCCTGGCTTCTAAAAAATTCTGCATTGCACAGGATGCCTCCCAGACCCAAGTTGGCACCACTTGCATGTTGCGCTGTTTGGTCAGTGCCTGGTGGCTCTTGCAATCTTCCATTAGAAACCCGGGCAGCTGTGTTTTCTTTCCCAGGGTAGAGGCCCAGCTTTGGTGCTTGGGGGACTTTGGCCCGGAGTGGCCGTCCAGCTCCAGAAATTCCACATTGCGCATGATGCCTGCCAGACCCAAGCTGGCATTCCTTGCAACCCTGGCTGGTTTCACAGTGTCAAGTGGCACCTGCAATCTGCCATCAGGAATGCGGGCAGGTGAGTTTTGTTTCCCAGAGAAAAGGGCTGGCCTTGGTGTTTGAAGGCCTGTTGCCCAGCCTGGCTGGCTGGCTCTTGAAATTCCACATTGCGCAAGTTGTTTCGAAGACCCATGTTCGCGCCCATGCCAGCTCGGGCTGGTTTGACATTGCGAAGTGGCTCCTGCAATCTGCCATCAGGAATGCCGGTTGGTGAGTTTTCTTTACCGCTGAAAAGGGTTGGCTGGTTGGTGCTTGGGGACTTGTGGCCCAGAGTGGCCGGCTGGCTCCTGAAATTTCGCAGTGTGTCTCAGACCCAAGCTGGAACCAGTGCCTACTCAGTCTGGTTTGACAGTGCCAGGTGGCTCTTGATATCTGCCATCAGGTAGCCAGGCAGTTGAGTTTTGTTTCCCAGGGAAAAGGGCTGGCGTTGGCGTTTGAAGGCCTGTTTCCCAGAGTGGCCGGCTGACTCCTGAAATTCTGCATCGCGCAGGATTCCTCCCAGACCCAGGCTGACACCACTTGCAATTTGGACTGCTTTGACAGTGCCAAGTGGCTCTTGCAATCTGCCTTCAGGATGGCGGCCGGGTGTGTTTTGCTTCCCGGTGAAAAGGGCTGGCGTTTGATTGCGGCGGCCTGTGGCCCAGAGTGGCCGGCTGGCCCTTCAATTCCACATTGCACAGGTTGCTTCCCAGACCCAAGCTGGCACAACGTGAAACTCGGGCTTGTTTGACAGAGCAAAGTGGTCCTACAATCTGCCATCAGGAATGTGGGACGATGATTATTGTTTCCCCTGGAAAAAAGGCTGGCGTTGTTGTTCAGGGGCCTGTTGCCTGGGATGGCCGGCTGGCTCCTGAAATTCTACATTGCGCAAGATGCCTCTCAGAACCAAGCTGGCACCAGCGCCAACTCGGTCTGGTTTGGCAGTGCCAAGTGGCTCCTGCAACTTGACATCAGAAACCCGGGCGGCTGAGTTTTCTTTCCCATGGAAAAGGGCTGGCGTTTGCGTCAAGGAGCCTGCGGCCAGGAGTGGCCCCCTGGCTTCTAAAAAATTCTGCATTGCACAGGATGCCTCCCAGACCCAAGTTGGCACCACTTGCATCTTGCGCTGTTTGGTCAGTGCCCGGTGGCTCTTGCAATCTGCCATTAGAAACCCGGGCAGCTGTGTTTTCTTTCCCAGGATAGAGGCCCAGCTTTGGTGCTTGGGGGACTTTGGCCCGGAGTGGCCGTCCATCTCCAGAAATTCCACATTGCGCAGGATTCCTTCCAGACCCAAGCTGGCATCCCTTGCAACTCTGGCTGGTTTCACAGTGTCAAGTGGCACCTGCAATCTGCCATCAGGAATGCGGGCAGGTGAGTTTTGTTTCCCAGAGAAAAGGGCTGGCCTTGGTGTTTGAAGGCCTGTTGCCCAGCCTGGCTGGCTGGCACATGAAATTCCGCATTGCGCAAGTTGTTTCGAAGACTCATGTTCGCGCCCGTGCCAGCTTGGGCTGGTTTGACATTGCGAAGTGGCTCCTGCAATCTGCCATCAGGAATGCCGGTTGGTGAGTTTTCTTTACCGCTGAAAAGGGTTGGCTGGTTGGTGCTTGGGGACTTGTGGCCCAGAGTGGCCGGCTGGCTCCTGAAATTCCGCATTGTGTCTCAGACCCAAGCTGGAACCAGTGCCTACTCAGTCTGGTTTGACAGTGCCAGGTGGCTCTTGATATCTGCCATCAGGTAGCCAGGCAGTTGAGTTTTGTTTCCCAGGGAAAAGGGCTGGCGTTGGCGTTTGAAGGCCTGTTGCCCAGAGTGGCCGGATGACTCCTGAAATTCCGCATCGCGCAGGATTCCTCCCAGACCCAAGCTGCCATCACTTGCAACTCGGGCTTGTTTGACAGAGTCACGTGGCTCCTACAATCTGCCATCAGGAATGTGGGAGGATGAGTATTGTTTCCCCTGATAAAAAGGCCGGCGTTGTTGTTCAAGGCCCTGTCGCCTGGAATGGCCGGCTGGCTCCTGAAATTCTACATTGCGCAAGATGCCTCTCAGAACCAAGCTGGCACCAGCGCCAACTCGGTCTGGTTTGGCAGTGCCAAGTGGCTCCTGCAACCTGACATCAGAAACCCGGGCAGCTGAGTTTTCTTTCCCATGGAAAAGGGCTGGCGTTTGTGTCAAGGAGCCTGCGGCCAGGAGTGGCCCCCTGGCTTCTAAAAAATTCTGCATTGCACAGGATGCCTCCCAGACCCAAGTTGGCACCACTTGCATCTTGCGCTGTTTGGTCAGTGCCCGGTGGCTCTTTTAATCTGCCATTAGAAACCCGGGCAGCTGTGTTTTCTTTCCCAGGGTAGAGGCCCAGCTTTGGTGCTTGGGGGACTTTGGCCCAGAGTGGCCGTCCAGCTCCAGAAATTCCACATTGCGCAGGCTGCCTGCCAGACCCAAGCTGGCATCCCTTGCAACTCTGGCTGGTTTCACAGTGTCAAGTGGCACCTGCAATCTGCCATCAGGAATGCGGGTAGGTGAGTTTTGTTTCCCAGAGAAAAGGGCTGGCCTTGGTGTTTGAAGGCCTGTTGCCCAGCCTGGCTGGCTGGCTCGTGAAATTCCACATTGCGCAAGTTGTTTCGAAGACCCATGTTCGCGCCCGTGCCAGCTTGGGCTGGTTTGACATCGCGAAGTGGTTCCTGCAATCTGCCATCAGGAATGCCGGTTGGTGAGTTTTCTTTACCGCTGAAAAGGGTTGGCTGGTTGGTGCTTGGGGACTTGTGGCCCAGAGTGGCCGGCTGGCTCCTGAAATTCTGCATTGTGTCTCAGACCCAAGCTGGAACCAGTGCCTACTCAGTCTGGTTTGACAGTGCCAGGTGGCTCTTGATATCTGCCATCAGGTAGCCAGGCAGTTGAGTTTTGTTTCCCAGGGAAAAGGGCTGGCGTTGGCGTTTGAAGGCCTGTTGCCCAGAGTGGCCGGATGACTCCTGAAATTCCGCATCGCGCAGGATTCCTCCCAGACCCAAGCTGCCATCACTTGCAACTCGGGCTTGTTTGACAGAGTCACGTGGCTCCTACAATCTGCCATCAGGAATGTGGGAGGATGAGTATTGTTTCCCCTGATAAAAAGGCCGGCGTTGTTGTTCAAGGCCCTGTCGCCTGGAATGGCCGGCTGGCTCCTGAAATTCTACATTGCGCAAGATGCCTCTCAGAACCAAGCTGGCACCAGCGCCAACTCGGTCTGGTTTGGCAGTGCCAAGTGGCTCCTGCAACCTGACATCAGAAACCCAGGCAGCTGAGTTTTCTTTCCCATGGAAAAGGGCTGGCGTTTGTGTCAAGGAGCCTGCGGCCAGGAGTGGCCCCCTGGCTTCTAAAAAATTCTGCATTGCACAGGATGCCTCCCAGACCCAAGTTGGCACCACTTGCATCTTGCGCTGTTTGGTCAGTGCCCGGTGGCTCTTTTAATCTGCCATTAGAAACCCGGGCAGCTGTGTTTTCTTTCCCAGGGTAGAGGCCCAGCTTTGGTGCTTGGGGGACTTTGGCCCAGAGTGGCCGTCCAGCTCCAGAAATTCCACATTGCGCAGGCTGCCTGCCAGACCCAAGCTGGCATCCCTTGCAATTCTGGCTGGTTTCACAGTGTCAAGTGGCACCTGCAATCTGCCATCAGGAATGCGGGCAGGTGAGTTTTGTTTCCCAGAGAAAAGGGCTGGCCTTGGTGTTTGAAGGCCTGTTGCCCAGCCTGGCTGGCTGGCTCGTGAAATTCCACATTGCGCAAGTTGTTTCGAAGACCCATGTTCGCGCCCGTGCCAGCTCGGGCTGGTTTGACATTGCGAAGTGGCTCCTGCAATCTGCCATCAGGAATGCTGGTTGGTGAGTTTTCTTTACCGCTGAAAAGGGTTGGCTGGTTGGTGCTTGGGGACTTGTGGCCCAGAGTGGCCGGCTGGCTCCTGAAATTCCGCAATGTGTCTCAGACCCAAGCTGGAACCAGTGCCTACTCAGTCTGGTTTGACAGTGCCAGGTGGCTCTTGATATCTGCCATCAGGTAGCCAGGCAGTTGAGTTTTGTTTCCCAGGGAAAAGGGCTGGCATTGGCGTTTGAAGGCCTGTTTCCCAGAGTGGCCGGCTGACTCCTGAAATTCTGCATCGCACAGGATTCCTCCCAGACCCAGGCTGACACCACTTGCAATTTGGACTGCTTTGACAGTGCCAAGTGGCTCTTGCAATCTGCCTTCAGGATGGCGGGCGGGTGTGTTTTGCTTCCCGGTGAAAAGGGCTGGCGTTTGATTGCGGCGGCCTGGGGCCCAGAGTGGCCGGCTGGCCCTTCAATTCCACATTGCACAGGTTGCTTCTCAGACCCAAGCTGGCACAACTTGAAGCTCGGTCTTGTTTGACAGAGCAAAGTGGCTCCTACAATCTGCCATCAGGAATGTGGGACGATGATTATTGTTTCCCCTGGAAAAAAGGCTGGCGTTGTTGTTCAGGGGCCTGTCGCCTGGGATGGCCGGCTGGCTCCTGAAATTCTAAATTGCGCAAGATGCCTCCCAGACCCAAGCTGGCACCAGCGCCAACGCGGTCTGGTTTGGCAGTGCCAAGTGGCTCCTGCAACCTGACATCAGAAACTCGGGCGGCTGAGTTTTCTTTCCCATGGAAAAGGGCTGGCGTTTGTCCAGGGGCTTGCGGCCAAGAGTGGCCCCCTGGCTTCTAAAAAATTCTGCATTGCACAGGATGCCTCCCAGACCCAAGTTGGCACCACTTGCATGTTGCGCTGTTTGGTCAGTGCCTGGTGGCTCTTGCAATCTGCCATTAGAAACCCGGGCAGCTGTGTTTTCTTTCCCAGGGTAGAGGCCCAGCTTTGGTGCTTGGGGGACTTTGGCCCGGAGTGGCCGTCCAGCTCCAGAAATTCCACATTGCGCATGATGCCTGCCAGACCCAAGCTGGCATCCCTTGCAACTCTGGCTGGTTTCACAGTGTCAAGTGGCACCTGCAATCTGCCATCAGGAATGCCGGTGGGTGAGTTTTCTTTACCGCTGAAAAGGGTTGGCTGGTTGGTGCTTGGGGACTTGTGGCCCAGAGTGGCCGGCTGGCTCCTGAAATTCTGCAGTGTGTCTCAGACCCAAGCTGGAACCAGTGCCTACTCAGTCTGGTTTGACAGTGCCAGGTGGCTCTTGATATCTGCCATCAGGTAGCCAGGCAGTTGAGTTTTGTTTCCCAGGGAAAAGGGCTGGCGTTGGCGTTTGAAGGCCTGTTGCCCAGAGTGGCCGGCTGACTCCTGAAATTCTGCATCGCGCAGGATTCCTCCCAGACCCAGGCTGACACCACTTGCAATTTGGACTGCTTTGACAGTGCCAAGTGGCTCTTGCAATCTGCCTTCAGGATGGCGGGCGGGTGTGTTTTGCTTCCCGGAGAAAAGGGCTGGCGTTTGATTGCGGCGGCCTGGGGCCCAGAGTGGCCGGCTGGCCCTTCAATTCCACATTGCAGAGGTTGCTTCCCAGACCCAAGCTGGCACAACGTGAAACTCGGGCTTGTTTGACAGAGCAAAGTGGTCCTACAATCTGCCATCAGGAATGTGGGACGATGATTATTGTTTCCCCTGGAAAAAAGGCTGGCGTTGTTGTTCAGGGGCCTGTCGCCTGGGATGGCCGGCTGGCTCCTGAAATTCTACATTGCGCAAGATGCCTCCCAGACCCAAGCTGGCACCAGCGCCAACGCGGTCTGGTTTGGCAGTGCCAAGTTGCTCCTGCAACCTGACATCAGAAACCCGGGCGGCTGAGTTTTCTTTCCCATGGAAAAGGGCTGGCGTTTGTCCAGGGGCTTGCGGCCAGCAGTGGCCCCCTGGCTTCTAAAAAATTCTGCATTGCACAGGATGCCTCCCAGACCCAAGTTGGCACCACTTGCATGTTGCGCTGTTTGGTCAGTGCCTGGTGGCTCTTGCAATCTGCCATTAGAAACCCGGGCAGCTGTGTTTTCTTTCCCAGGGTAGAGGCCCAGCTTTGGTGCTTGGGGGACTTTGGCCCGGAGTGGCCGTCCAGCTCCAGAAATTCCACATTGCGCATGATGCCTGCCAGACCCAAGCTGGCATCCCTTGCAACTCTGGCTGGTTTCACAGTGTCAAGTGGCACCTGCAATCTGCCATCAGGAATGCCGGTGGGTGAGTTTTCTTTACCGCTGAAAAGGGTTGGCTGGTTGGTGCTTGGGGACTTGTGGCCCAGAGTGGCCGGCTGGCTCCTGAAATTCTGCAGTGTGTCTCAGACCCAAGCTGGAACCAGTGCCTACTCAGTCTGGTTTGACAGTGCCAGGTGGCTCTTGATATCTGCCATCAGGTAGCCAGGCAGTTGAGTTTTGTTTCCCAGGGAAAAGGGCTGGCGTTGGCGTTTGAAGGCCTGTTGCCCAGAGTGGCCGGCTGACTCCTGAAATTCTGCATCGCGCAGGATTCCTCCCAGACCCAGGCTGACACCACTTGCAATTTGGACTGCTTTGACAGTGCCAAGTGGCTCTTGCAATCTGCCTTCAGGATGGCGGCCGGGTGTGTTTTGCTTCCCGGTGAAAAGGGCTGGCATTTGATTGCGGCGGCCTGTGGCCCAGAGTGGCCGGCTGGCCCTTCAATTCCACATTGCACAGGTTGCTTCCCAGACCCAAGCTGGCACAACGTGAAACTCGGGCTTGTTTGACAGAGCAAAGTGGTCCTACAATCTGCCATCAGGAATGTGGGACGATGATTATTGTTTCCCCTGGAAAAAAGGCTGGCGTTGTTGTTCAGGGGCCTGTCGCCTGGAATGGCCGGCTGGCTCCTGAAATTCTAAATTGCGCAAGATGCCTCCCAGACCCAAGCTGGCACCAGCGCCAACGCGGTCTGGTTTGGCAGTGCCAAGCGGCTCCTGCAACCTGACATCAGAAACTCGGGCGGCTGAGTTTTCTTTCCCATGGAAATGGGCTGGCGTTTGTCCAGGGGCTTGCGGCCAGGAGTGGCCCCCTGGCTTCTAAAAAATTCTGCATTGCACAGGATGCCTCCCAGACCCAAGTTGGCACCACTTGCATCTTGCGCTGTTTGGTCAGTGCCTGGTGGCTCTTGCAATCTGCCATTAGAAACCCGGGCAGCTGTGTTTTCTTTCCCAGGGTAGAGGCCCAGCTTTGGTGCTTGGGGGACTTTGGCCCGGAGTGGCCGTCCAGCTCCAGAAATTCCACATTGCGCATGATGCCTGCCAGACCCAAGCTGGCATCCCTTGCAACTCTGGCTGGTTTCACAGTGTCAAGTGGCACCTGCAATCTGCCATCAGGAATGCCGGTTGGTGAGTTTTCTTTACCACTGAAAAGGGTTGGCTGGTTGGTGCTTGGCGACTTGTGGCCCAGAGTGGCCAGCTGGCTCCTGAAATTCCGCATTGTGTCTCAGACCCAAGCTGGAACCAGTGCCTACTCAGTCTGGTTTGACAGTGCCAGGTGGCTCTTGATATCTGCCATCAGGTAGCCAGGCAGTTGAATTTTGTTTCCCAGGGAAAAGGGCTGGCGTTGGCGTTTGAAGGCCTGTTGCCCAGAGTGGCCGGCTGACTCCTGAAATTCTGCATCGCGCAGGATTCCTCCCAGACCCAGGCTGACACCACTTGCAATTTGGACTGCTTTGACAGTGCCAAGTGGCTCTTGCAATCTGCCTTCAGGATGGCGGCCGGGTGTGTTTTGCTTCCCGGTGAAAAGGGCTGGCGTTTGATTGCGGCGGCCTGTGGCCCAGAGTGGCCGGCTGGCCCTTCAATTCCACATTGCACAGGTTGCTTCCCAGACCCAAGCTGGCACAACGTGAAACTCGGGCTTGTTTGACAGAGCAAAGTGGCTCCTACAATCTGCCATCAGGAATGTGGGACGATGATTATTGTTTCCCCTGGAAAAAAGGCTGGCGTTGTTGTTCAGGGGCCTGTCGCCTGGGATGGCCGGCTGGCTCCTGAAATTCTAAATTGCGCAAGATGCCTCCCAGACCCAAGCTGGCACCAGCGCCAACTCGGTCTGGTTTGGCAGTGCCAAGTGGCTCCTGCAACCTGACATCAGAAACTCGGGCGGCTGAGTTTTCTTTCCCATGGAAAAGGGCTGGCGTTTGTGTCAAGGAGCTTGCGGCCAGGAGTGGCCCCCTGGCTTCTAAAAAATTCAGCATTGCACAGGATGCCTCCCAGACCCAAGTTGGCACCACTTGCATCTTGCGCTGTTTGGTCAGTGCCCGGTGGCTCTTGCAATCTGCCATTAGAAACCCGGGCAGCTGTGTTTTCTTTCCCAGGGTAGAGGCCCAGCTTTGGTGCTTGGGGGACTTTGGCCCGGAGTGGCCATCCAGCTCCAGAAATTCCACATTGCGCATGATGCCTGCCAGACCCAAGCTGGCATCCCTTGCAACTCTGGCTGGTTTCACAGTATCAAGTGGCACCTGCAATCTGCCATCAGGAATGCGGGCAGGTGAGTTTTGTTTCCCAGAGAAAAGGGCTGGCCTTGGTGTTTGAAGGCCTGTTGTCCAGCCTGGCTGGCTGGCTCGTGAAATTCCGCACTGCGCAAGTTGTTTCGAAGACCCATGTTTGCACCCGTGCCAGCTCGGGCTGGTTTGACATTGCGAAGTGGCTCCTGCAATCTGCCATCAGGAATGCCGGTTGGTGAGTTTTCTTTACCGCTGAAAAGGGTTGGCTGGTTGGTGCTTGGGGAATTGTGGCCCAGAGTGGCCGGCTGGCTCCTGAAATTTCGCATTGTGTCTCAGACCCAAGCTGGAACCAGTGCCTACTCCGTCTGGTTTGACAGTGCCAGGTGGCTCTTGATATCTGCCATCAGGTAGCCAGGCAGTTGAGTTTTGTTTCCCAGGGAAGAGGGCTGGCGTTGGTGTTTGAAGGCCTGTTGCCCAGAGTGGCCGGCTGACTCCTGAAATTCCGCATCACGCAGGATTCCTCCCAGACCCAGGCTGACACCACTTGCAATTTGGACTGCTTTGACAGTGCCAAGTGGCTCTTGCAATCTGCCTTCAGGGTGGCGGCCGGGTGTGTTTTGCTTCCTGGTGAAAAGGGCTGGCGTTTGATTGCGGGGGCCTGTGGCCCAGAGTGGCCAGCTGGCCCTTCAATTCCACATTGCAGAGGTTGCTTCCCAGACCCAAGCTGGCACAACTTGAAACTCGGTCTTGTTTGACAGAGCAAAGTGGCTCCTACAATCTGCCATCAGGAATGTGGGACGATGATTATTGTTTCCCCTGGAAAAAAGGCTGGCGTTGTTGTTCAGGGGCCTGTCGCCTGGGATGGCCGGCTGGCTCCTGAAAAAAACATTGCGCAAGATGCCTCTCAGAACCAAGCTGGCACGAGCGCCAACTCGGTCTGGTTTGGCAGTGCCAAGTTGCTCCTGCAACTTGACATCAGAAACCCGGGCGGCTGAGTTTTCTTTCCCATGGAAAAGGGCTGGCGTTTGCATCAAGGAGCCTGCGGCCAGGAGTGGCCCCCTGGCTTCTAAAAAATTCTGCATTGCACAGGATGCCTCCCAGACCCAAGTTGGCACCACTTGCATCTTGCGCTGTTTGGTCAGTGCCCGGTGGCTCTTGCAATCTGCCATTAGAAACCCGGGCAGCTGTGTTTTCTTTCCCAGGGTAGAGGCCCAGCTTTGGTGCTTGGGGGACTTTGGCCCGGAGTGGCCGTCCAGCTCCAGAAATTCCACATTGCGCATGATGCCTGCCAGACCCAAGCTGGCATCCCTTGCAACTCTGGCTGGTTTCACAGTGTCAAGTGGCACCTGCAATCTGCCATCAGGAATGCGAGCAGGTGAGTTTTGTTTCCCAGAGAAAAGGGCTGGCCTTGGTGTTTGAAGGCCTGTTGCCCAGCCTGGCTGGCTGGCTCATGAAATTCCGCATTGCGCAAGTTGTTTCGAAGACTCATGTTCGCGCCCGTGCCAGCTTGGGCTGGTTTGACATTGCGAAGTGGCTCCTGCAATCTGCCATCAGGAATGCCGGTTGGTGAGTTTTCTTTACCGCTGAAAAGGGTTGGCTGGTTGGTGCTTGGGGACTTGTGGCCCAGAGTGGCCGGCTGGCTCCTGAAATTCCACATTGTGTCTCAGACCCAAGCTGGAACCAGTGCCTACTCAGTCTGGTTTGACAGTGCCAGGTGGCTCCTGCAACCTGACATCAGAAACCCGGGCGGCTGAGTTTTCTTTCCCATGGAAAAGGGCTGGCGTTTGTCCAGGGGCCTGCGGCGAGCAGTGGCCCCCTGGCTTCTAAAAAATTCTGCATTGCACAGGATGCCTCCCAGACCATAAGTTGGCACCACTTGCATCTTGCGCTGTTTGGTCAGTGCCAGGTGGCTCTTGCAATCTGTCATTAGAAACCCGGGCAGCTGAGTTTTCTTTCCCAGGGTAGAGGCCCAGCTTTGGTGCTTGGGGGACTTTGGCCCGGAGTGGCCGTCCAGCTCCAGAAATTCCACATTGCGCAGGATGCCTGCCAGACCCAAGCTGGCATCCCTTGCAACTCTGGCTGGTTTCACAGTGTCAAGTGGCACCTGCAATCTGCCATCAGGAATGCGGGCAGGTGAGTTTTGTTTCCCAGAGAAAAGGGCTGGCCTTTGTGTTTGAAGGCCTGTTGCCCAGCCTGGCTGGCTGGCTCTTGAAATTCCACATTGCGCAAGTTGTTTCGAAGACCCATGTTTGCGCCCGTGCCAGCTCGGGCTGGTTTGACATTGCGAAGTGGCTCCTGCAATCTGCCATCAGGAATGCCGGTTGGTGAGTTTTCTTTACCGCTGAAAAGGGTTGGCTGGTTGGTGCTTGGGGACTTGTGGCCCAGAGTGGCCGGCTGGCTCCTGAAATTCCGCATTGTGTCTCAGACCCAAGCTGGAACCAGTGCCTACTCAGTCTGGTTTGACAGTGCCAGGTGGCTCTTGATATCTGCCATCAGGTAGCCAGGCAGTTGAGTTTTGTTTCCCAGGGAAGAAGGCTGGCGTTGGCGTTTGAAGGCCTGTTGCCCAGAGTGGCCGGCTGACTCCTGAAATTCCGCATCACGCAGGATTCCTCCCAGACCCAGGCTGACACCACTTGCAATTTGGACTGCTTTGACAGTGCCAAGTGGCTCTTGCAAGCTGCCTTCAGGATGGCGGGCGGGTGTGTTTTGCTTCCCGGTGAAAGGGGCTGGTGTTTGATTGCGGGGACCTGTGGCACAGAGTGGCCGGCTGGCCCTTCAATTCCACATTGCACAGGTTGCTTCCCAGACCCAAGCTGGCACAACTTGAAACTCGGTCTTGTTTGACAGAGCAAAGAGGCTCCTACAATCTGCCATCAGGAATGTGGGACGATGATTATTGTTTGCCCTGGAAAAAAGGCTGGCGTTGTTGTTCAGGGGCCTGTCGCCTGGGATGGCCAGCTGGCTCCTGAAATTCTACATTGCGCAAGATGCCTCTCAGAACCAAGCTGGCACCAGCGCCAACTCGGTCTGGTTTGGCAGTGCCAAGTGGCTCCTGCAACCTGACATCAGAAACCCGGGCGGCTGAGTTTTCTTTCCCATGGAAAAGGGCTGGCGTTTGTGTCAAGGAGCCTGCGGCCAGGAGTGGCCCCCTGGCTTCTAAAAAATTCTGCATTGCACAGGATGCCTCCCAGACCCAAGTTGGCACCACTTGCATCTTGCGCTGTTTGGTCAGTGCCCGGTGGCTCTTGCAATCTGCCATTAGAAACCCGGGCAGCTGTGTTTTCTTTCCCAGGGTAGAGGCCCAGCTTTGGTGCTTGGGGGACTTTGGCCCGGAGTGGCCGTCCAGCTCCAGAAATTCCACATTGCACATGATGCCTGCCAGACCCAAGCTGGCATCCCTTGCAACTCTGGCTGGTTTCACAGTGTCAAGTGGCACCTGCAATCTGCCATCAGGAATGCGGGCAGGTGAGTTTTGTTTCCCAGAGAAAAGGGCTGGCCTTGGTGTTTGAAGGCCTGTTGCCCAGCCTGGCTGGCTGGCTCATGAAATTCCGCATTGCGCAAGTTCTTTCGAAGACCCATGTTTGCGCGTGCCAGCTCGGCTGGTTTGACATTGCGAAGTGGCTCCTGCAATCTGCCATCAGGAGTGCCGGTTGGTGAGTTTTCTTTACCGCTGAAAAGGGTTGGCTGGTTGGTGCTTGGGGACTTGTGGCCCAGAGTGGCCGGCTGGCTCCTGAAATTCCGCATTGTGTCTCAGACCCAAGCTGGAACCAGTGCCTACTCAGTCTGGTTTGACAGTGCCAGGTGGCTCTTGATATCTGCCATCAGGTAGCCAGGCAGTTGAGTTTTGTTTCCCAGGGAAAATGGCTGGCGTTGGCGTTTGAAGGCCTGTTGCCCAGAGTGGCCGGATGACTCCTGAAATTCCGCATCGCGCAGGATTCCTCCCAGACCCAAGCTGCCATCACTTGCAACTCGGGCTTGTTTGACAGAGTCACGTGGCTCCTACAATCTGCCATCAGGAATGTGGGAGGATGAGTATTGTTTCCCCTGATAAAAAGGCCGGCGTTGTTGTTCAAGGCCCTGTCGCCTGGAATGGCCGGCTGGCTCCTGAAATTCTACATTGCGCAAGATGCCTCTCAGAACCAAGCTGGCACCAGCGCCAACTCGGTCTGGTTTGGCAGTGCCAAGTGGCTCCTGCAACCTGACATCAGAAACCCAGGCGGCTGAGTTTTCTTTCCCATGGAAAAGGGCTGGCGTTTGTGTCAAGGAGCCTGCGGCCAGGAGTGGCCCCCTGGCTTCTAAAAAATTCTGCATTGCACAGGATGCCTCCCAGACCCAAGTTGGCACCACTTGCATGTTGCGCTGTTTGGTCAGTGCCCGGTGGCTCTTTTAATCTGCCATTAGAAACCCGGGCAGCTGTGTTTTCTTTCCCAGGGTAGAGGCCCAGCTTTGGTGCTTGGGGGACTTTGGCCCGGAGTGGCCGTCCAGCTCCAGAAATTCCACATTGCGCAGGCTGCCTGCCAGACCCAAGCTGGCATCCCTTGCAACTCTGGCTGGTTTCACAGTGTCAAGTGGCACCTGCAATCTGCCATCAGGATTGCGGGCAGGTGAGTTTTGTTTCCCAGAGAAAAGGGCTGGCCTTGGTGTTTGAAGGCCTGTTGCCCAGCCTGGCTGGCTGGCTCATGAAATTCCACATTGCGCAAGTTGTTTCGAAGACCCATGTTTGCGCCCGTGCCAGCTCGGGCTGGTTTGACATTGCGAAGTGGTTCCTGCAATCTGCCATCAGGAATGCCGGTTGGTGAGTTTTCTTTACCGCTGAAAAGGGTTGGCTGGTTGGTGCTTGGGGACTTGTGGCCCAGAGTGGCCGGCTGGCTCCTGAAATTCCGCAATGTGTCTCAGACCCAAGCTGGAACCAGTGCCTACTCAGTCTGGTTTGACAGTGCCAGGTGGCTCTTGATATCTGCCATCAGGTAGCCAGGCAGTTGAGTTTTGTTTCCCAGGGAAAAGGGCTGGCATTGGCGTTTGAAGGCCTGTTTCCCAGAGTGGCCGGCTGACTCCTGAAATTCTGCATCGCGCAGGATTCCTCCCAGACCCAGGCTGACACCACTTGCAATTTGGACTGCTTTGACAGTGCCAAGTGGCTCTTGCAATCTGCCTTCAGGATGGCGGGCGGGTGTGTTTTGCTTCCCGGTGAAAAGGGCTGGCGTTTGATTGCGGCGGCCTGTGGCCCAGAGTGGCCGGCTGGCCCTTCAATTCCACATTGCAGAGGTTGCTTCCCAGACCCAAGCTGGCACAACGTGAAACTCGGGCTTGTTTGACAGAGCAATGTGGCTCCTACAATCTGCCATCAGGAATGTGGGACGATGATTATTGTTTCCCCTGGAAAAAAGGCTGGCGTTGTTGTTCAGGGGCCTGTCGCCTGGGATGGCCGGCTGGCTCCTGAAATTCTAAATTGCGCAAGATGCCTCCCAGACCCAAGCTGGCACCAGCGCCAACGCGGTCTGGTTTGGCAGTGCCAAGTGGCTCCTGCAACCTGACATCAGAAACCCGGGCGGCTGAGTTTTCTTTCCCATGGAAAAGGGCTGGCGTTTGTCCAGGGGCTTGCGGCCAGGAGTGGCCCCCTGGCTTCTAAAAAATTCTGCATTGCACAGGATGCCTCCCAGACCCAAGTTGGCACCACTTGCATGTTGCGCTGTTTGGTCAGTGCCTGGTGGCTCTTGCAATCTGCCATTAGAAACCCGGGCAGCTGTGTTTTCTTTCCCAGGGTAGAGGCCCAGCTTTGGTGCTTGGGGGACTTTGGCCCGGAGTGGCCGTCCAGCTCCAGAAATTCCACATTGCGCATGATGCCTGCCAGACCCAAGCTGGCATCCCTTGCAACTCTGGCTGGTTTCACAGTGTCAAGTGGCACCTGCAATCTGCCATCAGGAATGCCGGTTGGTGAGTTTTCTTTACCGCTGAAAAGGGTTGGCTGGTTGGTGCTTGGCGACTTGTGGCCCAGAGTGGCCGGCTGGCTCCTGAAATTCTGCAGTGTGTCTCAGACCCAAGCTGGAACCAGTGCCTACTCCGTCTGGTTTGACAGTGCCAGGTGGCTCTTGATATCTGCCATCAGGTAGCCAGGCAGTTGAGTTTTGTTTCCCAGGGAAGAGGGCTGGCGTTGGTGTTTGAAGGCCTGTTGCCCAGAGTGGCCGGCTGACTCCTGAAATTCCGCATCACGCAGGATTCCTCCCACACCCAGGCTGACACCACTTGCAATTTGGACTGCTTTGACAGTGCCAAGTGGCTCTTGCAATCTGCCTTCAGGGTGGCGGCCGGGTGTGTTTTGCTTCCTGGTGAAAAGGGCTGGCGTTTGATTGCGGGGGCCTGTGGCCCAGAGTGGCCAGCTGGCCCTTCAATTCCACATTGCAGAGGTTGCTTCCCAGACCCAAGCTGGCACAACTTGAAACTCGGTCTTGTTTGACAGAGCAAAGTGGCTCCTACAATCTGCCATCAGGAATGTGGGACGATGATTATTGTTTCCCCTGGAAAAAAGGCTGGCGTTGTTGTTCAGGGGCCTGTCGCCTGGGATGGCCGGCTGGCTCCTGAAAAAAACATTGCGCAAGATGCCTCTCAGAACCAAGCTGGCACGAGCGCCAACTCGGTCTGGTTTGGCAGTGCCAAGTTGCTCCTGCAACTTGACATCAGAAACCCGGGCGGCTGAGTTTTCTTTCCCATGGAAAAGGGCTGGCGTTTGCGTCAAGGAGCCTGCGGCCAGGAGTGGCCCCCTGGCTTCTAAAAAATTCTGCATTGCACAGGATGCCTCCCAGACCCAAGTTGGCACCACTTGCATGTTGCGCTGTTTGGTCAGTGCCCGGTGGCTCTTGCAATCTGCCATTAGAAACCCGGGCAGCTGTGTTTTCTTTCCCAGGGTAGAGGCCCAGCTTTGGTGCTTGGGGGACTTTGGCCCGGAGTGGCCGTCCATCTCCAGAAATTCCACATTGCGCAGGATGCCTGCCAGACCCAAGCTGGCATCCCTTGCAACTCTGGCTGGTTTCACAGTGTCAAGTGGCACCTGCAATCTGCCATCAGGAATGCGAGCAGGTGAGTTTTGTTTCCCAGAGAAAAGGGCTGGCCTTGGTGTTTGAAGGCCTGTTGCCCAGCCTGGCTGGCTGGCTCATGAAATTCCGCATTGCGCAAGTTGTTTCGAAGACTCATGTTCGCGCCCGTGCCAGCTTGGGCTGGTTTGACATTGCGAAGTGGCTCCTGCAATCTGCCATCAGGAATGCCGGTTGGTGAGTTTTCTTTACCGCTGAAAAGGGTTGGCTGGTTGGTGCTTGGGGACTTGTGGCCCAGAGTGGCCGGCTGGCTCCTGAAATTCCACATTGTGTCTCAGACCCAAGCTGGAATCAGTGCCTACTCAGTCTGGTTTGACAGTGCCAGGTGGCTCCTGCAACCTGACATCAGAAACCCGGGCGGCTGAGTTTTCTTTCCCATGGAAAAGGGCTGGCGTTTGTCCAGGGGCCTGCGGCGAGCAGTGGCCCCCTGGCTTCTAAAAAATTCTGCATTGCACAGGATGCCTCCCAGACCATAAGTTGGCACCACTTGCATCTTGTGCTGTTTGGTCAGTGCCAGGTGGCTCTTGCAATCTGCTATTAGAAACCCGGGCAGCTGAGTTTTCTTTCCCAGGGTAGAGGCCCAGCTTTTGTGCTTGGGGGGCTTTGGCCCGGAGTTGCCATCCAGCTCCAGAAATTCCACATTGCGCAGGATTCCTTCCAGACCCAAGCTGGCATCCCTTGCAACTCTGGCTGGTTTCACAGTGTCAAGTGGCTCCTGCAATCTGCCATCAGGTATTAGGGCAGGTGAGGTTTGTTTCCCAGAGAAAAGGGCTGGCGTTGCTGTGTGAAGGCCTGTTGCCCAGCCTGGCTGGCTGGCTCCTGAAATTCCGCATTGGCAAGATGTTTCGCAGACCCATGTTCGTGCCTGTGCCAGCTCGGGCTGGTTTGACATTGCGAAGTGGCTCCTGCAATCTGCCATCAGGAATGCCGGTTGGTGAGTTTTCTTTACCGCTGAAAAGGGTTGGCTGGTTGGTGCTTGGGGACTTGTGGCCCAGAGTGGCCAGCTGGCTCCTGAAATTCCGCATTGTGTCTCAGACCCAAGCTGGAACCAGTGCCTACTCAGTCTGGTTTGACAGTGCCAGGTGGCTCTTGATATCTGCCATCAGGTAGCCAGGCAGTTGAGTTTTGTTTCCCAGGGAAAAGGGCTGGCGTTGGCGTTTGAAGGCCTGTCGCCCAGAGTGGCCGGCTGACTCCTGAAATTCTGCATCGCGCAGGATTCCTCCCAGACCCAGGCTGACACCACTTGCAATTTGGACTGCTTTGACAGTGCCAAGTGGCTCTTGCAATCTGCCTTCAGGATGGCGGCCGGGTGTGTTTTGCTTCCCGGTGAAAGGGGCTGGTGTTTGATTGCGGCGGCCTGTGGCCCAGAGTGGCCGGCTGGCCCTTCAATTCCACATTGCACAGGTTTCTTCTCAGACCCAAGCTGGCACAACTTGAAACTCGGTCTTGTTTGACAGAGCAAAGTGGCTCCTACAATCTGCCATCAGGAATGTGGGACGATGATTATTGTTTCCCCTGGAAAAAAGGCTGGCGTTGTTGTTCAGGGGCCTGTTGCCTGGGATGGCCGGCTGGCTCCTGAAATTCTACATTGCGCAAGATGCCTCTCAGAACCAAGCTGGCACCAGCGCCAACTCGGTCTGGTTTGGCAGTGCCAAGTGGCTCCTGCAACTTGACATCAGAAACCCGGGCGGCTGAGTTTTCTTTCCCATGGAAAAGGGCTGGCGTTTGTGTCAAGGAGCCTGCGGCCAGGAGTGGCCCCCTGGCTTCTAAAAAATTCTGCATTGCACAGGATGCCTCCCAGACCCAAGTTGGCACCACTTGCATCTTGCGCTGTTTGGTCAGTGCCCGGTGGCTCTTGCAATCTGCCATTAGAAACCCGGGCAGCTGTGTTTTCTTTCCCAGGGTAGAGGCCCAGCTTTGGTGCTTGGGGGACTTTGGCCCGGAGTGGCCGTCCAGCTCCAGAAATTCCACATTGCGCAGGATGCCTGCCAGACCCAAGCTGGCATCCCTTGCAACTCTGGCTGGTTTCACAGTGTCAAGTGGCACCTGCAATCTGCCATCAGGAATGCGGGCAGGTGAGTTTTGTTTCCCAGAGAAAAGGGCTGGCCTTGGTGTTTGAAGGCCTGTTGCCCAGCCTGGCTGGCTGGCTCTTGAAATTCCACATTGCGCAAGTTGTTTCGAAGACCCATGTTTGCGCCCGTGCCAGCTCGGGCTGGTTTGACATTGCGAAGTGGCTCCTGCAATCTGCCATCAGGAATGCCGGTTGGTGAGTTTTCTTTACCGCTGAAAAGGGTTGGCTGGTTGGTGCTTGGGGACTTGTGGCCCAGAGTGGCCGGCTGGCTCCTGAAATTCCGCATTGTGTCTCAGACCCAAGCTGGAACCAGTGCCTACTCAGTCTGGTTTGACAGTGCCAGGTGGCTCTTGATATCTGCCATCAGGTAGCCAGGCAGTTGAGTTTTGTTTCCCAGGGAAGAAGGCTGGCGTTGGCGTTTGAAGGCCTGTTGCCCAGAGTGGCCGGCTGACTCCTGAAATTCCGCATCACGCAGGATTCCTCCCAGACCCAGGCTGACACCACTTGCAATTTGGACTGCTTTGACAGTGCCAAGTGGCTCTTACAAGCTGCCTTCAGGATGGCGGGCGGGTGTGTTTTGCTTCCCGGTGAAAGGGGCTGGTGTTTGATTGCGGCGGCCTGTGGCCCAGAGTGGCCGGCTGGCCCTTCAATTCCACATTGCAGAGGTTGCTTCCCAGACCCAAGCTGGCACAACGTGAAACTCGGGCTTGTTTGACAGAGCAATGTGGCTCCTACAATCTGCCATCAGGAATGTGGGACGATGATTATTGTTTCCCCTGGAAAAAAGGCTGGCGTTGTTGTTCAGGGGCCTGTCGCCTGGGATGGCCGGCTGGCTCCTGAAATTCTACATTGCGCAAGATGCCTCTCAGAACCAAGCTGGCACCAGCGCCAACTCGGTCTGGTTTGGCAGTGCCAAGTGGCTCCTGCAACCTGACATCAGAAACTCGGGCGGCTGAGTTTTCTTTCCCATGGAAAAGGGCTGGCGTTTGTCCAGGGGCTTGCGGCCAGGAGTGGCCCCCTGGCTTCTAAAAAATTCTGCATTGCACAGGATGCCTCCCAGACCCAAGTTGGCACCACTTGCATGTTGCGCTGTTTGGTCAGTGCCTGGTGGCTCTTGCAATCTGCCATTAGAAACCCGGGCAGCTGTGTTTTCTTTCCCAGGGTAGAGGCCCAGCTTTGGTGCTTGGGGGACTTTGGCCCGGAGTGGCCGTCCAGCTCCAGAAATTCCACATTGCGCATGATGCCTGCCAGATCCAAGCTGGCATCCCTTGCAACTCTGGCTGGTTTCACAGTGTCAAGTGGCACCTGCAATCTGCCATCAGGAATGCCGGTGGGTGAGTTTTCTTTACCGCTGAAAAGGGTTGGCTGGTTGGTGCTTGGGGACTTGTGGCCCAGAGTGGCCGGCTGGCTCCTGAAATTCTGCAGTGTGTCTCAGACCCAAGCTGGAACCAGTGCCTACTCCGTCTGGTTTGACAGTGCCAGGTGGCTCTTGATATCTGCCATCAGGTAGCCAGGCAGTTGAGTTTTGTTTCCCAGGGAAAAGGGCTGGCGTTGGCGTTTGAAGGCCTGTTGCCCAGAGTGGCCGGCTGACTCCTGAAATTCTGCATCGCGCAGGATTCCTCCCAGACCCAGGCTGACACCACTTGCAATTTGGACTGCTTTGACAGTGCCAAGTGGCTCTTGCAATCTGCCTTCAGGATGGCGGCCGGGTGTGTTTTGCTTCCCGGTGAAAAGGGCTGGCGTTTGATTGCGGCGGCCTGTGGCCCAGAGTGGCCGGCTGGCCCTTCAATTCCACATTGCACAGGTTGCTTCCCAGACCCAAGCTGGCACAACGTGAAACTCGGGCTTGTTTGACAGAGCAAAGTGGTCCTACAATCTGCCATCAGGAATGTGGGACGATGATTATTGTTTCCCCTGGAAAAAAGGCTGGCGTTGTTGTTCAGGGGCCTGTTGCCTGGGATGGCCGGCTGCCTCCTGAAATTCTAAATTGCGCAAGATGCCTCCCAGACCCAAGCTGGCACCAGCGCCAACGCGGTCTGGTTTGGCAGTGCCAAGTGGCTCCTGCAACCTGACATCAGAAACTCGGGCGGCTGAGTTTTCTTTCCCATGGAAATGGGCTGGCGTTTGTCCAGGGGCTTGCGGCCAGGAGTGGCCCCCTGGCTTCTAAAAAATTCTGCATTGCACAGGATGCCTCCCAGACCCAAGTTGGCACCACTTGCATGTTGCGCTGTTTGGTCAGTGCCTGGTGGCTCTTGCAATCTGCCATTAGAAACCCGGGCAGCTGTGTTTTCTTTCCCAGGGTAGAGGCCCAGCTTTGGTGCTTGGGGGACTTTGGCCCGGAGTGGCCGTCCAGCTCCAGAAATTCCACATTGCGCATGATGCCTGCCAGACCCAAGCTGGCATCCCTTGCAACTCTGGCTGGTTTCACAGTGTCAAGTGGCACCTGCAATCTGCCATCAGGAATGCCGGTTGGTGAGTTTTCTTTACCGCTGAAAAGGGTTGGCTGGTTGGTGCTTGGGGACTTGTGGCCCAGAGTGGCCGGCTGGCTCCTGAAATTCTGCAGTGTGTCTCAGACCCAAGCTGGAACCAGTGCCTACTCAGTCTGGTTTGACAGTGCCAGGTGGCTCTTGATATCTGCCATCAGGTAGCCAGGCAGTTGAGTTTTGTTTCCCAGGGAAAAGGGCTGGCGTTGGCGTTTGAAGGCCTGTTGCCCAGAGTGGCCGGCTGACTCCTGAAATTCTGCATCGCGCAGGATTCCTCCCAGACCCAGGCTGACACCACTTGCAATTTGGACTGCTTTGACAGTGCCAAGTGGCTCTTGCAATCTGCCTTCAGGATGGCGGCCGGGTGTGTTTTGCTTCCCGGTGAAAAGGGCTGGCGTTTGATTGCGGCGGCCTGTGGCCCAGAGTGGCCGGCTGGCCCTTCAATTCCACATTGCACAGGTTGCTTCCCAGACCCAAGCTGGCACAACGTGAAACTCGGGCTTGTTTGACAGAGCAAAGTGGTCCTAAAATCTGCCATCAGGAATGTGGGACGATGATTATTGTTTCCCCTGGAAAAAAGGCTGGCGTTGTTGTTCAGGGGCCTGTCGCCTGGGATGGCCGGCTGGCTCCTGAAATTCTACATTGCGCAAGATGCCTCCCAGACCCAAGCTGGCACCAGCGCCAACGCGGTCTGGTTTGGCAGTGCCAAGTGGCTCCTGCAACCTGACATCAGAAACCCGGGCGGCTGAGTTTTCTTTCCCATGGAAAAGGGCTGGCGTTTGTCCAGGGGCTTGCGGCCAGGAGTGGCCACCTGGCTTCTAAAATATTCTGCATTGCACAGGATGCCTCCCAGACCCAAGTTGGCACCACTTGCATCTTGCGCTGTTTGGTCAGTGCCTGGTGGCTCTTGCAATCTGCCATTAGAAACCCGGGCAGCTGTGTTTTCTTTCCCAGGGTAGAGGCCCAGCTTTGGTGCTTGGGGGACTTTGGCCTGGAGTGGCCGTCCAGCTCCAGAAATTCCACATTGCGCATGATGCCTGCCAGACCCAAGCTGGCATCCCTTGCAACTCTGGCTGGTTTCACAGTGTCAAGTGGCACCTGCAATCTGCCATCAGGAATGCCGGTTGGTGAGTTTTCTTTACCGCTGAAAAGGGCTGGCCTTGGTGTTTGAAGGCCTGTTGCCCAGCCTGGCTGGCTGGCTCATGAAATTCCGCATTGCGCAAGTTGTTTCGAAGACCCATGTTTGCGCGTGCCAGCTCGGGCTGGTTTGACATTGCGAAGTGGCTCCTGCAATCTGCCATCAGGAATGCCGGTTGGTGAGTTTTCTTTACCGCTGAAAAGGGTTGGCTGGTTGGTGCTTGGGGACTTGTGGCCCAGAGTGGCCGGCTGGCTCCTGAAATTCCGCATTGTGTCTCAGACCCAAGCTGGAACCAGTGCCTACTCAGTCTGGTTTGACAGTGCCAGGTGGCTCTTGATATCTGCCATCAGGTAGCCAGGCAGTTGAGTTTTGTTTCCCAGGGAAAAGGGCTGGCGTTGGCGTTTGAAGGCCTGTTGCCCAGAGTGGCCGGATGACTCCTGAAATTCCGCATCGCGCAGGATTCCTCCCAGACCCAAGCTGCCATCACTTGCAACTCGGGCTTGTTTGACAGAGTCACGTGGCTCCTACAATCTGCCATCAGGAATGTGGGAGGATGAGTATTGTTTCCCCTGATAAAAAGGCCGGCGTTGTTGTTCAAGGCCCTGTCGCCTGGAATGGCCGGCTGGCTCCTGAAATTCTACATTGCGCAAGATGCCTCTCAGAACCAAGCTGGCACCAGCGCCAACTCGGTCTGGTTTGGCAGTGCCAAGTGGCTCCTGCAACCTGACATCAGAAACCCAGGCGGCTGAGTTTTCTTTCCCATGGAAAAGGGCTGGCGTTTGTGTCAAGGAGCCTGCAGCCAGGAGTGGCCCCCTGGCTTCTAAAAAATTCTGCATTGCACAGGATGCCTCCCAGACCCAAGTTGGCACCACTTGCATGTTGCGCTGTTTGGTCAGTGCCCGGTGGCTCTTTTAATCTGCCATTAGAAACCCGGGCAGCTGTGTTTTCTTTCCCAGGGTAGAGGCCCAGCTTTGGTGCTTGGGGGACTTTGGCCCAGAGTGGCCGTCCAGCTCCAGAAATTCCACATTGCGCAGGCTGCCTGCCAGACCCAAGCTGGCATCCCTTGCAACTCTGGCTGGTTTCACAGTGTCAAGTGGCACCTGCAATCTGCCATCAGGAATGCGGGCAGGTGAGTTTTGTTTCCCAGAGAAAAGGGCTGGCCTTGGTGTTTGAAGGCCTGTTGCCCAGCCTGGCTGGCTGGCTCATGAAATTCCACATTGCGCAAGTTGTTTCGAAGACCCATGTTCGCGCCCGTGCCAGCTCGGGCTGGTTTGACATTGCGAAGTGGTTCCTGCAATCTGCCATCAGGAATGCCGGTTGGTGAGTTTTCTTTACCGCTGAAAAGGGTTGGCTGGTTGGTGCTTGGGGACTTGTGGCCCAGAGTGGCCGGCTGGCTCCTGAAATTCCGCAATGTGTCTCAGACCCAAGCTGGAACCAGTGCCTACTCAGTCTGGTTTGACAGTGCCAGGTGGCTCTTGATATCTGCCATCAGGTAGCCAGGCAGTTGAGTTTTGTTTCCCAGGGAAAAGGGCTGGCATTGGCGTTTGAAGGCCTGTTTCCCAGAGTGGCCGGCTGACTCCTGAAATTCTGCATCGCGCAGGATTCCACCCAGACCCAGGCTGACACCACTTGCAATTTGGACTGCTTTGACAGTGCCAAGTGGCTCTTGCAATCTGCCTTCAGGATGGCGGGCGGGTGTGTTTTGCTTCCCGGTGAAAAGGGCTGGCGTTTGATTGCGGCGGCCTGTGGCCCAGAGTGGCCGGCTGGCCCTTCAATTCCACATTGCAGAGGTTGCTTCCCAGACCCAAGCTGGCACAACGTGAAACTCGGGCTTGTTTGACAAAGCAATGTGGCTCCTACAATCTGCCATCAGGAATGTGGGACGATGATTATTGTTTCCCCTGGAAAAAAGGCTGGCGTTGTTGTTCAGGGGCCTGTTGCCTGGGATGGCCGGCTGCCTCCTGAAATTCTAAATTGCGCAAGATGCCTCTCAGACCCAAGCTGGCACCAGCGCCAACGCGGTCTGGTTTGGCAGTGCCAAGTGGCTCCTGCAACCTGACATCAGAAACTCGGGCGGCTGAGTTTTCTTTCCCATGGAAAAGGGCTGGCGTTTGTCCAGGGGCTTGCGGCCAGGAGTGGCCCCCTGGCTTCTAAAAAATTCTGCATTGCACAGGATGCCTCCCAGACCCAAGTTGGCACCACTTGCATGTTGCGCTGTTTGGTCAGTGCCTGGTGGCTCTTGCAATCTGCCATTAGAAACCCGGGCAGCTGTGTTTTCTTTCCCAGGGTAGAGGCCCAGCTTTGGTGCTTGGGGGACTTTGGCCCGGAGTGGCCGTCCAGCTCCAGAAATTCCACATTGCGCATGATGCCTGCCAGACCCAAGCTGGCATCCCTTGCAACTCTGGCTGGTTTCACAGTGTCAAGTGGCACCTGCAATCTGCCATCAGGAATGCCGGTGGGTGAGTTTTCTTTACCGCTGAAAAGGGTTGGCTGGTTGGTGCTTGGGGACTTGTGGCCCAGAGTGGCCGGCTGGCTCCTGAAATTCTGCAGTGTGTCTCAGACCCAAGCTGGAACCAGTGCCTACTCCGTCTGGTTTGACAGTGCCAGGTGGCTCTTGATATCTGCCATCAGGTAGCCAGGCAGTTGAGTTTTGTTTCCCAGGGAAAAGGGCTGGCGTTGGCGTTTGAAGGCCTGTTGCCCAGAGTGGCCGGCTGACTCCTGAAATTCTGCATCGCGCAGGATTCCTCCCAGACCCAGGCTGACACCACTTGCAATTTGGACTGCTTTGACAGTGCCAAGTGGCTCTTGCAATCTGCCTTCAGGATGGCGGCCGGGTGTGTTTTGCTTCCCGGTGAAAAGGGCTGGCGTTTGATTGCGGCGGCCTGTGGCCCAGAGTGGCCGGCTGGCCCTTCAATTCCACATTGCACAGGTTGCTTCCCAGACCCAAGCTGGCACAACGTGAAACTCGGGCTTGTTTGACAGAGCAAAGTGGTCCTACAATCTGCCATCAGGAATGTGGGACGATGATTATTGTTTCCCCTGGAAAAAAGGCTGGCGTTGTTGTTCAGGGGCCTGTCGCCTGGAATGGCCGGCTGGCTCCTGAAATTCTACATTGCGCAAGATGCCTCCCAGACCCAAGCTGGCACCAGCGCCAACGCGGTCTGGTTTGGCAGTGCCAAGTGGCTCCTGCAACCTGACATCAGAAACTCGGGCGGCTGAGTTTTCTTTCCCATGGAAAAGGGCTGGCGTTTGTCCAGGGGCTTGCGGCCAGGAGTGGCCCCCTGGCTTCTAAAAAATTCTGCATTGCACAGGATGCCTCCCAGACCCAAGTTGGCACCACTTGCATGTTGCGCTGTTTGGTCAGTGCCTGGTGGCTCTTGCAATCTGCCATTAGAAACCCGGGCAGCTGTGTTTTCTTTCCCAGGGTAGAGGCCCAGCTTTGGTGCTTGGGGGACTTTGGCCCGGAGTGGCCGTCCAGCTCCAGAAATTCCACATTGCGCATGATGCCTGCCAGACCCAAGCTGGCATCCCTTGCAACTCTGGCTGGTTTCACAGTGTCAAGTGGCACCTGCAATCTGCCATCAGGAATGCCGGTTGGTGAGTTTTCTTTACCGCTGAAAAGGGTTGGCTGGTTGGTGCTTGGGGACTTGTGGCCCAGAGTGGCCGGCTGGCTCCTGAAATTCTGCAGTGTGTCTCAGACCCAAGCTGGAACCAGTGCCTACTCAGTCTGGTTTGACAGTGCCAGGTGGCTCTTGATATCTGCCATCAGGTAGCCAGGCAGTTGAGTTTTGTTTCCCAGGGAAAAGGGCTGGCGTTGGCGTTTGAAGGCCTGTTGCCCAGAGTGGCCGGCTGACTCCTGAAATTCTGCATCGCGCAGGATTCCTCCCAGACCCAGGCTGACACCACTTGCAATTTGGACTGCTTTGACAGTGCCAAGTGGTTCTTGCAATCTGCCTTCAGGATGGCGGCCGGGTGTGTTTTGCTTCCCGGTGAAAAGGGCTGGCGTTTGATTGCAGCGGCCTGGGGCCCAGAGTGGCCAGCTGGCCCTTCAATTCCACATTGCACAGGTTGCTTCCCAGACCCAAGCTGGCACAACGTGAAACTCGGGCTTGTTTGACAGAGCAAAGTGGTCCTAAAATCTGCCATCAGGAATGTGGGACGATGATTATTGTTTCCCCTGGAAAAAAGGCTGGCGTTGTTGTTCAGGGGCCTGTCGCCTGGAATGGCCGGCTGGCTCCTGAAATTCTACATTGCGCAAGATGCCTCCCAGACCCAAGCTGGCACCAGCGCCAACGCGGTCTGGTTTGGCAGTGCCAAGTGGCTCCTGCAACCTGACATCAGAAACCCGGGCGGCTGAGTTTTCTTTCCCATGGAAAAGGGCTGGCGTTTGTCCAGGGGCTTGCGGCCAGGAGTGGCCCCCTGGCTTCTAAAAAATTCTGCATTGCACAGGATGCCTCCCAGACCCAAGTTGGCACCACTTGCATCTTGCGCTGTTTGGTCAGTGCCTGGTGGCTCTTGCAATCTGCCATTAGAAACCCGGGCAGCTGTGTTTTCTTTCCCAGGGTAGAGGCCCAGCTTTGGTGCTTGGGGGACTTTGGCCTGGAGTGGCCGTCCAGCTCCAGAAATTCCACATTGCGCATGATGCCTGCCAGACCCAAGCTGGCATCCCTTGCAACTCTGGCTGGTTTCACAGTGTCAAGTGGCACCTGCAATCTGCCATCAGGAATGCCGGTTGGTGAGTTTTCTTTACCGCTGAAAAGGGTTGGCTGGTTGGTGCTTGGGGCCTTGTGGCCCAGAGTGGCCGGCTGGCTCCTGAAATTCTGCAGTGTGTCTCAGACCCAAGCTGGAACCAGTGCCTACTCCGTCTGGTTTGACAGTGCCAGGTGGCTCTTGATATCTGCCATCAGGTAGCCAGGCAGTTGAGTTTTGTTTCCCAGGGAAAAGGGCTGGCGTTGGCGTTTGAAGGCCTGTTGCCCAGAGTGGCCGGCTGACTCCTGAAATTCCACATCGCGCAGGATTCCTCCAGACCCAGGCTGACACCACTTGCAATTTGGACTGCTTTGACAGTGCCAAGTGGCTCTTGCAATCTGCCTTCAGGATGGCGGCCGGGTGTGTTTTGCTTCCCGGTGAAAAGGGCTGGCGTTTGATTGCGGCAGCCTGTGTCCCAGAGTGGCCGGCTGGCCCTTCAATTCCACATTGCACAGGTTGCTTCCCAGACCCAAGCTGGCACAACGTGAAACTCGGGCTTGTTTGACAGAGTCATGTGGCTCCTACAATCTGCCATCAGGAATGTGGGACGATGATTATTGTTTCCCCTGGAAAAAAGGCTGGCGTTGTTCAGGGGCCTGTCGCCTGGGATGGCCGGCTGGCTCCTGAAATTCTAAATTGCGCAAGATGCCTCCCAGACCCAAGCTGGCACCAGCGCCAACGCGGTCTGGTTTGGCAGTGCCAAGTGGCTCCTGCAACCTGACATCAGAAAGCCGGGCGGCTGAGTTTTCTTTCCCATGGAAAAGGGCTGGCGTTTGTCCAGGGGCTTGCGGCCAGGAGTGGCCCCCTGGCTTCTAAAAAATTCTGCATTGCACAGGATGCCTCCCAGACCCAAGTTGGCACCACTTGCATCTTGCGCTGTTTGGTCAGTGCCTGGTGGCTCTTGCAATCTGCCATTAGAAACCCGGGCAGCTGTGTTTTCTTTCCCAGGGTAGAGGCCCAGCTTTGGTGCTTGGGGGACTTTGGCCCGGAGTGGCCGTCCAGCTCCAGAAATTCCACATTGCGCATGATGCCTGCCAGACCCAAGCTGGCATCCCTTGCAACTCTGGCTGGTTTCACAGTGTCAAGTGGCACCTGCAATCTGCCATCAGGAATGCCGGTTGGTGAGTTTTCTTTACCGCTGAAAAGGGTTGGCTGGTTGGTGCTTGGGGACTTGTGGCCCAGAGTGGCCGGCTGGCTCCTGAAATTCCGCAGTGTGTCTCAGACCCAAGCTGGAACCAGTGCCTACTCAGTCTGGTTTGACAGTGCCAGGTGGCTCTTGATATCTGCCATCAGGTAGCCAGGCAGTTGAGTTTTGTTTCCCAGGGAAAAGGGCTGGCGTTGGTGTTTGAAGGCCTGTTTCCCAGAGTGGCCGGCTGACTCCTGAAATTCTGCATCGCGCAGGATTCCTCCCAGACCCAGGTTGACACCACTTGCAATTTGGACTGCTTTGACAGTGCCAAGTGGCTCTTGCAATCTGCCTTCAGGATGGCGGCCGGGTGTGTTTTGCTTCCCGGTGAAAAGGGCTGGCGTTTGATTGCGGCGGCCTGTGGCCCAGAGTGGCCGGCTGGCCCTTCAATTCCACATTGCACAGGTTGCTTCCCAGACCCAGGCTGGCACAACTTGAAACTCGGTCTTGTTTGACAGAGCAAAGTGGTCCTACAATCTGCCATCAGGAATGTGGGACGATGATTATTGTTTCCCCTGGAAAAAAGGCTGGCGTTGTTGTTCAGGGGCCTGTCGCCTGGGATGGCCGGCTGGCTCCTGAAATTCTACATTGCGCAAGATGCCTCTCAGAACCAAGCTGGCACCAGCGCCAACGCGGTCTGGTTTGGCAGTGCCAAGTGGCTCCTGCAACCTGACATCAGAAACCCAGGCGGCTGAGTTTTCTTTCCCATGGAAAAGGGCTGGCGTTTGTCCAGGGGCTTGCGGCCAGGAGTGGCCCCCTGGCTTCTAAAAAATTCTGCATTGCACAGAATGCCTCCCAGACCCAAGTTGGCACCACTTGCATCTTGCGCTGTTTGGTCAGTGCCCGGTGGCTCTCGCAATCTGCCATTAGAAACCCGGGCAGCTGTGTTTTCTTTCCCAGGATAGAGGCCCAGCTTTGGTGCTTGGGGGACTTTGGCCCGGAGTGGCCGTCCAGCTCCAGAAATTCCACATTGCGCAGGATGCCTGCCAGACCCAAGCTGGCATCCCTTGCAACTCTGGCTGGTTTCACAGTGTCAAGTGGCACCTGCAATCTGCCATCAGGAATGCGGGCAGGTGAGTTTTGTTTCCCAGAGAAAAGGGCTGGCCTTGGTGTTTGAAGGCCTGTTGCCCAGCCTGGCTGGCTGGCTCATGAAATTCCGCATTGCGCAAGTTGTTTCGAAGACCCATGTTCGCGCCCGTGCCAGCTTGGGCTGGTTTGACATTGCGAACTGGCTCCTGCAATCTGCCATCAGGAATGCCGGTGGGTGAGTTTTCTTTACCGCTGAAAAGGGTTGGCTGGTTGGTGCTTGGGGACTTGTGGCCCAGAGTGGCCGGCTGGCTCCTGAAATTCCGCATTGTGTCTCAGACCCAAGCTGGAACCAGTGCCTACTCAGTCTGGTTTGACAGTGCCAGGTGGCTCTTGATATCTGCCACCAGGTAGCCAGGCAGTTGAGTTTTGTTTCCCAGGGAAAAGGGCTGGCGTTGGTGTTTGAAGGCCTGTTGCCAAAGTGGCCGGATGACTCCTGAAATTCCGCATTGCGCAGTATGCCTGCCAGACCCAAGCTGCCATCACTTGCAACTCGGGCTTGTTTGACTGAGTCACGTGGCTCCTACAATCTGCCATCAGACATGTGGGAGGATGAGTATTGTTTTTCCGGGAAAAAGGCCGGCGTTGTTGTTCAAGGGCCTGACGCCAGGATTGGCCGGCTGGCTCCTGAAATTCTACATTGCGCAAGATACCTCCCAGACCCAAGCTGGCACCAGCGCCAACGCGGTCTGGTTTGGCAGTGCCAAGTGGCTCCTGCAACCTGACATCAGAAACCCGGGCGGCTGAGTTTTCTTTCCCATGGAAAAGGGCTGGCGTTTGTCCAGGGGCTTGCGGCCAGGAGTGGCCCCCTGGCTTCTAAAAAATTCTGCATTGCACAGGATGCCTCCCAGACCCAAGTTGGCACCACTTGCATCTTGCGCTGTTTGGTCAGTGCCTGGTGGCTCTTGCAATCTGCCATTAGAAACCCGGGCAGCTGTGTTTTCTTTCCCAGGGTAGAGGCCCAGCTTTGGTGCTTGGGGGACTTTGGCCTGGAGTGGCCGTCCAGCTCCAGAAATTCCACATTGCGCATGATGCCTGCCAGACCCAAGCTGGCATCCCTTGCAACTCTGGCTGGTTTCACAGTGTCAAGTGGCACCTGCAATCTGCCATCAGGAATGCCGGTTGGTGAGTTTTCTTTACCGCTGAAAAGGGTTGGCTGGTTGGTGCTTGGGGCCTTGTGGCCCAGAGTGGCCGGCTGGCTCCTGAAATTCTGCAGTGTGTCTCAGACCCAAGCTGGAACCAGTGCCTACTCCGTCTGGTTTGACAGTGCCAGGTGGCTCTTGATATCTGCCATCAGGTAGCCAGGCAGTTGAGTTTTGTTTCCCAGGGAAAAGGGCTGGCGTTGGCGTTTGAAGGCCTGTTGCCCAGAGTGGCCGGCTGACTCCTGAAATTCCACATCGCGCAGGATTCCTCCAGACCCAGGCTGACACCACTTGCAATTTGGACTGCTTTGACAGTGCCAAGTGGCTCTTGCAATCTGCCTTCAGGATGGCGGCCGGGTGTGTTTTGCTTCCCGGTGAAAAGGGCTGGCGTTTGATTGCGGCAGCCTGTGTCCCAGAGTGGCCGGCTGGCCCTTCAATTCCACATTGCACAGGTTGCTTCCCAGACCCAAGCTGGCACAACGTGAAACTCGGGCTTGTTTGACAGAGTCATGTGGCTCCTACAATCTGCCATCAGGAATGTGGGACGATGATTATTGTTTCCCCTGGAAAAAAGGCTGGCGTTGTTCAGGGGCCTGTCGCCTGGGATGGCCGGCTGGCTCCTGAAATTCTAAATTGCGCAAGATGCCTCCCAGACCCAAGCTGGCACCAGCGCCAACGCGGTCTGGTTTGGCAGTGCCAAGTGGCTCCTGCAACCTGACATCAGAAAGCCGGGCGGCTGAGTTTTCTTTCCCATGGAAAAGGGCTGGCGTTTGTCCAGGGGCTTGCGGCCAGGAGTGGCCCCCTGGCTTCTAAAAAATTCTGCATTGCACAGGATGCCTCCCAGACCCAAGTTGGCACCACTTGCATCTTGCGCTGTTTGGTCAGTGCCTGGTGGCTCTTGCAATCTGCCATTAGAAACCCGGGCAGCTGTGTTTTCTTTCCCAGGGTAGAGGCCCAGCTTTGGTGCTTGGGGGACTTTGGCCCGGAGTGGCCGTCCAGCTCCAGAAATTCCACATTGCGCATGATGCCTGCCAGACCCAAGCTGGCATCCCTTGCAACTCTGGCTGGTTTCACAGTGTCAAGTGGCACCTGCAATCTGCCATCAGGAATGCCGGTTGGTGAGTTTTCTTTACCGCTGAAAAGGGTTGGCTGGTTGGTGCTTGGGGACTTGTGGCCCAGAGTGGCCGGCTGGCTCCTGAAATTCCGCAGTGTGTCTCAGACCCAAGCTGGAACCAGTGCCTACTCAGTCTGGTTTGACAGTGCCAGGTGGCTCTTGATATCTGCCATCAGGTAGCCAGGCAGTTGAGTTTTGTTTCCCAGGGAAAAGGGCTGGCGTTGGTGTTTGAAGGCCTGTTTCCCAGAGTGGCCGGCTGACTCCTGAAATTCTGCATCGCGCAGGATTCCTCCCAGACCCAGGTTGACACCACTTGCAATTTGGACTGCTTTGACAGTGCCAAGTGGCTCTTGCAATCTGCCTTCAGGATGGCGGCCGGGTGTGTTTTGCTTCCCGGTGAAAAGGGCTGGCGTTTGATTGCGGCGGCCTGTGGCCCAGAGTGGCCGGCTGGCCCTTCAATTCCACATTGCACAGGTTGCTTCCCAGACCCAGGCTGGCACAACTTGAAACTCGGTCTTGTTTGACAGAGCAAAGTGGTCCTACAATCTGCCATCAGGAATGTGGGACGATGATTATTGTTTCCCCTGGAAAAAAGGCTGGCGTTGTTGTTCAGGGGCCTGTCGCCTGGGATGGCCGGCTGGCTCCTGAAATTCTACATTGCGCAAGATGCCTCTCAGAACCAAGCTGGCACCAGCGCCAACGCGGTCTGGTTTGGCAGTGCCAAGTGGCTCCTGCAACCTGACATCAGAAACCCAGGCGGCTGAGTTTTCTTTCCCATGGAAAAGGGCTGGCGTTTGTCCAGGGGCTTGCGGCCAGGAGTGGCCCCCTGGCTTCTAAAAAATTCTGCATTGCACAGAATGCCTCCCAGACCCAAGTTGGCACCACTTGCATCTTGCGCTGTTTGGTCAGTGCCCGGTGGCTCTCGCAATCTGCCATTAGAAACCCGGGCAGCTGTGTTTTCTTTCCCAGGATAGAGGCCCAGCTTTGGTGCTTGGGGGACTTTGGCCCGGAGTGGCCGTCCAGCTCCAGAAATTCCACATTGCGCAGGATGCCTGCCAGACCCAAGCTGGCATCCCTTGCAACTCTGGCTGGTTTCACAGTGTCAAGTGGCACCTGCAATCTGCCATCAGGAATGCGGGCAGGTGAGTTTTGTTTCCCAGAGAAAAGGGCTGGCCTTGGTGTTTGAAGGCCTGTTGCCCAGCCTGGCTGGCTGGCTCATGAAATTCCGCATTGCGCAAGTTGTTTCGAAGACCCATGTTCGCGCCCGTGCCAGCTTGGGCTGGTTTGACATTGCGAACTGGCTCCTGCAATCTGCCATCAGGAATGCCGGTGGGTGAGTTTTCTTTACCGCTGAAAAGGGTTGGCTGGTTGGTGCTTGGGGACTTGTGGCCCAGAGTGGCCGGCTGGCTCCTGAAATTCCGCATTGTGTCTCAGACCCAAGCTGGAACCAGTGCCTACTCAGTCTGGTTTGACAGTGCCAGGTGGCTCTTGATATCTGCCACCAGGTAGCCAGGCAGTTGAGTTTTGTTTCCCAGGGAAAAGGGCTGGCGTTGGTGTTTGAAGGCCTGTTGCCAAAGTGGCCGGATGACTCCTGAAATTCCGCATTGCGCAGTATGCCTGCCAGACCCAAGCTGCCATCACTTGCAACTCGGGCTTGTTTGACTGAGTCACGTGGCTCCTACAATCTGCCATCAGACATGTGGGAGGATGAGTATTGTTTTTCCGGGAAAAAGGCCGGCGTTGTTGTTCAAGGGCCTGACGCCAGGATTGGCCGGCTGGCTCCTGAAATTCTACATTGCGCAAGATACCTCCCAGACCCAAGCTGGCACCAGCGCCAACGCGGTCTGGTTTGGCAGTGCCAAGTGGCTCCTGCAACCTGACATCAGAAACCCGGGCGGCTGAGTTTTCTTTCCCATGGAAAAGGGCTGGCATTTGTCCAGGGGCCTTCGGCAAGGATTGGCCCCCTGGCTTCTAAAAAATTCTGCATTGCACAGGATGCCTCCCAGACCCAAGTTTGCAGCACTTGCATCTTGCGCTGTTTGGTCAGTGCTAGGAGGCTCTTGCAATCTGGCATTAGAAACCCGGGCAGCTGAGTTTTCTTTCCCAGGGTAGAGGCCCAGCTTTGGTGCTTGGGGGACTTTGGCCCGGAGTGGCCGTCCAGCGCCAGAAATTCCACATTGCGCATGATGCCTGCCAGACCCAAGCTGGCATTCCTTGCAAATCTCGCTGGTTTCACAGTGTCAAGTGGCACCTGCAATCTGCCATCAGGAATGCCGGTGGGTGAGTTTTCTTTACCGCTGAAAAGGGTTGGCTGGTTGGTGCTTGGGGACTTGTGGCCCAGAGTGGCCGGCTGGCTCCTGAAATTCCGCAGTGTGTCTCAGACCCAAGCTGGAACCAGTGCCTACTCAGTCTGGTTTGACAGTGCCAGGTGGCTCTTGATATCTGCCATCAGGTAGCCAGGCAGTTGAGTTTTGTTTCCCAGGGAAAAGGGCTGGCGTTGGCGTTTGAAGGCCTGTTGCCCAGAGTGGCCGGCTGACTCCTGAAATTCTGCATCGCGCAGGATTCCTCCCAGACCCAGGCTGACACCACTTGCAATTTGGACTGCTTTGACAGTGCCAAGTGGCTCTTGCAATCTGCCTTCAGGATGGCGGCCGGGTGTGTTTTGCTTCCCGGTGAAAAGAGCTGGCGTTTGATTGCGGCGGCCTGTGTCCCAGAGTGGCCGGCTGGCCCTTCAATTCCACATTGCACAGGTTGCTTCCCAGACCCAGGCTGGCACAACTTGAAACTCGGTCTTGTTTGACAGAGCAAAGTGGTCCTACAATCTGCCATCAGGAATGTGGGACGAGGATTATTGTTTCCCCTGGAAAAAAGGCTGGCGTTGTTGTTCAGGGCCCTGTTGCCTGGGATGGCCGGCTGGCTCCTGAAATTCTACATTGCGCAAGATGCCTCTCAGAACCAAGCTGGCACCAGCGCCAACTCGGTCTGGTTTGGCAGTGCCAAGTGGCTCCTGCAACCTGACATCAGAAACCTGGGTGGCTGAGTTTTCTTTCCCATGGGTAAGGGCTGGCGTTTGTGTCAAGGAGCCTGCAGCCAGGAGTGGCCCCCTGGCTCCTAAAAAATTCTGCATTGCACAGGATGCCTCCCAGACCCAAGTTGGCACCACTTGCATCTTGCGCTGTTTGGTCAGTGCCCGGTGGCTCTTGCAATCTGCCATTAGAAACCCGGGCAGCTGTGTTTTCTTTCCCAGGATAGAGGCCCAGCTTTGGTGCTTGGGGGACTTTGGCCCGGAGTGGCCGTCCAGCTCCAGAAATTCCACATTGCGCATGATGCCTGCCAGACCCAAGCTGGCATCCCTTGCAACTCTGGCTGGTTTCACAGTGTCAAGTGGCACCTGCAATCTGCCATCAGGAATGCGGGCAGGTGAGTTTTGTTTCCCAGAGAAAAGGGCTGGCCTTGGTGTTTGAAGGCCTGTTGCCCAGCCTGGCTGGCTGGCTCATGAAATTCCGCATTGCGCAAGTTGTTTCGAAGACCCATGTTCGCGCCCGTGCCAGCTTGGGCTGGTTTGACATTGCGAACTGGCTCCTGCAATCTGCCATCAGGAATGCCGGTGGGTGAGTTTTCTTTACCGCTGAAAAGGGTTGGCTGGTTGGTGCTTGGGGACTTGTGGCCCAGAGTGGCCGGCTGGCTCCTGAAATCCTGCATTGTGTCTCAGACCCAAGCTGGAACCAGTGCCTACTCAGTCTGGTTTGACAGTGCCAGGTGGCTCTTGATATCTGCCACCAGGTAGCCAGGCAGTTGAGTTTTGTTTCCCAGGGAAAAGGGCTGGCGTTGGTGTTTGAAGGCCTGTTGCCAAAGTGGCCGGATGACTCCTGAAATTCCGCATTGCGCAGTATGCCTGCCAGACCCAAGCTGCCATCACTTGCAACTCGGGCTTGTTTGACTGAGTCACGTGGCTCCTACAATCTGCCATCAGACATGTGGGAGGATGAGTATTGTTTTTCCGGGAAAAAGGCCGGCGTTGTTGTTCAAGGGCCTGACGCCAGGATTGGCCGGCTGGCTCCTGAAATTCTACATTGCGCAAGATACCTCCCAGACCCAAGCTGGCACCAGCGCCAACGCGGTCTGGTTTGGCAGTGCCAAGTGGCTCCTGCAACCTGACATCAGAAACTCGGGCGGCTGAGTTTTCTTTCCCATGGAAAAGGGCTGGCGTTTGTCCAGGGGCCTTCGGCAAGGATTGGCCCCCTGGCTTCTAAAAAATTCTGCATTGCACAGGATGCCTCCCAGACCCAAGTTTGCAGCACTTGCATCTTGCGCTGTTTGGTCAGTGCTAGGAGGCTCTTGCAATCTGGCATTAGAAACCCGGGCAGCTGAGTTTTCTTTCCCAGGGTAGAGGCCCAGCTTTGGTGCTTGGGGGACTTTGGCCCGGAGTGGCCGTCCAGCGCCAGAAATTCCACATTGCTCATGATGCCTGCCAGACCCAAGCAGGCATCACTTGCAAATCTGGCTGGTTTCACAGTGTCAAGTGGCTCCAGCAATCTGCCATCAGGAATGCCGGTGGGTGAGTTTTCTTTACTGCTGAAAAGGGTTGGCTGGTTGGTGCTTGGGGACTTGTGGCCCAGAGTGGCCGGCTGGCTCCTGAAATTCCGCAGTGTGTCTCAGACCCAAGCTGGAACCAGTGCCTACTCCGTCTGGTTTGACAGTGCCAGGGGGCTCTTGATATCTGCCATCAGGTAGCCAGGCAGTTGAGTTTTGTTTCCCAGGGAAAAAGGCTGGCGTTGGTGTTTGAAGGCCTGTTTCCCAGAGTGGCCGGCTGACTCCTGAAATTCTGCATCGCGCAGGATTCCTCCCTGACCCAAGCTGCCATCACTTGCAACTCGGTCTTGTTTGACAGAGCAAAGTGGCTCCTACAATCTGCCAACAGGAATGTGGGAGGATGAGTATTGTTTCCCCTGATAAAAAGGCCGGCGTTGTTGTTCAAGGCCCTGTCGCCTGGAATGGCCTGCGGCTCCTGAAATTCTACATTGCGCAAGATGCCTCTCAGAACCAAGCTGGCACCAGCGCCAACTCGGTCTGGTTTGGCAGTGCCAAGTGGCTCCTGCAACCTGACATCAGAAACCCAGGCGGCTGAGTTTTCTTTCCCATGGAAAAGGGCCGGCGTTTGTCCAGGGGCCTGCGGCCAGGAGTGGCCTCCTGGCTTCTAAAAAATTCTGCATTGCACAGGATGCCTCCCAGACCCAAGTTTGCAGCACTTGCATCTTGCGCTGTTTGGTCAGTGCTAGGAGGCTCTTGCAATCTGCCATTAGAAACCCGGGCAGCTGAGTTTTCTTTCCCAGGGTAGAGGCCCAGCTTTGCTGCATGGGGGACTTTGGCACGGAGTGGCCGTCCAGCTCCAGAAATTCCACATTGCTCAGGATGCCTGCCAGACCCAAGCTGGCATCACTTGCAAATCTGGCTGGTTTCACAGAGTCAAGTGGCTCCAGCAATCTGCCATCAGGAATGCCGGTGGGTGAGTTTTCTTTACTGCTGAAAAGGGTTGGCTGGTTGGTGCTTGGGGTATTGTGGCTCCGTGTGGCTGGCTGGCTCCTGAAATTCCGCATTGTGTCTCAGACCCAAGCTGGAACCAGTGCCTACTCAGTCTGGTTTGACAGTGCCAGGTGGCTCTTGATATCTGCCATCAGGTAGCCAGGCAGTTGAGTTTTGTTTCCCATGGAAAAGGGCTGGCGTTGGTGTTTGAAGGCCTGTTTCCCAGAGTGGCCGGCTGACTCCTGAAATTCCGCATCACGCAGGATTCCTGCCAGACCCAGGCTGACACCACTTGCAATTTGGACTGCTTTGACAGTGCCAAGTGCCTCTTGCAATCTGCCTTCAGGATGGCGGACAGGTGTGTTTTCCTTCCCGGTGAAAAGGGCTGGCATTTGATTGCGGCGGCCTGTGGCCCAGAGTGGCCGGCTGGCCCTTCAATTCCACATTGCTCAGGTTGCTTCCCAGACCCAAGCTGGCACAACTTGAAACTCGGTCTTGTTTGACAGAGCAAAGTGGCTCCTAATATCTGCCATCCGGTATTAGGGCGGGTGAATTTTGTTTCCCCTGGAGAAAAGGGGCGGCGTTTGTGTTCGAAAGCCTGTGGACCAGAGCGGCAGGCTGGCTCCTGAAATTCCGCATTGCGCAGGATGCCTGCCAGACCCAAGCTGCCATCACTTGCAACGCGGGCTTGTTTGACAGAGCAAAGTGGCTCCTACAATCTGCCATCAGGAATGTGGGAGGATGAGTATTTTTTCCCCTAATAAAAAGGCCAGCGTTTTCGTTCAGGGCCCTGTCGCCTGGAATGGCCGGTTGGCTCCTGATATTCTACATTGCGCAAGATGCCTCTCAGAACCAAGCTGGCACCAGCGCCAACTCGGTCTGGTTTGGCAGTGCCAAGTGGCTCCTGCAACTTGACATCAGAAACCCGGGCGGCTGAGTTTTCTTTCCCATGGAAAAGGGCTGGCATTTGTGTCCAGGAGCCTGCGGCCAGGAGTGGCCCACTGGCTTCTAAATTTTAGCATTGCACAGGATGCCTCCCAGACCCAAGTTGGCACCACTTGCATCTTGCGCTGTTTGGTCAGTGCCCGGTGGCTCTTGCAATCTGCCATTAGAAACCCGGGCAGCTGTGTTTTCTTTCCCAGGGTAGAGGCCCAGCTTTGGTGCTTGGGGGACTTTGGCCCTGAGTGCCTGTCCCGCTCCGGAAATTCCGCATTGCGCAGGATGCCTTCCAGACCCAAGCTGGCATCACTTGCAACTCTGGCTGGTTTCACAGTGTCAAGTGGCTCCTGCAATCTGTCATCAGGAATGCATTTAGGTGAGATTGTTTACCCCGGCAAAAGGGGTGGCGTTGCTGTGTGAAGGCCTGTTGCCCAGAGTGGCTGGCTGGCTCCTGAAATTCCGCATTGTGTCTCAGACCCAAGCTGGAACTAGTGCCTACTCAGTCTGGTTTGACAGTGCCAGGGGGCTCTTGATATCTGCCATCAGGTAGCCAGGCAGTTGAGTTTTGTTTCCCAGGGAAAAATGCTGGCGTTGGTGTTTGAAGGTCTGTTGCCCAGAGTGGCCGGCTGACTCCTGAAATTCCACATCGCGCAGGATTCCTCCAAGACCCAGGCTGACACCACTTGCAATTTGGACGGCTTTGGCAGTGCCAAGTGGCTCTTGCAATCTGCCTTCAGGATGGCGGGCAGGTGTGTTTTGCTTCCCGGTGAAAAGGGCTGGCGTTTGATTGCGGGGGCCTGTGGCCCAGAGTGGCCGGCTGGCCCTTCAATTCCACATTGCACAGGTTGCTTCCCAGACCCAAGCTGGCACATCAAACTCAATCTTGTTAGACAGAGCAAAGTGGCTCCTACAATCTGCCATCAGGTCTTAGGGCGGGTGAGGTTTGTTTCCCAAGGAAAAGGGCTGACGTTGCTGTGTGAAGGCCTGTTGCCCAGAGCGGCCGTCTGGCTCCTGATATTCCGCATTGCGCAAGTTGTTCCGAAGACCCATGTTCGGCCTGTGCCAGCTCGGGCTGGTTAGACACTGCCAGGTGGCTTCTGCAATCTCCATCAGGAATGCCGGTTGGTGAGTTTTCTTTACCGCTGAAAAGGGCTGGCTGGTTGGTGCTTGGGGATTTGTGGCCCAGAGTGGCCGGCTGGCTCCTGAAATTCCGCAGTGTGTCTCAGACCCAAGCTGGAACCAGTGCCTACTCCGTCTGGTTTGACAGTGCCAGGGGGCTCTTGATATCTGCCATCAGGTAGCCAGGCAGTTGAGTTTTGTTTCCCAGGGAAAAATGCTGGCGTTGGTGTTTGAAAGCCTGTTGCCCAGAGTGGCCGGCTGACTCCTGAAATTCCGCATCGCGCAGGATTCCTCCCAGACCCAGGCTGACACCACTTGCAATTTGGACTGCTTTGACAGTGCCAAGTGGCTCTTGCAATCTGCCTTCTGGATGGCGGGCGGGTGTGTTTTGCTTCCCGGTGAAAAGGGCTGGCGTTTGATTGCGGGGGGCCTGTGGCCCAGAGTGGCCGGCTGGCCCTTCAATTCCACATTGCACAGGTTGCTTCCCAGACCCAAGCTGGCACAACTTGAAACTTGGTCTTGTTTGACAGAGCAAAGTGGCTCCTACAATCTGCCATCACGAATGTGGGACGATGAGTATTGTTTCTCAGAGAAAAAGGCTGGCGTTGTTGTTCAGGGGCCTGTTGCCTGGGATGGCCGGCTGGCTCCTGAAATTCTACATTGCGCAAGATGCCTCTCAGAACCAAGCTGGCACCAGCGCCAACTCGGTCCGGTTTGGCAGTGCGAAGTGGCTCCTGCAACCTGACATCAGAATCCCGGGCGGCTGAGTTTTCTTTCCCATGGAAAAGGGCTGGCGTTTGTCCAGGGGTCTTTGGCCAGGAGTGGTCCCCTGGCTTCTAAAAAATTCTGCATTGCACAGGATGCCTCCCAGACCCAAGTTGGCACCACTTGCATATTGCGCTGTTTGGTCAGTGCTAGGTGGCTCTTGCAATCTGCCATTAGAAACCCGGGCAGCTGTGTTTTCTTTCCCAGGGTAGAGGCCCAGCTTTGCTGCATGGGGGACTTTGGCACGGAGTGGCCGTCCAGCTCCAGAATTTCCACATTGCGCAGGATGACTGCCAGACCCAAGGTGACATCACTTGCAACTCTGGCTGGTTTCACAGTGTCAAGTGGCACCAGAAATCTGCCATCAGGAAGGCGGGCAGTTGAGTTTTGTTTCCCAGAGAAAAGTGTTGGCGTTCTTGTTTAAGACCTGTTGCCCAGAGTGGCCGGATGACTCCTGAAATTCCGCGTTCTGCAGGATGCTTGCCAGACCCAAGCTGCCATCACTTGCAACTCGGGCTTGTTTGTCAGAGTCATGTGTCTCTTACAATCTGCCAAAAGGAATGTGGGAGAATGAGTATTGTTTCCCCGGGAAAAAGGCCGGCGTTGCTGTTCAAGGCCGTGTCACCTGGAATCGCCGGCTGGCTCCTGAAATTCTACATTGCGCAATATGCCTCTCAGAACCAAGCTGGCACCAGCGCCAACTCGGTCCGGTTTGGCAGAGCCAAGTGGCTCTTGATATCTGCCATCAGGTAGGCAGGCAGTTGAGTTTTCTTTCCCATGGAAAAGGGCTGGCGTTTGTCCAGGGGCCTTTGGCCAGGAGTGGTCCCCTGGCTTCTAAAAAATTCTGCATTGCACAGGATGCCTCCCAGACCCAAGTTGGCACCACCTGCATCTTGCGCTGTTTGGTCAGTGCCAGGTGGCTCTTGCAATCTGCCATTAGAAACCCGGGCAGCTGTGTTTTCTTTTCCAGGGTAGAGACCCTGCTTTGTGCTTGGGGGACTTTGGCCCGGAGTGGCCGTCCAGCTCCAGAAATTCCACATTGCTCAGGATGCCTGCCAGACCCAAGCAGGCATCACTTGCAACTCTGGCTGGTTTCACAGAGTCAAGTGGCTCCAGCAATCTGCCATCAGGAATGCCGGTGGGTGAGTTTTCTTTACTGCTGAAAAGGGTTGGCTGGTTGGTGCTTGGGGACTTGTGGCCCAGAGTGGCCAGCTGGCTCCTGAAATTCCGCATTGTGTCTCAGACCCAAGCTGGAACCAGTGCCTACTCCGTCTGGTTTGACAGTGCCAGGGGCTCTTGATATCTGCCATCAGGTAGCCAGGCAGTTGAGTTTTGTTTCCCAGGGAAAAATGCTGGCGTTGGTGTTTGAAGGCCTGTTGCCCAGAGTGGCTGGTTAACTCCTGAAATTCCACATCGCGCAGGATTCCTCCCAGACCCAGGCTGACACCACTTGCAATTTGGACTGCTTTGACAGTGCCAAGTGGCTCTTGCAATCTGCCTTCAGGATGGCGGGCGGGTGTGTTTTGCTTCCCGGTGAAAAGGGCTGGCGTTTGATTGCGGGGGCCTGTGGCCCAGAGTGGCCGGCTGGCCCTTCAATTCCACATTGCACAGGTTGCTTCCCAGACCCAAGCTGGCACTTCAAACTCAATCTTTTTAGACAGTGCAAAGTGGCTCCTACAATCTGCCATCAGGTATTAGGGCGGGTGAGGTTTGTTTCCCAAGGAAAAGGGCTGTCGTTGCTGTGTGAAGGCCTGTTGCCCAGAGTGGCCGTCTGGCTCCAGAAATTCCGCATTGCGCAAGTTGTTTCGAAGACCCATTTTCGCTCCTGTGCCAGCTTGGGCTGGTTTGACACTGCCAAGTGGCTCCTGCAATCTGCCGTCAGGAATGCCGGTTGGTGAGTTTTCTTTACCGCTGAAAAGGGTTGGCTGGTTGGTGCTTGGGGACTTGTGGCCCAGAGTGGCCGGCTGGCTCCTGAAATTCCGCATTGTGTCTCAGACCCAAGCTGGAACCAGTGCCTACTCAGTCTGGATTGACAGTGCCAGGTGGCTCTTGATATCTGCCACCAGGTAGCCAGGCAGTTGAGTTTTGTTTCCCAGGGAAAAGGGCAGGCGTTTTGGTTCGAACGCCCGTGGCCCAGAGCGGCTGGCTGGCTCCTGAAATTCCGCATTGCGCAGGATGCCTGCCAGACCCAAGCTGCCATCACTTGCAACTTGGGCTTGTTAGACAGAGTCAATTGACTCCTACAATCTGCCATCAGGAATGTGGGAGGATGAGTATTGTTTCCCCGGGAAAAATGCCGGCTTTGTTGTTCAAGGGCCTGTTGCCTGGAATGGCTGGCTGGCTCCTGAAATTCTACATTTCGCAAGATCCCCCTCAGACCCAAGCTGGCAGCAGCGCCAACTCGGTCTGGTTTGGCAGTGCCAAGTGGCTCCGGCAACTTGAAATCAGAAACCCGGGTGGCTGAGTTTTCTTTCCCGGAAAAGGGCTGGCGTTTGTGTCCAGGGGCCTGCGGCCAGGACTGGCCCCCTGGCTTCTAAAATTCTGCATTGCACAGGATGCCTCCCAGACCCAAGTTGGCACCACCTGCATCTTGCGCTGTTTGGTCAGTGCCTTGTGGCTCTTGCAATCTGCCATTAGAAACCCGGGCAGCTGAGTTTTCTTTCCCAGGCTCGAGGCACAGCTTTGGCGCATCGGGGACTTTGGCCCGGAGTGGCCGCCCAGCTTCAGAAATTCCACATTGCGCATGATGCCTGCCAGACCCAAGCTGGCATCCCTTGCAACTCTGGCTGGTTTCACAGTGTCAAGTGGCTCCTGCAATCTGCCATCAGGAATGCCGGTTGGTGAGTTTTCTTTACCGCTGAAAAGGGTTGGCTGGTTGGTGCTTGGGGACTTGTGGCCCAGAGTGGCCGGCTGGCTCCTGAAATTCCGCATTGTGTCTCAGACCAAGCTGGAACCAGTGCCTACTCAGTCTGGTTTGACAGTGCCAGGTGGCTCTTGATATCTGCCACCAGGTAGCCAGGCAGTTGAGTTTTGTTTCCCAGGGAAAAGGGCTGGCATTGGTGTTTGAAGGCCTGTTGCCCAGAGTGGCCGGCTGACTCCTGAAATTCCGCATCGCGCAGGATTCCTCCCAGACCCAGGCTGACACCACATGCAACTTGGACTGCTTTGACAGTGCCAAGTGGCTCTTGCAATCTGCCTTCAGGATGGTGGGCGGGTGTGTTTTGCTTTCCGGTGGAAAGGGCTGGCGTTTGATTGCGGCGGCGTGTTGTCCAGAGTGGCCGGCTGGCCCTTCAATTCCACATTGCACAGGTTGATTCCCAGACCCAAGCTGGCACAACTTGAAACTCGGTCTTGTTTGACAGAGCAAAGTGGCTCCAACAATCTGCCATCAGGTATTAGGGCGGGTGAATTTGCTTCCCAGAGAAAAGGGCTGGCGTTTGGGTTCGAACGCCCGTGGCCCAGAGCGGCTGGCTGGCTCTTGAAATTCCGCATTGCGCAGGATGCCTGCCAGACCCAAGCTGCCATCACTTGCAACTTGGGCTTGTTTGACTGAGTCAATTGACTCCTACAATCTGCCATCAGGAATGTGGGAGGATGAGTATTGTTTCCCCGGGAAAAAGGCCGGCGTTGGTGTTCAAGGGCCTGTTGCCTGGAATGGCTGGCTGGCTCCTGAAATTCTACATTGCCCAAGATGCCTCCCAGACCCAAGGTGGCACCAGCACCAACTCGGTCTGGTTTGGCAGTGCCAAGTGGCTCCTGCAACTTGACATCAGAAACTCAGGTGGCTGAGTTTTCTTTCCCATGGAAAAGGGCTGGCGTTTGTGTCCAGGGGCCTGCGGCTAGAACTGGCCCCTGGCTTCTAAAATTCTGCATTGCACAGGAAGCCTCCCAGACCCAAGTTGGCACCACTTGCAACTTGCGCTGTTTGGTCAGTGCCTGGTGGCTCTTGCAATCTGGCATTAGAAACCCAGGCAGCTGAGTTTTCTTTCCCAGGGTAGAGGCCCAGCTTTGGTGCTTGGGGGACTTTGGCCCGGAGTGGCCATCCAGCTCCAGAAATTCCACATTGGGCAGGATGCCTGCCAGACCCAAGCTGGCATCCCTTGCAACTCTGGCTGGTTTCACAGTGTCAAGTGGCTCCTGCAATCTGCCATCAGGAATGCGGGCAGGTGAGTTTTCTTTCCCAGGGAACAGGTCTGGCGTTGCTGTGTGAAGGCCTGTTGCCCAGCCTGGCTGGCTGGCTCCTGAAATTCCGCATTGCGTAAGTTGTTTCGCAGACCCATGTTCGCACCTGTGCCAGCTCGGGTTGGTTTGACATTGCGAATTGGCTCCTGCAATCTGCCATCAGGAATACCGGTAGGTGAGTTTTCTTTACCGCTGAAAAGGGTTGGCTGGTTGGTTCTTGGGGACTTGTGGCCCAGAGTGGCCGGCTGGCTCCTGAAATTCCACATTGTGTCTCAGACCTAAGCTGGAACCAGTGCCTACTCTGTCTGGTTTGACAGTGCCAGGTGGCTCTTGATATCTGCCACCAGGTAGCCAGGCAGTTGAGTTTTGTTTCCCAGGGAAAAGGGCCTTCGTTGGTGTTTGAAAGTCTGTTGCCCAGAGTGGCCGGGTGGCTCATGTGATTCTGTATTGCGCAGGATGCCTCTCAGAGCCAAGCTGGCCCCATTGCCAAGTCAGGCTGTTTGGCAGTGCCAAGTACCTTCTCAAAACTGACAGCAAAAACCTAGGCAAGCAACTTTTGTGTGGCATGGCAAAGGGCCGGCGTTTGTGTTCGGTCTGTGTGCCGGAGAGGCCGGCTGGCTCCTGAATTTCGGCTTTACGCAGGATGCCTTCCATATATACAAGTTGCCACCAGTGCCAAGTCAGGCTGGTTTTATAGTGCCAAGTACCTCCTGCAAACTGACACAAAGAACCTGGGCTGGCAACTTTTGTTTTGCAGGGAAAACAGTCGGCGTTCGTGTTCCGGGGCCTGTGGCCAGGAGTGGCTTGCTGGCTTCTGAAATTAAGCATTGTGCAGGATGCCTCCCATACACAAGTTGGCACCAGCACCAAGTCAGGCTGGTTTGACAGTGCCAAGTACCTCCTGCAAACTGACACCAAGAACCTGAGCTGATGACTTTGGTTTGGCAGGGAAAAGGGCCGGCGTTGGTGTTCAGGGGTCTGTGGGCCGGAGTGGCTTGCTGGCTTCTGAAACTGGCATTGCACAGGATGCCTCCCAGAGCCAAGCTGGCACCAGTGCCAAGTCAGGCTGGTTTGACAGTGCCAAGTTACTCCTGCAAACTGAAACCAAGAACCTGGGCTGTTGACTTTTGTTTGGTATTGAAAAGGTCTGGCGTTTTTCTTCAGGGGTCTGTGGGCCGGAGTGGCCGGCTTGCTCTTGAAAATCGGCATTGCGCAGGATGCCTCCCAGAGCCAAGCTGGCACCAGTACAAAGTCAAGCTGGTTTGGCAGTGCCAAGTTACTCCTGCAAACTGACACCAAGAACCTGGGCTGGTGAGTATTGTTTTCCTGGGAAAAGGGCCAGCGTTTTTGATCTGGGGCCTCTGGTGCAGAGTGTCCGGCTGGCTCCTGAAATTCGGCATTGCGCAGGATGCCTCCCAGAGCCAAGCTGGCACCAGTGCCAAGTCAGGCTGGTTTGACAGTGCCAAGCACCTCCTGCAAACTGACACCAAGATCCTGGGCTGGTCAGTATTGTTTACCTGGGAAAAGGGCCATGTCATGGTTTGAAGGTAACTGAGTTTTTTTGGGGATGGTGTGGTCACGGCAATCAGTCTCCAGATATTAATATTCGCACCTGGTTTGTCCACTGAGGGCATGGATACGCCTCTGAGAACAGAAGGGTTTAAAAGCTGTGAACTCCCACTGGAAGTTTCTTTTGAGTTCCAGTCTGGGACAAGAGCAGACCTCCCCTGCCCAGCTCCGACCTGGGCAGGGGGGAGGGAGGGGAGCCATGCGGCCGGAGGGAGGTAAGGCCAGGCCTGGGCCGAAGGGTGGAGGAGAGCACTGCGAGGGCTTCGGGCAGCCATCCCCCATTACCCCCCACCCCCTCCCGGAGGAAGAGAGAGAGAGCAGACTGTACTTGTGATAGCGAGGCTGGAGTGAAGGAAAAGGGGGGGTGCCCAGCAGGGCAGCCAGCCGTGGGAGTTCATGAACCGAACCAGCAGAGCCTGGGACTTTTAACCCTTCTTGGGATGATGGAAACCTTGTAAATGCTGATTCCTCCTGGAGTTGGTGAGATTGAGAGAAGTTGAGAAGAATTCTAGGTGGGAGGAGATGATGGAGTGGCTTTTGGCTGGACTTTTCTTGGATAGCTATGGACAGAACCCTTGAGTTCCTGTGACATAGAGACTGCATCTAGGGGGAGGCAATGGCTCAGAGCCAGGAGAGTGCGGTGACGCGAAAGTGTGTGAACAGAGACGACGGGTGAGGAGGGTGGTGGTGGTGGTGCCCTCTGTCTTCGAAGAACGAAGAAGAGGAAGATGATCTCTGTTCAAGAGACCCCTCAGCCCCAGGGGTTGAAACATGGGGGGGACAGGTGTCCCAAAAGGAGAGGGACTGTGCTCTTTTTTGGAACTGGACAAAGCTTCCTTAAAGGGAAAAACCCTAGAAGAAGCTCTGGTCCATGTGCAGTGGTGAGAGCACTGGACATGGAAGGAAGAGGTCACGATGGCAAATGTTCTCCAGGCGGTGCCACACGTGACATGGAAACACGAGAAGTTTCGATTGTTTCCTGGGTGAAGTCTGTGGTGCAAGAGGGACTCCTCTCTTCTCGAAGAATTGAGAATTGATTATCCAAAGGGTGGTAACGAAATTAGGAAACTTGGTGGGGGGAGGAGGAGGAAATTTGGAAGGTTTTCATCCTGTGTTCTGGGTGTTTTTCCCTGTAGCTTTAGGTTAATAAAGTTTTTTTCCTTTCAATCGTAAGTTGGAGCCTGCTCTGCTCTGTCTCTGATCACATCTCACAGTAGATACCAGGAAAAGAGGTATTCTCATGGAAGCACTGGCATTTCGCCAGGCTCAGACCATGACAGGCCGGCTGTTGTATTGTCCAGAAGGGTCCCAGGATGAGGGAAGAGATGAGAAAGTTGACTCCATGTACCAGGAAGCTTGATTTATTATTTTATGATAGATAATATATTAAAACTATACTAAAAGACTAGAAGAAAGGATTTCATTAGAAGGCTAAGCTAAGAATAGAAAAGGAATGAAAAACAAAGACTTGTCTCTGACCGAGACAGTCTGGGCAGGTGAACTGTGATTGGTCATTAATTAGACACAACCAGATGAGACCAATCACAGATTCCCCCTGTTGCATCTCACAGTAGCAGATAAGAATTGTTTACAGTTTGTTCCTGAGGCCTCTCAGCTTCTCAGGAGGGAAAAATCCTAAAGAAAGGATTTTTCATAAAACATGTCAGTGAAATCTCACCCTTTTTATTTTAAATAAATTAAAAAGAAAAGTGTTTGCAGTTTTGTCTGCTGAGCCATACAGAGGAAAGAACAAGCACCTGAGAGGCTTAGTGTTGCCAGTCAAAACATCAATCAAGTGCTGGTGTGGAACCATCAGGGAGATTATTCACCTGCAAAACACCAAATTCCATCACATCACCAAAACAATCTTAAGATATAAGAAAATGCAAAAATAGTGCATAGAAAGTTCATTGCTTCAAGTCCAAATAGCTGAGTTTCAGGAAAAAGTCCAAACTGAAGATGTTCCTCTTTGACATCACTGAAAGTCCCTTTTGGTCCTGAAACAGGCTTGCAAAATTTTGGCTTTGCAATGCTTTTTGAGCTGCTAGCTTTCTCAACCCTTTTTAATTTTTTTTTTTTTTTTGTCTGAAAGACCAGCAGCAGAGACGAGCTACTGAGGCCCTGCGGGGGCCCTGGCCCCCGTGGAAGGAACAGGGATCCCAGACCTGGCCTACAGAACGGTGGCCCAGGTCCTGACGGAAGGATCAGGGATCCCAGACCTGGCTCACAGAACGTTGGCCCAGGTCCTGATGGGGGAAGCAAAGCCCCCAAGCCCAACAGCCGCTGGCCGGATGGAGGCCCTGGCCCAGGGAATCGAGCCAAACGGCCCAGACCCGGCCCGCGGAGCGGGCTCCGTGGTCTCTCAAACCGGCACCCTGCTGCCAATGCTTGGGCAGCACGAGTGACTGAACACTTCATCCCCTCTGAACCAGTGCAGACCAGCAGCTGGGGAAGAGAAGCTTTCCCAGGGATCATCACCCCAGATCTGGGGATGTTTTTTCCCCACAGCCAGCGCGCAATGCGCACTTTCCACTGTTTCTCCTGCCTCTGCAACGCAAATGCAAAAGGTGTTCCCTCTCTCTGCCCCTCGGTACCACCCCCACCCCCTGCGGGCTGGGGACCAGAGGCAGAAGGCTCAGGAGCCAACTCCCGAACGCCGCTGGGGCGCGCAGAGGGAGTCAGGCATTCCAACCCCCAGCGGGAACCTCCGAACCAAACCCGAATTGGCCCACGAAAAACGTTGAGTTTGAAAGCAGGCAGACGGGCTGAGCCCGCAATCAGCTCTTGAGCCACAACCCCCCCACGGAGGGGCAGGCCGGCATCCCCTTCCCCTGCCCCAGCTCCCCCCACAGGGGCAGCCTCAGAACAGCCCGAAAAGCTCGGGGGGGAATCCAGGCTGATCGCAGGCACCGCGGTGGCCGCCGGGGCCACGGGTGGCTCCGATGATGGTTCCGCTTGGCGGTTCTCAACCTCAGCCTCCTCCATCGGCGTGGCAGGCGAAGGCGAGGCCGCGGTGGGGGTCGGTGGGGGCTGTAAAGCCGGGGGGAGCGTATCCCTCGCCGGGCTGGGGACGGCAGCCGCATCTTCTCCGGGTACTGGAAGCTGCAGCGCAGGCGCAGTCAGCAAAGCTGGCGGAGCTGACACGGGAGGCGGCAGGACAGCCGCCGGGGGCGGCAGGGGTGCGGGGCTGGCGCCCACCGGCGCTGCCTGCACTGTTGTCTCACTTTGCTCCGGGAGCGGCAGCGCAGGCGCGAGGTTTTGGTGAGTGCTGTTGAGTGTGTCGCCTAGCAACTCGGGCGAAGCCGCGGGAGGCGGTGCTTCTGCCACGGGAACCCTGACAAACTGCTGGAGGCAGCGGGTCTGGTCCGGGCCTGCACTGGGCCGCCAGAGGGACTGCGGGGACTGGCGCCTCCGGCGGGGCGGGCTGGGGTGGGGCCTGCGGCTCCAGCTCGGGCGGCGGAGCCAACTCACCTCCCCCCTGAGAGCAGCGAAGGGGGGGAAGTGGTTCCGTTGGAGCATGCTCCAAAGGCACAGAAAAAACTTTTCTGCTGCTGCGGGCAAAGCTTCGCCCCCCCCGCCACGATTCGGGGAGGCTGGGAACCTGCAGGCCGCGGTTTCGCGCAAATTCCACTCTTGCCAGCACCAGCGAAAAACAGCCTCCTAATTTTGCAATCTTCTCGAATGAATATTCTTTCAATTTCAAAATTGGGACGAGAGTTCTGAATGCCAGATAACTGTGAGGAGTTCCAAATCCCTCATGGTGCAAAGCATCCTCGAAAACCAATGCCATGCAATCCCATATGTAGGAATCAAGGGAATGCACCAGATCAGGGAAAAAGCCATAGTATTTTGTCCATCTGAAAAACTCATAGAAATGTCTCTTCACCATAGAAACTCTATATTCATGACCCCATTTTTGCCAGCCGTCAATAATTATTTCACCTCCGAAAGAGAATGGAACCTCCGCCTCCGTAGGCACCCTCTTCCACATCCTAGCCCACCTTGCACGAAGGGCAGCATCTTTAGGAGGGGAAGTGTAAACAGTACCTTGTGACAGTGTTCTCTGGGCTTCAGCAGGCTGCTCTGTGCTGCGAAGACTTCCAGACATCTTGTCTAGGAGACTTTTCAAAAGGTTCTCTCTGTGGCCAGCCTCGGCTGTGAACTCTGTCCAATTTCAGGATCTGCAGTTCTTCAGCTCCTGGCTAGAAGCCACTTCTGTGGTCACCTGTGTAGGTGACCATCAATGCCACACACTCGGGGTATACCCAAATGTAGCAATGCTCCTCTGGGCTTACCAAATGAAGAATTCTTCTTCACTCAGGGTCCAATTGTGGTGATTTCTTCACTCGAGGCACCATCTGTCAGTTCTGTCCTCAGTGTTCACCTTTTGTGGTGGTGCTCCTTTTTTCACTCGGGGATCACCATTTGTGGTATTGTCCAGAAGGGTCCCAGGATGAGGGAAGAGATGAGAAAGTTGACTCCATGTATCAAAAAGCTTGATATATTATTTTATGATAGATAATATATTAAAACTATACTAAAAGACTAGAAGAAAGGATTTCATTAGAAGGCTAAGCTAAGAATAGAAAAGGAATGAAAAACAAAGACTTGTCTCTGACCGAGACAGTCTGGGCAGGTGAACTGTGATTGGCCATTAATTAGAAACAACCAGATGAGACCAATCACAGATTCCCCCTGTTGCATCTCACAGTAGCAGATAAGAATTGTTTACAGTTTGTTCCTGAGGCCTCTCAGCTTCTCAGGAGGGAAAAATCCTAAAGAAAGGATTTTTCATAAAACATGTCGGTGACACAGTATAAAAACATACAATATAGGCCAACATAGGTACATACAATATAAGCCAACAGAATTGCATAAAAACAATATAAGCCAACATAGGCACATACAATATAAGTACTACAATATAAGCCAGGACTTGAGATAACTCTCCGGAAGATTAATTCTTGAGCCCTATGCCCTTTGAGAAGATGGAACCTACAGAACTACTGCAGTTACGTGAGAAGGGTGTAAGACACACCCTCTAGAAGTCCAAGAGAATGGCATGGGAAAAAAAGGCACTACCAAAGCTGAGAAGGAAGATGGATAAGAACGTCTTGTGTACTACTTCCCGTCTCAAAGAGTTAAGATGTAAAGATGCCAGAATAAGCGATATCTGGGAAGGAATGTGAGTGAAGTATGGCCGATATGGCGCGGAATGGTGACGATAAGGCGTCGAGATGTAACAAAGGCCTATGACAAGAAAGACGATGGACACGGACTACATAACACGGACATGGACGACATAACAGACATGGATGACATAACACAGACACGAGTGGAAATGGCCTGGCAGTTTCACCTCATGGACCTGAGATTCCTAGCACAAGATGAGCCAGAGGCCGAGGATGCCAAAGGAAAGAAAGCCGTATGACAATGACACGTCATGATGAAATGTAACTCATTAAGAGAAGTTAGTGCCAAAGCAGTTAAGAGGATGCTGGAGAGGCTCAGTAGGCCTAGAGAAGGAAGCAGAGACTCTCGGGTGACCGTGGCCATAGCTCTAGACCCAATGGCGAGCTCCTCGGGGGACAGATCCGTGACAACGTCGAGAGTCGAAGAAGGCTGACGATGCAAAGCTCACCAGAATGCGGGGATGGGTCAGAACTGCCCTGCCCGGCAAAGGCTGTGGTGAGGCTGAGGAGAAACCCTCTCCCTTTACTTTCAGAGAACCTGTCCCACTGCAGACCTCCGCACTAAGCTGACATCAAATTGCCCCCTGTGTAAGTAAAGGTTTATCCCCTTCTCCCAACTACTGGCCCCAACACTCAGCTTTGGAAGACGAGCAGACAAAATCCATCGTTGATTGTACATGGATGTCGAGACGTTCTCCATGTTTGCTTCGGTGCTGCCGTTTCCAAACTTTGGCTGAAAACCTCCTCAGGGTACCAAAGACAAAACAGAAAAGGTGACTATTGCCCTCAGAAAGAGTAATCCCCCGGACTCCTCCGCAGCCCCGGCTCACCTCAAATCCTGATTCTACTCCAGAGGCTGCCCAGAGGATACCTGCAAAAAGAAAAGGTACAGGCTTAGCATGCTGCTGCATAAAACTCACCTATGAGTCAGCCTGCCTAAACGCAGACTCACCTGCTCTCCTCTGTTCCTTGGCACGCCTGGAGCAGCAACAGCACCTGCAAAAAAACAAAGCAGAAAAGCATGCTGAGATACTGAGAAAACACAACCTCCCTAATCTGACAAGCATGCCACACTGATACCTTAAGCTTGCACCCACCTGGCATCGGGTATGCTCAGCCAGGATAGATGGCAAGTGGACCACCTAAAATAAAAAAAATAAGAGTAGATGCTTAGAGCTGCACCAGAAACTGAGACCTCAGCAATAACAACTGCTTCTGTAAACTACTCAATGCTCACCATGCCCACTTGGTCTTGACTGCGGCTCTCTGCCTTGACTTCCAAAAAAGAAAGACAAAGAACAGTGCTGTAACAGCCACAATTTATGATTCCCCTGCAGAGACAAACAGTGACTGACCTGCTCAGGGGGACCCCCTCACCCCAGATGGGCCCACTGCCCTGGATTTGATCCTTCTGCGTCTGAAACAAAGTTAGGACAAAAGTCAAAGGGCTGCAGGATAACTTCACAGCTCCAAACATCTTGTGTCCATCTACAAATCCCATCTAGAGTCCAACTACACCCCACATTGCAAACTTCGAGGCCCTGGGACTTCTCCTGTTGCACCAGGCTATGCAGCAGGGCAGAGCGGCTCCGGCACAAATGTGTGCGGACACCCGTGACACAGGACAGGATGTGACAAACAAGGGGGACACAACACGGACAGAAATCTCTTGGCAAGAGGAATGACTGCAAGGACCGAGAGAATGCAAAATGAGATGACCGAGGTGGGACCAACTGCGAGCTGATGAGGCTCAGAGAACCCTGGAGGAAGAAGATGCTAACTGAATGATTTATTCCAAGAACTGCAAAGATGGATGCCTGGGAATCCTACGGTCAGAATCCTCTGCCTAAGCTCGCATTCTTACAAGCCCTAATCTGCTGTAATGGATCCTTGTGGGGTGCAGCTGTCCATACAGCTCGGAACAAGACCTGAAAAGACATCTGACTGGATGCTTCCAAAGAGAGACATGAATCTGATGCCACTCTGAGCTCCTAAGTCAAAAGTTCTATGGCATTGGTGCCAGAATAAAGAACGCAGATCACAGATGCCAAGAATGGTTTCTGGAAGGCCCCTCAAAGGCCTAAGGAAAAAGACACGGGACATGGCATACCCAAACAACACATAAGGCACGATAGACAAGTGACACAACACACACCGGGACTGCTCTGCCCTGCGCACCTCAGCACTCTGATCAAAAGTAACACTTTCATGTGGCCTAAGAGGACACTTATTGGATATCCTCATCTCCACAGTTGACTCAAAAACCCCTTGCAGCAAGTCCCAACCCAGCAGCCCTTTTTCATTCCCTCTAGCCTTTGACTTATCTCTCAGACATCTGGGGATGCTAATCCCTGTCAGGTGCAAGCTGTCTGGGAAGTTCCTGCTGTCACCAGGCTGTTGTCTCTTAGCTACATAAAAGAAAACCAAGCATCAGTGCATGACCTTAGCAGCCCATTGGCCAAAACCCAACAATTCTGCTACTCACCGGCTCCTAAGACTGCCCGGCTCCTTGGGCTGCGCACTTCGGCTGACACCATCATCACAGGGTATGCCTGGGTTAGGAGAAGATGAGGTGACGTGGCATTGCTGAAACCTGAGTGGACCCTCACTCTTTCTCCCTACCTCCCCGACTCACCCCAACTCCTTGGCAGTTACCAAAGGCCCCCCAGGTGGCACCTTTAAATAGAAAATTTCAGGGCTTCATCACCAAGTCCTGTAATACTTCCAGCGGGCTCAGAAGAGCAGCAAACTCAGTCCATGAGCTTGTTGGTGACAAGGGCTTGGCATACTCGGAATCGATTGCCTAGAGCACACAAACGAGAATGGAGACTTAACTGCACCAGAAATTGAGACCTCAGCAATAACAACTACTTCTCTCCACTGCTTACCCAGAGTGCTGATACCCAGATTTACTTCCTAAAAAGACAGACAAAGAACAGTGCTGTAACAGAGTCACCATTTACACTTCTGCTGCAAATTCAAACAGTGACTGACCTGCTCAGGCGGACCCCCTCACCCCAGATGGGGCCCACTGCCCTGGATTTGATCCTTCTGCGTCTGAAACAAAGTTAGGACAAAAGTCAAAGGGCTGCAGGATAACTTCACAGCTCCAAACATCTTGTGTCCATCTACAAATCCCATCTAGAGTCCAACTACACCCCACGTTACAAATTCCAAGTCCCCAGGACTTGTTCTATTGCACCAGGATATGCAGCAGGGCAGAGCAGTTCCGGCACAAATATGTGCAGACACCCGTGACACGGGACAGACAGGACATGACAAACAATGGGGACACAGACAGAAATCTCTTGGCAAGAAGAATGACAGCAAGGATGGAGAGAATACAAAATGAGATGACCGAGGTGAGACCGACAGCGAGCTGATGAGGCTCAGAGAACACTGAAGGAAGAAGATGCTAACTGAATGATTTATTCCAAGAACTGCAAAAAGATGGATGCCCAAGAATCCTACAGTCACAATCCTCTCTACTGTCAGAATCCTCTACCTGTCCTCACATTCTTACAAGTCCTAATCTGCCGTAATGGATCCTTGTGGGGTGCAGCTGTCCATACAGCTCAAAGCAAGATCTGAACAGACATCTGACTGGATGCTTCTAAAGAGAGATGCAAGTCTGATGCCTGTCTGAGCACCTGAGTCAAAAGTTCTATGGTATGGGTGCCAGGGCAAGGAATGAAGAGATCAGGGTTGCTAAGAATGGTGCCAAGGTTTCTGACAGGCCCCTCAAAAGGCTATGGTAAAAGAGATGAGACACCCAGACACATGTAAGGCACAACAGACAAGTGACACAATACACACCGGGACTGCTCTGCCCTGCACACTTTGGCACTGTGGTCCAAAGTGACACTTCCCTATTATGTGGACTAAGGGGCTACTTCAAGGACATCACCCTTTCCAAAGCAGACTCAAAAACCCCTCCTGGTGCATCCCAACCCAGCACCCCACTTTCATCTCCTCTGTGGGTCATGGCCCTCAACTTATCTCTTGGACATCTGGGGATGCCAGTTTGTGTCATGTGCAAAAGAAGGCCACCTCGCCGGCTGGGAAGTCCCTGCTGTCACCAGGCTGTTGTCTTCTATTTGGCTACATTAAAGAAAACCAAACATCAGAGCAGGACCTTAGCAGCACATTGGCCAAAACCCACCAATTCTGCTACTCACCTTCTCCTAAGAATGCCCAGCTCCTTGGGCTGCATTCTTCAGCCACTCTTGGAGGCCGATGCTGTTGTCACAGGGTATGCCTGGGTTAAGAGGTGGTGAGGTGACGTGGCATTGCTGAAACCTGAGTGGACCCTCACTCTTCCTCTCTACTTCCCTGACTCAACGCAACTCCCTGGCTGTGGCCAAAGGCTACCTGGGTGACACCTCTGAATAGAAAAAGCAAAGGCTTCATCACCAAGTCCTGTAATACTTTCAGAGGTTTCAGAAGAGCAGCAAACCTGGTCCATCGGCCAGTTGGTGACAGGGGCTTGGCATACCCCGAGTGGATTACCTAAAGCACACAAAGAATGGATGCTTAGAGCTGCACCAGAAATTGAGACCTGCACAATAACTACTCTCTGCTGGTCACTGCTCACCTTACCCACCTGACCTTGACTGCTGATATGCAGCTTTGCTTCCTAAAAATAAAGACAAAGAACAGTGCTGTAACAGAGTCACACTTGACACTCCCCCTGCAGAGACAAACAGTGACTGACCTGCTTGTGGCAACCCCCTCACCCAGAATGGGGTGCTCTGCCATGGATTTTATCTTTCTGCATCTGAAAAAAGTTAGGACAAAAGTCAAAACTTCACAGCTCCAAACGTCTTGTGTCAGTCTAGGAATATCATCTAGAGTCCAACTACACCCCACATTACAAATTGTAATCCCCGGAACTTTTGCTATTACACCAGGCTACACAGCAGGGCAGAGCAGCTCCGGCACAAATGTGTGGACACCCGTGACAGAATATGACAAACAAGGGGATGCTAAACATAACACATTAAGCTGCAAGCAGTGTGACGCAAGGATGAGAGAAAAATTCCTGGCAAGATTAATAATGGCAAGGAGCGAGAGGATGCCAAAAGAGATGACTGCTGCTAACGTGACAGCGGATGCATGAGGCTCCTCCAAGGAGGAGATGAAAAGACGGGAACAGAGTGACCTGTTATAGGAACTGTTGGTCACGATGATCAAGATGGCTGCGAGTAAATGTTACATTTAGAATGATGCTCTCCATATCAATACAATCTTCTAAGCCCCAGGACATTACAACTCACAGCCAGAAAGGATGGATGGTGATACAGCTGGGAACAAGGCCTCAAAAGACATCCAACTCAATGCTTCTGAGAAGTGACTCAGACATCATGCTGAGGAGTGCAAAAGTTCAAGAACCTAGAGATGACAGCTGATGCTTGTGATAAGGGCCTCGAGGGGAAAAGGCAGAGATATCTGATCCCAAAAACACACCAGGTAACACAGTACACAACACAACACAGACTGGAACTATTCTGCACTGCACACCCTACAGCTGCAATCAAAAGTAGAGCCTCTCCTTTTAGCTGTCCTAAGAGGCCTCTTAGAGGACATCCCTTTACCCTCTGCTAATTTTTACATCAGTCCCAGGAATTTCCAACCCACTACTCTCCTATCATCCCATCTTCAGGCTGCAGCCCCTGGCTTATCTTTTGGATGACCGGTGATGGGAGTCCACATTGGACCTCAAATGAGTCGGCCTCGGTGGGCCCCATGATCACCTGTTAGCCTCTCACTCAGCTACAATGAAGAAAACCAAAAACAACATATGAATTTTGTGTTACATGGGCCAACTCCCACCAAGTCAGCTACCCGCCCTCTCCAGAATGTACCTGGGTCCTCGAGGCTCCAGCTTCATCCTGATTCCAAGGCTGTGCCTGTTATTATGAATGGCACCTGGGTTAGAGAGAGGCAAAGTTACATGGCATTTCTGTGACTGCAGTGGATGAGCCTGTGTACTGTAAGACACATAAACGTCTCTACTACACGGGTAAAAAGCCTTGAGGGGCCCTTGAATAGACACCATTTCTCACCCTGCTGCCTTCAAACCGCACCCCCCCCCCCCCCACCAAAATAACTCCTAGCCAGATACCTGCTCACCCTCCTGCTCCTAGTCATAATCCTCAACTCATCTGAAGCCTCAATCTCAAACATCATCTTTGAAACTGGGCAAATTCTTTTTTGTGACACAACAAGTCTGTGGAAAAAAGTGTTGCACTTGACGCAATCTGGAATTTCAGGGAGTTACACTCCTCAAAAAAATAAAAAACCAAAACCAAAAAACCACAAAAAAACCCCAATTAAAACCAAGAACAAAACCAGAAATTACAAAAGCACCTTACCATGCCTGAACACACAATCCAAAATCACAAACTTAAATACTATCTGTATTCAATGCTGTTTTCTTCATAGTATCTTCAAAGCCTCTATTGCTTTAGCTGCCCAGAAGCACCTGCAGAAAACAAGCTGGGATAAACTGAAAGAGCCTCTTCACTGAAATGAGAGGAGACCTCTTAAGCTAGATGATCCCAGAAAGGGAATGAAGGCCCTTTGCAAAGGCTGGGGTTAATATACTCCCTGATGGTGCCCGCCTCTCATTCCTATGGCACCCAGGAAAAGGGAGGGGCAAAGCCCACCAGGTATAAAAGCCCTCAGAGCAGCTACTACTGTTTGGCTCCTCTGGCTTGAATTCAAGGGGAATAAATGGCTTGATAAAGGAAAAAACTATGCAAGGAAATGGCAATGCTTTCTTTTTTGCTACAACTACCTGGAGCAAAAGGGCAGAAAACTGGTAAGAAATAAAACTTTCTGTTTAGGCAGCATAACTGGATAAATTGGGTAATTTGCTGTTAACTTACATAATTATTCCTTAGTGGCTACTTAGTACTTCGTATGTGACTAAGTAGGGTGGCAAAGAATAATAATGATATGAATTGTCTAAGTCACCTTAGGACCTCTAATTAGGGCTATCTACATTATAAATAAAAACAAGAAAAATAGTACCCTCCTGGGCAGTGTAAGGGTTAAGTACATGCCAGGCTCACCCTTCTCTGAGATATTTGGTACTAGGGCACAGAAAGAAGTGCTCTGAAATGTATTTTTAAACACTTAAAATGCTGAAAAAGGCATTTTAAGAGCCTCTTCAAGTGGACCCCTTAAAATGAAGAAATGGGGCAGTTACCTCTACTGCAACTAATACAATGGCAAATAAATAGCTTCTGCCCTTAAATTTAATCTCCTGAAGTATTGGGAAAACGGGTTTTCCTCACTTTAAATCTCTCCAGTGATGAAAAAAGACGGATTTTCCCCTCAATTCAAACCCTTAAGATGGGGGGACAGCTGGGCTTCCCCCTCACTTCAGGCCTTAGTACAACAAAAAGGGGGCAGTTACCCTTAACTCAAACCCATAAGAAACATCATCAAGGCTTTCCCCTTCTATTTAAACTGGAATATATAGAAAATGGGGACTCCCTGTCAATTAGCAGCATAGAAAAGACAGGGATTCCTTCAACTGAGACCACTAAAATTGCAGGGGAAGTAGAGTCCCTCACAATTTGAACACAAAAAATAATGGAAAAGGAAGCTTTTTCCCTGTTTTTTTAAGCCTTTTTCTCCTAATAACACCTCTCTTTTCTGGGAGTGCTGTGGAGGTTCTGGGGGCTCTGGGGAGGGACTCACACAGTAAAAGGGGAAAGTTGAAATCTCTCCCCTGGAACCCCACGTGCTGTCCGGCCTGCTCAGATGCTGCCCCTTGGCAAGAGGGCCCTTCCCTCAGCGTTTTCTCGAAGCGATGCTCTGCGCCCGGGTTGGTCTGGCTGCTCCCTAGTCCCTGCTGGATGCTCCAACCATAGCTCCTGGAGGGACGCTTGGGATACCCCCGTTAGCCCTCTGGACTAGCGGCTCCCTGTGCGGGTGTGCCCGGGTAACCCTCTGAAAGCAGCTGGTCACATGGGGGGCTGCTAGACCTTGGAGTGGGGTGTGAGGTGAAGAAAGGTGCTGTGGGGAGTTCCTTCCCCTACACGGCCCTTCGTCTGCCCCTTAAACAATGGGGTGCCAGACTTTCCTTTCCAAGGAAATTAACGGTCTTTCCTCTCTGTGTGCCCGTGGCTAAAACTGGGATTCGGCCTCCAAAACTGCAGACAGAGAACAATTTCTTGCAGACTGCAGCTGCCAACCCCAAGAACTCCTGCTGCCCTTGGAGTGCCACATGCCTCCTGTGAATGGACATCGACACAGAGGAGAAGTGGGTTTGGTTTTGCAGGGAAGACGGCCAGCGCAGGATTTCTCCATGAGTGAAGCTGCCTCTGCTGAGAACTCGGGCTGCCCTAGCAGTGCCAAGCACCTCCTGCAAACTGGCATCAGAAAACTCAGGGGGTGAGTTTTTTTGTGCAGAAGTTCTCCCAGACCAAAGCTGAGAGCATCTAACCCCAACCACAACAACTTAGCTGGGTCTAAAGCTTACAACCTTCGGATCGGCAGTGTGGGACCCAACCCGCTGTGCCACCACTGGCCCCCTGCTAAAGCATTCTACTGCAGTCCTAAAACTTTGCCTGATCAGAGGGTGTTTCCTCTGACCCTGACCATAATCTTGAAAATATGCTAAAGAATCCTAAAATGGCTTTGAAAAGGCCCCAACAATACTCTGAAAAATCCCAGAAAAGTCTTAAGAAACATTCCAAAATCCCCTAAATATCTTTAAAAGTCCTGGAAAAAACCTCCAAAAGACATGCTCAGCCTCCAAACTCTACCTCTTGCTCTCTAGCCTGCAGATGTCATCACTACCTTTTTGCAGTGGGTCTTCTTGTCCTCTGAGGGTTCTGTCACTGTCCTGGTTTGAGGGTTGCTGTCTTGTCCCACCAGGAGGGTTCTGGGGTGATCTCGCTGTTAGGGTTGCTGTGCTGCTCTTGGGGGAAAAGGCTGCTGTTAGGGGGGCTGGTTAGGGTGAGGTAAGGGCTGGGCTGAGGGGTGGTGCACCTGCACCCTAACTTGCCTCTTAAGCTGTACCGTGTGGCCCTGATCTCCATGGGACTGTCCAGCCCCCAAGCCCTCTCCCTTTACCCCTCAATCCCTCCTTCTGCCCCCCAGCCCCCAGCTTCTCTGTGTGCCACCTTTAACCCCTTTCCTTTGCCCCTCAGCCCCCAGCTTATCTGTGTCATCCTCCAGCTGCCCCTGCCACCCTCAGCATTTCTGTGTGTCACCCACTGCCCCCTCTTCCTGTTCCTCTCTCAGCTCCCAGCCTCTGTCACCCTCAAGCCCCCACAGTGCCCCTCAGCCTCCGTGTGTTGTGCCATGAAAAGACCCTAAAAACCCCTAAAAACTCCCTAATCTTCAAAATGCCCTAAAAACTCCACAAAAACATAAAAATAGCCTCAGAATACTGTGAAAATACACTAAAAATACCCTACTTTTAAAAAAATCCTAAAAATCCCCAAAGAACCTTCAAAAAATCCCTAAATAGTCCTAAAAGAACTCTAAAAATGCCCCAAAAATCCTTAAAATGCCATGACAAGACCCTAGAAAAGCCTAAAAATTCCCTCAAAAACCTTAAAAATACCCTAGTCCTAAAAAGTCTTCCATACCCTCAATAGTCCTAAAAAAGCCCCAAGAACACCCAAACCCCAGCCCCAAAAATTCTTAAAAGTACTAAGAAAGCCCTTAAAATACCCTAACAAAATATTTTAAAAGTGCTGAAAAAGTCCTAAAAGTATCCTAAACATTCCCAGAAAATTCCTAAAAAACTCCTCCGAAAAAGCCCTAAAATATCTTTTTAAGGCCATGAGGAAAACCCTAAAAAAAAGACCCCAAACAACCTGCTCAGCCCCCAACTCCTACCTGTCATTCTCTAGACCACAAACATCATTGCTACCTTTTTATTAGGGTTGCTGCCTGCAGCTGCTGGGAGAGATCTGGGGCTGTCCCAGCATTACCGTTGCTGCCTTGTGCTGCTTTTGGGGAAAACTGGGGTCCTAGGGGTGCTGTTTAGGGTGCGCTTAGGGTTGGGGTGAGGGCTGCTGCACCTGCACCCTAACCCTACCTGGTACCCTGTGTCCTTTGTACCCCTAACCCTCGGTGTGAACTCTCCACCTGTCAAGCCTCCCCTCTTTGCCCCTCAGCCAGCAATGTCTGTGTGTTACCCCAAGCCCTCTGACATTGTCCCTTGGCCCCCTAACCTCCACTGTGCACTCTCCACCTGGTTAGGGGTGGTGTTAGAGCTGGTTCACCTGTCACCCTCAAGCAGCCCCCACTTCGTCCCTCAAGGCATTTGCTCACTCTATTCTTGTCAGCCTCAAGTTGCCCACTGCACCCTCTCAGCATCTCTGTGCCACCCTGGAGCCCCGCAGTTACTCCTAAAGCCCCCTTCTGCCTCTCAGCTCCCCCCATGCTCTGTGTCACCCTCCAGCCCCCTCCCCTCAGTCCGCAGCCCTTTGTGACACCCTGCAGCCCACAGACGTTGTCCTTGCCTGTCTTATTTGGGTGTTGTCTTGCGGCGAGAGCTGCACTGCGCGCCAAGGGTTCAGGCTCCCACGTGCTGCTGCAGAGAGTCACGGCCATGCGGTGGGTGAAGTAACGGATGGAGCGGGGAGCGTGGTGGGAGGGGTGAAGGGCGGAGTGAGGGATGGAGCAAGGGCGGGCTGGAAAACAGAGTAGGGATTAGTGGCAGAGAAGGGGACAAAGCGTAGGGGGGCTGAGCTGAGGAGATGAGGGTTAGGAGGAAGCACCCCGTAAGTCCAAGAGCAAACCTGCAGCCAACGAGAACTCTGAGTGACCTGGGAGCGCCAAACGCCTTTGGCAAACTGATTCGAGGAAACTGGGGTGGTGAGTTTTGTTTCCCATGGAAAAGGGACAGCATTCGTGTCCGTGGGCCTGCACCCTGCCCAGGACCTTTGGTCTCGATTGGGCTGCCACCTCCTAAAATTCCAAACATCACAGGTGAGACAGGGGGTTGGAAATTTAACTTGGGGTAGAAACCAATTTTGGATTTAGTGAAGTCTGCTGGTGAAACTTGTGTAGTCTGTTAATTGGTGTGCTTGCAAAAAGGCCTGTAGAGGGAACAAAGGAAGTTCAAGGCTACTTAGAAAGGAATGCAGGCATCCAAGCTGAAGATAGATAAGGAGAGGGGGCCCCCACCGTAGGAAAAAGTGAATCTAGGTTACAACTGAGTGCAGGGCCTTGTCCCTGTGCGAGTAAAAGTTTGAGGATTTGCCGGCAGCCATCGCCAAGTGCTGAGGGGTCCCCTGGTCGATAGGGCAACTTGGGACGGGTATAATTTTAACTCAAGTCTCGGGACAGAGCTGATGGCTCCTTTAGGACAAGAATATTTACATGTAGAAGCAATTCCCTCACTTTCATCTCATTTTTATTTAATTCCCCAATAATTCAATACATATCACAAGCAATGTGCAGTTCTGGTTTTTCCCTGTATGCCGTTTGTACAAAGGACTTGGACACAGCATGCAGTCATGATTCAATTGAATAAATCCTGGTTTACATTTCAAAGGGTCTTGCTGTGAAAAACATGTTCACTCTCTTGTGAAGATTTAAAAAGTTTATTAAAGGACAAGAGGAGACCAGGACCATAAAGCAAAGGTTATTACGGCTGGGTGCATCTTGGCACTGAGCCAAGACCACGCTCTTACCTTGGAGGATACCCCTTAAATACCTTTTCTCTTATGTATTTTTGCATATTCATAGACCCTTATGCATATCCATAAACTAGGTTACATTTTCCAGGAACTATTTTATGTGGCTCCTCCTCAGGTCCGTCTTTTAGACCATGCCTGTTTCTTTGCTGTGGTTTTGTTTCCTTCTCTTTACCGCTTCCAGTTTGGGCCTTGGTCCGTATTTTATTCAGATGGAGAGTGCTGATAGTTGGCATATCTGTAGCAGGTGTCCTTATCCTGTGTTCATTGGATGTTTTCCCATCCAAGCAGGCATTTGACCGCAAGCATAGCTATTTCACTACTATGTCTAAGCTTAATTAACAGTAAAAATACAAGCTATATCTTTAAAACAAAGTTACCTTAACATCACACGTAAACAATCCATTTTAATATATGTGAAAAGCCAATATTATAATATGTATCTAAAACATGGCACTAGCACTGCATATTTGCAGATCTGAACTGCTCAACTACCCTCAAGGCCACATTCAAGTACGTGTGCAGCCCCAATCACAGTCCTGCAGTGCTTACAGCACCAGCCCTACAAGTCCCCTTTCTAAACCAGAGTGATTTTAGCTCTTAACCCACAAGCTTTATTTCACTACCAGCTCTGTTCTTCCAGCTCCAGCTGCACATTTCTCCAGCTCTGCTTCAGGGCAGGTTCTGCTGCCCTTGGTCTTGGCTACAGCTCTGCAACAATTCAGCTCCCCCCTGAGTGTCGTTAAGCCCACCCCACCATCAATATCCCAGCTCCACCAAAACTGCCACTCCTGCCCTACAATCCCCTGTCACTGTGACAGCTCCTGCATCAGTTCACCTCGATGCCCACAGACCCGTTCTCAGGTCTAGTTTCTTTTCCAATTTCATTCAAAGTCCCAGCCCTGCAGTCCACTTCCCAGCTCCACAGTGATTTCACCTCCAGCACTACATTGGCCATCACAGACCTAGGCAATATCCTGGCATGTCTGAGATTTTGAGGCACAGTGTTGCAGCTCCCTTTTCAGCTCCAGACATCTTTCAGTCACTATACCCAGTGCCAGCATCGAGCTCCTGGGCCTACAATTATATTGGCACAAGAGCACTAGAGTCTTTGTGCCAACTCGATAGTTCCTATCATGTGTTAAGCCCTGATGCCAGTCCAGCAGTGATGACAGTTCCTGTTGGGGACTGGTTATATGACAAAGGTCACGTAGACATGCTCTAGATAGCTGAGACGTAGAAAAGTACCAGACCCAGCTAATCTGAGGCCCCGCACCTGTGAAGATGCTGTGGCCTTGAGTATAGCTGTATTATGATAACAAAGATGCTGTAGCCGAGAGCAGAGCATGAGAAAAGAGAGATGTAAGTTGTAAAGAATGAGGAAGTAAGAATAACCAATAGATTGCTTAGCTTACAGAATATGCATGAGTTTATTATGTGTTGTGCTTAAATGTCTGATGCTCTAATCAATAAAGGAAGCTTGCTGATTCTCATATTGAGATGACCCGAGCCTCCCTCACTGCGACAAGTTCCGGCCCTAGAGGTCCCCTTCCCAGCCACAGTAATTTCAGCTGTTGTCATGCAAGCTTTATTTCACCGCCAGCTCTCTTCCTCCAGCTCTGTGTTTCCCCAGCTTCAAAGAGCAGCATCTTGGTCTTGGCTCCAGCTCTGCAACAATTCAGCTCCTACCCAAGGGTCTCTAAGCCCACCCCACCATCAATATCCTAGCCCCACTGTGATTTCAGCACCCACCCTACGATCCCCAGTCACAATGCCTGTCCCTACATCATTTCTCCCTGCTGCACACTGCCCAGTTCCCAGGACTAAAGTTTCTTTTCCATTTTCATTCACAGTCCCAGCCCTGCAGTCCACTTCCCAGCCCCACAGTGTTTTCTGCTCAATCCCAGGAGGTGCCATCACAGGCCCAGGCAATATCCTGGCATCGACATGGTTTTCAGGCGAAAGGTTGCAGCCCCCTTTTCCTCTCCACACAACCTATTCTAATTTCAGTCACAGTACCCAGCCCCTTCATCCATGTCATGGGCCTACAGTGCTTTCAGCGCAAGAACACTACAGTCCCTGTGCCGGGCCTATGGTTCCTATGCCATGTTCAGCCCTGATCCCAGACATGCCATGATTTTATTTCTCACCCCACAATCCCCAGGCAGTGTGACAGATTCTGCCTCTTTTCGCCTCAATTCCAAGAGCCCCATTCTCAGCCTCATAGTTTCTTTTTCCTTTTCATTTAAAGTCACAGCCCCGCAGTCTCCTTCCCAGCCCCACAGTGATTTCTGCTAGATCTCTAGAGGCGCAGTAGGTAGTATCGTGCCTTCAACGGGGTATTTAGGCGCAAGGCTGCGGCCCCCTTTTCTGTTCCATACAACCTATTCTTCTTTCAGTCACAACACCCAACACCAGCATCGATATAAGAGACCTACGTTGAGTTTAGCACATAAATCCTACAATCTCCATGTTAGCTCTACAGTTCCCATCCCATGCGTAATCTCAATCCCAACCCCACAGTTCCCCTTTCCCAGCCCCAGTGATTTCAGCTGTTGACCCACAAGTTTTATTTCACCACCAGCTCTCTCCTTCCATCTCTAGCTGCACCAGGCAAATCTGCTCCGGGTTGAGGCAACTGGGTTTTGGATTTGGGTGCAGTTGTGAGGTTTTACCTCCAGGTCCAGAAATACCATTCTCACCCCATTCTGGCAGGTGTTACTGTATTTCCAGCTTTTTCATTTTGCGTCCTAATCTATGATTACTCTCCAGATCTACAGCGAGTATCCCTTTGAGCAGTGATTGATGCTGCAGCACTGCAGTCCCCACCCTGACCCCAGTGACTTCAGCTCCAGTCCCACAAGCTTTATTTCACTGCCAGCTCTTCTGTTCCACTTCCTCCTCAACATCTCTCCAGCAGTGCCACATAATGCTACTTGTGCTCCTCAGGGCAGGATCTTTGTTTTAGCTCTAGCTCTGTGTGGTCTGAGCTCAGATCGCAGCCCTTACAGCAATTTCAGCTCCGACCATGGAGTTCACCTCCCAGCTCCACATTCCCTATCCCAGCCCCACAGGGGTTTTACCCCAAACCCCACCATATTTCTGTCTCCTCCAGCTCTGCTGCCTCAGCTCCAGCTCCTCCGCTTTCTACTGCCTGCAGCTAAAAGCTGCTTCTGCTTCTCACTGCAGCTTGGGGCTGTTGATATGGTGACAAATCAGTTACGGCCATCATTTCAATGTCTCTAGAAGCTGTCCCACCCACCCTAATGGGATCCCAACTTTGGGGACGCTTGAGGCCTGAAGCCCAACATCTACCCTTCCTCCTTACCCTAGGCCTCAGCCCAGCACCTGCACAAAGACCCCCTCACCTCCCCCCAGGCAGCTCCAGGGGCTGGGAATAGCCACTGGGCTCCTGCTCCCCCATCCCAAACGGCACCCTTGGGCTGGTTCTTGGGCCTTCGAACCCTCTGAGCCCCCACACACTCAGCTTCTGCTTGGTACCACTGGGCAGGGGCTGGGAACCCCCAGGCATGTCCTGCAGGCCCTGTGCTGCAGCTCCGTGTCCTTCTCCCGTGGCATGTATCGAGCCCCAGCATTTCCACTGCTCCACACTGTTTTGGGCCTGACTCATGCCAAAGTCCTTATTCCACACCCTGGGGCTTTACGTCCCCACTGATCTCACAACTGGTGGTTCAGCCCCAGTCCCACAGCCCTTACTGAATTAACACAGGTATCTAGTAAAGAAAACAAATCAAACAACAACAAAATAATCATAATACGAACAAAATAATAAAATAGTGCAATAAAGAAAAAAAATCATTGTTATTACAAGTAAAAATAAAATAAAGTAATAAAAACGCAAAAAGCCAGTTTTATTCCCGGTTTTCTGAACATTACTTTAAATCCAAAAACCGCAAAATGTCTAGTTCCCGGCCCGCAGTAACCGCAGCCAGTTCCTCCCTGCAGCACTCCAGGCGCCACACCAGCCACCGGCTACCCGAACCGCGCAGGGTGTGGTGGTAAGAACTGGACAGCACCAGCCACCAGATACTGCTGCAGGCGTAGCATCCGTGCTCACCGGCGCTCCCCGGCTCAGCTGCCTCGGGCGTCCCATCCTGGCACAGCGCCGCTCCTCCAATCACGCATCCGCAACTCCCATCGCTCCTAGCTTCACTGCTAAATTACCGCCTGGACGGCCCCAACGAACCCTATTTATCTCCCAGGGTGGAGCAGCCAGCCAATCACAACCCGAGGCAGCGCCGGGCCCACCAATCCCAGCCAGCCCATTCCCGCCGCCCTCGACTCCGAGACCCCTCGCGGTCCCCTCGAGCCCTGCTCGCGCTGCCGCCATTGCGGGGGCCGAGTCTGCTCGCTCCCTGCCTTCTGCCCGTTTCCCTGGGATAAATCCCGGCAAGGACCTGAACTGGAAGCTCCCGCTTGCCCTTCCCGGCCCCAACAGCGCCTGCCGAGGCTGCGGCAGCGGGGACACAGCTCTGCCGGCTCCGAAAGCGGCAGTGGCGGGAGCGGCGCCTCAGGCATACGGGGGAGTGGGGCCAGGCAGAGGGGCCAGGCCGTGACTGAGCGGGCTGAGATTGGTGGGACCGTGCCCGGATTGAAAGGGCGGCTGTGATTGGACAGGGCGGAGAAAGGCGGGCTGGGATTGGCAGGCTTGGGTGCCATGAGGATGCGGCCCGTGGGAGCGTGGTGCGGAGCCCGGGCTGCTCGGAGGGCCCGCGGGTGCTCTGGGACCCGCCGGCGAGACCCCTGTCCCCTTCTCCGGCCCTCTCTCGTGCCCAGCTCCCGGCGAAAAGACCCACACAGAGCCCCTACCGGAGCGCCCCATCGGCACTCGGGGCAGGGGGCGGGGAGGGGTGTAGCCGGGGAGTGGTTCCGGGTCACAAAGGCAGACTCTGTGACAGCAATGCAGACCAGGGAGCGGTGGCAACATGGTGAGGACGGGGCTCGGCAGCGGGGAGCGGGCGAGCTACGGGCTCTGGGCGTCTCTTCTCCCGCAGTGCTTCTGCTTCTGTGGGGACTTGGCCTCCCCCGACCGGCTGAGATCAACCCCCTGGTGTGGGAACTCAGCACATCACTCCTGATGTTCAGAGCTACCGAGAGAACCCTTGGGGGGCTCGGGAGTCTTGGAATGTTGCCAGAAGCACTTGGTGGCTTGATTTTGATCCATCTAGGGATTTGCCACCTGTGTATGAGGAAATGAAACCTATGAGAATCACTCGGGTGTGAATGGTGAAGGGAAGACATAGGATGAAGCATAGATTTTGGGGTTTTGGTACAGGGGGGTTATGGAGACAAGATGGAGGAATCAGGGCGTGTCCCAAGGTTCTTCTTTCTTCTTGTCATCTATTGTGGTGATGTTGGCACTTGTGGATTGGTCGGTGGTGAAGGTGCACGTGGTAGCTAGGGTGATAGGTATTGGGAATGAAAGGTAAATATGATGTACGTAGTTTTTACTATAAAACAATGCGACCGCCTCGTGGACGATCAGAGTGCCTTTGGCTGCCTTGCTGGTCGGATCCCGGTCGGGCAGAGAAGGAACTTTGTAGATAAGAAATAATAAACAATTCTGAAGAACCAAAAAGCTAGAGTCCAGACTCGTCCTTTGAAGCCCAGCGTGCAAAGAACCATCTTACGCGTGTGTGGGAGCAGAGACGGACAGCCGAACCCCATACCCTGGCCAAAGTTAAATGCCCTCGTCCCCCCACCCACCCTCCGCCTGCTATGGGCCCGCTGCTCACCCTCGTTTTCCCCCACAGTCGTCCGATATTATAGATGATAAAACAGTATTGGCTTTCACATTCATAGATTAGCTTTTTGCATCACAAGTATTTTGATATGGTACAACTTATACTTACTTTTAACTGCTTTGTATAGTGTAATATGCCAGTTTATGTATGCAGTGTATATTTCATATGAATAGTTGTGTGATAAATATATTATATTGTAGGCTTTAGCAAAATGTTAAAATAGAAACTAAAATACTTCTATGTAACTAACTCAGAGAGTGGTGTAAAGCAATTATTCTGTTTCTTATATCTGCAGACTGGCCCTACCAACTGGTAACAGTGACAAAAAGAGCTTAAGCATCCAGGAAGGATTTATCGACTCTTACCAGCGTTATCAGGGAGTGTGAAGCAACAGGATAAAACTACAGGAAGAAATAAAATATATAGAACCGAATTTACAGAATGTTCTGCAGACAAGTCAGAGGTTAAAACCAAACAAGAGAATTCCTGGAACATCAAAAACTCAAAGGAATGTTTGAATAATGTATAAGCTAATGAATATGCATGTAACCCCAGCAATGTAACCATATATAGTGAACATGATTTTAAGCTACCTCTGTGCTCTTTGGCTGTGCGCCGAAGGCACCCCAGTGCTGGATTATTTTGTCCTTTTATCCTTTATTAAACTTTTAAAAATTTTAAAGAGTGAACTCTGTTTATCACATCAGTGAAACTTAAGCTGATCTGCATCCAGGTGCTGCGAGGCCATGGAGGTAAGTGTGGGGTTACTGCAGTGGAGGCCAAGTGTTTCAACACCACTATAGCATAATCAGTAACATTAATTAATTTTGTGTTCTTCTTGCAAGCCTCAGCGTTAGGAATGCTACTGGCCTGTACTAGCATTAACAATATGCATAGTAAATGTTATTAGTATTAATATTTAGGTAAGAATTGTTAGTGTTAACACTGGTAGCGAGTGTGTTAGCTGGTGTTTAATGAGAAGCTCTGCTCTCCCACAGTATGACAAGATCCTGAAGCTGACCTCAGGTGCAAAGTTAGGTGAGCACTGCTGTCCTTACCACCATCCCCAGATGGAGCCATGCTCCAGAGATGGGCAGCAGTGAGTCTGCGGATGCCTTCCCAAGGTGACAGAGCTCGCCCTCCCTCCCGTCTGCAGTCAGGGGATGTGAAGGTAACCGTTGCTGTCCTCGGCTTCATCCTCTCCAGAGCAGCCAAGCACAGTATAGGCAGTGATTCTCTGTCAAGTGAGCTGCAGCATCTGGGACTGCCCAAAGGCAGGGGAAACACTCAGGGTGGCACCATGAGCCAGACCTGGTGGGATGTTGCTGGCAGTTCCCAGCCCTGCCTTCTTCATACCCGGATGGAGGGCAGACTGCCTGCTGTGCTGTGCTCCATCACCTCCCTTCTGTGCCATCAGTCCCTGGGGGCTCCTCAGGTGCTTTGGTGAGGTTTGGCAGCTGCAGGTCTGGTGTGAGCAGAAGGATTCTTCTCATCTCTCATGAGCAGAGCATGCCAGCCAGTTACGCTGTTTTACATGTGACTGACCCACAAAACTGCAGGAGACTGAGGATTTGTAACACGTGCAGGACAGGTTCAAAAGGAACTTGGGAAAATCCCTCTGTCTTTTTCAGTCCAAAGGGACAGCAGAGCTCACATCTGCTCACAATAATCCTCTGAAGAGTGGAGCAATGTCTGTATGGAAAGATGACCGGGGGTAAAATCAGAGGAAACCAAGAAGTTACATTTGTATCCTAACAGGAGCTATAACGGGACAGAAATTTTTGGGTAAAATACAGGTGCTGTTCCCAGGATGGAACTGGGTTGGCATGCTCCAGGATGATTCCCCATACAACCATAAGCACCTGCTAAGGGGGGGTGGAGTGGAATGGAGACACTACAACCAGGCTCTGCCAAAATCTTTGCAGGGGCAGGAACTTGATGGTACTTTGAAGCCGATTAACTGCATAGCAAGGGCTATTTGGCATATGCAGGAACACTTTCCAACCTAGCGTCTGAAGACCAAGTTAGGCACCTCTAAGTCCAAAGCCAGCCAGACCTTACGTTCTTATACATGGCAGGGAGAGAGACAGAGATAAAAAAGTAGAAGAGAGGGATTGAGTAATATTTACTAAATAAATATTGAGTATTTGTTTCTTGAAAGAAAAACAAGAACAAGAGAGATTGAAGTAGTGAAAGGGAATGGCAGGGGGAGCACACATGACAAGAAAGGAACACTAAAGACACATCAGACAGAGAGAAGGGGTGGAAAGTTCTATATAAGGCTGAACGAAAAACAGGAACAAACCCCAGGACTTATTAGAGAGTGTGGCTGATGAATGTGTCAATAAACCATGAACAGAACTGGTTAATGTCACAGCTTGGCCTGGGACTCATTAATTACCATCTGTCTCTTGGCAGGGCCATAAACTCCCCAATAAAACATGAGGTGAAAGCTAAATGGTTGATGTGCTCCATCTTTCTTGGGCTTGGTAAGCAGTTTTTGTTATCGGGTTGGACCACACATACACCAACACTAGAGTATGTTTAAATACAGTCTAAACACCAGCAAGTTTATGCATTTCCTTCCAAGAGAACTACAGAAAAGTTACACTCAGTGACACAGACATTCCCAATACTAGGAGTGTCTTTAATGAGAAAAAAAGACATAAGCTGATAGAACTTGCCTCAGAGTAGATCAAAAAGTTCATTTAAACTCTGTACAGTAACCTGAACAAGCAGACCAACTTGAAATTTGCAGGAGATATGTCTGTTAAAAAAAAAGTGAAGGAAAAAACTGGGGGAACAGCTGAAGCAAATGAATTTAAGGGTCAATTATATTTTGTAAGAGTCTCTGCATTTTTATTGGATATAGCAGAACAGCCAGCACCACCACCGCTGTGAAAAAGCACAGACTAAACCCCCATGAAATGATAAAAGATAAAGGAACTTGAGTGTAGCTAGAAAAAATTAACATTTTAAAAGCTAATCTATTTGAGATAGGCTCTACCTACAGACTTATCCAAGGAAGAAAACTAACATTTATTGCATCAGACACAGATACATAGAACATTGCTCTAAACTGGGAAGAAAAAAGGAATTTTACATTTCAAATGCATTGCAAGCAATTAAAAGTTAATGTGTCACAAGAAATCGTTTCAGCTACCCTCCCCTTCCACAAAAATCTTTTTATCTATAAGCCCTAGTAAATACATTCCATGGTCCCTCCATTGAAGGGGGCATCTGTAAATTACTACAGTGTGATAAACAGAAGCAGATGAAGAAAAAGAAGACACTTCAGCTGCTATATGTGGCTGTAGTACATAATCACAAATAGCTCAGTAACTTTTTATGATGCTTACTGATTACCCTGATCACAGTTGTTCTAATCTTGGCAACTGGCCACTGCCACCTCTACCAATGCAAGCTTGCAAACGAACAGGTAACCTGGACCTTGACCATGTTTTCTATTGGTCATCTTTGCTTGAGAATAACTGGAGTCCAAATACCACCTGCAACCCTTTTTTGGCTCTCAGGAAGAGGCTAACAGACCTCTATATAGTGCCAGCTTTCTCTTTGCATAGGCAACAAGAACGCAAGCCTCATAAAGCACACGGTTAGGAAAATTAAGCATTCAGATGGCCTAAGTATACTCTAACATTAGTTGAATTCCCAAACCCATGTAAAAATACATTCTAAAATAACCTCTTTAAAGGGGATCTTCAAAGTTGAAGATTATAAATAAACAAGAAACCAACTCCCTGTAGACTCAATCAGGGTTGTCGATTCCCAAGAGGTTCTTAGTCCTCCATGATACATTTGATACAACTAGTACACGGTGGGAATATACTGATACATCACTACATTATTAGAAGTTGTAGGTGCAGGTTTCTATCCATCTCCCCTTTCAAAGACTTGCTGGCAGAGGTCAATTACTTCCCATAAAATTTCTTATTCAGAAGGAAGATCAGAAGATTGACATTCACGTTTGCTCTGTCGAACAACTTCATGACAGCAACACCTTCATACTGCAGCTGCAAGAGATTCTGCCAAAGAGAGTATCTTAATGAGTGAAGAATCCTCAAGAGCTGACAGAGAATATAAAAGACCCTGTAGTACAGTAGATCCCAAGGAATATCAACAAAAAAGTAAACGGCATAAGACAGAAAAGCGAGAGACTTATTAAAGAGCCACTTTTACTGTGTAAAAAGTAGTCATTCTAAGACATTTAAGGTCCTAATTATTTTAAGCAGTGGGTTAAAAAAAATTACAAAAGAGAACAGAAAGAGAAGACCATTCTAAGTAACCCAAATTTCAGATCTAGCCATCTCCAGCCTTGTCATTTGCACAGTAGCCATAAAGTTGCTGTAACATTTAGAACATTTAGGTTTCCTATGTGCCCAATTCTATCATATACCCATGAAACATTACAACATTCCACAGTGTCCCTATCTGGAAGCTTCAGTTGCCACAGATCTCAGGGTAGCATCTTACAGCACTTCAATCTACAGCGCAAATAGAAATGGCATCTCAGTCGGTATGCATCTGACGTCGATTCAGTCTCTCAGGTGTTTACATAGGCAGTATTTCTAGTTATACTTTGCTTTGTCAGCAATGCACCTGCACTGATTTTATCTCATCGATTAAATTCTTTCCGCAATCCCACTCCTGCAGGTAACACAGTGGGTAGGTGTGGGCATATGGGTGGACGTGTGTGATGTTGTATCCCTTGTTGCTGTCCTCTGACAACACCTGCTTTATCTGCAAAGCACTGCTACAAAGGCATAGTGGTATAGTAAACCATGTGCCTCAGAAGCGAGTGACCTTGGGTAGCCCCACAAACCAACAAGTTCATTACCAGCTCTGACAGATTAGGACTGGAACATACTAGGGGAGTCCTCAAAGCAAACAAAAGGTGTGAGGCAGCTGTCCATCCCAGCAGCCAAGCTGGCATGGACTAACTGCAATGCACAGTGCTACTGTGCACAATCTGTTTCTAGAGGCCTGAGCCTTCCACAACTAACAAACCTAATAAAGACCAAGATGGACAGGGGCTGGGGAAAGAAAGGGACAGAGACACCAGGTGTGAAAATACTGGCATGAGAAAAAGAACAGGGAACCGTCAAGTCAGCATGCCTGTTCTGGTGGCCTAAGTAAAGGCTGACACCTAAAGAAACAAACAGGTACGTGTAGGGTAACAGAAAGAATACCAATATACAATGACTGGCTGAAGCCATCACACACAAGCCAAGGTGACTGCAAAGAGACTCCAAAGCCAAAAGACTTCAAAGCTCTCTGCTGTAGCAGGAAATTGTTGAAAACACAACTTTTTGTTTTGTGTGTGTATGTGTACACATAATTAAGAACACAGACTGACATCAGGCTTTCATTAGCAAAGAAACAAAAAGCAGTTTTGATCCCCTGTATGTATGTGTTGCATCTGTTTCACCTGCAACAAATGGGTTACTTTTGAGAGCATTATTCAGACCATTTAGGCAAAAAACATGTTATTGCTATTTTGATGAAGAGACTCGCAGGGGAACTTACACGACAGTATTAAATAGGACAGTTCTTACCTGATAATGTAACATAAAAGTTTCCATCTGTACACCCATGAATTTTGCTTTAACCTCAAAATCTCCTGCTTCTTCTGTTGGACTGATTTCAAAAATCACATTTTTAAACCTATGAAATTGAGAAATGAAAAATCACAGGGAGGGAATATATGAGATGAAACCTGAAGATAAATTTTTAAGAATTCTCTTCTTAACTCTTTATTCTATTATCTTTATTTGAAATGAAATTATCCTCATTTTCGGCTCAGCAGATACAAGCATTTGCTCTTTTCATTACTGATTGACACAAATCACAAAAAAAAATTTCACAATATTGCTCACCAAATTGATGATGTGGGGATCTACTTCCCTTTCTTGTAGGGCATGTAGAATGTGCTGCTGGCTTATGGTGGCAAAAACCTTGGCGACGTCCACAAATACAACACCCAGGGGTTTGTTTTCTCCTTTTGCTGACCAATTATGGTTTACAGGAGTTTCAGCTTTTCAGAGCATCCCACCGCTCTTATAAAGCCTCTTTGCCTTGGTTTGAGGGGGCAAGCCTTGGCCAGTTTGGCTGTTAAAATCCTGGAGAACAGTCTAAGCAAGATGGAACCGATTGGGATGGGTCTCCAGATGTTAATGTACTTTAGGAGCCCTGGTTTGGTTGACTTAGGAATCAAAACAGTCCTGCAACCCCTCAGCATGTCTGGGATTTTTCCTGATGTTAACCATAAGCTGAAGATCTCCCTGGTCCGGGAGTACTCTGGATCCATCTTCTTAATGTCTCTTAGAGTAATCCTGGAATGGAAGCTGAGTTTTTGCTCATCTCCTGCATATTTTTCTCAATTCCTTTTGCTTTAATTAAGTCTCTGAAAGCACTATTGTCAGCTTTCCCATTAATTTGGAAGTTCCCAAGGCTATTAAATGTTCCAGGTGTTTCCCATCTGGCTTTAAAAACTGAATAAAGTTTGCTGGGAGGGATTTCACAGCAAAAACACTCGATGTCATTCAGGATAATTTTAGCAAGTTTTCCCTTATCTAGATGGGACAGGTCCTGGAAGTGAAGATAATTACTTTTCTTCTTAACTGCTCTTCTTTTCTTCCACTTTTGGAAAGGTCTCATTGGTCCTTTTTCCTGGGTCCCTGTTTTTCTCTTATCTCTGGTTGCTATTCTTATCTGCCTGATTGATTCAAGGCATCAGAAGCATTCCTGTGCTGATTGATTGATTGTTGATTGCATCTCCTGACTATCTAGGAAGTGCTTGAATGCCCAAGGGAAGGTGTTGATTGTCCCAGCTGATAGCCATTCCCTGAGGGTTCTGAAATAGTTGGCCGGCAGCTGCCCCTCCCTCTGGCAGCTGCTGTTTCCCAGCTGTTCGTTATCAGGGTGACTCATCTTGGCATCTGTTTTCCTTCCAGCAGCTGGTCTCCCAGGCATCTGACTCCTCCCAAGGTCTTTTTCCAATTCTGTTCTCAGGCCCACAGCTGCTCTCCTGGTTTCATGACTCATCCCAGGTTCCTTATGTGCATCCTCAGCTGGTTTCCTGGGCAGCAATCTCCTTTTGTCCCTGATTTGTTTAGCTGTTTTGGTTGTGATGTGTGTTCTGCAATGAGTTTATCGATGCTCTTGTTCCATTCAAACTGAGCCTCCAATCTTATCAGTAGTTCTTCCTCCTCTTTAGTCCAGCATCTTTTGTGGGCTCCTCAGTTGGAAGTCTCTTTTGGGTGGGAAACAGCAACCCTTTCCTGATTTCTAACCAATGCATGTGCCAATCTTTTGTGTTCCAGACCAATTTTCATCTTGAAGTCCCTGCAGCATTCCTTACATATCCACTTTCTCGGCTGGAGCCATTTCTGCTGTTCTCCTGCATTTAGGAAAGTGACAAACAATACCATGATAATTACTCATTTTTTTTTACACATTAAGCACACTGAAAACAAACCCTCCTTTTCCCGTGGGCAATCCTCAGATGTTCAATCAAGACCAACACACAGTTCACCTGGGTACTGCAGCAAGGATAGGGTGGATTTTTTTATCAGGAACAGTCACGGTAAGGATGTCTTTCAGTGTCTTTTCCCCGCGGTTCTTTGTCTCAGCTGGGGATGTTGCCAGCTTGGTCTCATTCTCCAGCTCAGGAGGCGATGTTTCTGGTGTGTCCTCAGTCTCACACTCACTGGTTCTCTTCCTGTTGTCAAGCACAAACAATTCACAGTTCCTCGGAAGGCAGATCTTCAGTCCCAGTCTCAGCCGTGGTGCAAGCTGTTCATACACCTCTGGCAGCCTGCTCAAACCCTCCCAGCTTGTGGAAAACTGAACACATCCAAAGTTATTCATAAGCAAGTCCAATCTATAAAACTCTAAGTTCACCAGAGAAGCCAATTCATTATCTGCCAAATCAGGGGGTTCAGAGGGTAAATTTTTCAGCACTGGGACTATCCGTTTTTTTTGACAACAGGTCTACTTTGTGTTTAGAAAATAAAGACACCATATTTACCTTGCAAAATTGAGACAAGGTGTCCAGTTCAAGACCCTGGGACACCGGGTCAGCCCAGTGACAGTTAGAGATTTGGGTCCCAACTGATACTTGGTACAGGCATATCAGCAGCCCCATTTTACGGATCCAGATAGTAAATTTGCCACAATTTTATGGGAAGTAGGATAAAAATGGTAGTGGACTCCCAAATACATATCTATCTTTTGCCCACTTTAAAACTCTGCGACCGGGTTTTGGGCAAAGAGCCACAGAGCTCTTACTGTAAATTTGTTTCAGGAGGATGAAATTTCAACAGGAAGATCTTGAACTGGCCATCCCCAATGCCTCTGTGCTGGGGCAGAGATTGACTTGGTTACATTACGCAGGGTACCCAGCAGGACCACAAGGAGGTTCGATCTCTGCAGCAATGCCCAGTGTGTAACTATACTCTCAAAAACTGCCCTAGGAGAGTCATAGTGACTTCCGCCATTTACCTGCACTGCATTGACTTTATTCACTTTCACATTCAGAGCACAAGGCAGAAATCACTTCACATCAACACCCACCTTGAGTCTTAGCAATGCTTTGCTTTTAATTTAACAGTCAGATTCCCCTGGTTTGCACCAGTTCTAAGCCAGCTGCTAGGAATTGGCCGAGGTGGGGCACCAGCCCAGAGAGACCGCCCCCCCTCCCCGCCCCCCCCGCCCCACCAGGACCCTCCCTTGCTCAAACCATTTGGCCGATACCTTTTCACAGCAGTTGACAGCAGGGCATGGAGTGACCGATACAGCTTGATCGTAGCCAGGTGTTCCTCAGCAGCTAAGAGTGTCCCAGTAGCCAAGTATAGCTTGGCAACAGGCACAGGCAGCTCCATAGCAGCCAGGAATGGCTCCGCAGCCAGGTGCCCCTTACAGTGGCAGGGCGCTCTCCTGCCATGGCCGGGCACTGTCTCACCGTGGCTAGGCACAGCTGTAGGGGTGCTTTCAGTCACAGAAAAGCACAGAGAGGTGGTTCTGCCACAGGCAGAGATGGCTACAGGGGTAGAAGCATGGCAAAGAAGAGCTAGAATCTCAGGGGCTGGGCACTGCTTCTGAGATCTCAGCTGGTGTGGCAGGGACTGGTGGAGGGGCAGCAAACCCCGCTCCATGGCCAGGCACTGTCCTGCAGGAGCAAGGCATCTCACAGTGGGGGCGGCTGTGTGCCTTGCAGTGGCTGCAGCAGCAAAGCAACTCCAGGCTGCTACCAGGTGCTGCTTCTGGGGTCCCAGCTGCGGCAGCAGGGCACGGCAGAGTGGCAGAGTGCCTGTTCAGTGTGGCTCTGCAGCATGAGATCTCTCCACCCTCTGGATTGGCAGCAGTGCGCTCCGTTGAAAATCCGCGCTCATCTTGGGTGGTTGCGGCAGTTTCTGCCAGCATGGCAGAACAAGGGGCAGCAGAGGGCACAGCAGCACAGTGCCCAGTCCTTTCAGGAGTCTTGGCAGCCACAGCAAGGCATGGAGGGGCTGCAGGGTGCTCATTTAACACAGCGAGGCTGCTCGGGGCGCCTCCACCACTGATCCCAGGAACAGCACACACCTAGCTGATAGTGCCCTCTCACCTGGGGCAGCAGCAAGGCCCTGGGTGACCAGGGGACATTCTGCTGGGCAAACACCTCCACCAAGGGTGTCAGCACAGTCTTGGGGGACGGCAGGGCACTCCCTGGGCAAGTCACCCTCACCTGGGGAGGCTTCATGCCTCTTCCTGGTGGCCTCCTGGAGGGATGTACCTTCTGCGCTCATTCTCTTCCCTCGCTTACCCAGCACAGTGTCTGCTCTCCCTGCTGCCTCCCCCAACACCCTGCTTTCACCATTAGCCTTGGTGGAGATCCAGTGAATGCCCCATCCTTGGAAATATTCCTGGTTGGATGGGCTCTGTGCAACATGATGGAGTGAAAGATGCCTCTGCTCCCACCCCACAGGAGGCACAGTGGTGTCAGCTACCAGAGTGGTCGGTGTCTCATGTAGGATGAAATTCCCCCAGAGAACAGAGAGAACACAAAGCACCCCAGCTGGCAGGAACATTCTCCCATGGAGATGGGAATATTCTGGATCAATAGGCTCAAGCTGCCCAGTTTTGCCTCCCTGTTGATGGACACATGTGACAGAAAAGACTGAGAGCCAGGAGGCCCCACAGTGTCTCTGAGTCCCCTTGGTTCCTTGAGATCACAGTGTCCCAGGGTCCCTTTGGTTCCATGAGTCTCCACAATGTCACAAGGATCCCTGGACACCACAAGGACCTCAGGTATTCCAAAGGATTGGTGTTTCCAACTGGCCTCACTGCATCATAAGGGCCTCTGGATTCCATGAGATCCCACAGTGTCACAGTGCCTCTTTGGTTCCACAAGCCCAAGTGTCAACACAGCTCCTGAGCATCTTTAGGCACCAGACTCTCATAGCATCCCCTCAGTTCCATGAACTCCACAGTGTCACAATGTCCCCTTGGTTCCATTTAGTGCTGTAGTGTCTCAAGGATTACTGGGAACCATGAGGCCCTGAGGTATCACAATGGATGGTTCCATGAAGCCGCCAAGTTTCACAGTCTTCTCTTGGTTCCATGGATTCTACAAGGCCCTGAAGTGTCACAGGGCCCCTATAGTCTCATGAGTCTTTGCAGTGTCACAATGTCCCCTTGGAGACACTGCAGTGTGACAATGTCATCAGGAGGCACTGCAGTGTCACAGAGGAGCAGCACTGGATTGGGCACAGCACCAGGGAATGTTTGGCAGTGTTCCTATGTCTGAGACACAACAGTGGTGGCAACACCAACGTTCCCCTCTCTATGATACCACAGCGGTTCAAGACTGAGCATTCCCCTGTCTGTGATACCACAGGGGTGGCAGCCACAGTGTTCCCCACTCTGTGACACCACAGCTGTCGCACGACCATGTCCCCCTTTCTGTGACACCACAGCAGTGACAATTCCAATGTTCCCATCTCTGTGACACCACAAGGGTGGCAATTCCAATGTTCTCCACTCTGTGACTCCATGGATGCGACCGCCCCAGTGTCCCACTCTCTATGACACAATAGCAATGGCATCTCCAGCGTTTTCCTCTCTGTGACATGACATTGGTGGCAATCCTGATCTTCCACTCTTTGTGACATCACAGCTGTGGCAGCCCTAAATCCCTTCTCTGTGACACCACAATAGTGGAAGCCTCAACATTCCTCTCTCTATGACACCACAGTGGTCACAGCCCCAGTGTTCCCATCTCTGTGAGAACACAGCTGTGACACCCCTATTCCCCCTCTCTGTGACACCACAGAGGTGGCACCCACAGCATTCCCCTCTATATGACACCAACACACTGGCAGACAAGAGATTCCCCTGTTGAGGAGAAAACAGTGGTGGTAGCCCCAACATTCCAATCTCTCTGATACCACATTGGTGGCACACCAAACATTCCCCTTTTTATGAAAACACAGTAGTAGCAGCCCCAACATTCCCCTTTCTGTGACACTACAGCAATGGAAGCCCCAGTGTCCCTTGTCTGTGACACCAAAGCATTGGAAGCCCCAACATTCCCCTCTCTATGACTCCACAGCACAGGCAGCCCCAATGTTCTCCTCTCCATGACAACACAGCACTGGCAGCTCCAGCGTTCCCATGTGTATGATACCACTGTGGTGGCAGCCACAACGTTCCTGTCTCTGTGACACCACAGTGCTGGAAATCCCTGTGTTCCCTTCTATGACAAAACAGCAGCAGCCACCTCAACATTCCCCTCTCGGTGACACCACAGCTGTGACAACCCCAACATTCACCCCTCTGTGACATCAAATCTGTGGTGGCCCCAGTGTTCCCCTCTCTGTGACAGCACAGCTGGGGCAGTCCCGTTGTCCCGGTCTCTGTGACACCACAGCAGTTGCTGCCTGAACTTTCCTCTCTGTGACACTGCAGCTGTGGCAGCAGCACTAGAACAGAAGCAGCAGCTGTGGAACAACAGGGGAGCAGGGGAGGAGCAAAGAAGGAGCAGTGGAACAGTGGTAGATGAGCAGTGTTGAGCAGCAGTGGAGCAGTGGTGGAGGAGCAGAGGAGCCATGCTGAAACAGCACAGCACAGCTTTTGAGCAGCAGTGGAGTGACCATGGAAAAGGCGGAACAGTGGTGACACAGGAACTACAGCCATGGAACACTGGTGGCACAGGAACTACAGCCATGGAATAGTGGTGGCACAGACCCTGCAGCTGTGGAGCGGCGCCTGAGCTGCCGAAGCTACAGGACACAGAGTGACTCCAAGCACTGTGTCCTGCAGGAGCCGGACCCGCACACACCAGAGCGATGCCCACCAGGCTGACCCAGAGCTGGGGGCAGAGGAAGGAATTGCTGCTGGGCTGTGGAAGGTGTGGATCGAGTGCATTTAATGGTGACCTGGCGGCTTGATCCTGCTCGTTGTGGCTGCTTTTGTGCTGCCGGGACCGTTCCGGTTCATCTGAAGTCATGAACTTAGGAGAAACTTGGGACAAAAGAAATCAAAGTGCCTTCTGTCCTGCTGTCTTGGTTTGCAAAGACAGGGTCCTGTTAGGAAGGAAGGAGCCTCCCCTGAAATGGAGAATGTAAAACCTCTCCCTCTGAATTGCTACAAATTTTAAATTAAGGGGCTCTAAGGCAAAAAATATAGGAGCAGGAAATAACAGTTCTTTATTAGGGAAGAAAATAAAAGGAGAAAATAAAGAATGCATTAAACTAAAACAACACTGACAGAGTCAGAACACAACCTGACACCCTGTTGGTCAGGGTGTTGGTAGTAATCCAATTAGAAATGTGGCTGCAGTCCTCCTGGACTGTCATGTGTGGTTCTGCTGGAGCAGGGGTCCTGTAGAAGTCCAACTGGATTTGTGGCTGCAGTCCTCCTGGACTGTCAGGTTTGGTTCTGTTGGAGTAGGGGTCCTGTAGAAAAGGGTGCAGTCTTTCTCGGAAGATCCAGTGGAAGAAGTGGCAGCTGCTGTTCCTCTGGGAAATCCAGTGGAGAAGCTGTGCTGGTATTCCAGGATCTTCAGATTCTATCTGGGTAGACTGCTTGGCTCATCCCTCTGGGCAGAGCATCTCACAATGGGATGCTATAGTTCTCTTCAGTCATGCAGTGACATTTAATAGCCTATTATCAGCAGATGTTCCCCCCACCCCAGAGGGAGGAGTGGTTATGGAAGAGACAAGGAAAACTGCCCACTTCACAGAAGACAACTGCCATACATATGGCAAATAGAATCCATCTTGCCTTGCAACCTGGGACACCTGCAGAGAAAGACATCTTGCTAGAGGTTTAATGATTCCTGCTTTGGGAACCAAAGTGGGTAAATATTGGCCTGTGGTTTATTCTAATCCAGAAAGGATCTCCAAAGTACTGTAATTTGGCACTAAAAACAAGGGACATGTGGAAGCTGGCACCTGCTAATTGGGGTTGCAGAGATGCCCTGTGAGGAGGAGGGATCTTGGTTCACTGCCAGCATTTCTGATAAGCCCTGTTCACGCAGGGCATGAGGCACCAGGAAGACATTCAGATATCTTGGGCTTTCTGGGATTGCCTAATGGAGGGCGGTGTGTACATGGGAGAGCTGGAAGCACATGGATCCCTGATGGGGACAACCCACACTCCAACACAATCCATCCTCCAACAGCCCTCTGAGTCAGATACTCCCATCTCCTGCTGCCTTTTCCATCCCAGAGCTTTCCCTGTGGGACAGGTCAGAGCTGATCCCATCCCAAAACCCACCAGATGTGAGCAGAGTTGCCCCTATTCCCGCTCTGGCACTTTGAGGAAACAGCAGTGGGCACTGACCCCTCTTCCTGAGGCAGCAGGACCCCAGACTCAGGGAAAACAGGAATGTGGCAGGACTTTGAGTCAAAGGCAGGCAGGTGATTGGGATCTGCTGTCACTGCAGACACTGGGGAGCACTGGGCAAGGTGGATCACCTGAAGACAGGGCTGAGGCCAGAGGAATACCTCCAGTGTGCTTGTTCCCACAGCCAGACCACTCCATTTCCCCTTCCCCACAGGCCCCAAACCATCTCCAGCCCCAGAGCAGATTCCAGGTGGGAATGTCCACTGGCCTGAAGCTCTCTCTGTCCCATCCAGAGCCACCGTGCCCACGCAGAGCACCCATGTCCTGCTCTGCCCAGCTGTCACACATGAAGGGTGCAAGGGACCCCATTCCCAGCAAAGCTCAAACTCCAGCCGTGTCCGTAGCTGCAATAGGCTGCAGCTCTCCCAAGGGCCTTGTTCCCACAGAGCATCTCTGCAATGCCCTGCTGTGGTATTCACACATACTCTTTGAACAGAAAGAGACATAATTCTCTCTCCCAGGATTTTTCCTGGGGAAGGCAGTGAGAAAGTTCAGAGAGAGAAGACAAAACAATTCTTCTCTCTAGTTGCTGCTCCTGTTACTTGGCACATGGGGAATGTGTTATAGAGATTGTTTACCCAAAGGGATTTGTTACTTGGACTCTGGTGATGGTTGTTTGGATTGATTGACCAATTGTGTCCTGACTGTCAGAAAGGGTCACAGGTTTTTCTTTAGTAATATAGTTTAGTATTAGTATAGTATGTAGTGTAATATAGTAGAGCTTAATAAAGCAATTGTTCCCCCTTCTGAAATTATTGGGGTCATTGTATGTTATTCCCCTGGATGGGGGTCACCTTGAAACTATTCCCTGGCCCTGAACCAAGGCCAGCGCCGGCCCTCAGCAGGATGTGCCCATCCTGAGGGATATGGGGGAGCAGGTGTTTGTCCTCAGGCAGCCACTGAGGGCTAATTGGGCAAACAGAGCTGCCAAGTCAGGAGGAGGGGTGTTGGTCACCTGCCAGCATCTCTGATCAGCCCTGTTTACCCAGGGCCTGAGGCATCAGGAAGATATTCAGACATCTTGGCCTTCCAGGAAGGAAAATCCACTGAGAAGTGGTTCCCAAGAGCTGTTGAAGGCTGTGATTCTTGTTTGCCATTCTGGGGCCTTAGTGAAGGCTACTGCTTCTCTCTTTCCACAGGGACCCTGTGGATCCATCAGAGATGTTTTGTGGGCCAGGGAAACTGTCCCTACAGTTGTGCCAGCATTTCTGCAAGGATGAGTTTCCCCTCTCCTATCGACCACTACATTTGCAGAAACAATTTTCAATGGGGTCTTCAGCACAGCAACATCTTGGACCCGATGAAGCAGTTCCAGAGCAGGCTGCCAAGACACTCCAAGGGCTGGAGCACCTCTGTGACAGAGACAGGCTTGGGAAGTCAGGGCTGTTCAGTGTTGTCCTGCTTCAGGGCCAGTTTGGGAGAGAACCTCCAAATGGGTCCTCTAGAAAGCAGAGTCAATCGGCCTCACTCCCCAACTGGTTTGGGAAAAAATACTTCCCTGGAGAATATGGAAAACACTGCTTCTTCCACAGGCAAAGCACAGCTGTCCTAGGCTGGACATGGGGGGTGTGTTCTATTCCTATCTGATGGGGCAGTTATCTCCTGTTAATTGGGTTGCTTTCTTTATCTCTCCCACAACCCATCCTCCCTCAGGGGCTGTTAATGGGCCGTTGAGTGTCACTGCATGACTGATAAAATTCCATCATTTCATTGTGAGAAGCTCCACCCAGAGGGAAAAGCCAAGCATTCCTACCTGGATATAATCCGAGAGCAGGAGGGAATCCGTGGCTGGGAAGAGACAGTAGGTGGTGATGTAGTTTTCTATGTAAACAGTTTTTCTTAACCCTTCTGTTATCAATGTCGTTGCTGTTCCTGTTGGTTCCTTTTCTGGTTGCTGTCCCCCGCAAATTCTACTTATCCCAGACCTGGATCTTTGTCTTTTGTGCTTTCCATGGAAGTCAAGAGGGCAGTGAGCGGCAGCATGGTTTTAGCGGAAGCAGGAAATTGTGGAATCCAATTCCTAAACCCTGGCCCATGGAGACCAAGCATCCCAGCTGGTCACAGCCCTGGTGGCCATGGCAACAACCTTGGAAGTGAGTTGCTGGCTGGGGCTGTGGGAACCTCTTCCCTCTGGTGCCCAGGGACAGGACTGGAGGGAATGGCTGCAGCTGAGTTGGGGCAGCCTTAGGCTGGATCTCAGGAAAAGGTCTTTCCCCAGAGGCTGCTGGGGCCCTGCCCAGGCTCCCCAGGGAAAGGGTCCCAGCTCCAGGGCTCTCTGAGCTCCAGCGGGATTTGGACAGCGCTGCCAGGCCCAGGATGGGAGTGCTGGGGTGTCCTGTGCAGGGCCAGCAGTTGGACTCTGATGGGTCCCTCCCAACTCAGCCAGTTCTGTGGATCTGGGATCCCATGACCCAGGGACTCGCACTGCAAATGGTTGCCATGGCAACAGATGCTGGCTCCAAGCCTGAGCTCATATCCATGGCAACCACTCAAGGCGAGGGGTCTCCATGAAGCTGACAGGGGATTGACCATAACAACAGGGAGGCTGGTGATGGTTCTGTAAAAATTGACCATAGCATTGGTTTCTGGTAATGTTTTCCTTCTAAGGAACCACGTTGCCCCAGGCATTCAGAGGGGTTCCATGGTGACATTCCATGAGTCTCCAGGCTCTTCAAGAGCTCCATGGAGACCTCCCAGGGCTTTCTGGGGGTGGTAAAGAGCCCTGTGGTCAGAGGCAGTCACAGCCATTCCATGGTGACATCCCAGGGGACCTTGGGCTGCAAAGGCACCGATCTGTCACAGGCACTCATGGGGACTCCACGGTGACATCCCAGGAGTCCCCAGGCTGCCAAAGAGCTGGAATGTCCCAGACACTCACAGGGGTTCCTGTCATGAGCAGAGTGGGAGCTTCAGGCAAAAGCTTTTGTTTCTTTATTGGAGAAACTCCTGCTGAATCACGAGGTGAAGAAATGACACCCAGCAGCCACCATAGAACACCAAAAACCTTGCAGGACCCCTAGACTTGTAAAATTCATTCTAGGAGAGGAGACTGGGAGTGGCTGGATCCAATCCCAGCCCCAGACTTTGTCAAAGGTACAAAAGATTGGACAGGTGGAATTGAACTTTAATGCAATTTCTCCCACAGGGTTAATGATGGAATACCAGATAGATTTCTAGAAATACAGCTCTGTTTATTCTGATTATGATTAGACAGAAAGATCTTGATCAGAGTTCTTTCCTCCACAGCATAGGAGCACTAACAATTAGAATATTCTCTTCTAGGAAGCAATTTTTAAGTTGACAGGGCCTTGCTGGAGTTGTTGGAGCCCATTGCAGGCAGAGCCTCCAGCTCCAGCAGGAACTGCCTTTCCTGTGCCATGAGCAGGGCAGGTCCCACTGCAGGAAAAGCCCCAGGCCAGCCCCAGCACAGGGAAGGCCTCGGGCACAAGGGCAGAGTGCAGTGTTGGGAGCTGTGCCAGGGAGAGCCTGAGGCACCAAAGGCACCTTGGCAGCAGCAGCTGCTTGCAGGGCATGGCCAGAAGCCTCCCTTGGCACACTGGCCTGGTGGCCACCACTGCAGAGCTGCAGCCTCAGGGCTCCTTTCTGGCTGGGCTCTGAAAAGCTACTTGTGCTCCAGGAGCCTGACTGGGAAGCAATTGGCCCTAGCACCTTGAGGACAAGATATTAATGACAAAACTTTTCAGGCCCGCAGAGACAAGGCAGGGGCAGAGGAAAGGGGAGAACAAGGCCCAGGGGGCAGGGCTGCCATGGTGATGGCTGTGAGGTCACTGCCCCTGCAGCAATGTGGCTGCCCTCTGCAGATATTCTGGCCAGAAGCCTTGTGAGGTCACCCAGCACAGCAGACAACCCGCACAACAGGAATTCCATCATTGGGGAGGGGATGAGGTTTCCCTATGTCAGGTTGCACAAAGCTCCTGCTCCTGGACAATTCCTGGGATGGGGCATCCACTTCTGTGGAAAAACAGTTGCAGTTTTGTTCCACTCTCATCACTGTAAAATATTTCCTCCTTCTAACAAATGTAAATCCACCCTAGTTCACTTTAGAGATATTGGCCCTTGTTCTGTCTCTGTAAGATTGGGGTGAAAATACCTCAGGTCACTGTTTTTTCAGTTTCACAGAACTTGGAGAGTACCCAAAAATCTCCCAAAATGGGATTTGGAGCCCTCATCATATAACCAGCAGGTAGAGACTGTGAGCTCTGGGCTCAGTGCGGTGGAGAGAGGACAGAACAGCAGTAGCCTGGGAGGGGCTGAACAGTGGTTTCAGAGAGGCTGGAGCTTTTCTTCATAGACGATATGGGCATGAGAAGGAAATAATGGCACCAAGGGCAGCTGGGGAGGCCCAGACTGGGCACCAGCAGAAAGGAATTTCCCTCCCAGGGCAGGGCTATGGTGCAAGACGTTCCCAAGCAGGAGCCTGGAGCAGCCCAAGGCTTTGTGCGGCCAGGCAGAGGCAGGAAGGAGGCAGAGATGTCAGCAGAGGAAGGGGCCAGCGAGGTGGGGCAGAGGGGGGATGACGACAGCCTGCAGGGACAGAGGTGCAGGTTTGCTCAGTATCAGAGACACCTTTCTCTTTGTTGTCTGGAGGAGCGACGGGGGATAGGACGGTTGGGACGGAGGGAAACGAGAGATCTCTGAAGCCAGGTCATAGAACTTGTGGTTTATTGCAACGGGCGTGGGTGCAGGGGCCCTGCATGGAGCTGCCAGCTGCGCTTGGAGCAGGCCTGAGAGAAGTAAAGAGAGTAGTAAAGAGAAGAGAAGGAAGGCAAGATCATGGTGAAGAGAATGAGAAAGCGAGGAAAAGTAAAGAGGATGAGAGCACGAGGTTCCCATTAAAATACAATAAATCTTCCATGTTGAATATTCTAATTCTCACTAACCAATCTAATACAAGATACAAATGTTATAATATTTACATACAGCCTATAAGAATCATTACCATACTCTGTTACATTTTAAACCCTAAAAACGACTCTTTGGGCCCCTTCTCTAAGCTAGCAGGGTCTGCTCTGACCCTTGGACCTGTCTGCAAGCAGAGGGTATTGTTTCATCAAAAGGGGATTACCTTCAGCCGGCCACACCATTGTTTTCCAGTTGTTCAGTAACGAAGGTATCTCAAAGCTTGCTTTCATTTCAATCTCACTTATTCTCACTTTCTACATTCTCAAAATCTTTTGCCACGTAGTCATATTTATAAGGATTTCCTGTTTGATCTTCCCCAATAGTTGTCCCCACCTCTCATCACTGCCACCAGTGTTCTGCTCTGCCTGCAAGCTGAGGTCACTTTCTCAGTGCTGTCCTTCAAAGGGACCCATAAACCCTTCAAGAAAACTTCTGTGTTTCTATCTGAGTTTTAGTTTTTGGGGAGGTTTTGAGCACACTCTGAGGGAGTGATGAGTCTGACGCAAAGAGCACCAAAGCCCTGAGAGGGTCATTCAAGTCCTTGTGCTGTGTCTGTGCTGCTGAGCTGGGCTGGGCTCCTGGCCCAGAGGCAGCTCCTGGCAAGGGCAGTGCTGCAGAGAGACAGCTCTGGCCAGGAGCAGCTCCTGTGCATAGCCCAGCAGGGCTGGGGCACTGCCAGGGCACCTCAGGGACACCAGCAGGGCACAGACAGAGCTCACAGGGGCTCAGCAGTGGCAGGGGCTGAGGGATGTCCCAGAGGGGGCTGTGTCACAGTGGTACCTTGGTGGTGTGTCATAGAGGCACAGAGCAGCTGTGATGTCAGAAAGGGTCTGTGTGACAGCCCAGAGTTGGTTGTGTAAGGTCACAGATTGGGCTATGACATCACAGAGTTTATTGTGTGAGGTCGTTGAGCAGCAAGAGCATCATAGAGGGGTCTCTGTGACATCACAGAGCAAGCTGTGAAATCATTGCATGGTTGTATGATATCAGAGAGCAGGCTGAGAGGTCAAAGTGTGTGCAGTGACATTACAGAGTGGCAGTATGACATCACAGAGAGGGTTGTATGACAACACTGAGGGGGTTGTGACATCACAGATGTGGCTATGACATCACAGAGTTTGAGGACATACTGCAGACTCCACCATCATGGAGGGTGGCTCTGTGACATCAGAGAGTGGGTTGTGACATCACTGCATGTCTGAGTAAAATCACAGAACAGGCTGTGACATCATGGGGCGACTTTGTGACTTCACAAAGTATCTTCTGCATACATCACAGTGCAGCTGAATGACATCACAGAGTGATATCCCAGCATTGGCTCTGTGACATCACAAGGGGGATGTGTCCTCCCAGCGTGGGCTGTGAAATCACAGGAGGCTGTATGACATCAAAGGTGGCTGTGTGACATGACAGGGGACTGTGTGACATCACAAGGGGACTTTGTGTCATTCCAGTGTGGGCTCTGACATCACAGGAGGCTGTGTGACATCACAGGGGCTGTGTGACATTAGAGGGGCTGTGTGAGGTCATTGGGGAGGTCACTCTGCCCTGTCCCCCCTCACAGTTCCCCCCAGAGCAGTCCAACCCTGCTCGTGCCCAGCAGGGTCCCCTGTTCCCCCAGGTCCCCCCGCCCCCAGGACCGCAGCCACCCCCAGAGGATGTTCCACGAGATCGACCCCAGAGCCTGACATGGGGACAGGGGGCCAAGGCCATGGGGGTGGGATATGGGGACAGGGATCCCCCAGCAATGTCCCCATGTCCCCCAGGGCCAGAGCCTGGGCCAGGGCTCCTTCACCCTGTTACGAATGAGGGCTTGAGAGCGCTTAAAAAATCCCCAGCAAGGGATCAGCAAAAAACAGATTTAATATTAAGGAACAGCACCATAGAGTTCCTTGGCAAGAGTCACTCTGCTCCAGACTGGACACTTCAGGCACATCGAGGAAACAAAGCAACCACAAAACCCCAAAAAATCCAGGCAATCAAACCAGAAATGAATCGAGAACTATGTTTGTGCGCCTGTGTGTTATGAGTTTGTAATAATGTTGGGGAGTTGTTTGTTGTGGGGGAAGGGAAAGGGTCCAGGACTTGGTGGGGGTAGGAGGTGGACAACTCAAAGAGTGATTGGGCCGGAGCATCAAGCAATCACTCGACGCCCTGGGGAAATGATTGGTCCAGAATGAACATCAGTAAGGACCAATCAAAGCGCCCGAATTCCACCAATCGGTGCGTGGATCCAAAACCCACCAATCCTGGACCGGGGACGGTTATAAAAAGGGGAGTTTTCAGTTCTTTCTAGTTCTTTTCTTGTTCTTTTGTTCTTTGTGTTCTTTCTGGTTCTTTCTGGTTCCTTTTTGAGCTGTTGTGTGAGGATCTGGTCTTATCCCAGATTCTCTGTTCCCTCAGGCTTGTTTTTTTTAAATAAACGAGAGCCTGTTTCAATCGCTTTCTGAGATTTGGCCTCGTTCATTTTTGTAACACTGACTATATTGGGCCAAGCTAGAAATTGGCAAACTTTGCTGGATTTCTCCAAAACTGAAGCTGCCAGCAACTAAAACGCTTCAAGCCCTTAGAGCCCCAAAGGCCAGCTTTAATCGGATACCCAGACCCTGAGGAAGTGCCTTTTTTTCCGACGTTAAATGGTTTCCGTTAGCAACCACTTGCCTTGGCCGACCATGCAGTGCCAAGCTAGAAATTGGGAAACGATACTGGATTTCTCTAAACCTAAAGCTGTCAGCAGGTAGGAGACAGGATGTTCTTAGATCCCCAAAGGCCACCTTGAATCTGATACCCAGAGCCTGGGGAAATGACTTTTTCTCCAGTGCATCATGGCCTCCATTTGTGGCCACTTGGCCTGTATGACAGCACTGTGCCAAGCTAGAAATTGGCAAACTGGCAGGATTTCTCCAAACTGAAAGCTACAAGCAACTGGGACCCAGCCAGTCCTTCGGGCCTCAAACACCACCTTGAATCTGATACCCAGACTGTTAGGAAATGACTTTTTTATCCCATGGAAAATGGCCTCCGTTTGCTGCCACTCGGCCTGGCCAACAGTGCAGTGCCAAGCTAGAAATTGAAAAACTTTTCTGGATTTCTCAAAAACTAAAGCTGCCAGGAACGAGGATCCTTCAAGTCCTTACAAACTCAAAGGCCGCCTTGAATCTGATACCCAGGCCCTGGGGAAATGACTTTTTTTCCCTTGGAAAATGGTCTCAGTTAGCAGCCACTCAGCCAGGCCAACTGTGCGGTGCCCAGCTAGAAATTTGCCATCTTTGCTATATTTCTCAAAAACTAAAGCTGTCAGCAACTAGGAGACAGGATGTTCTAAGAGCATCAGAGGCCACTTTAATCTGATACCCAGAGCCTTTGAAAATGACTTCTTTTTCCCATGGAAAACGGCCTCCGTTTGCGGCATCTTACTGTGGGGGGAACGGTGCGGGATGCGGAGGTTCAGGGATACAACAACCAATATGATCCAGTGAAGCCAAATTTATTATCATTCTCTACTGTCCACACATCTCTAGCTATTACATGATTGGTTAGGCCTAGCTGTTCACGCGTCTAAGATAGGATGCTGATTGGATCATCTAACTTCACACGTCTGGCTGCGGTTTCCTGTCCCACCCATGAACTTTCCTCACTTTCCCAAGCTCACTGACAAGCTTGCTGAGTCCATTTGACTCTTCTTCTTGTATCTTTTTCAAGGATATACCAACCCCATTTTCTGAATATGTCCATTATTATTTGTGAATGTGTCCATTGTCCATTATCCCAAGCAGGCTGGATTGTGCATTGGATGAATATGGCCTTTGTTTCTCAAAAACTCCCCAATCTGCAACAAATCCTCAACAGGAAGATGCCATCAGCTCACATCCCAGGCAGCAGACCAAGAACTTAATGTTACAACTTACTTTATAACTTTTTTGACCAATCACACAAAGCAGAAGCATATTGACAGTGGTTCCATCCAACCGCTATAAGCACACGTACCTTTGGTTAAAACAATGCTTGCTTATTTCAAATACAATACCTGCTTGTAAGCCTTAAAACACAACACACAGAGCTCCATTATTAAGCTTCAAACTTCCTAATATCTTGCTAGATAAACTTTTCTACAGCTTAGGGAGTTATTCTAAACAGGCATTAATACACAGACCATTGTTCTATTCGTCCTTGCTTTTCTACTTTTTAAATATTTTTTCTGCTGACCTATCTCATGGCTACTGCTCAGCTCTAATAACAGTTCTGTTGTCTCCGAGGCCTGCCTTTTGCAGCTTTCCCAAAACCCTCTGATTTTGTGAATTCCCACAGGTATGCAGGCATAGGGAGAAGGTTGAGGGGAAGGTCCAGAACGGCACTGCCAGTGCCGTCCTGGTAAGGAGAGAGAAGAGATCGGGAGGCATCAGAGAGACAGACGAAACCCTGTGCTGAATAGTGACATCTGCCTGCTGATTGCTTCTCAGGCAGGGAAGAGGGTTTAGGGGCTTGGGGAGAGGGTGAAGGGGAAGGGGTTTTGAACTGGGGACCAAAAATTTCCCAAATTTTCCCAATTTTTTTACTGAATCATAAATAAAACTAAAAAGAAGATAAAACTTTTTGCCATAAATGGAACAAAAAAGAGGAAAAAACTTTCCCATTTTAAAATTTCCCTCCATTTATAAAACAAATAACTTGATCCCAACCATGTCCCAAATCTCAAGTGATAAATCTTGCAACATAAAATATTTGAAAAGAAAATGAACAAAAGCCTTCAAATTCCTTTTTGGAAAATGAATTTCCCGAGCAACAAGGGCTAATGTTACTTGGATATAAATCTCCTGTTGCAGAACGGTGAGTTTTGTGCCCATTCTGCAGTCTTCCCACCCACAAGATTTAAAATGAGAAAACAAAAGAAAAGGGTGACCCTGACTGCAACATACTCACCCAATGGTGGGCCAGAAAAGGATCTTGTGGGGATCTGTTGAGGACAGCAATCCTCCAGTTCGCGACTCCGGGAGGGTTGCCGTTCTCTCCCCTGATAAAACTCAGAGGTTGTCTTAGGGCAATGGCTGACCCAAAGGCGACTTAGATTCCAGTGATGTGGAGACATTCTTCAGGGGTACCAGACAAAGGTGCCTGTTCGGGCAACACTTCTGTGGTCTCCAGTGGTGGTAGATGCAACCTTTCCTGAGAGCATCTCGCACCAATGTTCAAGAGCCACAAGAGCACCAGCAAACACACACACACACACACACACACACACACACACAGAGACAGACAGACACACACAGACACACGCAGCAGCTCAGCAGTGGAGACATGGGAGGGTCCAGGCATGGAGTTCCAACATGCTTTATTACAGGTGACGCTGAAGAGGTCCAGGGGCCAAAGACAAAGACAAAGGAGGGTCTAGGGTATAAATACAGAAAAGAGGGGGTGGAGAAGAGCATCAGGGTCTGAGGGCTCAGGGGTGGTACACAGGGAAAGGACCAATACGGAATGCTAGTGTGGATAGGTGGAGACATAAAGCAGTGGGAGGACAGGGAAGGGAGAACTCACTAGAACATGAACATAAAAGGGTAAAAGGGGTAGGAAAGGCCAACAGACCAATAAGGAGGAAAGAACTGGGACAAATTAACATAGTGCTGCAGAGCACCATGGGGGAAGCTTCTTTCCTCACCCTGATCTGTGAGGAATGCCCGGAGCCTAAGGTGCATCTCTCAAGAGGATTGCTGCTGACCACTTCACAGGTCTCCAACCACACACTGGAGATGTCTGACGCCATTCATCATTTCTCTGCTCTCCAGCACCAAGGCAACAGGCTCTGGCTGCAGCTGTGAGCTTGTGTCCATGGCAACCACCCCTGGCCATGGGGGTCCATGGAGCTACTCTCAGGAAACCCCCAAAAGATGGGGAGTGCCCCAAAACTGCCTCAGAAACATGAGATACCCCAGCATCTCTTCATGAATGTGGACTTTCCAAAAACTCACTCAGTAATGGGTTCCCCCTCCCTTTATCATCCCCAAACTTTGGTTGTCTCCTTCCAGACCCAGCCCACCACCCCAGTCCCAACCCCAACCCATCCCACCCCTCATGAACATCAAGACCCCCTTCCCAAGCTCTACTTCCCCCATTTCACACCTCCCAAACCCCATCCCACCCATCCTGCCCCACCCAATGCTCACTTCACCCCTCGTGATTTGCATCCCACTTTGGCCAATCCCATTCCAACCCAATTTCACCCTGAGGGGCTGTGGAATTGTGTAATTTTGGGGAGGGATCAAGTAGTTTTCAGTGGAATTCAGCAGTTCTGAGCTGACAGATCAATCCCTCTTGTCTTTTGGAGTGCCAAGAAATAAGGACAACTAAACCAAATAGCCCCCAACCCCCCCCATATCCTCCCAGATATCTCCCAGAATCCAAGATTCCCCCAAAACACAAGTAAAATGTGAGGCTTTAGATGCCTTTGATGAATTTGTTGATTTTTACCTTGATTTTCTGTGTTTTGAAGAGAGGAAGATAAATCAAAAGATAATGAGAGGCAAAAAAAAAGGAACACCAACCAGTTCCCACTGCGTATCACGGGGAATGTGGGCCACCAGGGCTCTGACCAATGTGGGACCTCTGATGGGGATGGAGTGTGAGCAGTGCACGAAGCTATTCCTGCAGTTGGGGCACTCGCAGGGCTTCCCTTACTGATGCTTCCGTTGGTGTCGGGTAAAGAATGAGCGGTCTGAGAAGCTCTTCCCACACTGGGGACACTCGTAGGGCCTCTCCCCGGTGTGGATGCGCCTGTGGGTGACGAGGGTGGAGTTGTGTTTGAAGCCCATCCCACAGTCGGGGCAGCAGAAGGGCCTCTCCTCGGTATGAATCCGCTCATGTACAAGGAGATGGGAGCTGGTGTGAAACCTCTTCTGACACTCAGGACACTCGTAGGGCCTCTCCCCTGTATGGAACCTCTGGTGGACACCCAGGTCAGACCTGTGGCTGAAGCTCATCCCACATTCCAAGCACTCAAAGGGCCGTTCCCCAGTGTGGATCCTCTGGTGGCAGATCAGGTTGAATCTCTTCCTGAAGTTCTTCCCACACTCCAAGCACTCGTAGGGCCTCTCCCCATCACGAAGCTGTTCATGGACCACCAGCTCTGAGCTCTGGTGGAAGCTCTGTCCACCTTCCTGGCACAGGGTGGGTCTTTCTTCCTCAGAGCACTCTGGCCTGGCTTTGCAGCCCCTCCTTCTGTGGGATGTCTGGGGCTCTTCCTCTCCGTTGGATTCCTGCACTGTGAAGCCACCCAAACTGGCGTCTTTCACGAGGTTCTGACATGGGGATTTGTCCTCCCTGGTCTCCATCCTCAGCTCCTTCCCTGGGGCAGGAAGGATGAGGAGAGGATGGGATTTGCCTCCATGCCAGAGGGAAGGGGAAGGAGATCCGCCCAGTGCATCCCCGGCAGGATGGGGCTGGCAGCAGGGTTGTCCTGCAGCCGGGGGCCATGCTGGGCTGGGAGCTGGAGCAGGAGAGAGGGGGAAAGGGCACTGACTTCCTCCTCACCTGCCTGAGTGTCCAGGGGCATCTTCCTCTTCCTCGTAGTGTTCTCCTCCTCCATCCAGCCAAAGTTTGGGAATGGGAAATCCTGGTTTGGGGAAAAACAAGGTGTGAATGCGTTGGGTTGGAGATTCCTCCTGTCCAAGTCCATCTCTAGAAGTCACCTGCTGTACATAAAAACCTCTGAAAATCAAGAGTGAATCAAAAAAAGCCACCAGGAGCATTCCATTTCCAGTCTCATCCCCCTGGGGTTCTGGTGGTCCCCCATCTCAGGGCTGCTGAGGATCCTCATGGGTCCCGGGGATCCCCCCACTCCAGGATCCTGCTTAGGGATGCTGGGGGGGTTCAGGGTCCCCCTCTCCAGCCTCCCCACAATCCAGCCACTTGGCGCTCCCCCTTCTTCCCACTGCCCTGTCCTGCTTTAGGGCAAATTTGGAAAAAAACCTCCAGTGGGATTTTCTCTAAAAAGCAAATTCAAGCAGCCCCTCCTCCAAGCAGATTGAGAAAAGATTTCCTCATAGAAAAGGGAAAAAACTGTTTATTTAACAGGCAAAGCATTCACCAGCACAAAAATGAACAATACTAAACAATAAAGCCTCTTGCTGCTCCAAAAGAGATGACAAACTCAGAAAGTCCCTCCGTGGGCTGTAGCTTGGCTCACTCCATCTCTTATCAGTCTCTTATCAGTCCCTCTGGCGCTGGAAATGCCTGGGCCCAGGCCCAGCCCGGTGGGCCACAGGTGGGAGCTGCCAGTGGTGTTCTGGGTGTTCAGTCCAGAGCAGGTTTAAACAGCTCCAGAGAAAAAGAAAAACCACAGTCCAGGGAACTTCTCTGCCTCAGCGAGCTAAAAACTAACTAAAAGCAAAGGAGAGCTCTGTCCTGCTGTCTTTCCATCTGCAGACAACTGATACCTTAGGTTTTGTTTTTCTGTTCTGTTTTGGTGTGCAGCTTTTAGCTTAATATTAAGTGTTACTGGGATCTTTTCACAGGGTGGTGAAGACAAAACAATCCTATTCTAGCTGGAGACTCAAGGACAAGCTCTTCAAAATTCAGGCCCCAAGCATAAACAACAGCAAAAGAGGAGGGCAGGCGGGCAAGCAAGAAAGGAGGATGAAACTTCATAATTTGAAGCTATTAATTGGGCAGTTAACTCCTATATACAAATGGACTAAAACTTATAAAAATGTGAGCTCTTGTGACCAAGCCCTCTTTTGCTCCCATCGTGGAGCCATCCGGGCAGAGCCACAACTGTGGCTCTGGTACTGCCGGGATCTGGCCTTTGAAGGCACTTCAATAAAAATCCACTTTGTTCCTCTTAGCTCCGTCTGACCTCTATTCCAGCTCCTTAAGGTATCACAACAGTCCAGGAGCTGGAATGTAGAGGAGTGAGTGCAGTTTCTGAAAACAAACTGCCGCTTCTTCCTCTTCCCCTTCGCTCTCAGAACCAGCCTTAAAGGTGCAGAACTGGGGTACGAGCATCACGAAGTCACCTCAGGACAGGCCCCTATCAGGGTCAGGGGGTTCCGTCCCCGCCTCATCTCCAGGCTGCCGGGGGTCCCCCCAGCTCCGGTACCGCCCCTTCCCCTCTCCCTGCCCCGGGGGTCCCGAGTTCCACAGCCCCGGCTCTCACGGGGATCCCCAAAACCAATGTCCCGCCTCGTCGGTACCGGGCCATCCCCACGTGGACCCGCCGGGACCCTCCCGAGGGGCGATCGCGGCTCCTCTCCCCCCGAAAAAGCTCCTCTTAGGGAGCCCGGAGATATCCGGGGCTCAAGTCCGGAATCTGCCGCCTCCGAACACTCTCCAAAGAAATCCTCCCGGAGACCCCTCGCTGGAGTCGGGGCGAGCTCGGTCTCCGCCCTCACCTGTGGCTCGGGGCTGGGGGCGATGCTCCCGGGGCAGGGGGTCCTGCAGACTCAGCGTGCGGGCGGTGCGAGCGCCGGGATTCTTCCGCTCCTCCTCCTCCTCCTCTCCCTCCTCTTCCTCCCGCATTTCCTCCACTCCCAGCCCGGATCCCCCTTTCCCACCCCTCTGCCCCACGACCGCTGCAGCCCTGGCTGCTGGGTGGGGGGAGCCCCCGATCGGCCCCAGGGGTGGGCAGGGGGCTCGGGGACCCCCCTGGTGCGGATCCGTCTCCGCGGCCCGAGCCCCAAATACCGCTCCGGCGGCCGTTGGGCTCCGCGGGTCCGCCTGGCAACCTGTGAGTCATCGGCTAGAAAAGGTTCTGATTGGCTGGAAATTGTTTAGTGCGTTCGCTGATTGGCTGGAATTGTGAACGGCGGTGCGTCCTGCGGGTGTCCCTGGGAGCTGCGTAGTCCGGGCCGGAGACTTCTCCTCTTTCTTTCTCTCCCTCTGAGAACTTTTTCCTATTTTTTTTTCTCTCTCTGAGACCATTTTCGATTTCTTTCTCTCCCTCTGAGACGTCTTCCCTATTTCTTTCCCTCCATCTGAGATGTATTTCCTCTTTCTTTCCCACCCCTGAGACCTCTTTCCTATTTCTTTCTGTCCCTCTGAGACCTCTTCCCGATTTATTTCTCTCCCTTTATCCTCCCCGTTTCTTTTTCAGTTCAATCCAGGTTTGAGCAGATCCGCAGGTTGCGTTCCCACGGTCTCATTTGCGCCTTCACTGGGGCAGAGGCGAAATCGTAACCGCTGGGCAGGGTCCCTTCCCACCGCAATCCTTCCAGGATTCTGTCGGGGACTCGCTTCCATTTCCTCCCCGCCTCTGCTTCCAGCCGGAAATGTGTTGGAAAATGCCCGGCAAAGCCACCTTTGCTGTGTGCTCTGGGAGCCCACAGAGCTGCTGGACTTGTCCCCTGGCCCTGGACATCTCCTTGGGAGGCACGGCAGGAGCAGCACCCTGGGAGCCTCGGGAATGCCCCTCTGGGATCCATGGCACACACTCCCAGGGACTGGAATTCCAGTTCCCAGCCAGGAAAAGATGTTCCTGCCCTGGAAGGCAAATTTCTTAAGAAGGAGCCAAAAGCCAAGTGGAGAAAGATCTTACATTGACATTCACTGCCAGCCTTTATAACTTCACCCATGGTTGTTGTAGCTGGTGGATGGGGAATTAAATCAGAGAGGGTCTTTGGTGGGAGCTGCCCTGGGTCAAGGGAGACACTGAGAGAGAAACAGAGCAGGCAGAGAAAGGCAGGAGAGAAAGGAGGACACAAACACAATTAGCTGAGAAGGTGGCATTCTGAGAACAGAACTGGAACTGACTGAAAATGAATGGGACAGAAAGAAATAATTTTGTAACTTTATTTCCTATCAAAATACAATTTCCTCCCTTTGTCACAAACCTCCTCCCAGTGTCATTCAGCAGGGCTGTCAGAAAGTTTTTTGTTCTGGGTAGATGTTCCAGGCTGCAGCCACAAGGAAACGGAATGGGGATTTCCTGCTTCTGGGGAGTTTGACATCCTCAGCTGAGGAGAAGGCACCAGAAGAAAAGGGCACCTGGGTTTCATCCTTCAATAGGAAAGAGGGGGGCGGAAATCTCTTGTCTTTCTGCAGCTGCTTCCACAGGGATGTGAGGGCTGATCCCAGAGTCCCAAGGGTCACAGTCAGGGCTGCCCTCAGGGAATACTCACCTGGTATTGAGGGGCATCATGGGAGCACCTGGATCTTGGAGCACCGAGCTGCCCCCCATGTTTGGAGGTACCTGAGGAGGGCTGGGACAGTGCCAGGGACATCCTGCAGTGACATCCCCCTGTCCTGCTCTGGGTGAGCTCAGTCTCAAACCTGACCGTGATACTGGTCTCAATCTCACTCCACATTTAGACACACTCACAGTTCTTTATTTAATTCCATCCCAGTGCCAGACTTGTCTAGCCCCAAACCTAATCCCAACCACAGCCCTAAAGCCAATCCCATGTCTAGCCCTAACCCCAATAGTATCTCTAATTCAAATTTCAGCCCTAACACTAACCCCAGCCCCAACTCCAGCCCCTTCCTAAATCCTCAGCCCAAACCAAGGTTCGGCCCTTCTGGGGGTTTAGGGGTGTCTCTGTCTGTCTGACCCCGATGATGTTTGGGTAGGGTCACACCAGGGCTGAGAGGGACAGAGACCCCCCCAGCCTCCCCAGGTGTGAGAAGGTTGGAGAGCCCCCCCAGCCCTGAGCACCCTCTGCGGTGAGCGGGACACAGAGCCCCTGGTCCCCAGCCCTGCACAGGCATTCCCTGAGCATTCCCCAGGGTGAGGGGACAGAGACCCCCGAGCATCCCCTGGGCTGAGAGGGACAGAGACTTCCCCAAGCATCCCCTGGAAATGGGGTGAGAGGGAGGGAGACTCCCCAGGCATTCGCTGGGATGAGAATGGAGACTGGCTGGGGAATGGCCTGGGGTGAGAGGGACAGGGACAGCCCCTGGGGAATGGTATGGGGTGACAGGGACAGTGAAAATCCCTTCAAAACTCTCCGAAGCATCCCCCAGGGCAAGAGGCACAGAGACCCCTTGAGAATCCCCTAGGCACTGGACAAAATTAACTTGGCAGAAATCAAACTTAACTCTGCATAAAATATATTGATGAATATTTGATTTTTGCACAAGTCACATGTGATGGAAATGCAAACAAATCCCAAGCTTTATTAAACTGACAATAGAAGCAATTCTGTGGCAATTCCAAGTTTCATTGGCTCCTGCACAGCTCCAGCTCAGCTGCTGGCAGGTTCTGATAAAAGAAAAGTGGAAATTTGGCCCTATACAGATTATGAAAACGAAGGGGAAGCTCTCTGTAGCTGTCACAAAGGTGACAGGGACAAAGAGAAAAATGATTCTCACATTTGGCAAAGCCCCCAAGCCTGTGAATTCAGGAGTTATTTGGGAATTTAGCTACTTGAGCTGGGCTTCCTGTGGGACTTTTAGCAGCCTTGTGTTCCTCACCTTGGGGTGAATGAATCTTGTCAGTCTTGCTGGTAACATTTACTCCATTTCCTCCAGTGATTTTAACAAACTTTTCAAGGAAGGAGAACAAAATATTTCCTTTACACTGGCCACCCACAACAGCCATTTTCCTCATCAGTTCTCCCATAAGTCACTCAAAGGAAGCTGCGTCCAAGTTTCCAAGAGTTCCTCAAAAAAGAACCAAAACCTCTTCAGACGAGGGAACAATGCTGTTGTCCAAGGCACTTGAGGTCAGACAACAGTGCACTGAACTCACTGTGTCAAAATAATGTTGCAATCTGGTTAAGAAAATTGTTAGACAGAGACCTCCCCTGGGGCAGGGCAAGTGTGACATTGTCCCCTGTGTGTGTGGCCTTCCTGGGGTTGGGGTTTTACATCTGAGCCAATTTGGGTAAGGGGGTAGTGTTCACCCCCCGAAGCAGGGATTACCCCACTGTTTCAGGTTACAGTGTAAGATGTAACCAAAAGCGTGTTTTCAATCACCATCGTCATAAACTGTTATAAACAGGTGGGGCAGTGTTTATCTCTTCCATGACTCACCCCGATAATGCCCTTGAGGGGAGATATCTTCTGTGAATGAGCCATTGAGTGTCACTGCAGGACTGATAAAATTACATCCTCCCATTGTGGGATGCTCCACCCAGGGGGAGGATCCAATCATTCCTACCTGGATATAATCTGAGGCTTTCAAAAACCAGGAGCATCTTGCCTACTGGATTCCCAGAGGACAAGAGCTCCATAACCACCACTTGACCTTCAGAGGAAGACCAGACCCTTCTAGAGGATCACTGCTTTGACAGAATCACGTTCATCACTCCAACAGGACTGCAGCCACCATTTAATGGGACTGCTACCACCACCCTGACCAACAGGGTGTCAGGTTATATCCTGACTCTGTCAGCTTAAGGCAGTGTTTCTGTATCATTGCCTTGGTCATAATTTTCTTATTAAATTGTAATTTTGGCTTAGACTATCCCCCAGGTTTGCCTTCAAACCAGTACAAAATTCAGTGTGCTCATTGCTTGTTTTCCTCCCAAAACAGGATATCCGATCCTGAAACGTTTGCCAGATGGAGGAGAAGGCTGTGAGGAAGAGGAAGATAGCCCAGGACACCCAGTCAGGTGAGGAGGAAGTCAGTGCCCTTTTCCCCTCTCTCCTGCTCCATCTCCCAGCCCAGCATGGCCCCCAGCTGCAGGACAACCCTGCTTCCAAAGCCATCCTGCTGGGGACACCTTGGGGGGATCTCCTTCCTCTTCCCTCTGGCATGGAGGCAAATCCCATCCTCTCCTTATCCTTCCTCCCCCAGTCAAGAAGCTGAGGATGGAGACCCGGGAGGACAAATCCCTGTGTCAGAACTTCGTGGAAGAGGCCGTTTTGAGTGGCTTCACAGCACAGGAATTCAACAGGGAGGAAAAGCCTGGAAGATCTCGCAGGAGGAGGGGCTGCAAAGCCAGCCCAGGATGCTCTGAGGAGGAAAGACCCACCCTAAGCTAGGAAGGTGGACAGAGCTTCAGCCAGAGCTCAGAGCTGGTGATCCAGGAGCAGCTCCATAATGGGGAGAAGCCTCACAAGTGCTTGGAGTGTGAGAAGAGCTTCAGGCAGAGCTCCCACCTGATCCGCCACCAGATGATCCATACCAGGGAATGGTCCTATGAGTATGGGGAGTGTGGGACAGGCTTCAGCTGCAGCTCAGAACTTGTCAGGCACCAACGCACCCACACTGGGAGAGGGCCTCTGAGTGTCCCAAGTGTGGGAAGAGCTTCAGCTAGAGCTCTGCCTTGACCAAACACCCAATGGAGGCACCGGTAAGGGAAGCCCTGCCAATGTGCTGATTGCAGGAGGAGCTTAGTGCAGCGCTCCAGCTTCATCCCCCATTGGAGGTCCCACATTGGGAAGAGCCCTGGTGATCCATGTTCCCCATGATCCATGCTGGGAAGACGCCTGTCCCTTTTCCTGTTCCTGCCAATGACCTGATGTGGAATTGAAGATCATGAGGGTCTGGCCATGGCCGTGTCATTACATTCACTCCCACCTCAGGTCATTGCCAGGGGCAGGAAAGGGATTCTCTCTCTCTCTGAGGAGAAGGGTGTCCTTTCCAGGCAGGGGGAAGTACATGGCTTGGAAGAGACAGTCACATTGATGTTGTAGTTTTCTCTGTTAGCAGTTTTTCTTATCCGTTGTGTTGCCAGAATTGTTTCTGTTCCTGTTTGTTCCTTATCCTTTTGCTGTTCCCAATTAATGGTTCTTTTCCCAGCGCAGGATCTTTGCCTTTTGTGCTTTCCATGGGAGGCAGGAGGGACACGAGGGCAGCACGGTTTTAGCGGGAGCAGGAAATTGGGGAATCCCATTCCTGAACCCCGGCCCGTGGAAACCGAGCATCCCAGCTGGTCCCAGCCCTGGTGGCCATGGCAACAGCCTTGGGAGTGGCTCCCTGGCTGGGGCAGTGGGAACCTCTTCACTCTGGTGCCCAGGGACAGGACTGGTGGGAACAGCTGCAGCTGAGTTGGGGCAGGCTTAGGTTGGATCTCAGGAAAAGGTTTTTCCCCAGAGGCTGCTGGGGCCCTGCCCAGGCTCCCCAGGGAAAGGGTCCCAGCTCCAGGGCTCTCTGAGCTCCAGCAGCGTTTGGACAGTGCTGCCAGGCCCAGGCTGGCATTGTTGGGGTGTCCTTTGCAGGGCCAGCAGCTGGACTCGAGGATCCTGATGGGTCCCTCCCAACTCAGCCAGTTCTGTGGTTCTGGGATCCCAGAACTTTTCTTGGGGTCACTAACCAGCGAGAGACCACGACAGAACAGCCCCGGCTTTGTCCTGAGGGATGCCATGGCAGCTGAGGGCAGCAACAGCTCTGCGGGCAAGTGGCCATGGAACCTGGCTGCAGAAATGGCTCCTTGGGGTGGATTCCAAGGAAACCTGAACTGATGAGGGTTGCCATGGCAGCCATGAAATAGAGATTTTTGGAATTCTCTTGAGTTAGTAATTGAATCAAGCATTTAAAGTTTAGCCTGTAGAACTATGTGTTGAATTTTAACCCTTTTACATAAGAAACCTCTGCCATGGTACAAAGGGCATAGGAAAATGCAAATTTCTGAAGCTTCTTGCATAAAGAACAATACCAGAAGAGACCAAGGGATGCAAAGAACCCAGATAAAGGAGCTCCTCTGTCTCCAAGCTGATCAAGGCCGACTGACACGCTCAGATAAGCACCACGGGACAAAGACTGCACGCGCAAAGGAGAAAAGTTCAAAAGTTCAGTCATGAGGAAGACCATGGCCTTCAGCCTCAGAGACCACCAGAGACCCCCGTGCGACCACCACAGCAAACAACGCATGCCCAGAAGGGTGTGGATCTGATTACCATGCAAGGCGAGGACAGGTGGGGCCAGGGGTTGAATATGCATGGCAAGGTTGTGCAATGTATTGCATATGGAATACCTTTGTGAATAAAGATGTGGGTCAGACTGAGGCTCTGGGCACAAGTATTTCACGAGAGCTATCTCGCTTGTGCCGGGCGCTGACATACATACCCACTTCATAACTATCTCTGGTTGTGGAGTTTATTTATTCAGCGTGTCGCTTCAGCCAAACCCAGAAGTGGGGTCACTGCAGTGTCCATGGCAACTGTCCCTTTCAATGGCCCACTGCCTGTTGGGATGATGATCCACCCTCACAGCTGGCCCAGGGCAGGTCTGCAGTGCCATTCCCCACAGTCTGTCTGCACAGAAGCACTTCCAGGGTTCTCTGCATTTCCCTTCCCTCACTCTTGGGTCACTCACACACCTCCCAACCAACCACTTGGTAGGTACTTTGAGCTACAAGGAGTTCCAAGCTGATCTGTCCTTCAGGAGTTGGTCTAATTCTGCCTTCAGCAAACTTTGGATTAGTTTCTATAAGAATTTCCTTTTTGTCTAAAACATTCCTTGCAGGGTTCTGCCATGGGGAAGGGGAACCTCCTTGGTGGCAGCTTGGGCTTGGAACACACTTGAGGAGGGTGTCTGTCTTCACTGGGGAACTTAGGAGTTTTAGATTGCTAAAATAAAAGAAGATAAACCCCTCTTTGCCTGAGTGCAGCCAGTTTTCCAAGCAAAGCAGGACCCAGGTGAGTGAGGAGAGACAGGATGAGTTTGGGCAAGGTTGTCCAGACTGGGTCAGTGTTATGAACAAAAAAAGTTACCCTTTTTTTTAAGAGAAGGAGCTGCAGAGGAGTTTTGAGTTAAACTGAGAAACTGATCGCTGGCCAAGAGTTCTTTGTTAGTGAAATGTTATAATCACCTGTTGAGTATCCTTAAGTATCGCCGTTTAACTCTCTATTGTGGAGAATTTTTGTTTTTCAGCATCACCCTAGCTTGTTGCCAGGAGGATGACAACCCCCTCTCGGACATCGGGGAGAGGGAGATATTTGCATCTCAGAAGACATGCAAATTTATCTCAAAACCCAGACTGCACTGGGACGGGACCTTCACCAAATCCTGGAAAATACCCCAAAAGAGACGAGCCAAAGCAGAATTGAGAAGTCAGGGCGGTGTCTGGACAGCAGGGCCAAAGTCCGAAGCCGGCAGAGATGCTTGAAAACCTCGGTCACTCCTCGCCCCAATTAAAAACAATGCCAGTCGAACCCAGGACCCCCTGGACTGACAACTGAAACTGAGAACCCCAGGTATATCCCCAGTGCCCTTGCGAGGACAGGACCCCTGGTCCTGCCCCCTAGGGGACAAAGCTGCAAATCCTCCTCTTCTGAGTCACTACGGGGACGGACGGCAGATTACCGCGGATCTGCCGAAACCCCCATTTTGAGCTGATCACTTTAATAAAGGCATTAAAAGGAGGAAAATCTCCTGCCCCTGTTTATTTTAGTCAGGTCTCAAGGAACAGCTTCTCTGACCACGCCAGACAGCCTTAGGAGAGTCCCTGCATCAATATCAGTCACAGAATGCTGCAATCACCTCTTGTGTAATAAGAAAAGTAATAAAAGACATCCTTTAAAATAGGAATACACATTTCCTAGAAGCTCTTTGAAATATTTCTCCAGAACTACAGGAGGAAAATTTCCTAATTAATGCTTCCAGAGCAGAGGGAAATCAAGGCAGAGCCATGGTTTGTCAGGACTTGCTTGATCCTAATGAGACCCGTGGTGTATTTTGAGCTGAGCCCTGGAACCTCAAGGCCTGAGAGGAGATTGCACAAACCTTTCCACAGTCAAAGTCAGAGGAAAACCCCAAAGTGTCTTGATGCATTAATGGGTCTCACTGAGGTCCATCCCCAACAAAGGTTCCTCATGGACTCCTTGGAGGAGAGAATTGGAGGCCAGGATGGCACAAAAACTTCTCAGAGACTCAGTGTAAAAAGAAAAATCCAAAGTACCCTAAACACCTTAAGTACCTCAAAGCATTAATGAGCCCCACTGAGTGTCAGTACAGAGCTCTCAAGGGACATGTTAAAGCAGATAATTGAGGCCATGATTGCACAAACCTTTCACAGAGTCTGTATCAAAAGGAAAATTCCAAGTACCTTAAAATAACTGAAGTCCCTTGAAGCATTAATGAGCCCCACTGAGTGCTGTTACTGACAAAGCCCCTCCAGGGACTGATTACAGCAGATAATTGGAGGCCATGATTGCACAAACCTCTTAGAGGCTCCAAGGCAAAAGCCAAACCCAAAGTCCTTTGAAAAACCTGCAGTCCCTGGAAGCCCCTCAGGGCCATTGCTGAGCAAGGCTCCCCCAGGACTCCTTCCAGCAGATCCTTGAGACCACTGGGAGTTGGGTTAGGAGGGGATGCTGAGGGCAGGACAAGGGGCTGACAGTGCCCAGCCTGGCTGGGGCTGTGCCAGGAGGCCCCAGTGCCTCAGGACTGTGTGTCTCCTCACAGCCCTTGGTGGCACAGACCCTGCTGTGGCCCAGGGCACCAAGACTTGGCTTTTCTTTCTCCCCACCTGCCATCACTGCCTCCAGGTCTCTGTCCTGGCTGGGGCCTGGGGACACTTTCTCAGTGGTGTCCCTCAGTGGGACCCATTAAAAATCCAAGAAACTTTGGAGTTGGATTCTGACTTGGAGTTCTGGAGAGGTATCTTCAGCTCCCTCTCAGGGACTGATGTTCAGGGCCTGAGCACAAAGCCCCAGAGAGTCATTAAAGTCCTTGTGCTGTGTCTGTGCTGCTGAGCTGGGCTGGGCTCCTGGCACAGATGAGGGTGATCCTGGTAACAAGAAGAGATTCAAAAGAACATTTCTCTTGATGAGCAGCTCTTCTCCCAGCCCAGCAGGGCTGGGGCACTGCCCGCAGCCACCCCAGGCATGGCACAGAGAGCTTCAATCAGTCAGAGCTGGGAAGGTGCTGAGAAGTGCCAGCCCTTGGCACAGGAACCTCTGGCTGCAGGACAATGCAGCTGCAGATCCTGGAGCCATCTCCTAAAGCTGGAACATCCCAAGGCCTACAGACTCTGTGAATGCATTCTCTGATTCTCTCTTTTGCAGAGCAGCCAGGGGTGCCAAGGCTGTCCTGCAGAGCAGGGTCCTGCAGCCCAGGGCGCTGTGCTGGGGCAGGGACTCTGCTGCCTGCCAGGGACAGCTCTCAGCCAGCCCTGACAGCTGCTCTCAGCACTTGGAGACAAGATCTGGGTGGGAAGAGAACTCTGCTAAGGCTTGGAAGTGTTCTCTTTGTGTGGTGAGGATGCTGCACTGTTCAGGACTCCTACCAGCATGACATTTAACTCAGAACATTTCCAAGTAGATTATACAGGGAGCACAGCAAGGCAGGTGTTGTATAAAAGTGAAAATACTGCTTTTTAAATCTACTGCTCAGGGTTGCTTTATGGGAAATTGCACATAGATATTAATCTCAGTTCAGCTTGAGACAAATTAAAAAAAAAAAAAAAATCTGGGCAGTGCCAAAGCTGTGAGGGGTCTGCAGGGCAGAGCTGAGCCCCCAAGGGCTGGGCTGGACTCTGGCAGCCCTGGCAAGGCCCAGCCCTGAGCACAGGGAAGCAGCTGCTGGCAGGGACAGCACTAGGCTGCAGAGCCCTGGGCAAGCAGAGAGGGGAAAGTGCCCCCAGGCTGTGCTCAGGTATTTAAAGTCTTCTCCAAACCCAACTATTCCATGATTACTTTTTTAACAGATTCCCATGCCAAGGCACCGCAAATGGCCAACAGCAGCTCCATCAGCCACTTCCTCCTGCTGGCATTGGCAGACACACAGCAGCTGCAGCTCCTGCACTTCTGCCTCTTGCTGGGCATCTCCCTGGCTGCCCTTCTGGGCAACGGCCTCATCATCAGCGCCATAGCCTGTGGCCACCACCTACACACGCCCATGTTCTTCTTCCTGCTCAACCTGGCCCTCACTGACCTGGGCTCCATCTGCTCCACTGTCCCCAAAGCCATGCACAATTCCCTCTGGGACACCAGGTACATATCCTATGCACGATGTACCGCACAGGTCTTTTTCTATCTCTTCTTCATCTCAGTAGAGTTTTCCCTCCTGACCATCATGTGCTACGACCGCTACGTGTCCATCTGCAAACCCCTGCACCACGGGACCCTCCTGGGCAGCAGAGCTTGTGCCCACATGGCAGCAGCTGCCTGGGCCAGTGCCTTTCTCAATGCTCTCATGCACACAGCCAATATATTTTCCCTGCCCTTGTGCCATGTCAATGTCGTGGGCCAGTTCTTTTGTGAAATCCTACTAATCCTCAAGCTCTCCTGCTCACACTCAAACTTCAGGCAACTTGGGCTTCTTGCTCTTAGTGTGTGTTAAAATTTTGGTTGTTTTGTGTTCATTGTTTTCTCCTATGTGCAGATCTTCAGGGCTGTGCTGAGGATCCCCTCTGAGCAGGGACGACACAAAGCCTTTTTCACCTGCCTTCCTCACCTGGCTGCGCTCTCCCTGTTCCTCAGCACTGTCATTTTTGCTTACCTGAAGCCACCCTCCATCTCCTCCCAGTCCCTGGATCTGGCCCTGTAAGTTCTGTACTCGGTGGTGCCTCCAGCCCTGAACCCCCTCATCTACAGCCTGAGGAACCAGGAGATAAGGCTGCAGTGTGGAGACTGATGACTGGATGGTTTCGGGGACATTAAACTAATGGCCAATTTCTGCAAATCACTTGTAATAAAAGTTATCTTTGATACTTCTTGTTAGATTGGTTGTGTTGATGGTTTTATTTTTTCTTTATATTAGTTTTCTCATATTGTCTACAAAGAAATGTCCATAGTCGTGCCATTTCTCATTTTGTTTCTCTCCACCTTCCCTGTGGCCACAGACCATGTCAGTGAGGGGCTGCGCTCTTGGTGGCTTTAAATGAACTAAAGGATCTCCCAGCAAAGTTTTTTGCAGAAATGCCCTTTTGTTGCCTTCTCTGGAGCTGCAGCAGCAATGTCTGTGTGCAGAGCTGGAGGCAGAGCAGTGCTGGCCCAGCAGCTGTGCCCAGGAGCAGCAGCACTTGGTGTTGCCAGTGCTGTTCCCATGGCCCTGCCCCACTGCCTTGGTGGCCCTGGTGTTGCTGCAGGGCCTGAGTGCTCTCAGGGCCGGGTACAGCCCTGGTGGTGGCAGTGCCAGGGGTGCAGCAGGGACAGGCCATGGGCACTGCTGGGGCAGCGCTGATGCCTCAGGCCAGGCCTGGGGGCTCCAGGCTCCTTGACCAGGCTCTCTCAAGAACACGGCCAGGCCAATGCTGAGCACAGAAAAACCCCTGTGAGCAGCCCCAGGCTGGCCGTGGGCAGGCTGGGGGCAAACAGCATGGCTGGTGCTCTGCAAGGGCCCTGGGGCAGATGGGAAGGAGCAGCAGAGCAGGGGCTGATCCATCCCCAGTGCGCTGGACAGCCTAGGGCAGTGTCCCAGAGCGTCCTCATGGAGCTGCCAACATCATCCCCCCTTGTTACGAGCCGTCCCTATGGACAGGCTTCGTGGAGGTTCTTTTAGATTGATTTCAGGGTGCAAAAAACCGACATGGTAAAAGGGGGTTTGCAGATTAATCACCACAATGGACTTTATTGAAACAACCACAGTAAAAATGCATTGGAGAGGAATTAGGGGAAAAAGGAAAAATTAAGGAAAAATAAGGAAGGGAAAGAAAAAGGGGGGGGTTATTGCTACCAAAACGTGAGAATGGCAGAGGTCCTTTGGTGTCCAGCCGGAGAGGTTCACCAGTTCATGTGCCGGGGAGATCTCAAAAAGGCAGTCCATTCAGGACCCTAATTATACTGTTCTTGTTGAGGGGGAAGGGGATTATTTCGAAACCGAATCTATTGTATAGAAAGAATGGTATTTGGAAAGGGGGTACACACAGTCCACTTTGCAACGAACGAAGGCCATTGTTTTCGTGGTCCAGTGCCCGCACCTGCAGTCATCCATCTTGCTTTGGTCAGCTTGCCTCCCCGCATGCACCTCCCCCAGGCTGGGGGCTCCAGTCCTTGGAAAGTGTGAGGGAGGCCTTTTTCTCACATGGTGATTTCTCAGGGTCTTCTCTGGTGGAGAGGCTTCTGTCATCTCAGCTTGTCTGTCACGGTGGATGTTGATAAACGAGAGGGGTTGTCTGTGGGAGACCACCCAAAAGCTCAGGAAAAGTCCAGCCAGGACAAGAGGTGGACAGCATCCAAGATTATTGTGAAAAGAACACAGTGCCTCCTTCGTCTCATTGAGCTCGGTGTAGCGTGCAGGGAACTGCACCTGTGGAAATAGCGACTTAGCAACGCTTTCAGGTCATGAAACCCCCTGGCCTGGCGTGTCCACTGTAGCTGGGAAAGGGACAAAGGGGTCTTCTGAGCAGTCTCTCAATGACAGTTGTGAGGCAAATGAGGGATATTTCGAACAGACTCTCACAACACCTCTGCAGCCCTGGCCTCTCCCAGCTCACAGAGGTGCCCCATCCTTGCAGGCACAGACATGGCAGCACTGGCTCAGGAGCCCCTGTTTGCATTGCACAGAGCAGGCGGAAGCACCCCCATGCTGTTGGTGTGGGGACATGAACCTGAGGGAGCACAAATGCCATCAGTCCCTGGGGCCAGCAAGGGCTGGGTGACAGCAGGGAAACCACTCAGGTTTTTCCTGGTCTCTGCAGTCAGCCAGAAAGTTTGTTCCCATAAGGTGGGAGTTTCCTGTGCCACTGCAGTCACTGTTGCTCAGAGCCAGGGCTGCCTGGCAGCCACTCCCAAACTGCCCTGAGCATTTCCTTGGCTTCACCTTTGCTTTCTTTATCCTTCCGTTGTAGAAATTTCTTCCTCTTGCCCAGCCCTGTTCCCTCCCCTGCAAACAGCCCCTCCCTGTTTGCCCTTCCCTCTCTGGCCCCACTCCCCATTGCAGTTCCTGACTTGGCACCATGGGAACATCCCATGGGGAGCAGGATCATCCTACAAGTGCTGCAGGAATTGTCTGTAGGTTCCTGCAGTGCCTCGTGCTGCTGCCTTGCCAGAGACACCACAGGCCTGGGGGGCACATCTGGGCTGCTGTGTCTGCCTCTGGGGCTCCCTGTTCTGGGCAATGAGGAGGAGCTGCAGAGGATCTGAAGGACTGACAGGATGGGCTTTGGGACTGGGAGGAGAAGCTGAGGGACATGGGCTGCTGGAGCTTCTCAAGAGAAGGCCCAGGGCTCATCCTGCAACTGCTCCAAGGGTGGTTTCAGAGAATCACAGATTCAGCAAGGTTGGAAAAGACTTTGAAGATCAAGGTCAAAAGAGTTTAGAGATCTATGCCCTACCACCTCCTTGTCTCCCCTGAGCCTTCTCTTCTCCAGGATAAACAACCCCAGCTCCCTCAGCCACTCCTCACGGTAATTGTGTTCCAGACCCTTCCCCAGCCTTGTTGCCCTTCTTTGGACACTCTCCAGCCCCTTCATGTCCTTCCTAAATTGGGGGGCCCAGAACTGGACACTGCACTCGAGGTGCTGCCCAACCAGTGCTCCCGAGAACAGGGGAAGAATCACTGCCCTGGTCCTGCTGGCCACACCATTCCTGATCCTGGCCAGGAGCCATTGGCCTTCTTGGCCACCTGGGCACACTGCTGCCTCATGTCCAGCCTGCTGTCCATCAGACCCTGCAGGTCCCTTTCTGCCTGGCTGCTGTCCAGCCACTCTGTCCCCAGCCTGTAGTGCTGCAGGGGTTGTTGTGGCCAAAGTACAGGGCATGGCACTTGGCCTTGTTAAACTTCACCTTGTTGGATTTGGGCCCTGGATCCAGCCTGTCCAGGGCCCTGTGCAGAGCCCTCCTACCATTCAGCAGATCAACACTCCCAGCCAACTTGTCGTCACCACTGTTCCATGAGGCCCCAGAGTGTCACAGTGGTCTCCATGATTCCATGAGGGTTCCAGTGTCCCAATGTCTTTTGGTACCATGCAACCCCTTTGGTGTCACAAAGTGATCTTTGGGCCCTGCAGTGTCACAATGGCGCTGTGGTCCCCAACAATGCCCTGCAATGTCACAGTGGATCCTTGGTTCCACGAAGTCTAGCAGCTCAGCAATGCTCTCCTCGGTTCCACAGTGTCACAATGGCCTCTTGGTCCAAAGGGCCACCATGGGGTCAAAGCTGTTCCCTTTATTCCATGTGTCCCTGAGGAGCAGCACTGGCCCCTTGGTTCCATGGGGCCCTGCAGTGTCACAATGGCCCCATCATTACATCAGGTCCTGCTCTGTCACAATGCTCTGCATGGTTCCACAAGGCCCTGCAGGGTCACAATGGCCTCTTGTTTCCCCAGGGCCTTGCAGTGTCACAATCATCATAGAATCAACCAGTCTTGAAAAGACCTTGGAGAGCATCAAGTCCAACCTGAGACCCAACACCACTTTGTCACCCAGACCATGGCACTGAGTGCCATATCCAGTTTTTCCTTAAACACTCCCAGGTATGGTGACTCACCCACCTCCCTGGGCAGCCCATTCCAATACACGGTCACCCTTTGTGTGAAGAATAATTCTTAATGTCAGCCGAAATGTCTCCTGGTGCAGCTGAAGGCTGTGTCCTCTTGTCTGTCCCTGTTCCCTGGGAAATGAGCCTGACCCCCACCTGGCTGCACCCTCCTGTCAGGGAGTTGTAGAGAGGGATGAGGTCTCCCCTGAGCCTCTTCTTCTCCAGGAGAAACAACCCCAGCTCACTCAGCCACTCCTCACAAGACTTGTGTTCCAGACCCCTCCCCAGCCTTGTTGCCCTTCTCTGGACACGCTCCAGACCCCCCATGTCCTTCCTAAATTGGGGGGCCCAGAACTGGACACAGCTCTTGAGGTGCTGCCAAACAAGTGCCCCCTAGCACAGGGGAAGAATCACTGCCCTGCTCCTGCTGGCCACACCATTCCTGATCCATAGGAATGCCAGGGGTTAGATGAGGGAGATGGTGGGGAGGGGGTGGGGACACAGTGTTATTGATTGTCAGCCATGAAGGGTCTTGAGTTTCATTTCTATTTAGACTGTATTAGAATGTGCTGGTGGTCAATATCAATTGGACATTGTTGCTGTCAATCTATAAACAGGAAAAGATAACAGGGCAAAATAGTTCTCTGTGCATTGTTTTCAATATAGTACTTTTGAACACAGTTCTCAAATCAGTCTAAGTAACCACAGAAGAATTAAAAATTTGAATTATTTTAGGTAGCTTTTCTTGTTTCGGTGTTTCGATGAAATGTTTATGAGCTTTTCTCACTGAATTCCTGAACTGAAGAGCTCAAGAAAGAAGAGGCCTGTGGAGTACTAAAATTAGTAGCAACCTCCAAGTGGCTGAGGATCCATCCCCATCAGAGCAGCAATGAACAGAAATGGGCGCAGCTTTGTGGCTGCCCCAGCTCTGGGATGGGCCCTGGGCCTGGAGCAGGAACAGCTCTTGAGGCTGCCAAGGCTGGGGCTCTTGTGCTGCCCTGGGCAGATGGGATGGCAGCAGGGGCTGCAGAGCTCTCAGCACCTCAGCCAGAGGGGAGCAGGGCACCCAGGGAGGCTCCTTGTGCCTTGGCCAAGCACCTTCCCCCATGGCTGGGGCTGAGTCCTGGGGGAGCTGCAGCTGCTGCTGTGCCCTTGCCAGGGGCTCAGGCCGTGGGGCCAGTGCCCAGAGCAGCCTGGCCTGAGCAGAGCTGTGGGGCCAGAGCTGGCTGGGCTGGGCTGGGGAGAGGCCCTTGGTGCTGCCCAGAGCTCAGGGCAGCTGGGAGAGCTTGCAGGGAGCTGGGCTGGGCTCAGAGAGCCTGGCCCAGAAACCATCAGTGTCCATCTCCAGCTCCAGAGGAAATGTGACAGATGGGAGAGGAGACAAATAATTCCTGCTGGATTCTTTCTTGTGTTTGCTTATACAGGTGATCTGTATCCATTTGTAGAGGAGGTGTTTTGTGTCTACCAAATAACTCTGGAAGAGTGATAAGAATAATCTTTCTTAGCTGAAAATAATACTTCATGCACAATACACAATGAGGGGGAAAAGATACATATGATCAGAAGAGCATTTGAATTTTTCAGAGGATGAGAGACTCATTGATATTCCAGCAGTCAAACCTGTTCAAATACTTTCCTCAGACCTTCCTTGAGGTGAGGGGTGACCACCAGAGGCCAAGGGGAGCCCAATGTCTCTGTCCTGGCAGCTTTTTTCTGGAAGAACTGTTGCATACAGGGAATTTTTCAAGGGGAGTATCAGTTTTGGCCGTAGGCACCTGGAAGGATCTTGGGGTCTCTAGCTGGTCAGAATGACCCCAAGAAATGTTAAAAAGTCTCTTTTCCAGCCCGCTGCTTGAAGAAGGAATCAGACCTCTTCATTTCTTGGTCTCAAGGTTTTTTATTTTATTGTTATTTTATCTTATCTAAAAAATTCTTTCTCCTGTCCTGCCAAGGTTGCTCAGCAAGTCAGTCAGAGGCATTCTCTCTGTCCCCGGGGCTGTGTTATGTCTTTATACTAAAAACTACATATACAATGTTTACAATTAATTTCCAATACCTATCACCTGTGTTAGACAGTAAGCTTCTACTCAAAACCAATCTAAAAGTGCCAGCATCACAGCAGAAGATGGAGGCCAAGAAGAAGAAGAAGGAGAAAGGCTGGACATGCCCAAATTCCTCCATCTTGCCCCCTGAACCCCCATTCTAGAAACCCCAAAATCTACTTCTTCAACCCATGATAAATTCACTATCATTCTACTTAATTTGTCGTGGCTTGTAATCCTTCATATAAAGGTTGTTAATTGTTTTTTCCAAGGGCTAAATCAAAGGCACAGGGGTCTTGGGCTCTGTGCCAAGGCCTCTGAGCCCCCTGGGAAGAGTCTCGAGCCCTCCAGTACAGCTAGAGGAATTTCCTGGGCTCCCAGAGAAGGACAGATGGTTCTTTTCCATCGGAAGGAAAGCACAGAGCCCCAGTGCTCCAAGAGCTGATAAAAGGCAGCCCTCAACATTCCAAGATCAGCTGGACCTGTCAGGTAGCCTCTGGAAGGCCAAACCAGCCAGATCTGTTCCATGTTCCCTTGGTTTCATGGCACTCTGCAGTGCCACAATGTTCTCCTTGCTTCTGCAGTGTCACAATGGCTCCGTGCTTCCATAAGGCCCCACAGGGTCACAATGGCCCTTTGGTTCCATGGGGCCCCACAGTGTCACAATGGTCTCCATGATTCCATGGGGCCTTGCAATGCCACAATGATCTCCATGGATCCACGGTGCCCTGCAGGATCGCAGCGGCCCTTTGGCTCCATGAGGCCCTGAAATGCAACAATGGCCCCTTGGTTCCACAAAGCCCCTCTGCTTCACACTGGCCCCTTGGGACCATGCAGCCCAAGAGAACCACAATGATGTCCTTGGTTCCATGAGGCCCCAGAGTCACCATGGTCTCCACAGAAATGAAACCACAGAGCCCCCATGTTTCAGGAGCTGATGAACTGCAGTCACAAGAGGCCAAGGCCAGACAGACCGGTCTGTCCTGACAGGTTTGTCTGGGAGCAATCCTTGGATATTTGAAATTTTGAATGTTGAATCCCAATTTCAGTCCTTTTTGCTTGGAGGAGAAGGACAGTTCTTTTCCATAGGAAGGAAAGCACAGAACCCCTGTGTTTCAGGGGTACATGAGAAGAGACCCTTGACAAGCCAAGGGCAGTTAGACCAGTCAGGCCAAGCCAACCAGAGCTGTTACCTGTTCCCTTGGATCCATGGGGCCCAGCTGTGTCACACTGGCCCCTTGTTTCCATGGGGCCCTGCAGTAGCACAGTGGTAGTGTCATATTGGATCCTTGGTTCCATGAGATCCTTGGTTCCAGCTGTGTCACACCAGTCTCTTTTTTCCATGGGGCCCTGCGGTGTCACAATGGTGGTGTCACACTGGATCCTTGGTTCCATCAGGTCCAGCTGTGTCACACTGACCTCTTGTTTCCATGGGGCCTCATAGTGTCACAAAGGCCCCTTGCTTCCATGAGGCCTTGAAGTGTCACAGGCGTCTCCTTGGTTCCATGGTGTCACACTGGACCCTAGATTCCATGGGGACTCACAATTTCAGAAGTGTCTCCTTGGTTCCATGAGGCCCTGCAATGTCACAATGGACATTTGGCTCCTCGAGATCCCGCCCTGTTACATGGATCCTTAGTTCCATGGGGCTCTGCAGTGTCACAATGGACTCCTTGGTTTCATGGTGCCACACAGTGTGACAACTGCCCCTTGGCCTGCCAAGACTCCAGAATGTCACAATGGTTCCTTGCTTCCATGAGGCCTTGTAGTGTCACAGTGGTCCCCTGGTTCAGTGAGGCCTTTAGTGTTACAATAGTCTCCATGATTCCATAAGGCCTTGCAGTTTCACAACACATGACTGGTTTCACAGACCCACAGTGTCACTGTGGTCCCCTTGGCTCTACAAGGCTCTGAAGTGCCACAATGGCCCTTTGGCCCTCAAAGTGTAAAAATGGCCTCCATGGTTTCATGAGGCCCTGCTGTGTCACAATGGACCTTTGGTCCCATGATGCCCCAGAGTGTCACAATGGTATCCTTGGTTCCACTGGACCCTTCATCCCATGGACACCCACAGTATTCACTGCAGTCCCCTTGATTCCATGAGGCCCTGCCATACTGTAATGGCCCCTTGGTTCCAGTGGGTCAGAACAGTCTCCATTGTTCCATGAGGCCACACAAAGTCACTGTGGCCCCCTTGGTTCCACAGAGCCCCACAGTGGAACAATGGACTCCTGGTTCCATGAGGTTCTTCAGTCACAGTGGTCTCCTTGTCTCGGGTTTCTGTGATTGAAATGACCCCACAGGTATTAAAAAGTCTTTTCTCCCAGCCCCATGGCAGAAGAAGAAGTCCAGATTCGTTGGTTCTGCTTTTTAAGGTTGCTTATTTTCTCTTATCTATTACATTCTTTCTCTGACCTGTGGAGGTCTGTCCTGCAGGTCAGGTTGAGGCACACTCTGACCACCCTTGGGGTGGTGTTAGCTTTTTATGTGTACTTTATTTACAATAATTTTCCAATACCTATCACCCAAATTAGAAAGTCTGTCTCTATTCTAAATCAATCCAAAAGTGCTACCGTCACAGCAGAAGATGGAGGACAAGAAGAAGAAGAAGGACAGGACATACCCAGATTCCTCCATTTTGCCTCTTGAACCCCCACTCTAAAACCCCAAAATTCTACTTTTTCACCCTGTGACAAATTCACTATCATTCTACTCAAACTCTTGTGGCTTGTAAATCTTCAGACAAAGTTGGTTATTTTTTCCATGGGCTAAAATCAAAGGCACAGGTGTCTTTGACTCCATGCCAAGGTCTCTGAGCCCCCTTCCAGGGTCTTGAGTCATCCAGGGCAGTCAGAAAAATGTTCTGGGTTCCAACATCCTTGGATATGCAGCTCACAAAAGCCCCTTGGCTCCACATGGCCACGCTGTGTCACAATGGCTCATGGTTCCATGAGGCCACACAGTTTAACAATGGACCCTTGGTTCCATGAGGCCTTGCTGTGTCACTATGGATTTCTGGTTCCATGAATGTCTATACTGCCAACAACAGTCTTCTTGGTTCCTCAGTGTCACCATGGCCCCTTTGTTCCATGCGGTTCTGTAGTATAACATAATCACCTTGGTACCACGAGGTTCTGCAGTGTCACAGTGGACCCGTGGTACCACGAGGCCTTGCTGTGTCAGAATGGTCACCAAGAAGTTTCTCAGTGTCACAATGGTCTCCTTGGATCTGCAGTATCACAATGGGCCATTGGTCCAATGTGGCCCCAATGTGCCAGGATGGATTTTGGTTCCATGGGGTTCCATGGTGTCACAATGGACCCTCTGTTCCATGAGTTTGCACGGTGTCACAGCTGACCCCTTGGTTCTGTGAGGCCCCACTGTCACCAAATCTCCAAAATATCAGAATAAGACTCCTTAACACTAATTTACTATTTAAGAGGGTATCATTTATTCTGGCCTGAGGTCTAGTGAGGGATAACTCCTAACCTGATGTGGACATGTAATTCTACCAAGTGTCACTAAATGTGTATTACAATTTACTCATTACCATAAAACCCACCCCAAGTTCCCAGATTCAGTCCTTGCTTTTTATATCACTGCATTCTTGAGCCAGATGTCTTCTTCTTGCCTTCCAACCATCCTTGCTGGGAAAGCAGGCCCTGCATGCCTTGTTCCCATGCTAAAAGTTCACAGGCACAGTAAAAATTGAATTAACCCCTTTGAACTAAGCTTTTGGTATTGAATTGAATTAAGCTTTTGGTATCAAGGCCAAGGCTTTGTGTGGGCAGGCAGAGGCAGGCAGGAGGCAGAGCTGTCAGCAAAGGAAGGGGCCAGCCAGGTGGGCCAGCCAGGGGATGACCACAGCCTGACGGGACAGAGGCACAGAGCAGGGACACCATAGGACAGCCTGGGCTGCACAGGGTACAGGGATGTGCAGCAGCTGCCAGGCCCTGACAGAGCCAACTTGTGCAGCATTTTAGCCATGGCTGCTGGCCCTCAGGCCAGGAGGGGACAAGTGACGCTTGCAGACCTGGGGCCTCATTGCCTCCTTGTCCCTGCTCAGCAGCCTGGCAGCCCCCGCCCCATGGTCCTGCCCTTGGCATTGCACATCCCCACATCCCAGTGCCCATCCTGGGAAGAGCCCTGAGCAATGAGGGAGGAACAGGATCTGCCTTGCCAGGGGCTGGGGCTCAGGCCTTGGTCCTTTGTATTCCTGAAACACATCCAGGTTTGCTCAGCACCAGAGACACCTTTGCCTTGCTTGTCCCCACCTGTCATCACTGCCTCCAGTGTTCTGCTGTACCTGGAACTTGTGGACACTTTCACATGACTGGTGTCCATGAGTGGGACCCATTGAAAATTAAAGAGCATTTGGACTTTGATTTTGAGTTCTTAAGAAGTTCTTTGAGCACACTCTGAGGGACTGACTCTGATGCAAGGAGGACCAAATCCCTCAAGAGGGACATTCAAGTCCTTGTGCTGTGTCTGTGCTGCTGAGCTGGGCTGGGCTCCTGGCCCAGAGGCAGCTCCTGGCAAGGGCAGTGCTGCAGAGAGACAGCTCTGGCCAGGAGCAGCTCCTGTGCATAGCCCAGCAGGGCTGGGGCACTGCCAGGGCACCTCAGGGACACCAGCAGGGCACAGACAGAGCTCACAGGGGCTCAGCAGTGGCAGGGGCTGTGGGATGTCCCCAAGGGGGCTATGTCACAGTAGTGCCTCTGTGGCTGTGTCAGAGAGGCACAGAGCAGCTGTGATGTCAGAAAGGGGCTGTGTGACAGCCCAGTGTGGGCTGTGTGAGGTCACAAGTTGGGCTATGACATCATAGAGTTTGTTGTGTTAGGTCATTGAGCAGCTACAGCTACAGCATCATAGAGGAAACTGTGTGATATCACAGAGCAGGCTGTGACATCATGGCATAGCTGTATGACATCATAGGGCAGGCTGTGAGGTCAAAGTGTGTGCTGTGATATTACAGAGTGGAAGTATGACATCATAGAGAGGATTTTGTCACATCAGTGAGGGGGTTGTGACATCACACAGCTGTCTGTGACATCATAGAGTAGGGTGTGAGTCCCTAGAGCAGACTCTGCCATCATAGAGGGTGGCTCTGTGACTTCAGAGAGTGGGTTGTGACATCACCAGGTGGCTGTAACATCATAGAGCAGGCTGTGACATCATGGAACAGACTGGGACATCGCATCGTGACTTTCTGACATCGCAGAGTCTTCTGTGACATCATAGTGCAGCTGCATGACATTCCAGGGTGACATCCCAGAGCTGGCTCTGTGACATCACAAGGGTGCTGCATGATGTCCCAGAGTGGTCTGTGACATCACAGGGGCTGTGTGACATCGCAAAAGGGCTGTGTGGCATCATAGAGGGCTGTGACATCACAGGAGGCTGTGTGACATCACAAGAGCTGTGTGAGGTCACTGGGGAGGTCACTCTGCCCTGTCCCCCCTCACAGTTCCCCCCAGAGCAGTCCAACCCTGCTCATGCACAGCGGGGTCCCCTGCCCCCCCGGGTCCCCCCGCCCCTGGAGCCACAGCCTCCCCCAGAGGATGTTCCACAAGATTGACCCCAGAGCCTGACACAGAGATGCGGGGCCAGGGCCCTGGGGGGTGGGACAGGGGGACAGGGACCCCCCAGCAGTGTCCCCATGTCCCTCAGGGCCAGAGCCTGGGCCAGGGCTCCTTCATGTCACCCTGATTTTTTAAGGTTTTCTAAGCCTTCTGATGTTGACATTTTTGTAGAGAACTTTGTCACACACTTTCTGTAAATAACTGTCGTGGTTTGAGAGGAAATGAGTTTTTTGGGATGGTGTGGTCAAACCAATAGGTGTTCAGATTTTAATATTGGCACCTGGTTTGTCCACTGAGGGCATGGATACGCCTCTGAGAACACAGGGGGTTAAAAGCTGTGAACTGGCGGGGGAAACTCTCTTGGGTTCCGGTTCATGAAAGAGAACAGACCTCTCCCCTGCCTGGCTCTGAGCTGGGCGGGGGAGGGGAGCCATGTGGCTGGAGGAGGTAGGCCAGGCCTGGGCCGAAGGGTGGAGGAGCACTGTGAGGCTTCGGGCAGCCATCCTCCCCCTCCCCGCCCCCCGGAGGGAGAGAGAGGGAGAGAACCTGTGCCTGTGATAGTGGGCTGGCGGGAAGGAGAAGGGCGGGGTGCCCGGCAGGGCAGCCAGCCATGGGAGTTCATGAACCGCCCGCAGAGCCTGGGACTTTTAACCCTTCTTGTGGATGATGGAAACCTTGCAAATGCTGATTATTCCTGGAGTTGATGAGATAGAGTTTGGGATAGCAGGAAATGGGCAAGAAGTGAAAGATGTTGAGAGAAGTTGAGAAGAATCCTAGGTGGGAGGAGATGATATAGTGGCCTTTGGCTGGACTTTTCTTGTATAGCCATGGGCAGAACCACTCCTGTTACTGTGACAAAGAGACTGCATCTAGGGGGAGGCAATGACTCAGAGCCAGGAAAGTGCGGTGATCTTAAGGAGCGCAGAGACGACGGGTGAGGAGGGTGGTGGTGGTGCCCTCAGTCTTCAGAGAAGAAGAAGAGGAAGATGATCTCTGTTCAGGAGACCCCTTGGCCCCCAGGGGGTGAAATTTGGGGGGGGGGGGGGGGGGGGGGGGCGGCAGGTGTCCCAAAGGAGAGAGACTGGACAAAGCATCCTTAAAGGGAAAAACCCTAGAAGCAGCTCTGGTCCATGTGCAGTGGTGAGAGCACTGGACATGGAAGGAAGAGGTCACGATGGCATATGTTCTCCAGGTGGTGCCACATGTGACACAGAAACACGAGAGGCTTCGACTGTTTCCTGGGGAAGTCTGTGGTGCAAGAGGAACTCCTCTCTTCTCGAGGAATTGAGAATTGATTATCTGAAGGGTGGTGATGGACTGAGAGTGGGTGATCTGAGGGGTGGTAACTGAATTTGAAATTTGGTGGGGGGAGGAGGAGGAAATTTGGAAGGTTTTCATCCTGTGTTTTGTGTGTTTCTCTTATAGTCTTAGGTTAATAAAGTTTTTTTTCCTTTCATTCTTAAGCTGGAGCCTGTTCTGCTCTGTCTCTGATCACATCTCACAGTAGACACCAGGGAAGAAGTATTTTCATGGGGGCACTGGCATTGCGCCAGGCTCAAACTATGACGATAACACATTGTTTTACATTCTTTTGTGAAGGGGGACAAATTTGATGGAGTGTTGGTGTCCAAGGGTGACGTTAGGATGCTGTTATCCCCATTCGTGTGTGTGTAATTTATGCTGGATACTATGTTCTGTGCCTTTAAGACTGGCAGAGTGAGTTTTGTTTTGGGCCTCTTATCAGCCACTCGGCAGGACATACAGATAGCACGCTACATAGTGCTGCTTTTTTTTTGCTTTTGCTCTTGCTTCTGCTTTGCTTCTGCTTTGCTTTTGTTTGCTCTTGCTCTTTTCCCTCTTCTCATTAGTTAATTTAGTAAAACAGTGAGTTTTGTTTTGGGCCTCTTATCAGCCACTCGGCAGGACATACAGATAGCACGCTACATAGTGCTGCTTTTTTTTTGCTTTTGCTCTTGCTTCTGCTTTGCTTCTGCTTTGCTTTTGTTTGCTCTTGCTCTTTTCCCTCTTCTCATTAGTTAATTTAGTTAAACAGTCCAAATTCCTTCATGGACTGTTTCCCTTCTCCTGTTTGGACTGCTCCGGACTGGGACCTGGAAACACTGAGGGAGAGTTTGCACCCTGTGGCTGCAGCAGCTGCCCCAGTGCTGGAGGGACTGATAACAGCGACCACCCCCAGGAGAGACTTTCTGAATTTGTCATCTTTTTCAGAGCGGTGAAAGACTGCTGTCATCCGGTATTGTTCATTTTGTGTGTTGGGGGGCGCTGTGCTTGTCAAAAAAACAGGTTCTTTCCACCTCTCTCCGAGGAATTCTTCCCGAACCGGTTGGGGGGAGGGGCCGTGTGGGTTTGTTTTCTGGAGAAGCCCTTTTTGGGGATTCTTTCCCAAATTTGCCCTAAACTAGGACAGTTGGTTGGTCCAGTGTCATTGGAGAGGTGGCACTGTCACCCTCCAATCCACTGTCACTTTGGGAAAACTATAAATGTCGGAGTCAGAAAATAAACTTCCCTTTTGCTCTTCACCTTGAAAAAAAACCAACCAAACAAAAAAAGACAAACTAAAAAAACCAAAGGTTTGTCTCTGACTGAGACAGTTTAGACAGCTGGATGTGATTGGCCCTTAATTGGAAACAACTAGATAAGACTAATCACAGATCCACCTGTCACATTCCACAGCAGCAGATAAGAATTGTTTACACTTTGTTCCTGAGGCCTCTCAGCTTCTCAGAAGGAAAAAATCCTATGGAAAGGATTTTTCATAAAACATGTTGGTGACACCTTCACCCTGTTACGAATGAGGGCTTGAGAGCGCTGAAAAAATCCCTGGCAAGGGATCAGAGAAAAAACAGATTTTATATTAAGGGACAGCACCACAGAGTTCCTTGGCAAGAGTCACTGCTCCTGACTGGACACTTCAGGCACACCAAGGAAACAAAACAACAACAAAACCAAACAAAATCCAGGCAATCAAACCAGAAATAAACAGAGAACTGTCCCTGTGTGTATGTGACACAAGTACAGTGAGGGCAAGGATAAAAGGAATACGGCCCAAAAGCTTAACAGTGGTCAAACTTTACAGGACTTAACTTATACTTTAACCTTAACTGATACCTTAAACTTCACAATTTAGCAAAAGAACAGCACTTAACAGTATTTAACCTAACTTATAACTATACCTTTGCAATTTAACAGAGGAATAACACTTAACAATACTTAGCTTATAACTTATATTAAACATAACAAGTTAGCAAAAGTACAACTCTTAGCAGCATTTAACTTAGCTTAGGCCTTGTGATTTAACCTTACCTACAGGCCTGACTGACTCAGCTATCCAAGGCACTCAAACCCCTCAGAGAGCAGCATTTCTGCCACATTTCCCCAGTACAGGCACTCCTGTGTGCACACAGACACAGAGTCCGTGCAAGGCACCTGTGAGAAATTCCCCTGAGGGCAGAGAATGCTCACTGCTATGCTTTGGCATCTCCCCAGCGGGCAAAGGGTTAAGCCTGGAGGAGTGGAGAGATTGGCCCAGGCTCCGTCCTTGTTCAGGATCCCCGAGTGCAGCAAACGGGAGAGTTCCTGGCTCGGAGAGGCCCCACTCAGAGGGAGTCGCTGGCCCAGGAGAGCTCCAAGGGGCTCATTTTGGAGTGCTGTTTGCAGGGCCCCAAGAGAGGGGCTTCAGTCCCAGCAATGGTTCATCCTGCCCAAACTTGGCATCAACAGCTTTCTTTGGCAGTATGAGAACAGGGATGTTGTGCCACTGAGGAATCAAAACCAGTTCCCAGGGCTGCTCCTAAAGGAACCAGGAGCTGGTTGGACAGCAGCCGTGCCTGGAGCAGACAGTGTTTGTGATGAGCTGCAGAGGAGCTGAGCCCAGGGACTGTTGGCCAAGGCTGAGGCCCAAGGAACATTTCTCAGCTGGCAGGGTGGCCTAAGAAGGGGAGGGGGGAATGCAGCAGCACAGGGTCATGGAACCAAGGGACCATTGTGACACTGTGGGGCCCTGTGAGACCAAGGGACCATTGCGACACTGTGGGGCCTCATGGAATCATGGAGAGCACTGTGACATTGCTGAGCCTCATGCAGCCAAGGGGACCGTACTGATGCTGTGTGGCTCCATGGAATGTAGGGATCATTGTGACTGAGAGGCCCCATCAAACCAAGGATTCATTGTGACACTGTGGGGCCTCATGGAACTGTGGAAACCATTGTGACATTTTGGGGCATCCTGAAACCAAGGGACCATTGTGACACTGTGGGACCCCATAGAGCCAAAGGTCCATTGTGACATTGAAAGGCCTCATGGAACCATGGAGAGACCATTAGGACACTTCACAGCCTCATGAAACCAAGGGGTCATTGTGACACTGTGGGACACCATGGCACCAAGGAGGCCCTTGTGACACTGAGGGGACTCATGGAATCATGGAGACCATTGTGACTCTATGAGGGCCCATGGAATAAAAAAGGATTGTGACACTGCAAAGCCTCATGAAATCGGTGGGACCATTGTGACACTGTGGGACCCCATTGAACCAAGAGGATCATTGTGACACTTCAGGGCCGCATAAAACCAAAGGAACACAGAACAGGTCTGGCTGGTTTGGCCTCCCAGAGGCCACCTGACTGGTCAGGCTGACCTTGGCATGTTGAGGGTCTCTTCTCATCTGCAGCTGAAACACTGGGGCTCTGTGCTTTCCTCCCTATGGAAAAGATCTGTCCTCCTCCAGGCACCCATGGCCAGAACTGGGACTTCATCTCCAAATTTCCTTATATCCAGGGATTGTTCCCATAGGAATATTGCCAGGACAAGACTGGCTGGCAGTGGTTTCACAAGGGTCACCTCCCATCTGTCCCCAAAATACTTGGCAAGCTCAGTGCTTTCCTTTCTGTGGAAAGAACTGTCCTGCTTCTCCAGGCACCCATGGCCAAGACTGGGCTTCTACCTCCAAAATTTCCTACGTCCAAAGACTGCTCCCAGACAAAATGTGCCATTACTGACAAGTCTGGCTGGCCTTGGCCTAATGAGGCTCTCACCTGTCTTCCAAACGCTGGGGCTCTGTGCTTTCCTTCCTATGGAAAAGAACTGTCCTTCTCTTCCAGGTGCCCATGACCAGAATTAGGATTTCACCTCCAACATTGCCCTACTGTGGGAGACTGGAGGAGAATGTTGCCTGGAAACATTTCATGTGTGGGGGAAGAAGGGGCAGGTCCAGCCTTGCCCTGCCCTGGAACCCCAGCACTGCCCTGCCCTGGAACCCCAATCCCCCCAGAGCCTCTATCCCAGCCCAGCAGTGTCTGCCAGTCCCTGGCACAGCACAGGCAATGCTCCACAGCCACCTTTGGAGCACCCAGCTCCTGAGTGACCAAATGACCCCAAGCTCCACCTGGGGGATAGGGCCCAGGAAGACCAAGGGGTATTGAAGGCTGACCACAAGGAAAGCACACATCTTGACCCGACCTGCTCTTGGAATTTCTATCTGAATGCTGCTAGAAACCAGGAGTTAGTAGCTGTATGTGTGCTTCTCTGTATCTTTTTTGTCTTTCTCTCCGTGTCTTCTGCTATTTCTGTCCTCTTGCAATTTTTCATAACATAAAATTGAACAGCCTTAGAGTTTGTGAAGTTGAATGGGCCAGGTCAAAGCTTTAAGATGTATTTTTTGTTGATTGAATGTCATATTAAACCTTCTGGCAAAGTGTCTCTGATTTTCTAAAGTTGCCATCAAAGTCTGTTTTGTTGTTTTGAGCTCGTGAAAATAGCTTTTTGATATTTCTTCAGTGCATCCAATTCAGAGGAAACAAATAATTGTAATTCCTTTTAAATGTCTCACTGAAAGAGTTTTTAGTGGATGGGAGTCAGGGCTTGTCTGTCCTGCTTGGCACAGCCCAGGCAGGGCTTTCCCAGCTACATTCCACACTCCATTTCCAGCTGGAGCCGCTGGTGCCTCTGAGTTGTGCTGCTCCAGCCCCAGGGACGCTCTCCTTGTCTGCCCATTCCCCCATGATCTCTGGGCAGGGATGGCCTCAGTGGGGGCTGCTGACATCCTCAGCAACTTGGGGGCTGCTGCTGAATTTCATGGCTCCAGAGGCTTGTTCAGCCTTCAGCTCTTCAGTGCAGAAATTCAGTGCCCCCGGGCTCATTAACATTCAGAACACCTGAACAAGCCAAGCCTCTGGGAATAATATGATTTTATTTTCATCTCATTTGTGGTTAATTAGACAGATTTCAGTAGTGTATTCAAGCTGAATAGTTTCTATGTAAAAAGACAGCGAGAAAAGATTTTTTAGGTCCTGGTTAGTTTTTTTTTCCTTGTTAATACATTGATATGTGCAATCTCCAATTGACATTGAATCGAAGTACCTCCTCATGCAGTTTGAATAGATATGAAAATCAAGACCCTTCATGGCTGACAATCAATCAGACTCTGTCTCTACCCCCACCCCACCATTTCCCCCATCCAAGGCCTGGCACTCAGAGCAGCCTCAGAGCAATTTTGAGCTCCCTCTAGCCCCGGATGCACCTGCGGCTTTCAGCTCCTTGGCTCCCGCTCCCACCTGCTTTCCTTGGAGAACGAGCTGCCCGAGACACAGAGGGATGTTCATTTCTTGGCAGCCTACAAAGCCAAGGGAAGACACAGCTCCATGAAATGCAAAAGTCACTTTTCTCCCTGGCTCTGCCCTGGCCCAGATCTCCACAGCCTGTCCCATTTCCTTCATCCCTGCATTGCCAGGAACTTTCTGGCACAAGGGGGCTCTGCTCTGGCTATGGAGGGAGGTCCAAGTGCAGCCCCTGGAGTGGGAATCACAACTCATCAGGTTTATGTCCTGGGAGGGACCAGGAACAGGTGAGACTCAGAGGTACAGAACGGTTTCTAATAATTTCAAACATTAAAAAAGTGAAATGATAAAATTTAATAAACATCAAAACTGTTCCCTGAGCTCCTTTTGACATCCCAGCAACATCTGACATGTCCACTATCCACAAGGGATTGCTATACAGGAAAGATTTTAGACACAGACAAAAAAAGAGGTGATATAAATGATAAAACTACAACTAAGATGCTGACTAAGAAGTTATTTAAACTTCTGAAAGATTGGGCAACTCCCTGAATCTCTAAGCATGAGGCTAGTTGAGGGAGATGCATTGGAATGACCAGAGAACACCTGCAGGAGAAAATCTGGGAGCAACTGGAAGGACATAGATGCAGCTGCTTGAAATTAAGAGAGTTGGAAACACCTGTGGAAAAGAGTAATGAAATATCAGACTGAATGTTGGTGGCAAAGGGAGAGGGGAAGATCAGTATTTCTTCTCCTGCCATCAGGAGAGGAATCAAGTAAATCCAGGAAATTTTTGTTCCCGATGGGAAAACTTTGCCATCTTTTTAAAGTACTCAAATAAAGATTCGCTTATATATTATGAAACTAAGAAGTGTTAAAACCTGTGCCTCTTCCCAGACAGACATCAGTTGTGTGCCCATGAACAGGCAATGCCACTTGTGCCCTGAGGTGCCCAGCTGGGATTGGATCTCTCAAAGAGCACCTGAGGGAGAGCAGAGCACCTTGCAACCTGCAGGTCCCTGACAGCCCTGCAGGGCTCCTGTCCCATCAACATCTGCCCTGCTCAAGTCTGAAACAGGGCCCAGCATGGTGCCGGGATCATCAGAGAGCTGAGGTGTGTGCTGGAATTGAATACCCTCCCCATTCCTCAGCAGCCCCGCATTTCCCTCCTCCAGCCTTGGTCTCCAGAACAGTTATGGAGGCTCTTTGGGCTCCAGACTGTTCCTGCAGCCCCCAAAGGCAGCTGAGCTCTGCCTTTGGCCCAGTCAGCCCTGGCCAGCGCAGGCTGAAATAAACAGGGCAGGAGATATTCCTCCTTTTTAATGCCTTTATTAAAAGTGATCAGCCTAGAATGAGGGGTTTGGCAGGTCTGTGGATTCCTGCCGCTGCTCCCAGCAGTGACTTGGAAGACGAGAAAAGTGCAGCTCTGTCCGCTAGGGGCAGAGCCAGGAGTCCTGTCCTCGCAAGGGCACTGGGGATATACCCTGGGTTCCATTCAGCTTGTTGGTCCAGGGGGTCCTGGGTCTGACTGACTTCATTTTTAGTCGGGGCGAGGAGTGACTGAGGTTCTCAGCATCTCTGCCAGCTTTAGACCTCGCTCCTGCTGTCCAAACACCACCCTGAACTCTCAATTCTGCTTTGGCTCGTCTCTTTTGGGGTATTTTCCAGGATTTGGTGGGGTTCTTGTCCCAATGAAGTCTGGGTTTTGAGATAAATTTGCATGTCTCCTGAGATGCAAATTCTCCCTCTCTCCCCACTGTCTGTGGTGTGGGGGTTGTCATCTTCTTGGCAGCAGGCAAGGGTGGTACTGATAAAAAGAATTCTCCACAATAGAGAGTTAAACAACAATACTCAACAGGTGATTACAACATTTAATTAACAAAAGAACTCTTGGCCAGCGATCAGTTCCCAGCTTAACTTTAAACTCTGCAGCTCCTTCTCTTAAAAAAATGGGTAACTCTTTTTTTACTCATAACACAGGCCATGCTCAGCAATTGCTTGTGTGTGGCTGGCCTTGCTGTCAGCCCCGGCAGCGGCTGCGTGGCCCCTTTGCGGCCCTGTGCTGGCCCAGCCATGGTGGCACAGCCCCTGTGCAGGCCCAACCCAGGCCAGGAGCATTGCAGCTGGGAATGGCCCCTGTGCTAAGGTGCCCACAGCAGCCTTGGAGCTCTGTGCCCCATGGCCTCCCTGCTGGGCAGCCTCTGCCAGCTCCTGCAGAGCCTGTGGCACCTGTGGGCCTGCACAGACAGCCCTGCCCCGGGCTCTGCCGGCCTCTGGGCCAGCAGAGAGGCAGCCAGGGCTGGCCATGGCCGAGAACAGGCCCTGAGCCCCGCAGGAGGATGGAGCTGGGCCACGGCCAAACTCAGCCCAGGGCAAAGCTGGGTTCAGCAGCCAGGGCTGCCAAGGGCTGGGGATAGAGGCTGGCACTGACAAATGTCCTGGGCCCCCTCCCTGCTCTGTCCATGCTCTCAAGGGCACTGAGCAGCCTCCTCTCTGGGGCACTTGCCTGTTTTCAATGCCTTGCACAGGTGCTGACCCTGCCCCACAAGGCCTGGCCTGAGTCCTGCCCCTGCACGCTCAGCCAGGCTGAGATGGACACTGATGGTGTCTGGGCCAGGCTCTCTGAGCCCAGCCCAGCTCCCTGCAAGCTCTCCCAGCTGCCCTGAGCTCTGGGCAGCACCAAGGGCCTCTCCCCAGCCCAGCCCAGCCGGCTCTGGCCCCACAGCTCTGCTCAGGCCAGGCTGCTCTGGGCACTGGCCCCACGGCCTGAGCCCCTGGCAAGGGCACAGCAGCAGCTGCAGCTCCCCCAGGACTCAGCCCCAGCCATGGGGGAAGGTGCTTGGCCAAGGCACAAGGAGCCTCCCTGGGTGCCCTGCTCCCCTCTGGCTGAGGTGCTGAGAGCTCTGCAGCCCCTGCTGCCATCCCATCTGCCCAGGGCAGCACAAGAGCCCCAGCCTTGGCAGCCTCAAGAGCTGTTCCTGCTCCAGGCCCAGGGCCCATCCCAGAGCTGGGGCAGCCACAAAGCTGTGCCCATTTCTGTTCATTGCTGCTCTGATGGGGATGGATCCTCAGCTACTTGGAGGCTGCTGATGAATTTTACTTCTCCAGAGGCCTATTCTTTCTTGAGCCATTTAGTTTAGGAACTCAGTGGCAAAGGCTCATAAACATTTGTTCAAAACACCTGAAAAAGAAAGCCCTTGGGACTCATTTAAATGTTCAATTCTTCTGTGGTTAATTGAACAGATTTCAGAAGTGCATTGCAAGTGAATATACTATATTGAAAACAATGCAGAGAGAACTTTTGCCCTGTTTTCTTTTCCTGTTTATAGATTGACAGCAACAATGTCCAATTGATATTGACCACCAGCACCTTCTAATGCAATCTGAACAGATATGAAAATCAAGACCTTTCATGGCTGACAGTCAATAACACTGTGTCCTCACCCCCTCCCCAACACTTCTCGCATCCGACCCGTGGCACTCCTATGGATCGGGAATGGTGTGGCCAGCAGGAGCAGGGCAGTGATTCTTCCCCTGTGCTCAGCAATGGTTGGGCAGCACCTCGAGTGCTGTGTCCAGTTCTGGGCCCCCCAATTTAGGAAGGACATGGGGGGTCTGGAGTGTGTCCAGAGAAGGGCAACAAGGCTGGGGAGGGGTCTGGAACACAAGTCGCGTGAGGAGTGGCTGAGTGAGCTGGGGTTATTTATCCTGGAGAAGAGGAGTCTCAGGAGACTCAAGGCCGTGTCAGGACACAGGTTGGACTTGATGATCTCCAAGGTCTTTTCCAACCTTGCTGATTCTGTGATTCTCTGAAACCACGCTTGGAGAAGTTGCAGGATGAGCCCTGGGCCTCCTCTTGAGAACCTCCAGGAGCCCACGTCCCTCAGCTTCTCCTCCCAGGCCCAAAGCCCATCCTGTCAGTCCTTCAGATCCTCTGCAGCTCCTCCTCATTGCCCAGAACAGGGAGCCCCAGAGGCAGACACAGCAGCCCAGATGTGCCCCCCAGGCCTGTGGTGTCTCTGGCAAGGGAGCAGCACCAGCCACTGCAGGAACCTACAGACAATTCCTGTAGCACTTGTAGGATGATCCTGCTCCCCATGGGATGTTCCCATGGTGCCAAGTCAGGAACTGCAATGGGGAGTCGGGCCAGAGAGGGAAGAGCAAACAGGGAGGGGCTGTTTGCAGGGGAGGGAACAGGGCTGGGCAAGAGGAAGAAATTTCTACAACGGAAGGATAAAGAAAGCAAAGGTGAAGCCAAGGAAATGCTCAGGGCAGTTTGGGAGTGGCTGCCAGGCAGCCCTGGCTCTGAGCAACAGCAACTGCAGTGGCACAGGAAACTCCCATCTTATGGTTTCCCTGCTGTCACCTAGCCCTTGCTGGCCCCAGGGGCTGATGGCATTTGTGCTCCCTCAGGTTCATGTCCCCACAGCAACAGCATGGGGGTGCTCACAGGGGTTTTCTGTGCTCAGCATTGGCCTGGCCTTGTTCTTGAGAGAGCCTGGGCAAGGAACCTGGAGCGCCCTGGGCTGAGGCGTCGGTGCTGCCCCAGAAGTGCCCATGGCATGTCCCTGCTGCACCCCTGGCACTGCCACCACCAGGGCTGTGCCCAGCCCTGAGAGCACTCAGGCCCTACAGCAATACCAGGGCCACCAGGGCAGCAGGGCAGGGCCACAGCAGCAGCACTGACAACACCAAGTGCTGCTGCTCCTGGGCACAGCTGCTGGGCCAGCACTGATCTGCCCCAGCTCTGCACACAGACATTACTGCTGCAGCTCCAGAGAAGGCAACAAAAGGGCATTTCTGCAGAAAACTTTGCTGGGACATTCTTTAGTTCATTTAAAGCCACCAAGAGTGCAGCCCCTCATTGACATGGTCTGTGGCCACAGGGAAGGTGGAGAGAAACAAAATGAGAAATGGCACAAACAATGACATTTCTTTTTGGAGAATATGAAAAAAATAAAACAAAGAAAAAGATCCTCAGAAATGAAACCAACAATGTGTATCAAAGATGATTTTATTACAAGTGATTTGCAAACACTGGCCAGCAGTTTAATGTTTCTGAAACAATGCAGACATTGATCTCCACTCTACAGCCTTGAGCTCCTGGTTCCTCAAGCTGTAGATGAGGGGGTTCAGGGCTAGAGTCACCACTGAGTACAAAACTGACAGTGCCAGATCCAGGGACTGGGAGGAGATGGAGGGGGGCTTCAGGTAAGCAAACATGACAGTGCTGATGAACATAGAGACCACGGCTAGGTGAGGGGAGCAGGGTGAAAAGGCTTTGTGTCATCCCTGCTCAGAGGGGATCCTCAGCACAGCCCTGAAGATCTGCACATAGGAGAAAACAATGAACACAAAACAACACAATGCTAAACTCTCAGGAAACACAAGAAGCCAAAGTTCCCGGACGCAGGATTTGGAGCAGAAGAGCTTGAGGATCTGCAGCACCTCACAGAAGAACAGGCCAAGGGCAATGCCATGGCACAGGGGCAGGGAAAATGTATTGGCTGTGTGCATGAGAGCATTGAGAAAGGCACTGGCCCAGGCAGATGCTGCCATGTGGGCACAAGCTCTGCTGCCCAGGAGGGTCCCGTGGTGCAGGGGTTTGCAGATGGACACGTAGCGGTCGTAGCACATGATGGTCAGGAGGAAATACTCTGCTGAGATGAAGACCATAAAGAAAAAGAGCTGAGCAGCACATCCTTTGTAGGAGATGGTCTTGGTGCCCCAGAGGGAATTGTGCATGGCTTTGGGGACAGTGGAGCAGATGGAGCCCAGGTCATTGAGGGCCAGGTTGAGCAGGAAGAAGAACATGGGCGTGTGTAGGTGGTGGCCACAGGCTATGGCGCTGATGATGAGGCCGTTGCCCAGAAGGGCAGCCAGGGAGATGCCCAGCAAGAGGCAGAAGTGCAGGAGCTGCAGCTGCTGTGTGTCTGCCAATGCCAGCAGGAGGAAGTGGCTGATGGAGCTGCTGTTGGACATTTGCAGTGCCTTGGCATGGGAATCTGTTAAAAAAGTAATCATGGAATAGCTGGGTTTGGAGAAGACTTTAAATACCTGAGCACAGCCTGGGGGCACTTTCCCCTCTCTGCTTGCCCAGGGCTCTGCAGCCTAGTGCTGTCCCTGCCAGCAGCTGCTTCCCTGTGCTCAGGGCTGGGCCCTGCCACGGCTGCCAGAGCGCAGTCCAGCCCTTGGGGGCTCAGCTCTGCCCTGCAGACCCCTCCAAGCTCTGCCACTGCCCGGGGCAGCTATGGCTCTGCTGGCTCTGATGGCAACATCACAGCAACCCCGAGGAGGCTGGAAAAGTGACACAAATGCTGCCTGTGAGGGGCCCTCTGCTGATTTCTGTTACTGCCCTGTTTATTCAGATCTGACAGAATACTTTTTTATTTTTCTCAGCTTGAACTCAGTGATGAATATCTATGTGCAATTTCCGAGGCAACCCCGAGCAGTGGAGTACAAAAGCAGGATTTTCCCTTTCATACAGCCCCTGCCTTGCTGTGCTCTGTGAATAATCTACATGGAAACATTCTGGAGTTACATGCCATGCTGAGAGCAGTCCTGAACAAGGCAGCATGGTCACCACACAAGGAGAACACTTCCAAGCTTTAACAGCTGTCTCCTCCATCCAGATCTTGTCTCCAAGTGCTGAGAGCAGCTGTCAGGGCTGGCTGAGAGCTGTCCCTGGCAGGCAGCAGAGTCCCTGCCCCAGCACAGCGCCCTGGGCTGCAGGACCCTGCTCTGCAGGACAGCCTTGGCACCCCTGGCTGCTCTGCAAAAGAGAGAATCAGAGAATACATTCACAGAGTCTGTAGGCCTTGGGATGTTCCAGCTTTAGGAGATGGCTCCAGGATCTGCAGCTGCATTGTGCTGCAGCCAGAGGTTCCTGTGCCAAGGGCTGGCACTTCTCAGCACCTTCCCAGCTCTGACTGATTGAAGCTCTCTGTGCCATGCCTGGGGTGGCTGCGGGCAGTGCCCCAGCCCTGCTGGGCTGGGAGAAGAGCTGCTCATCAAGAGAAATGTTCTTTTGAATCTCTTCTTGTTACCAGGATCACCCTCATCTGTGCCAGGAGCCCAGCCCAGCTCAGCAGCACAGACACAGCACAAGGACTTTAATGACTCTCTGGGGCTTTGTGCTCAGGCCCTGAACATCAGTCCCTGAGAGGGAGCTGAAGATACCTCTCCAGAACTCCAAGTCAGAATCCAACTCCAAAGTTTCTTGGATTTTTAATGGGTCCCACTGAGGGACACCACTGAGAAAGTGTCCCCAGGCCCCAGCCAGGACAGAGACCTGGAGGCAGTGATGGCAGGTGGGGAGAAAGAAAAGCCAAGTCTTGGTGCCGTGGGCCACAGCAGGGTCTGTGCCACCAAGGGCTGTGAGGAGACACACAGTCCTGAGGCACTGGGGCCTCCTGGCACAGCCCCAGCCAGGCTGGGCACTGTCAGCCCCTTGTCCTGCCCTCAGCATCCCCTCCTAACCCAACTCCCAGTGGTCTCAAGGATCTGCTGGAAGGAGTCCTGGGGGAGCCTTGCTCAGCAATGGCCCTGAGGGGCTTCCAGGGACTGCAGGTTTTTCAAAGGACTTTGGGTTTGGCTTTTGCCTTGGAGCCTCTAAGAGGTTTGTGCAATCATGGCCTCCAATTATCTGCTGTAATTAGTCCTTTGAGAGGCTTTGTCAGTAACAACACTCAGTGGGGCTCATAATGCTTCAAGGTACTTTAGTTATTTTAAGGTACTTGGTGTTTCCCTTTTGATACAGACTCTATGAGAGGTTTGTGCAATCATGGCCCCAATTATCTGCTTTAAGGACTCCCTTGAGAGCTCTGTACTGACACTCAGTGGGGCTCATTAATACTTTGAGATACTCAAAGTTTTTAAGTTACTTTGGAATTTCCTTTCTACACTGAGTCTCTGAGAGGTTTTTGTGCCATCCTGACCTCCAATTCTCTCCTCCAAGGAGTCCATGAGGAGCCTGTGTTGGGGATGGACCTCAGTAGGACCCATTCATGCCTTGAAACACTTTGGCGTTTTCTTCTGATATTGACTCCTGGAAAGGTTTGTGCAATTTCCTCTCTGGCTCTGAGGTTCCAGGGCTCAGCTCCAAACGCACCACAGGGCTCGTTAGGGCCAAGCAAGTTCTGACAAACCATGGATCCTTGTTGATTTCCCTCGCTCTCATGCAGTTCATCAGAAATCTTTCTGTAGTGGTTTTCTTTTTGGCAATTTGAGATTCTTCAGCCAATGCATAAATTAGGGTGGTGGGTTCAGTGTTGGCTAATTACAAGTGCACTCACTAGAGTATATTTACTTCTTTCCTGCTGTGAGATAAAATTAGGAGAAAGGCCAAGTGGGTTAAAAACTTTTAAAGGGTATAAAAAAGTTTATTTATAGTTACTAAAGAAAGATTAATAAGAATCAGAACAAATCATTCAGAACACTTCCCCTCTCCCTACAACCTTTTCTTCCTTACTGACAATGTAAGGAGACAAAACCTAAAATTTTCAGTCAGTTCTTCACCTCTAGAATAGTCTTTCTTCAGTTAGGGAGAGAAGTCTCTCTTTCATGCTAAGCGGTTTTCTCCATAAGAAAACAGTTCTCTTGTGGCTCTCAATTCCCATGAATAGCAGCTACCTGGAAAATCTGCAATCGTGAAGTCCCTCCCAGTTTTTCACAGCCTTTCCCACAGCTGTGTTTATGGGCTATGTCAGCTTACGGGGTATTAGTTTAAAGATGATCTGTTTAAGAGTAAAGGTTCTCTTCATCTATTTCTGAAATCATCTTCATCTCTAGGAACAGAGGTCTTCTGCTCCCCCTGAGGGCACAGGGTCTTATCACTCTTCTCTCTTTGTTCAAACTTCTCATAGGATCACAGCTACTTCAACATTTGCTTCCTTTAGCATGGAGGCCTTTGCTGAACAAGTCATCTCCCCATACTTTTCAATGCCTTATAAGGAAAAAGAAAGTCTGATGGATCAATTACATTCTACTCCATAGCTTTACAAGAGGATTTCTGCCCCAAGATCAAGGCATCTCCTCATCCCTCCCATCTGGGACTCAACTTACTCTTCACTAACCTCAATGTCTTCATGTTGCCCCTCTATGTGCCTGCACTTTGTCCTTTTCTCTCACTTGAGGGAGGATGGAAGCACTGACAGAGTTCATATCTCACCTGGGGCCTGCAGATGGTTCCGTGACTGGCCGGGCTTGGTCCTTGCAGCTGGAGCTGTTTTACAATGGAGGTTTCTGCAGCGGCTGCAGGATGGGCCACGCTGGGGGGAGGGCCAGGATCTCAGCAGCCAGGCCAGAACACAGCAGCAGCACAGCCGGGGGCCGATGGCTTCTCCTCCCCCTGCCCGGCAGCCGATGGGGCCTGGCGTGGTCCCTGGGAAGGGGCCCGGCCCCACCGCAGGAGCCACCGGACCTGCCCTGGCTGAGATGAGGGCTGGTTCAGCCTTGTTACCTTTTTGACAGCCAGAAGGGAATGAGACCCTCCCAGGCTTTTTCATATTTAACTTGTGTCTTCACAGATTCTTTTACAGTTTCTTTAGTGGTTTAACAGATTGTCAATTCTCATAGCTAATTACTGATTGGTTTTTTTTTTTTTTTTTTGTCGGACACAGATGAAACTGCTAGCAGCTTCTCTTACGATGTCACTTCCATAATGCAAAACCAGCACAAAAGCGCAGGGCACAGAGCTACGTTTTCCATATGCAGTGGTCAAGTGCCCAAGGCCTCAAAACCCCAAATTGAGAGACTTCTGGGCCCTCTCCAAGGTGTTTTCAATTGAAAACATTCAGTTCATTGTCTAAGAAAATCACCAGAGGACAGCACCACCCTGCCCTGCCTGTCCTGACTGGTTTTGTGCGGGAGCAATCCTTGGATATAGAAAATTTGGGTGGCCAAATTCTAATTTTAGCCACCGCCCCTGGACATGAAAGCCGGTTCTTTTCCATGGGAGGGAAGGAACAGAGCCCCAGTGTTTCAGGGGAAGATGAGAGGCAACCACCAGAGGCCAAGGCCAGTCAGACCTGGCAGGATTTGTTCTGAAAGATGTCCTTGCATACAGGAAATTTTTTAGGGAGAGTACCAATTATGGCAATGGGCATCTGAAAAGAAGGACAGTTCTTTTCCCTGGAAAGGAAAGCAAGGAGCCCCAGCGCTCAAGGAGCTGATGAGAGGCAGCCCTTGACATCCCAACATCAGCCAGACCTGTCAGGTGGCCCCTGAGAGGCCAAGCCAGCCTGACCTGCTCCATGTTCCCTCATTTACATGCGGCCTCACCATGTCCCAATGGTCCCTTGCTTCCAGGAGGCCTTGAGGTGTCATAATGCCCCTTGGTTACACCAAGCCCTGAAGGGTCACAATGGTCTCCATGGTTCCATCAGGCCCCACAGAGCCATAATGGTCTCTGGGTTCCATGAAGCCCCGTTGTGTCACCATGGCCCCTTGTTTTCCGTGGGCTCCAGTGGTGCCACAATGATCCCCTTGGTTTCATGAGGTCCCCACAGTGTCCCAGGGATCTCCATGGGAAGGAAAGAACCCAGCCCCAGTGTTGCAGGGGCAGCCACCAGAGGCCAAGGCCAGCCAGGCTTGATGGTACTGGCAGATTTGTCCTGGGAGCAACCCTTGGATATTCAGAATTTTAGAGGTGGAATCCCAATTTCAGACATGGACACCCAGAGAAGGATGGCTCTGTTCCAAATGAAGGAAAGCATGGAACACCTGTGTTTGAAGAGCAGATGGAAGGCAGCCATCAGAGGCCTAGGCCAGCCAGACCTCTCTGTTCTGGTAGCTTTTGTCTGAAAGCAACTTTTGGATATACAGAATTAGGGAGGTGGAATCCCAATTTCAGCCATTTCTGTGTAGATAAGAAGGACAGTTCTTTTCCATAGGAAGGAAAGCACAGAGCCCCAGGATTTCAAAGGCAGAAGAGAAGAGAGGTGGCTCCTGGGAGGCCAAGCCAGCCAGACCTGTTGTCTTGGTTCAGGGCAAATTTGGGAGAGAACCTCCAAAGGGCTCCTCTAGGAAATCGGATTCTATCGCCCTTCCCCCAACCGGTCCAGGAGAAAATACCTCCTTGGAGAAAAGTGGAAAAAAACTGTTTATTAACTAAGAAAACTTAAACAATATTAAACAATAAAACCCCTTGCTGCTCCAAAAGAGACGACAAACCCAGAAAGTCCCCTCCCCAGATTCCAGTTCAGCTCACTCAGTCCCTCCAGTGCTGGAAATGTCGTGGCCCAAGTCCTGGCCCGGTGGCCACCAATGTGAGCTGCTGGTGCTCTTATGGTTGTTCAGTCCAGAGCCGGTGTGAAACAGGTCTAAAGAAAGGGAAAAAAAAAGAAAAATAAAACACAGTCCAGGGAACTTCTTTCCCTCAGCTAGCTAAACTAACTAAAAGCAAAAAAAGAGAGCCCTGTCCCGCCGTCTGTTCATCTGCAGACAACACAGTCCAGGAGTAGGAATGTGTAGGAGTGAGTTCAGTGTCTGAAAACAAACTGCGCGCCTCCTCTCCTCCCCTCAATCCTTGGAGCAAGTCTTAAAAGTGCAAGACTTACTATTCAGCATAAACGGAACAAGACGATTGGGGATAAAAGCATCATAAAGCCAACCTAGGACATTCCACCCCTTATCCCCATATCATCAGCTTACTACTAAAACTAATATATATTTTAACTCTATAAACACATACATCATACATTCAATATACAGCTATACACAGACAATGGTAGTAACATTTAGCAGTGATATTTACACATAGGTCTCACCCAACAATGAGATCTCCCTGAGGTACACATCGTGTTCTTCTATCTCTCTGCATTACCCACCATGTGGAACTTGGTCCCTGAGCAAAGACAACTCCACGAATGGGTTTGTCTGTACTCGAGGCAGAATTGATCTAAACTGTCTTCCCTAACAAACCTCTGACATGTACTACTGGGACTTTGTCTCCATCTACTCTATGCAAAGGCTCAGATTGGGCAGGGCCCACTCGGTTAGTAGAGCCTCGGGTGTTAACTAGCCAGGTGGCTTTTGCCAGATGCTGCTCCCAGTTTTTTAAAGATCCCCCCCCTAACGCTTTCAAAGTGGTTTTCAACAGTCCATTGTACCTCTCCACTTTCCCTGCAACTGGTGCATTGTAGGGGATATGGTACACCCACTCAATGCTATGTTCCCTAGCCCAGGTGTTGATAAGGCTGTTCTTGAAATGAGTCCCATTATCTGACTCAATCCTCTCAGGGGTTCTATGTCTCCACAGGACCTGTTTTTCAAGGCCCAGGATGGTGTTACGGGCAGTAGCATGAGACACAGGGTAGGTTTCCAACTATCTAGTGGTGGCTTCTACCATGGTCAGCACGTAGTGCTTGCTTTGGTGTGTCTGGGGCAGTGTGATGTAGTCGATCTGCCAGGCCTCCCCATACTTGTACTTGGACTATCGCCCACTATACCACAGGGGCTTCACTCGCTTGGCTTGCTTGAGGGCAGCACACGTCTCACAGTCATGGATAACCTGAGAAATACTGTTCATGGTTAGATCCACCCCTCAGTCTCGTGCCCACTTATAGGTGGCATCTCTACCCTAATGACTTGAGGCATCATGGGCCCACTGAGCTAGGAATAACTCTCCCTTGTGTTCTCAATCTAGGTCTATCTTTGACACTTCTATCTTTGCAGCCCGGTCTACCTGCTCATTGTTTTGGTGCTCCTCATTAGCTCTGCTCTTGGGGACATGGGTGTCTACATGGTGGACTTTCACAGGTAGCTTCCCTACCCTGGTAGCAATGTCTTTCCACTCATCAGCAACTCAAATTGGTTTTCTTCTACATTGCCAGTTAACTTCTTTCCACCTCTCCAGCCATCCCCACAGAGCATTGGCTACTATCCATGAATCAGTGTAAAGGTAGAGCCTTGGCCACTTCTCTCTCTCAGCAATGTCCAGGGCCAGTTGAACGGCCTTGAGCTCTGCAAGTTGGCTTGATCTACCTTCTCCTTCAGTAGCTTGAGCGACCTGTCATGTGGGGCTCTATACGGCTGCTTTCCACTTTCGTTTCATTCCCACAATGCGACAAGAACTGTCAGTGAAAAGAGCGTAGAGCTTCTTCAACATATGTCACTTCTTCTTCTTCTTCGTCAGCAAGACTAAAGTTTTCACTTTCTGGCCAGTTTGTAATTATTTCCAGAATCCCAGGGCGATTCAGTTTTCCAATACGGGTGCGCTGTGTGATCAGAGCGATCTATTTGCTCCATGTGGCACTGGTGGCATGGTGCGTAGAGGGAACCTTTGCTTTGAACATCCACCCCAGTACTGGTAGTCAGGGTGCCAGGAGTAGTTGTGCTTCAGTGCCTATTACTTCTGAGGCAGCTTGGACTCCTTCATAGGCTGCTAAAATTTCCTTCTCTGTTGGGGTATAGTTGGCTTCAGACCCTCTGTACCCTCAAATCCAAAATCCAGGTGGTTGGCCTCAAGTCTCTCCAGGCACCTTCTGCCAAAGGCTCCAGGACAAGCCATGGTTCCCGGCTGCAGAGTAGAGCACATTCTTCACCTCTGGTCCTGTCCTGACTGGGCCAAGGGCAACTGCATGAGTGATCTCCTGCTTGATTTGGGTGAAGGCTTGTTGCTGCTCAGGGCCCCAGTGGAACTTGTTCTTCTTATGGGTGACCAGGTAGAGAGGGCTCACAATCTGACTGTACTCAGGAATGAGCATTCTCCAAAAGCCTATGGCACTTAGGAAAGCTTGTGTTTCCTTCTTGCTGGATGGTGGAGACATTGCTGTGATCTTGTTGATGACATCAGTGGGAATCTGATGCCGTCCATCTTGCCACTTCACTCCCAGAAACTGGATCTCTTGAGCAGGTCCCTTGACTTTGTTTTTTTTGATGGCGAAGCCGGCTTTCAGGAGAATCTGGATAATTTTCTTTCCTTTCTCAAACACTTCTGCTGCCGTCTTCCCCCATACAATGATGTGATCAATGTATTGCAGATGTTCTGGAGCCTCACCCTTTTCTAGTACACTCTGGATCAGTCCATGGCAGATAGTGGGGCTGTGCTTCCACCCTTGGGGCAATTAGTTCCAGGTATACTGCACTCCCCTCCAGGTGAAAGCAAACTGAGGCTTGCAATCTGCTGCCAGAGGAATGGAGAAAAATGCATTGGCAATGTCAATAGTGGCATACCATTTCGCTGCCTTGGACTCTAGCTCGTACTGGAGTTCCAGCATGTTTGGCACAGCGGCACTCAGTGGTGGAGTCACTTCATTTAATGCACGGTAGTCCACAGTCAATCTCCATTCTTCTCCAGATTTGCGCACAGGCCAGATGGGGCTGTTGAAGGGTGAGTGGGTCTTGTTGACCACCCCTTGGATCTCCAGCTCACAGATCATTTTGTGGATGGGGATCACGGCATCTCGATTAGTCCGATACTGCTGGTGGTGCACCATCAAGGTGGCAATTGGCACCTGTTGTTCTTCCACCTTCAGAAGTCCTACTGCAGATGGGTTTTCTGACAGTCCAGGCAAAGTGTTCAATTGCTTGACGCCCTCTGTCTCCACAGCAGCTATTCCAAACGCCCATCTGAATCCTTTTGGGTCCTTGAAATACCTACTTCGAAGGTAATCTATGCCTAAAATACAGGTGGCCTCGGGGCCAGTCACAATAGGGTGTTTCTTCCACTCATTTCCAGTCAGGCTCACCTCAGCTTCCACCAAAGTGAAATCCTGGGATCCCCCTGTCACACCGGCAATAGAAACAGACTCTGTCCCTACATGTCTTGATGGGATTAATGTACATTGCACACCAGTGTCGACCAAAGCTTCATATTCTTGTGGTTCAGATGTGCTAACGAATCCACACAGTCCAAAAAACACGGTTTTCCCTAGCCTCTACCTGGCTAGAGACAGGGCCCCTCTAAGCTTGGTTATCTTTCTTTCCTTGGACATATGTCTTGGAGGTTCTTTCAAGGGCATCAAAAATATTGTCATTATCATCATATATGACAGTTTGGTTACTGGCTACTGGAGCTGCTTCTCTTTTGGAACTTCCTCTCTGAGTCTTCAGTTCACGCACCCATTGTACCAGAGCAGCAGTAGGTTTTCTATCCCATCTCTTCATGTTTTCTCCACAATCACACAGGAAGAACCACAGCTCAGCTCGTGGGGTGTACCTTCTCTCTCTATCTGGGGAGCGTCTGCGTTGGGCACCAGAACCTCTGATCTGTACTGCTGAGATTTGAAGAAGGTCTTCCTTAATCTCCTCTCTGAGCTTCTTGTGATTCTCCTCTATCTTATCTTCTAACCTCTGCAGACGTGTTTCCACTGCTGCGATTCTGGCATGTGTCGGGCCATGCACAGCGTCTGCATATGCTCGGAGTTTCTTTGCCATATCCAGCACGGTCTCCTCACCGTCATCTTGCTTTATTATTGCTAGAGCAGAAGCATATTCATGTGGCCCAAGTCGTACAAGTTTTCTCCACATTACAGATGTGCACTGTATCAAGTCTGGATTTACAGTGTTTACATCATCTGAGAAGACAATCTCTGCCACTGCCATTTCCCTCAAGCATTGGATCCCTTGCTCTATGGTCTTCCACTGTGTTTGCTGCATATAGAGATCGTCTGCACACAGGTATCTTTGTGCAACAATTCCCAGGACTCGTGCTCAGAGACTGTGAGGGTTAGCCCCCCTCATCATTCCTTGGTTGATGACAGGATCATGTGACAGGGATCCCAAATGCTTGGCTTCACTACCATCCAAAACTGTAGCCTCACCTGCAGCATCTCAGAGGCGGACTAACTAACTAATTATGGATTCATCAGGCAGCCGGGTATAATCCTTCCTTAGGCCACAAAGGTCCCTCAGGGAATAGGACTCAATATTGGCTTCTGATGCTGTGTCAGTTTCATTAACTTTGGGCTTTTTATCAGTAGTTTGTGGTGAGGGTCTTTCCCCTGGATCATCATCGTCAGTCACTGGCTGATTGGTTTTGCTCATGTGCTTCTTTCCTGCAGCAACTGCCAGTAGCTTAGGCTTACTGTCTGGTTCAGCTCCCGCCTGAGCAGCTGGAGTGTTGGCTGCAGCCTGAGTGATTGAGTGATTGGAGTAGCTGCTGCTTTATCTCCCTGCCTGCCTGCCTCTGTCTGCTGCCCTTTAGTATCTAGCAGGGTGCGATAAGCATAGGCCAGGGCCCAGCTTATTGCAATGAGACTTTTTTCCTTAGAGTCACCATGGCACTTCTCTTTCAGGTATTTTCCCATCTCAGCTGGGTTCTGAATTTGTTCACATGGAAAATCCCAATCTATGGGATCAGAAAATTCCTTCAGGGTTTGGCCCATATTTTCCCATTCTCCACACCACTCATCATTTATCATGCCTGAGTCTACTTCTGGGTCAGGGGTCTTGTCAGCTCTTCTGGACATCTCAGCCCTCATTCTAGAGAAGCTGCAGACCATATAGAGGAAGCTTACTATATTAAATGCCAGAAACATGGTCTCCTTACCATTCAGGGGAAACTGTACATTCTCAAAAAGTGACATAACAGATTCAGAGGAGAAGAAGGAAAGGAAGGACTGGAAAGTCTCATTCCCTGATCCTCCTCTAATAAACTGGGTGCAATTACTAATAAATTCCCAAAACATACTACCGGAACTAGGACGTGGGGTAGGACGAAGAAACCATAAACCATACATATTGTAAGCAGACTCCAGTAACATTGTAAATGCCCTATAAATCATTATCACCAAGGCCAGCAAATAGCTATTCCAATCCGCGCCCCTGTACTGTGAAAATTACGTCTTAGGGACAGTAATCTTAGTGACCAGAAAGGTACTGAAACTTCAAAAAGGCTTATAGACCAGAATCACATGAAGGCCTCCACCCCAAGAGACATTACGAAATCAGGCAACATGGCTACTGACTGCTTTAACTCACTACAGAGCAAGCACAACCAACATGCAGTCAATAATGCTTTTTTCCACTTTCTCAAGCCACACGTTGAGCGCCAATTGATGTATTTGTCCTGGTTCAGGGCAAATTTGGGAAAGAACCCCCAAAGTGCTCCTCTAGGAAATCGGATTCTATCGCCCTTCCCCCAACCGGTCCAGGAGAAAATACCTCCTTGGAGAAAAGTGGAAAAAAACTGTTTATTAACTAAGAAAACTTAAACAATATTAAACAATAAAACCCCTTGCTGCTCCAAAAGAGACGACAAACCCAGAAAGTCCCCTCCCCAGATTCCAGTTCAGCTCACTCAGTCCCTCCAGTGCTGGAAATGTCGTGGCCCAAGTCCTGGCCCGGTGGCCACCAATGTGAGCTGCTGGTGCTCTTGTGGTTGTTCAGTCCAGAGCCGGTGTGAAACAGGTCTAAAGAAAGGGAAAAAAAAAGAAAAATAAAACACAGTCCAGGGAACTTCTTTCCCTCAGCTAGCTAAACTAACTAAAAGCAAAAAAAGAGAGCCCTGTCCCGCCGTCTGTTCATCTGCAGACAACACAGTCCAGGAGCAGGAATGTGTAGGAGTGAGTTCAGTGTCTGAAAACAAACTGCGTGCCTCCTCTCCTCCCCTCAATCCTTGGAGCAAGTCTTAAAAGTGCAAGACTTACTATTCAGCATAAACGGAACAAGATGATTAGAGATAAAAGCATCATATAGTCAACCTAAGACACCTGTTTGCCCTGGCAGCTTTTGTCATGGAGGAATCCTTGGATATATAGAATCTGGGAGGAGGAATCTCAATTTTGACCACGGATACCTTGAGAGGAAAGAAGGTTCTTTTCGATAGGAAGGAAAGCACCAAGCCACAGTGTTTGGAAAGCAGGTGAGAGGCAGTTTCCAAGAGGCTAAGGGCAGCCAGACCTCTCTGTCCTGGTAGCTTTCACCTGGGAGCAATCCTTGGATGTTCAGAGTTTTGGAGGTGGAATCCCAGTTTGGGCTATGGGCACCTGGTCAAGATGGATGGTTTTTTTCCTAAAGGAAAGAATAGTGTGAAGTTCAAGGGTTTTGGAAAAAGATGAGAGGTGGCCACCCTTAGGCCAAGCCAGCCAGACCTGTCTCTCCTTGCACCTTTTTCTAGGGGCTATCTTTGGACATAAGGCATTTTGGAGGTGGAATCTCAATTTTGGCCATGGGCACCTGGACAGGAAGAAGAGTTCTTTTCATTAGGAAGGAAAGCACAGAGCCCCAGTGTTTCAGAGGCAGATGAGTGCCAGCCCTCAGGAAGCCGAGGCCAGCCAGACTTGTCAGTCCTGCAGCTTTTTTCTGGGATCTATGCTTGGATATAGGGAATTTTGGAGGCAGATTCCCAACCATGGCCATGTGTGCCTGGTTGAGATGGATGTTTTTTTTCCAATAAGAAAAAAAAGCACATGGTCCCAGTGTTTCAAAGGCAGATGAGAGGTGGCCCCTGGGTGGCCAAGGCAGCTGGACCTGTTCCATGTTCCCTTGGTTTTGTGGGACTCCACAGTGTCAAAATGGTCTCCTTGGTTTCATGAGGCCCTAGAGTGGCACAATATTCCACTTACTTCTGCGGTGTCACAATGGCCCCATGTTTCCACAAAGCCTTGCAATGTCACAATGGCTTCATGTTTCCTCAAAGTCCTGATGTGTTACCATGGCCCCTCGGCTCCATGCACACTTGCTGTGTCACAACAGCTCCTCCGTGACACTACTGGCTGCACAAGGTCACAAAGGACCCTTGGTTCCTTGGGACCCCCGAGTTTCACAATCGTCTCCTTGGCTCCATGAGGCACCAGTGTCACAATGGCCTCTTGGTTCCATAAGGTTCTGTAGTGTCACCGTGGTGTCCTTGGACCCGCATTGTCACAACTGACCCATGGTTCCATGAGGTTCCGTAGTGTCACCATGGTTGCTGTCAGAAGCTGGATGAGATCCATGTCCCGAGACACCTTGGGATGCTCAGAATGCCCATGTGGGGCCAGGGGCAGGTCAGGCCTTGGTTTGTGGTGGGACAGAGACCCGCCCCCAGCCCTGGCCTGGCAGAGCTGTCAATCACACTGCAGAGGCAGTGTTAACCCAGATCTGATTGGCCGAGCTGTCAATCACACACTAGCAGCTGGTGCCTACCCTGACTCTGAATGGGAAAGCAAATGCCAGTCCCACCCCAGGGGTGGGCTCATGAAAGTCCAAGAGGTAAAAGTTGGAGCATGAGGCCGGCACACGGTTGGGATCCTGCCTTCTCCTGGGGTTCCTTTGCCTGTGATGCTGCAACCTGAACAGTTGGTACATATATGTGTGTCTTTCTATAGATCTTCTGTCTTTCTGTTGTTCTCTATTTCTTCTCCTTCTAATTGTACTTACGTGGAACATTGTTGTGTAACTTAACATCATAAGAGTTAAAGGTTTTGAGGTTAAATGAGCTACGTTAATGAAGTTAATACTATGACAAGAGTTTTATTTTCAAGTTGAGGTTGTATTAAACCCTTTGCCAAAGTTCCTTGACTGTCTATATTTTGCCAGTAAAATTTTGTGTCATTTTGACATCTTAGCTCTGTTGGTTAGAGCACGGTGCTGGTATCACCGAGGTTGTGGGTTCAGTCCCTGTGTGGGCCATTCACTTAAGAGCTGGACTTGATGATCCTTGTGGGTCCCTTCCTACCAAGAATATTCTTTGCATCTGGCCATGTTGAGAATATCTGGTTGGTGTTTCTCATGTGCACAAACTCAAGGAAAGGAACCTTTGGATACCCACAGCATTTCAGTGTTCCGGGGTGTTACAGCCCTGCAGGCTCACAATGGCCTCTGGTTTCCATGAGGCCCCACAGTGTGACACAGCCCCTTGGTTCCCTAAGGATCTGGAGTGTCACACCGGTTTATGACATTTGTCCTTGCTGCCCCTCACATACCACTGCCCCACAAACAGCCCCGAGCCACCCGTGAGGGACAGGCCTTGCTGTCCCAGGCTGGGCTCAGGGCTTGGCCTTTCTGCTTCCCCCAACCAGCCCAGGCCTTGCTCAGCATTGCAATTTCCTGCTCAGAGCCTTTGGCTCTCTGCAATCCTGGCCTCAAGGATCTGCTCTCAGCAGTCCCTGGGGAGCCTTTGGCACTCCCTGCCCTCAGTGGGGCCCAGTGATGCTCCAAGGGACTTGGAGTTTTGCTTCTGACTCCTTCAGCTGCTTCTTCAGCCTCCTCTCAGTGCCTGAGGGTGCTGGACTCAGCCCCAAATCCGCTGTGGGGATTATTAAAATACAGAATGCTCTTGAGGGCTCTTTCTCTTCCTGAAATTGTCTTCAAGATTTCAGGGCCTGTACAGGTGATTGGAGTCAGTTTGGAGTTCTTTTAGAAATGGAGATTTAATAGTATACCTCATGACCTTTTTTCTTTAATCAAGTGAGTAGTTTTAATTTTCCAGTTCAGAGAAGAGCTGATAGAAGCATCGCCCAGGAGGTCTTGATGCTGAAGGTCTCAGTAGGTCTGGGCATGGAGAAGAATGCCTTGAGGGCTGGCCCTGTTTGGATAAGCTGCTCCTCACCCCCAGCCTCACCATGTCTGACATGGCCCACCTGGGACTGACAGCCCTGTGCCCTGCAGCAGAACCTTGTCCCCTTAGCTCTGCAGCTCCATGTCCCAGCCCATTGCACCATGTCCCACCTGCTCTCCTCATGGCTCTGCCTGCACATAGGCCCAGGAGAAGTGTTCCTGTTGGAAAGGAAAGAATGGAAAAGCCTGAACAGGTTTCCCGAACAACAAATCCCACTCAGGATCCACCTGCTCAGTCCAGGCTGCCTGGAATGGTGTCCCCTTTTTACAAGGGACAGTGTGAGCAGAAATGATTTCTGGAAGCAGAATTCTCTGAGTCTTGCAGCTGAATTCTCTGTCCCTGTCCCTTCCCTGGATCTCTGTTGCAGATGGAAGCTGCTGGTGCCATGCTCACCTTTAACCTCTCTCTTGAATGCAAACAGATGTTCCTAGGTGTGTTAAGCAGGATTTGCTCAATGTTTCCACAAAACTTTTGTGTTCCTCATGGAACGAAGGGGCCATTTTGGCACTGAGGGGGTGACGTGGAAGCAAGGAGTCAATTGTGACACTGGGGTCCCGTGGAACCAAGGGGCCATGGTGACACAGGAGGGCCACGTGGATCTAGGGGTCCATTGTGACACTGTGGATCCAAGGAGACCATGGAGACACCCCCAGAACCTCATGCAACCAAGGAGTCCATGGTGACCAAGCGGGGCTGCATGGAGCCAATGCTTCATGGCGACACTGTCCATCCAAGGAGTCTATTGTGACACTGTGGAAGCTCATGGAGCAAAGGAGGCCATTGTGACACTAGAGAACTTCATGGCACCAAATATCCATGGTGAGACAGCAGGGCATCATGGGAACCAAGGAACTACTGTTGGCAGTAGGGAAACTCATGGAACCAAGGGCCGTTGTGGCACTGCAGAACCAAGAGAGCTGCTGGACCTTGTCCCCTGGCCCTGGACATCTCCTTGGGAGGCACGGCAGGAGCAGCACCCTGGGAGCCTCGGGAATGCCCCTCTGGGATCCATGGCACACACTCCCAGGGACTGGAATTCCAGTTCCCAGCCAGGAAAAGATGTTCCTGCCCTGGAAGGCAAATTTCTTAAGAAGGAGCCAAAAGCCAAGTGGAGCAAGATCTTACATTGACATTTCACTGCCAGCCTTCATAAATTCACCCTTGGTTGCTGTAGCTCGTGGATTGGGAATTAAATCAGGGGAGGGTCTTTGGTGGGAGCTGCCTTGGCTCAAATGAGACACTGAGAGAGAAACAGAGCAGGCAGAGAAAGGCAGCAGAGAAAGAAGGACACAAACACAATTAGCTGAGAAGGTGGCATTCTGAAAATCGAACTGCAACTGAATGAAAACGAATAGGACAGAAAGAAGTAATTTTGCAATTTTTATTTCCTATCAAAATACAATTTTCTCCCTTTCTCACAAACCCTTTGCAGTGTCATTCAGCAGGGCTGTCAGAAAGCTTTTGTTCTGGGTAGATGTTCCAGGCTGCAGCCACATGGAAACAGGGAATGGGGATTTTCCTGCTCCTGCTGAGTTTGACATCCCCAGCTGAAGAAGGAACGAGGCACCAGAAGGAAACAGCAGCTGGGCTTCATTGTCCCACAGAAAAGAGGGAGGAGAAAATATCCTGTCCTGTAGACAAGGAGGAAGACAAGGACAAGGAAAACGAGGAGGACGAGGACGACGAGGAGGAGGATGGGGAAGAAGAGGAGGAGGATGATGACAATGAGAAGGAGGAAGAGGAAGATGAGGAGGAGGATGATGAGGATGTGGAGGAGGAGGAGGAGGCCATGAACGAGGAGGATGAGGAGAATGAGGAGGATGAGGAGGATGAGGAGGAGGAGGACAAAGACAAGGAGGATGAGGAGGAGGAGGGGAGAGGGACAAAGAGGAGGAGGAGGAGGATGACGAAGAGGAGGAGGAAGAGGGAGATGATGAGGATGAGGAGGAAGAAGAGGAGGAGAATGAGGAGGAAGAGGACGAGGAGGAGGTAAAGGAGGAGAAGGAGGAGAACGAGGAAGACGTGGAGGACGAGGAAGAGGATGAGGACGAGGAAGAAAAGGAGGTTAATGAGGAGGCAGAGGACAAGGACGAGAAAGAGGAAGAGGGGGAGGAGGAGGATGAGGATAAGGAGGAGGAATACGAGGAAGAGGAAGACAAGGAGGTTGACGAGGAGGAGGAGGCAGAAGAGGATGAGGAGGAGGAGGATGAGGAGGAGGAGGAAGAGGAGAACAAGGAAGTAGATGAAGAGGCAGAGGAGGAGAATGAGGAGGAAGGCGGCAAGGAGGAGGAGGAGGCGGACCAGGAGGAGGAGGTGGACATGGAGGTATAGGTTGAGGAGGAGGAAGAGGAGAAGGAGGGGGAGTAGGATGAGGACGAGGAGGAGGATGATGAGGATGAAGAGGAGGAGTAGTAGGAGGAGGACAAGGACAATCGCAAGGATGAGGAAGAAAAGAAGGAGGAACAGGACAAGGCAGAAGAGGAGGAGGATGAGGTTGAGGAAGGGGAGGAGGATGAGGAAGAGCAAGAAGAGGAGGATGAGGAGGAAGAGGCGGAGGAGCACGAGACGGAGGAGGAGGAGCTGGATGAGGAGGAGGAGGATGAGGAGGAGGACACAGAGAAGAATGAGGAGGAGGAGGTAGAGAAGGACAAGGAAGGGGAAGAGGCAGATGAGGAGGAGGACGAGGAGGAGGAGGAGTAGGACGAGTCAGAGGAGAAAGAGGAGAAGGAGGATGAGGAGGAGGAAGAAGAAGAGGAGGTGAAGGACAAGGACGGGAACGGGGAGGACAAGGAGGAGGAAGAGAAGGAGGAGGACGAAGAAGTAGAGGACAAGGAGGAGGAAGAAAAGTGGGATGAGGATGAGGAAGAGGAGGAGAAGGAGGAGGAGGACAAGTTGGAGGAGGAGGAGGATGACGTGGATGAGGAAGATGATGAGGTTGAGGAGGGGCAGGAGGAGGAGGAGGAGGAGACAGACAAGGAGGAGGACAAGGAGGAGGACATGGAGGAGGAGGAGGCAGAGGAGGAGGAGAAGAAGGATGAGTATGAGGAGGAGGAGGAATAGGAAGAGGAACAAAACGTGGAGGAAGAGGGCAAGGAGGAAGAAGAGGAGGGTGACAAGGAGGAGGCGGAGGAGGAGGAGGATGATGAGGACGAGGTGGAGGACAAAGAGGACGACGAGCATGAGGAGGCGGAGGAGGAGGAGGCCAGGGACAAGGAGATAGACAAGGAAGAGGAGGAAGAGGAGTGGGACAAGCATGCAGATGAGGAAGAGGAGGATGACGAGGAAGCAGAGTACAAGGAGAACTTGGAGAAGGAGGTTAAGGAGGAGGACGAGGTGGAAGACAAGGAGGAGGACGAGGAGGAGGAGGTGGAGGAGGAGGAGGTGGATGTTGAAGAGGAGGAGGAGGAAGAGGAAGACAAGGACGAGAAGGAAGAGGAGGAGGACAAGGAGGAGGATGAGGAAGAATAAGACGAGTAGGAGGACGAGAAGGAGGAGGACAAGGAGGCAGAGGAGAAGGACGAGGAGCTGGAGGACAAGTAGTACGAGGAGGACAAGGAGCTGGAGGACGAGGAGGAAGAGGAGGAGGTGGATGAGGAAGAGGTGGACGAGGAGGAGGAGAAGGTGGCAGATGAGGAGGATGAGGAGGTGTAGGACGAGGAGGAGGAGAAGGAGGACGAGGAGGAGGAGGAGGAGGAGGAGGAGGAAGAGGAGAAGGAGGAGGAGGATGAGGAGGAGGGGGACGAGGAGGATGACGAGGAGGAGGAGATGGAGGATGAGGTGGAGGAAGAGGAGGAGGATGAGGAGGAAGAGGGGGACAAGGAGGCAGAGAAGGAGGAGGAGGACGAGGACAAGGACGAGGATGTGGAGGAGGTGGACGAGGAGGTGGACGAGGGGTACGAGGAGAACATGAAGGAGATGGAAGAGGGGGAGGAGGAAGAAAAGGAGGAGGAAGAGGAGGATGAGTAAGAGGAGGAGGATGGCCATGAGGAGGAGGATGAGGAAGAGGATGAGGAAGAATAGGAGGAGTAGGATGACGAGGACCTGGAAAAGGAGGAGGACAATGATAAGGACTACCAGGACAAGGACAAGTAGGAGGAAGAGGGGGAGGAGGAGGAAGAGGAGGAAGACGAGGTGGTGGAGGATGAGGAGGAGGATGAGGTTGATGTGTGTGAGGAGGAGGAGGAGGAGGATGAGGAGGAGGATGAGGAGGAGGTGGAGGACGATGAGAAGGAAGAGGAGGAGGAGGGGGAGGATGAGGAAGAGGAGGAGAAGGAAGAGGGTGAGCAGGAGGAGGAGGACAAGGAGACAGAGGAGGAGAATGAGGAGGCAGAGGAGGAGGACGAGAAGGAGACAGAGGATGAGGAGGAGGAAGAGGACGATTATGAGGAGGAGAACGAGGATGAGGATGAAGAGGAGGACAAGGAGGAGGATGAGGAGGCAGAGGAAGAGGACGAGGAGGAGACAGAGGATGAGGAGGAGGAAGAGGACGAGTATGAGGAGGAGAACAAGGATGAGGATGAAGAGGAGGACAAGGAGGAGGATGAGGAGGCAGAGGAAGAGGACGAGGAGGAGACAGAGGATGAGGAGGAGGAAGAGGACGAGTATGAGGAGGAGAACGAGGATGAGGATGAAGAGGAGGATGAGGAGGAGGAGGAGGCGTGTGAGAAGGAGGAGTATGAAGTGAACGTGGAGGAGGAGTATGAGGAGAATGTGGAGGAGGAGGACGAGGAGGAGGAGTATGAGGAGGACAATGAGGAGGAGGAAGAGGAGGAAGAGGAGGCAGAGAAGGAGGAGGAGGATGAGGCGGACAATGACAAGGATGAGGATAGGGATGAGATGGAGGAGGATGAGAAGGAGGAGCACATGGATGAGGAAAGGAGGAGGATGAGGAAGAGGACGAGGAGGAAGACGAGCAGGAGGAGTACAAGGAGAATGTGGGGGAGGAGGACGAGGAGGAGGATGAGCAGGACGAGGAGGAGGAGGAAGAGGATGACGAAGACAAGGAAGAAGAGGATGAGGAGGAGGGGAGGAGGAGGAGGGGGAGGAGGAGGACAAGGAGTGGGAGGGTGAGAAGGGGGAGGAAGAGGGTGAGGAAAAGGACGAGGAGGAGGAGGAGGACAAGGAGGAGGAGGAGGAGTGTGAAATACAAAGCTGTGTTTCATGTCAGGTACATACAGGCAATGTGTGTATTTGTGATCGAGATATGTGTGGAGTCCAACAGTGGGACAGTTGCGAATTCTAATAATAACTGAGGAAAGTAAAGCATGGAAGAAGGCCTTTGAACCTATCTTTTGTTTGCAATTAACCTTTGCTGATTTAGGAGCATTTCAATTAAAGCATTAAGGATGTTGCTTTTTGCTTGTAGTCAGGCCTTAAAGGGTGCCGCAATAATAACCTTTTGAAGTATAATTTTAGAATATTGCTTGTATCCTTGAAACTATAGCTTTGGAATATATCTAAAGGAAATATGCTTATCTCACACCTTAACAAAACAGAGAAAAACAGCTTGAGAAAGGAAGATGAGCATCATCTCAAGGATTTGTTGTTTTGACCAAGGGAAGCTGGACATCACTGTTATGAGATTTATGGTCATTGTAATTAAAAGATGGACCCACATCTGGGGAGCTGGACTTCACCAGATGGGATTTGTCTTTATTCTTGTGTAAACCCTAATATTTCGGAAACCACTACTACCGTCTGGGGAGGTTACTCCTTTTTGGGACGCATCCTGAGAAAAACTAAATCACAATGGTGTATAGAATTGGGATGTAAAAATTGGAAAATAGAAACTGCTGATGAGTAAAAAAACTTGGAATAGAAACTGCTGAGAAAGCATATGAGTACCCCTATAAATACCTGTAAGCCCCAACTATCGGCGTGCAGTTGGAGGGAAACTGCCCCCACTGTACCCAGTGCTGTGTTGCTCATACTTTACCACATTAATTACTAAATTGATTGCTGCTTGAATATTGGCCTAGTCAAGCTTCTTATTTATAACAGGAGGAGGAGGAGGAGGAGGAGGAGGAGGAGAAGGAGGAGGAGGAGGAGGAGGATGACAAGGCTGAGGAGGATGAGGATGAGGATGAGGCAGACGAGGAGGCAGAGGAGGATAAGGAGGAGGATGATGAGGAGGAGTAGGATATCTCCGGGCTTCCTAAGAGGAGCTTTTTTGGTGGAGAGTAGGTGTAATTGCCCCTGGGGATGGTCTTGGGGTTGTCCACACGGGGCTGACCTGGTACTGACAGGGCAGGGCATTGGTTTTGGGGATCCCTGTGAGAGCCGTGGCTGTGGAACGGGGGATCCCTGGGGCGGGGGGAGGGGAAGAGGCGATACCGGAGCTGGGGGACCCCCGGCAGCCTGGAGATGAGGCGGGGACGGAACCCCCTGACCCTGACAGGGACATGTCCTGCAGTGACTTCACAATGCTCGTACCCCCATTGGCCTGTTTAGCCCAGAAATGAGTTCTGCAACTTTAAGGCCAGTTCTGAGAGCAAAGGGGAGGAGGAAGAGGCAGCAGTTTGTTTTCAGAAACTGCACTCACTCCTCCACATTCTGGCTCCTGGGCTTTTGTGATGTCTTAAGGAGCTGGAACAGAGGCCAGATGGAGCTAAGAGGAACAAAGTGGATTTTTATTGAAGTGCCTTCAAAGGCCAGATCCCGGCAGTACCAGAGCCACAGTTGTGGCTCTGCCCGGATGGCTCCACGATGGGAGCAAAAGAGGGCTTGGTCACAAGAGCTCACATTTTTATAAGTTTTAGTCCGTTTGCATATAGGAGTTAACTGCCCAATTAATAGCTTCAAATTATGAAGTTTCATCCTCCTTTCTTGCTTGCCCGCCTGCCCTCCTCTTTTGCTGTTGTTTATGCTTGAGGCCTGAATTTTGAAGAGCTTGTCCTTGAGTCTCCAACTAGAATAGGATTGTTTTGTCTTCACCACCCTGTGAAAAGATCCCAGTAACACTTAATATTAAGCTAAAAGCTGCACACCAAAACAGAACAGGAAAACTTAAAACCTAAGGTATCAGTTGTCTGCGGACGGACAGACAGCAGGACAGAGCTCTCCTTTGCTTTTAGTTAGTTTTTAGCTCACTGAGGCAGAGAAGTTCCCTTGACTGTGAGTTTTTCTTTTTCTTTTTGTTTGGAGCTGTTTAAACCTGCTCTGGACTAAACACCCAGAACACCACTGGCAGCTCCCACCTGTGGCCCACCTGGCTGGTTCTGGGCCGCAGCATTACCAGCGCCAGAGGGACTGATAAGAGAGTGAGCCAAGCTACAGCCCACAGAGGGACTTTCTGAGTTTGTCATCTCTTCTGGAGCGGCAAGAGGTTTTATTGTTTAATATTGTTCATTTTTTTTGTGCTGGTGAATGCTTTGCCTGTTAAATAAACAGGGTTTTTTTTCACTTTTATCCAAGGAAACACTTTCCCAAACTGGCTGGGGGAGGGGCTGCTTGAATCTGCTTTCTAGAGGAAACCCCTTTTAGAGGTTTTCTCCCAGATTTGCCCTAAACCTAAAGGACAGGGTGGTGGAGAGAAGGGGGAGCCCCAAGTGGCTGGATTGAGGGGAGGCTGGAGAAGGGGACCCTGGGATGCCAAAACCCCCCAGAATCCCTAAGCAGGACCCTGGAGAGGGGGGATCCCCAGGACCCATGGGATCCCCAGCAGTCCTGAGACAGTGGACCATAACCCCAGAGGGATGAGATTGGAAAGAAGGAACTGCTGGTGGCATTTTTTTATTCACTCTTGATTTTTGGAGGTTTTTATGGACATCAGGTGACTTCCAGAGATGGACTTGGGTGGGAGGAATCCCAAAACCAAGGCAATCAACCTTTTTTTTCCCCAAACAGGATTTTTCCCAAACCACCCCACAGTGACATCCCCCCTGTGCTGCTCTGGGTGAGCTCAGTCCCAAACCTGACCCTGATCCTCATCTCAAACTCACTCCATGTTTAGACACACTCACAGTTCTGTATATAATCTCATCCCAGTCCCAGACTCGTCTAGCCCCAGACCCCATTCCAACCCCAACCCCAAAGCCAATCCCAGCTCTAATCCAAATCTCAGCCCCAATTCCAAACCCAGCCCCAATTCCAGCCCCTTCCTAAATCCTCAGCCCAAACCAAATCCCAGGTTCAGCCCTTCTGGGGGTTTGGGAGTGTCTCTGTCCCTATTTCCCTGATGATGTTTGGGTGGGGTCACACCAGGGCTGAGAGGGACAGAGACCCTCCCCAGCCTCCCCACTGTGAGAAGGTCGGAGAGCCCCCCCAGCCCCGAGCACCCTCAGCAGTGAGAGGGACACAGAGCTGCTGGTCCACAGCCCTGCACAGGCATTCCCTGAGGCCAGAGGGATGGAGATGCCCTGAGCATTGCTCAGGGTGAGGGGACAGAGACCCTGGAGCATCCCCTGGGCTGAGAATGACAGAGACTGACCTGAGCAGCCCCTGACACAGGGGTGAGAGGGAGGGAGACCCCCCCCCCCCCAGGCATTCCCTGGGGTAAGAACAATGGAGACCACCTGGGGAATGGCCTGGGGTGGCAGGGACAGGGACACTGCCTGGGGAATGGCCTGGGGTTACAGGGACAGGGACACCTCCTGGGGAATAGCCTGGGGTGACAGGGACAACCCCCTACAGCCCCTCCCAAGCATCCCCCAGGGCGAGAGTCACAGAGAAGCCTTTGAGCATCCACTGGGCACTGGACAAAGTAAAGTTGTTTCTTGTCAGAAATCAAACTTAACCCTACATAAAAGTCCTTGAATTTGATCTTCTCACAAGTCACTTGTGATGGAAATGCAAACAAATCTCAAACTTTACTAAACTGACAGTACAGGCAATTATGATGGCAATTCCAAGTTCCATTGGTTTCTGCACAGCTCCAGCTCAGCTACTGGCACATTCTGATAAAAGAAAAGTAGAAATTCTGCCCAATAAAGATTATGAAAAGGAAGAGAAAGCTCTGTGTAGCTGTCACAAATGTGACAGGGACAAAGAGAAAAATGATTATCACATTTTGCAAAGCCCCCCAGCCTGTGAAAGAGAAAAGCGGAGAGAGCAAGGGAGTGAAAGGGACAGAGACCTCCCCTGGGGCAGGGCAAGTGTGACATTGTCCCCTGTGTGCCTGGCCTTTCTGGGGTTGGGGTTTTACGCCTGAGCCAGTCTGGGTAAGGGGGTGGTGTTCACCCCCCCCGAGCAGGGATTACCCCACTGTTTCAGGTTACAAAGTAAGATGTAACCAAAAGCATGTTTTCAATCACCATCTTTATAAAATGTTATAAACAGGTGGGGCAGTGTTCTTTATCTCTTCCATGACTCATCCCTGATAATGCTCTCCAGGGGCTATCTTCAGTGAATGAGCCATTGAGTGTCACTGCAGGACTGATAAAATTACATCACCCCATTGTGGGATGCTCCACCCAGGGGGAGGATCCAAGCATTCCTACCTGGATATAATCTGAGGCTTTCAAAAACCAGGAGCACTTTGCCTAGAGGATTCCCAAAGGACAAGAGCTTCATACCCACCACTGGACCTTCAGAGGACCTTCAGTGTACAGGATCACTGCTTTGACAGAATCACGTTCATCACTCCAACAGGATTGCAGCCACCATTTAATGGGACTACTACCACCACCCTGACCAATAGAGTGTCGGGTTATATCCTGACTCTGTCAACTTAAGGCAGTGTTTCTTTATCATTGCCTTGATCTTAATTTTCTTATTAAATTGTAATTCTGGCTTAGACTCTCCCCCAGACTTGCCTTGAAACCAGTACAAAACTCAATCCCTTGTTTTCCTCAAAAACAGTATATCCCATTCCCAAACCTTGACTTGATGGAGAGGGAGCTGCAAGGAAGAGGAAGATGTCCTGGGACACCCAGGCAGGTGAGGATGAAGTCAATGCCCCTTTCCCTCTCTCTCCTGCTCCATCTTCCAGCCCAGCATGGCTCCTGGCCGCAGGACAGCCCCGGTGCCGGTGCTGTCGCTGTCCTGTCAAGGAAGCACTGGAGGGATCTCCTTCCTCTTCCCTCTGTCACGGAGGCAAATCCCATCCTCTCCTTGTCCTTCCTCCCCCAGGGAAGGAGCTGAGGATGGAGACCAGGGAGGACAAATGCCTGGGGCAGAACCTCATGGAAGAAGCTGTTTTGAGTGGCTCCACATCACAGAAATACAACTGGGAGGAAAATCCCCAGAGATCCTGCAGGAGGAGGGGGTCCAAAGCCAGGCCAGGGTGCTCTGAGGAGGAAAGACCCACCCTGAGCCAGGAAGGTGGGCAGAGCTTCAGCCAGAGCTTGGAGTTGGTGGTCCATGAGCAGCTTCCTGATGGGGAGAAGCCCCACAAATGTTTGGAGTGTGGGAAGAGCTTCAGCAAGAGCAACAACCTGGTCCGCCACCAGATGATCCACATTGGGGAATCGCCCTATGAGTGTGGGGAGTGTGGGAAGGGCTTCAGCTACAGATCACCCTTGTGACCCACCAATGCATCCACACTGGGGAGAGGCCCTACGAGTGTCCCAAGTGTCAGAAGAGGTTTCAGACCAGCTCCACTCTCCTCCGCCACACAGAGGAGATTCACACAGAGTGGATTCACATAGAGGAGAGGCCCTTCCACTGCCCTGACTGCAGGATGGGCTTCAGGCAAAACTCCCACCTCATCATGCACCAATGCATACACACTGGGGAGAGGCCCTATGAGTGCACCCAGTGGGGGAAGAGGTTCCAGACCAGCTCCAATCTCCTCCTGCATGAGTGGATCCACACGGATGAGAGGCCGTTCTGCTGCCCTGACTGCGGGAAGGGCTTCCAGCACAACTCCACCCTCATCACCCACCGGCGCATCCACACAGGGGAGAGGCTGTACGAGTGTCCCCAGTGTGGGAAGAGCTTCACCAGGAGCTCTCACTTGACCAGACACCAATGGAGGCACCATAAAGGGAAGCCCTGCAAATGCCCCATTTGCAGTGTCCTGCATGCACTGCTCCAGCTTCATCCCCCATTAGAGGTCCCATGTTGGGCAGAGCCCTGGTGATCCATGTTCCCCATGATCCATGCTGGGAAGACACCTGTACTTTTTCCTCCCCCTGCCAATGGCATGGTGTGGGATTGAAGAACATGAGAGTCTGGCCATGGCCGTGTCATTACATTCACTCTCACCTCAGGTCATTGCCAGGGGCAGGAAAGCGATTCTCTCTCTCCCCATGAGAAGGGTGTCCTTTCCAGGCAGGGGGAAATACATGGCCAGGAAGAGCCAGCTGTTGATGTAGTTTCCCCTGTAAATAGTTTTTCTTATCCCTTCTGTTATCAATATTGTTTCTGTTCCTGTTTGATCCTTATCTCGTTGCTGTTCCCAATAAGTTTTTCTTTTCCCAGCCCGGGATCTTTGCCTTTTGTGCTTTCCTTGGGAGGCAGAAGGGCAGCGAGAGCAATGTGGTTTTAGCGGGAGCAGGAAATTGGGGAATCCCATTCCTGAACCCCGGCCCGTGGAAACCGAGCATCCCAGCTGGTCCCAGCCCTGGTGGCCATGGCAACAGCCTTGGGAGTGGCTCCCTGGCTGGGGCAGTGGGAACCTCTTCACTCTGGTGCCCAGGGACAGGACTGGTGGGAACGGCTGCAGCTGAGTCAGGGCAGGATTAGGTTGGATCTCAGGAAAAGGTTTTTCCCCAGAGGCTGCTTGGGAAATGCCCAGGCTCCCCAGGGAAAGGGTCCCAGCTCCAGGGCTCTCTGAGCTCCAGCAGTCTTTGTACAGTGCTGCCAGGCCCAGGCTGGCATTGTTGGGGTGTCCTGTGCAGGGCCAGCAGTTGTACTCGAGGATCCTGATGGGTCCCTCCCAACTCAGCCAATTCTGTGGTTCTGGGATCCCATGACCCTGGGGATGGGACTGCAAATGGTTGCCATGGGAATGGGCTCTGGCTGCAGGCCTGAGCTGGTGTCCATGGCAACCACCCCTGGCAATGGGGTCTCCATGGAGCTGCCAAGGGACTGACCATAGCAACAGGGGACTGGTGATGGTTGCCATGGAAACTGACCATAGCAACCTGGTGATGGTTGCCATGGAAACTGACCATAGCAACAGGTTCCTGGTGATGGTTTCCTTCTAAGGCTCAGATTTTTCACAGGCCCTCAGAGGGGTTCCATGGGGCCTTTCCAAGAGTCTCCAGGCTACTCAAGAGCTGGAATGTCACAGGCAAAGTCAGGGGCTCCATGGAGGCCTTCCTGGGATTTCTGGGAGTGGTAAAGAGCCTTGTAGTCAGAGGCAGTCACAGCCATTCCATAGTGACATCCCAGGGGACCTTGGGCTGCAAAGGCATCGATCTGTCACAGGCATTCACGGGGGCTCCACAGTAACATCCCAGGAGTCCCCAGGCTGCCAAAGAGCCAGGATGTCCCAGACACTCATAGGGGTTCCTGTCATTGGCACAGCGGGAGCTTCAGGCAAAGTTTATTAGAGAAGCTCCTGTTGGGTCAAGAGGTGCAGGAAGGATCCCCAATAGCCCCCACAGATCCCCAAATGTCACCGTTCAATCAGAGATGACACAGACTCAGATCAGAAGGCTAAGGCCTTAAAGCCACCTGTTTTTTCAATCCTCTTCTTTTATATCTTGGTTTGCTACAGGTCGACCTCACTGGTCATTTAATCAACACATTTCACATGTCCGGCCAATTAAGACAATACCCTTCAGTAAACAACTTTATGGAAAAAGTCAACTTATTACAAACATTGTCAGGGCACCAGTTATTGATGTTTATTTTACACTGGGCCCTTCTGGGGGCTCCCTGGATGGGGGAAACCCTCCTGTCGCAGCTGAGACCCAGGTAAAAGGAGATGCACGGGACTTGTTTGGTCTTCAGCTATTTGTTTATTCTTATCTTATCTGAAGTTTTGCATGCTGTGCACACCAGGGTCAGAGCACTGGAAAAGCCCTGCAAAATGGTTCCAAAATCTACAGTTTTCAAGGCCTTTTAAAATTGTCTCATCCAATTAACTCTTAAAACGTACATTATTTCTACTTATCTACCAATAACTCATCCCTTGACTGTCCACATATACTCTGCACTGTGCTTTCCTTGACCAATCACCCTGTGCAACCAACACTGCAGAAAATTGAGTAGATGAAGAAGACAAGGGACTACACCCAAATTCCTCCATCTTGCTTCCTATCTTGATTCCATACAAAAAATCCCAAAACCTCAATATCCCACCCAAGTGACATACTATACTACCCTCTAATCTGTATCACACTTTGGAAAATTTTAATGAATCTCAAAGTCTTGGAAGTCCTCTCCATGGGCGAAGATTAAAGGTAGTGTTTCTCTGAGGGTCAGGACCCCTCAGAGCAGACAGAGAAATATTCCCTGTGCCCTGGATTCCCACACATTTAACCTAAAATCCTTTAACCCTTAACATGTGAAGTTACCCAAAAATGTTCCAGGTAAGTAGGATTAGAAGGAGAAGAAATAGAGAACAACAGAAAGACAGAAGATCTATAGAAAGACATACATGTAGGCACCAACTGCTCGGGTTCCAGCATCACCAACACAGAAACCCCAGGAGAATCCATGTAAAAAAGCCACGGGGCTGGCTTTTTAGCCAGATAGCTGATTCCCTGTAGGGTCAGAGCGCCCCGAGCAAGCAGTATTAAGGCCGGATATCTCAGCCCTCTGGAGGCTGGGTGCCCGAGCCCGAACTGCCGCACAGCCGTAGCTAACCCTTAGCAAGCTTAGTGATTGTCAGCTCTCAGTGATTTTCAGCTCTTTTATAGTTTCAGCTCTAAGCTTGCTAAGGTGCTCCAGCTGATCATAGCTTTCAGAAGAGCAGACTGAGATACGAAGAGGCCTCGGCTGGTTCCATGATGGTTTATTTGAGGGGTTCACAAAGAGTCTGACGACAGCTCTTCTCACAAAATGGGCCAAAGTAGCCCCTTTTATAGGGTTAGGGGGGCTTGGAAACTTACCAGTTGTAAGGGTTAGGGAAAATAGCCTATGGAGTCACAGAAAGATAAACAGGCGTGGAGGACCGGAGTGGAGACTTCTGGTTCAATTCCTATGAATTGGCATTTCCTTATCACTAAGCCTTTATCTGCCACATGGCTGTTGCTAACCCCGTGTCTGCTACAAATGCAGGATCCAGACCAGGGACAGACCTTGTGCTCTGGCTTTTAACCCCCTGGGCCTTCATGGGCCTGCCCATGGGGTGGGACTGCCAGTTGCTTGCCCAATCAGAGTCAGGGTGGGCACCAGCTGCTAGTGTGTGATTGACAGCTGGGCCAATTAAAGATGGGTTAGCACTGCCCCTGCTGTGTGATTGATTGATATCTGGGTCAATCAGAGCCAGTGTTTGCACCACCATCTGATATGTGATTGACAGCACTGCCTGACCAGGGGTGGGGGTGGGGCTCTGTCCCAGAACAAATGAAGGCCTGACCTGCCCCTGCATGGCCTAGGCCTTTCATGGCCACCTTTCATCTGCCCCTCAAACACCGGTGTTTGTGTTTTCCTTCCTATGGAAAAGAACCATCCTTCTCCTCTGGGTGTCCATGCCTGAAATTGGCATTCCACCTCCAAAATTCTGTACATCCAAGGGTTGCTCCCAGGCCAAATCTCCCAGTGCCTTTAAGTCTGGCTAGCCTTGGCCTCTGGTGACTGCCCCTGCAACACTGGGGCTGGGTTCTTTCCTCTGTGCAAGGGTACCTCTCAGAACAAAACCTGCCAGCTCTGGCTGGCCTTGACCTCTGGTGGTCATCTCCAGCAACAGAGCCCCTGGAACACTGGGGCTCTGTTGCTTCATTCCTATGGAAAAGTCCGGCTTTTTGGTCCAGGGGCCATGGTCAAAATTAGCATTTGGCCTCCCAAATTCCATATATCCAACTTTTGTTGCTCCCACACAAAAGTACCCAGGACAAGGAGGTCAGGCGGGCCTTGTCCTCTGGTGATTTTCTTAGACTCTGAGCTGAATATTTTCAAATGAAAACACCTTGGAGAGGGCCCAGAGATCTCCCAAGGATTGGTTTTGAAACCTCGGGCACATGGCTGCTATATATGGACAAAGGAGCTCTGTGCTCTGTGCCTTTGTGGTCATTTTGCATCACAGAAGTGATGTCCTAAGAGAAGCTGTTAGCAGTTCCCTCTGTATATGACAAAAAAAAAAAAAAACCCAATCAGTAATTAGCTTTGAGAACTGACCATCTGTTAAACCACTAAGGAAACTTACACACCTCTCTGAAGACACGTTATGATGAAGAAGCCTGGAAGGGTCTCTTTCCCTTCTGGCTGGCAAAGAGGTAAAAAGGCTGACCCAGCCCTCATCTCAGCCAGGGCGGGCCAGGCGGCTCCTGCTGCAGGGCCGGGCCCCTATCCCAGGGACCACGCCAGGCCCCATCGGCTGCTGGGTAGGAGAGGGGAGGCCACGGGGCCCAGGCTGGGCCAGACCATGGCTGCAGTTGCCAACATGTAGGCACTACTGAGCCCTGCCCCGCTGCCAGGCTGGGCCCAGCCAGGATCCGCCGGGCCCCAGGAGGAACCCTGGGCCAGGCTGGCTCGGCCAAGATTCTGCCGCCTTTGAAATTCGTCCACAGCCCCCGGGCAGGGGGAGGAGAGGCCATCGGCTCCAGCCGTGCTGCTGCTGTGTTCTGGCCTGGCTGCTGAGATCCTGGCCCTCCCCCCAGCGTGGCCCATCCTGACACAGCTCAGTGCAGCTGCTGCAGAAACCTCCATCATAAAACAGCTCCTCCCGCAAGGACCGAGCCCGGCCGGGGTCATGGAACCATCTGCAGGCCCCAGGTGAGATATGAACTCTGTCAGTGCTTCCATCCTCCCTCGAGTGAGAGAAAAGGACAAAATGCAGGCACATAGAAGAGCAACATGAAGACACTGGGTTCAGTGAAGAGTAAGTTGAGTCCCAGATGGGAGGGATGAGGAGGTGCCTTGATCTTGGGGCAGAAATCCTCTTGTAAAGCTATGGAGTAGAATGTAATTGATCCATCAGACTTTCTTTTTCCTTATAAGGCATTGAAAAGTATGGGGAGATGACTTGTTCAGCAAAGGCCTCCATGCTAAAGGAAGCAAATGTTGAAGTAGCTGTGATCCTATGAGAAGTTTGAACAAAGAGAGAAGAGTGATAAGACCCTGTGCCCTCAGGGGGAGCAGAAGACCTCTGTTCCTAGAGATGAAGATGATTTCAGAAATAGATGAAGAGAACCTTTGCTCTTAAAAAGCTCATCTTTAAACGAATACCCCCTAAGTTGATATGGCCCATAAACACAGCTATGGAGAAAACTGTAAAAAAATCTGAGGGACTTCACAATTGCAGATTTTTCCAGGTGGCTGTTATTTGTGAAAATTGAGAGTGACGAGAGAACTGTTTTCTCATGTAGAAGTCTCCATAGCATGAAAGAGAGACTCCTCTCCCTAAGTGAACTGAAGAAAGACTATTCCAAAGGTGGTAAACTGACTAAAAAATTTAGGTTTTGTCTTTTTACATCGTCAGTACAAAAGAAAAGGCTGTAGGGAGAGGAGAAGTGTTCTGAAAATTTTGTTCTGATTCTTACTACTCTTTCTTTTATTTACTATTAACAAACTTTTCTTTGTACCCTTTTACAGTTTTGAGCCTGCATTGCCTTTCACTAAATCATATTTAACAGCAGAAAATGAGTACGGATATTCTAGTGAGTGCACTGCTAATTAGCCAACACTGAAAACACCACACTAAATGATGCAATGTCCGAGAAATATCCAATTGGCAAAACAAAACCACTATACAAACCTTCCTGATGAACTGGACTAGACAGAGAGAAATCAAGGCAGAGCCATGGTTTGTCAGGACTTGCTTGATCCTAATGCACCCTGTGGTGCATTTGGAGCTGAACCCTTGAACCTCAGAGCCAGAGAGGAAATTGCACAAACCTTTCCAGGAGTCAATATCAGAAGAAAACGCCAAAGTGTCTCAAAGAATTAATGGCGCCTGCTGACATCCATACCCAGCACAGGCTCCTCATGGACTCCTTGGAGGAGAGAATTGGAGGCCAGGATGGCACAAAAACCTCTCAGAAGCCTCAGAGCGGAAAATAAATTCCAAAGTACCTTAAAAAAAATTGAGTATCTCACAGCATTAATGATCCCCACTGAATGTCAGTGCACAGCTGTCAAGGGACTCCTTAAAGCAGATAATTGGGGCCATGATTGCACTAACCTTTCACAGAGTCTGTATCAAAAGGGGAACACCAAGTACCTTAAAATAACTAAAGTACCTTGAAGCATTATGAGCCCCACTGAGTGTTGTTACTGACAAAGCCTCTCCAGGGACTGATTACAGCAGATAATTGGAGGCCATGATTGCACAAACCTCTCAGAGACTCCAATGCAAAAGCCAAAGTCCTTTGAAAAACCTGCAGACCCTGGGAGCTTTAAGGACCCCCCAGGGACGATCCTGACCAAGGCTCCCCAGGGACTCCTTCCAGCAGATCCTTGAGACCACTGGGAGTTGGGTTAGGAGGGGATGCTGAGGGCAGGACAAGGGGGTAACCATGGCTGGGGCTGTGCCAGGAGGCCCCAGTGCTTTAGGATAAGGTGTCTCCTCCCAGCCCTTGGTGGCACAGACCCTGCTGTGGCCCAGGGCACCAAGACATGGCTTCTCTTTGTCCCCACCTGCCATCACTGCCTCCAGGTCTCTGCTCTGCCTGGGGACTCTTTCTCAGTGGTGTCCCTCAGTGGGACCCATTAAATGTCCAAGGAACTTTGGAGTTGGATTCTGACTTGGAGTTCTGGAGAGGTATCTTCAGCTACCTCTCAGGGACTGATGTTCAGGGCCTGAGCACAAAGCCCCAGAGGGTCATTAAAGTCCTTGTGCTGTGTCTGTGCTGCTGAGCCGGGCTGGGCTCCTGGCACTGAGGCAGCTCCTGGTAAACAAGAAGAGCTTCAAAAGCACATTTCTCTTGATGAGCAGCTCTTCTCCCAGCCCAGCACGGCTGGGGCACTGCCTGCAGCCACCCCAGGCACAGCACAGAGGCACAGAAAGCTTCAATCAGTCAGGGCTGGGAAGGTGCTGAGAATTGCCTGGGGCAGAATCACTGCCAGCCCTTGGCACAGGAACTTCTGGTTGCAGGACAATGCAGCTGCAGATCCTGGAGCCATCTCCTAAAGCTGGAACATCCCAAGGCCTACAGACTGTATGAGTACATTCTCTGATTCTCTCTTTTGCAGAGCAGCCAGGGGTGCCCAGGACCATCCTGCAGAGAGGGGTCCTGCAGCCCAGGGCGCTGTGCTGGGCGCTCTGCTGCCTGCCAGGGACAGCTCTCAGCTGGGAGCTGCTCCCAGCACTGGGGAACAAGATCTGGATGGAGGAGACAGCTGTTAAAGCTTGGAAGTGTTCTCCTTGTGTGGTGATCATGCTGCATTTTTCAGGACTGCTCCCAGCATGACATTTAACTCAGAGCATTTCGAAGTAGTTTATACAGAGAGCACAGCAAGGCAGGGGCAGCATGAAATGGAAAATACTGGTTTTTTGATGCATTGCTCTGGGTTGCCTGGATGGGAAATTGCACATTGATATTCATCTCTCAGTTCAGGTGGAAAAAAACAAAAATGTTACCTCAGATCTTAATAAACCAGGCAGCGACAGAAATCAGCTGAGGGCCCCTCACAGGCAGCATCCGTGTCGCTTTTCCAGCCTCCTCAGAGTCGCCCTGAAGTTGCCATCAGAGCCTGCAGAGCCATAGCTGCCCCTGGGCAGTGCCTGAGCTGGGAGGGACTGCAGGGCAGAGCTGAGCCCGCTGGACTGGGCTCTGGCAGCCCTGGCAGGGCCCAGCCCTGGGCACAGGGAAGCAGCTGCTGGCAGGGACAGGTAAGTGCAGCAGAGCCCTGGGCAGGCAGTGGGGGGAAAGTGCCCCCAGGCTATGCTGGGATATTTAAAGTCTTCTCCAAACCCAACTATTCCATGATTACTGATTTTACAGATCCCCATGCCAAGGCACCGCAAATGTCCAACAGCAGCTCCATCAGCCACTTCCTCCTGCTGGCATTGGCAGACACACAGCAGCTGCAGCTCCTGCACTTCTGCCTCTTGCTGGGCATCTCCCTGGCTGCCCTCCTGGGCAACGGCCTCATCATCAGCGCCGTAGCCTGTGGCCATCACCTGCACACGCCCATGTTCTTCTTCCTGCTCAACCTGGCCCTCAATGACCTGGGCTCCATCTGCTCCACTGTCCCCAAAGCCATGCACAATTCCCTCTGGGATACCAGGAACAACTCCTGCACAGGATGCGCTGCCCAAGTATTTTTTTTTGTTTTCTGCACAGCAACAGAGTTTTATCTTCTGACCATCATGTGCTACGACTGCTACGTGTCCATCTGCAAACCCCTGCACCACGGGACCCTCCTGGGCAGCAGAGCTTGTGCCCACATGGCAGCAGCTGCCTGGGCCAGTGCCTTTCTCAATGCTCTCATGCACACAGCCAATACATTTTCCTTGCCCCTGTGCCATGGCAATGTCCTGGGCCAGTTCTTCTGTGAAATCCCACAGATCCTCAAGCTCTCCTGCTCACACTCCAGCCTCGAGGAACTGGGACTCATAGCAGTCAGTGTCTGTTTTGTATTTGGCTGTTTTGTGTTCATTGTTTTCTCCTATGTGCAGATCTTCAGGGCTGTGCTGAGGATCCCCTCTGAGCAGGGACAACACAAAGCCTTTTCCACCTGCCTCCCTCATCTGGCCATGGTCTCCCTGTTCATCAGCACTGGCACATTTGCTCACCTGAAGCCCCCCTCCATCTCCTCCCCATCCCTGGATCTGGCCCTGACACTTCTGTACTCAGCGGTGCCTCCAGCCCTGAACCCCCTCATCTACAGCCTGAGGAACCAGGAGCTCAAGGCTGCAGTGTGGACACTGATGACTGGATGGTTTCAGGGACATTAAACTAATGGCCAATTTCTGCAAATCACTTGCAATAAAATTTATCTTTGATACTTCTTGTTGGTTTCATTTTGGAGGTCCTATTTTTTTGTTTTCCTTTTATAATCTGGTCCAAAAAAGAAATATCATTGTTTGTGCCATTTCTCATTTTGTTTCTCTCGGCCTTCCCTGTGGCCACAGACTGTGTCAATGAGGGGCTGTGCGCTCAGTGGCTATAAAGCAAACTAAAGGATCTGCCAGCCAAGTTTTCTGCAGAGATGCCCTTTTGTTGCCTTCTCTAGAGCTGCAGCAGTGATGTCTGTGTGCAGAGCTGGGGGCAGATCAGTGCTGGCACAGCAGCTGTGCCCAACAGCAGCAGCACTTGGTGTTGCCAGTGCTGCTCCCGTGGCCCTGCCCCGCTGCCCTGGTGGCCCTGGTGTTGCTGTAGCGCTTGAGAGCTCTTGGGGCCTGGCACAGTCCTGGGGGTGGCAGTGCCAGGGCTGCAGCAGGGACAGGCCATGGGCACTTCTGGGGCAGCACTGACGCCTCAGCCCAGGGCCTGGGGGCTCCAGGCTCCTTGACCAGGCTCTCTCAAGAACACGGCCAGGCCAATGCTCAGCACAGAAAACCCCTGTGAGCAGCCCCAGGCTGGCCGTGGACAGGTTGGGGGCAAACAGCATGGCTGGTGCTCTGCAAGGGCCCTGGGGCAGACAGGGAGGAGCAGCAGAGCAGGGGCTGATCCATCCCCAGTGTGCTGGACAGCCCAGGGCAGCGTCCCAAAGCGTCATTATGGAGCTGCCAACAACATCCCCCCTCTGCAGCCCTGGCCTCTCCCCAGCTCACAGAGGCGCCCCATCCTTGCAGGCACAGACATGGCAGCATTGGCTCAGGAGCCCCTGTTTGCATTGCACAGAGCAGGCGGGAGCACCCCCATGCTGTTGCTGAGGAGACATGAACCTGAGGGAGCACAAATGCCATCAGCCCCCTTGGGCCAGCAAGGACTGGAGGATGCCAGGGAAGACAGCTTTTTCCTGGCCTCTGCAGTCAGCCAGAAAGTTTGTTCCCATGAGCTGGCAGTTTCCTGTCCCACTGCAGATGCTGTTGCTCAGAGCCAGGGCTGCCTGGCAGCCACTCCTAAACTGCCCTGAGCATTTCCTTGGCTTCACCTTTGCTTTCTTTATCCTTCCGTTGTAGAAATTTCTTCCTCTTGCCCAGCCCTGTTCCCTCCCCTGCAAACAGCCCCTCCCTGTTTGCCCTTCCCTCTCTGGCCCCACTCCCCATTGCAGTTCCTGACTTGGCACCATGGGAACATCCCATGGGGAGCAGGATCATCCTACAAGTGCTGCAGGAATTGTCTGTAGGTTCCTGCAGTGGCTGGTGCTGCTCCCTTGCCGGAGACACCACAGGCCTGGGGGGCACATCTGGGCTGCTGTGTCTGCCTCTGGGGCTCCCTGTTCTGGGCAATGAGGAGGAGCTGCAGAGGATCTGAAGGACTGACAGGATGGGCTTTGGGCCTGGGAGGAGAAGCTGAGGGACGTGGGCTCCTGGAGGTTCTCAAGAGGAGGCCCAGGGCTCATCCTGCAACTTCTCCAAGCGTGGTTTCAGAGAATCACAGAATCAGCAAGGTTGGAAAAGACCTTGGAGATAATCAAGTCCAACCTGTGCCCTGACACCACCTTGTCTCCCCTGAGCCTTCTCTTCTCCAGGATAAACACCCCCAGCTCCCTCAGCCACTCCTCACAGGACCTGTGTTCCAGACCCCTTCCCAGCCTTGTTGCCCTTCTCTGGACACTCTCCAGACCCCCCATGTCCTTCCTAAATTGGGGGGCCCAGAACTGGACACTGCACTCGAGGTGCTGCCCAACCAGTGCTCCCGAGAACAGGGGAAGAATCACTGCCCTGGTCCTGCTGGCCACACCATTCCTGATCCTGGCCAGGAGCCATTGGCCTTCTTGGCCACCCAGGTAAACTGCTGCCTCATGTCCAGCCTGCTGTCCATCAGACCCTGCAGGTCCCTTTCTGCCTGGCTGCTGTCCAGCCACTCTGTCCCCAGCCTGTAGTGCTGCAGGTGTTGTTGTGGCCAAAGTGCAGGACACGGCACTTGGACTTGTAAACCTCACCTGGATTTGGGTCCTGGATCCAGCCTGTCCAAGGCCCTGTGCAGAGCCCTCCTACCATTCAGCAGATCAACACTCCCAGACAACTTGGTGTCATCGTGGTTCCATGAGGCCCCAGAGTGTCACAGTGGTCTCCATGATTCCATGAGGCCTCCCAGTGTCACAATGTCCCTTTGGTTCCATGGGACCCCTTGGTGTCACAAAGTCCCTTGGATCCTTGAGTTCCACAGTGTCACAATGGCCCTTGGTCTCCCAAGGCCCTGCTGTATTCCAGCCTCCTGCTGAGAGCTGGTTTGCCCCCGAGCAGGCAGCACGGGCCAGATAGCTCAGTCCTTTGGGGTGAGACTGCCCGAAACCCAAGCCACTCTCAGCCACTGGCTACCTCTTTTTTGTGATTATCAGCTCTTTTGAGTTCCGCTTTTTTGGTTGCTAAGGTGCCGTGCAGGCTGGCCAGTAGGCGGAAGCGAGAGAGTAGAAGGCAATCTTGGCTTTCCACAGTGATGGCTTTATTGGGGGTCTGTGAAGGGTTCCATCGATGTCTCTTCTGACCAGAATGGGCTAAAACAGCCCATTATAAAGGGCAAGAGGGGATCAGAAATTTTCCAATAGCAGGTGTTAAGGAGAAGTGCCCTATGGGTTTACAGAGAGCTAAGCTGGGGTCCGAAACGCGGAAGAGAGGGGCTTCTTTGCTATTTCACTGTGACTTGGCATTTTAAGCCTCTTCCCTGCATGGGGCCCTAGCAAGCCTGGAGCTTGCTAAAACTCCATATTCTGTTTTTGAAGAAAGACATTCCCTATAGGTCTTTTGAAACAGTGAACAAGGCATGAGAACATAGCTAATACAATAACAACTACAAGGAGAATCCACAACATTCCCTTAACCAAAGATGCAACCCATCCTGTTAATCCCCACTGACCGAAAAGGTCATTGACCAAGTCTGGGGTTTTCTCTATTTTCAAGTCCTTCACGAGTTCTTTCAGTTTCTGGATGTTCGCATGGATGGATTCTGAGCATGAAGAGAGATTGAAGCAGCACATCCCTTCGAAGTCTTCACAGCCGTGTCCATGGGCAAGCAGCAGGAAGTCAATTGCAGCTCGATTCTGGAGTGAAGCATGTCTTATGGTTTCTTCTTCCTTTAAGAGATCGCTCAGGGCAGCAGATGTAGCGTTAGCTTTTTTACTGATCCAGCACCCAAGGTGGTTTATTTCACCAAGAGCTTTAGCTGCAGCTACCCATGGTAGGAATAGGGAGCCAGCAATCTTTTTTGGTTTGTTCCATTTGTATAAATTGGGATCACAATATTCATCAAATTCAGTATAGGACCTTTTGTGGCGTTTTAATTCACTTTCTTTTTTCAAATTATGTAACAGGGTGATATTTGGAGTAAGAGTAGAAAGTTTTCCAAGGGTACAGGGACCTCCCTGGAGTCAGGAGGGGATCCCAGCCCATACTCTGTCACCACAGATGAGAAATTTTCCCTTGGGTAATACTTTGGGGTGGAGAGAGGACACAGAGATCACACGAGCAGTGTAATTACACCAATCGGGATAGTTATAGGCTTTATGTGGTTTTTGTCTGGTCAGTTTCTGGCCAATTGTTTTTCGGATGTCTAAGTTTATGATGGGAGGGGAGGGTTTACTCCCTTGTTTTTTTCTCTGTTCCTTCCCATCCTCCCCCCCCCCCCCACCTTTTTTTCCTTTTATTTCAAAGCTAGGGGAGAGGGAGTGGGTATAAGGTTAAGGGGTTTTGAAAAAGAGTTAGGAAAAGGGAATAACAGGTTTTTGAAGTAGAAAAAGGGTAACAACATATAATTCAGAGAACGCTTTTGTGTTCAGGCTATCTATGGCTTGATGCAGCAGAATGTTATTCAGCTTTCTATTTTGTCTGTTGTTGCGTGGTGGGGCGGTCTGTTCTTCTGTTTGTGGGTATTCAGCAACGTATTTGTCTCCAGGCAGAACTGGTTTGGTTTTGGGGAGGTTTTGTGTTTGACTCAGGAGAATTCTTGTCACCATTTGTAGTGTTTGCAGTGCCTAGGTATGGTTTTATGTTTTTTCCTGGGTACCATCTTGGACCAGAGGGTAGTAGCACACACGCATATCCTCTGCCCCAGGTAATCAACAGGAAAGGCCCAGAAATTTGGTGTGTTTTGGGGTCCTTCACGAGCACAGGTGGTTTCTCAGTGAGCTTTGCTTGGGTGGTGTTTGCAAAGTGGCAAAGTATTGGTGGGTCAGGCTCTGATGCTGTACAGTTCAGGAAGTTGATGACATAGAGAGCCTTGCAAAGTCTTTCCACTGGAGATGTGATTCTCGTGTCTATGTTCTGTTGATTGAGGACTCTTTTGAGAGTTTGATGTGTTCTTTCCACGATGGATTGTCCTGTGGAGTTTGCAGGTATGCCTGTCTTGTGTGCTATCCCCCATTCACTGAAGAACTCCTTTAACTTGTGAGAGCTATAGGCAGGTCCATTATCTGTTTTGATCTCTTTTGGTACTCCTAGGGTGGCAAAGGTGAGGAGGAAGTGTTTTATTGTGTGCTGTGTAGTTTCTCCTGGATGTGATGATGCAAATGCTGCTCCTGAAAATGTGTCGACCAATACATTCACAGAATTTGACCTTCCAAAAGGTGTGAAGTGAGTCATATCTGTCTGCCACAACTGGCAGCTGTTCAGACCTCGGGGAATGACTCCCATCCCCATATATGGTATCTGATAGCTTTGACAGCTCGGACATGTAGCAACAATAGCTTTTGCTTGATCTTTTGAAAGCTTGAACATTCTGATAAGGGCAGGCACATTTTGATGAAAAAATGTGTGTGACAATTTTTCCTGGGCAAAGATGTTAGGAACATTAACAGCTTCTACTGCCATGGCTAATGCATCTGCTCTCCTGTTCCCTTCTGCAATGATACCTGGGAGGTCAGTGTGTAACCTCATATGCATTATATGGTAATGTTGCTTTCTGTGGGAAATTAAGTGTATTAATTTAGAAATCAATTGGTATAACTTTAGATTGGAAACCTCTTTGAGAAGAGCATGTTCTGCTCTCATAGCTATACCAGCAACATAGGCTGAATCTGTGACCAGATTAAAAGGTTCATTTTTGAATTTTTCAAAGGTTCTGACAACAGCTGCTAAGTCTGCAATTTGTGGAGATCCCTCCACTATTTGTATGTCAGATTCCCATTTTTGTGTTTGAGGGTCCTTCCATGTCATAACAGACTTGTGGGATGACCCTGAGCCATCTGTAAAGACGGTTAGAACTTTGAGAGGTTTCCTACTTTGGACTTATTTTGGGGCCAGATGAAAGTTTACATCAGGATTAAAAAGTTTGTTTTTTTGGGAGCTGAACTGAAATTTTGCCTGTATAGCTATCTAGGGCAAACTGGAGATTTTCATTGGTCTGGAGCAAATTCTCCAAGTCCCCAGTGGTCCGTTGCAAGTAGATGCATGTGAACTCACACCCTGCAAGAGAACAGAGGCGAGTTCTAGCCTTTTTTATTAAATATGCCAAGATTTCCTGGTAGGTGGTAATTGTTTTTGTAGGTTTGTTGCTTGTAAAAATCCATTCTAGGATCAGCAAAGGGTTTCGAAGGTAAAAGTCCCATTGGAAAATCAGTCCATAGAATCGAGGTGCTTTTCCCAGGATGACAAACTGGGAAGGCAGGCTGGGCTCAAGGTGATGGGCTTTGAGTGAAGACAGGGCTTCCTGGACCTTGGCGATGGCACCTTGGGCTTCTTTGGTGAGGGTGCATGGAGAGTCCAGGTCTTTGTTGCCACAAAGAAGGTTGAACAGAGGAGTAATATCCTTGGTGGTGAGACCTAACAAAGGACGAACCTAGCTGATGGATCCGCATAGGCTTGTAAGTCTCCGTGTAAGTCTCTCAGGGTTTTTGGGTCGCCTTGGATGGTGAGCTGCTGGGGTACGATGGTCCTTTCCTGGATCTGGACTCCAAGGTAAGTCCGTGGTTTGGTGTACTGTATTTTGTCCTCACGAATCTCAAATCCTGCCTTTACTATGGTTTCAATGGTCGTTTTAACTGCTTCTTCTAAGTAATCCTTATCGGATGCACAAACTAAGATATCGTCCATACAGTGGTGGATGATAGCACTTGGAAATAGTTTCTGAATGGGAGACAGGATGTGAGCCTCCTGTCTCCCATTCAGAAAGGGGAGAGGAGCACAGGGGCCACTGTGGAATCCAGATTGGGTCATGGCATTTCCAGGTGAGACAAGGGGTCTCTGGCAGTGTATGCTCTTCAGCAACCCCGATTAGAAATCCCGAGTGGGAATACATAGAGAAGCCCCCCACTGGAATAGAACGTCCCTGCCCCAAAGGGTGATGGGAGCCCTTACCACAAATGGGCAGATGGTTGCCAATTTGCCTTCAGGCCCTTCGACAAGGATGTTGTTCTTGTTTTGCATGGATACAGCAGTTCCACCAATCCCTGAAATCATGCCTGCAACCAGTTGTAGATCCCAGTGTGATGGCCAATCTGAGCGAGTGATGATGGTCATGTCAGCACCGGTGCCTAGCATCCCTGGTAGGTGGATCTTCTCCCCTCTGCAGGTAAGACTGCATTCAATGGTAGGCTTGTTTGGTCCCACAACTTGTGCCCACATCGCTGTAGGGTTGAGAGGAATCTGTTCCCTGTGATTCTTTGGGAGTAGAAAGGCTTGTGCGATTGGAGTTCCCTTTGAAAGAAAAAATGGTAAGTCCATGCAGCATACCTAGACAAGAATCTCTTGTCCTGGGAGCACTGTTTGCACTCCTGGAACAACAAAGATTTCCTTTAGGCTATGGAGAGTGTTGCCTATAATTAAGATGTCAGAAGGACCACCTTTTGGCCCATATTCGCCAGTGAGAACATGATAAACCTTCTCATAATTAAAGTCAATGGACAGAGCAGTTACCAGCTGGCGGTGGGTTCCCATCTGGATCGCCCCATGTGTTGGATCCTCTTCTTGTGGTCTGGAACCTCCTGGGATGGTGCGTGGTTGGGTCTGGGTGGGCTTTGATTTGTTGTCATAGCCTTGGGCTCCACCGGGCTGTGCGAGGCATTTCCCGAACGCTGCTGGTAGCGCTGCTGATTTTGGGGTCTTACGAGGGTATCGGATAGGTGACCTGTCTGGACAGTCCATCATAAAATGTCCAAAAATCCTGCAGTGAAAGCAGCGAGTCTGGTCTTTAGAAGCTATTACTGCAGATGCACCAGAAACTCCTTCAGCAATACTCTTAGCAACTGCTTGGGCCACTGTGTTTTCAGTGGACAAGTGATGTGTACAACATTCCAGTATTTGCTCTATGGTAGGGTCTGTATCCATGGGTAGAGACCTCAGAATTGTTTTGCATTGTTCATTTGAGTTACTCATGGCAAGCTTAAATAAGAGTTCCTTTCTTGCCTCTGAGGTCTCTGTCTGTTTTTCCAAAGCGTCTTTAATTCTGTCCACAAATTTGATTAAGCTTTCATCTAATCCCTGTTTAATAGTAGAAAAGTGAATAGTGGGCATTGAATCGTCATGTATGAGAAGTAAAGAGGTTTTTGCTGCAAGTGCCACATCTTGCAAAGCCTCTTTGCTCAAAATTTCAAGTTGGGCAGCGGGTTTCTGTAAATTCCCTTCTCCAGCCAGCTGATCTACTGTAAAATTTGTTCTATCAGCATCTGCTGAATATGAGTCTGATAATGTTTTTATTTGTTTTTCCCAATGCCTTTCCCATAACATATATTCTGCTGGTGAAAGGAGACAGTGGGAGATGTTTTTAATATTGTGGGGAAGTAAGACATGTGCTGAGAACATAGCTTCTAAGAAATTTCTTAAAATATGTGAGCCTCTGTCACGTTCTTTGGCTATACTTCTTACTTGTTCGAGTTCCTTATTTGAGTTTGGTTTCCATGTCTTTATACCAGACTCCCCGCCGTTCTGCCCCTGTCTATACTCTACAGGGAAAGCATTGATTTTTTTCTGCCATCTGCCAATCACCCATCTTAGTCACTTCTATCTTAATTAGAGCCCATGGATCAATGTTCACTGTATCAAAATCAGAGTCACTGGAACTGCTGTCGTCCTCCAATGAGGAGAGAAATCGCACAGTCTGTACTGTACTGTATGCTTTTTGCGGTATGTAGAAGCGAGTTTGTTCAAAGGCTTTGGGGCCTGTAAGGAGGCACATGGCAGAGCTTGGCCAGAGGGAGGCACCATTGGGATGGCAGCAGAGCACGCAGAGGACTGGGGGTGAGGGGTAGCACAGTGGGAGGTCTCTGGGATTCCTTTCGGGTGACAGTGAGCGTGGATGGGGGACTGGGAGGTCTGGGGGTGGGGACAAGGAGGGAGCGGAGGACAGGAAGCAGTGAAACTGGTCTGGGATGCTGCGATTACAGCGTGGTTTGCTGGAGCTGCGGCATGGTGGCACTCAGGGGGAGAGCCTGCCGCCTTAGGGAGGCAAGAAGAGGTGGGGGTGGGGATACATGCGGACATGGGAGTGGCGGCAGCGCAAGTTGGGGCTGTGATCGGTAAAGCAGCAGCGGGGGTGGGGGGGACCGTGGCAAGGATGGGGGAGTGGGAGGGGAACTGGGGGGAGGTGCAGCAAAGGGAGGCAGAGCCCTTGTGGTGGGGGCTGCAGTGGAGGTGGGGGAACAGCGGGAGGGGTGGGGGAACAGCGGGAGGGGTGGGGGGGAGGGCAGGAGAATCCAAACCAGCGGAGAGGGATGCGGCTGTGCTCTCAGAGGGTGGATTCGTGTTTGCCACGTTTGGGGGGATGGGTGGGGGGGAGGGACGGCATAGACCCCGCAGGTGGTGGGGGGTTGGGGGAGAATGGCGCAGCGGGCTGCGTATACAGTGGGACAGAAGCTGTAGGGGCATTAGGACCCAGAGGATCTGAAAGCAAGGGACCGCATGCCAAGGCAAGATCGTTATCTGCCTGATTAGAATATGAAGGGAGATTGTCTGAAGGCTGACTAGCATGTATTTTATTGCTGCTAGTCTTTTCTACGGTTTTAGTTATTATGTGAAATAACAGCATATACTGAGTTAAAGAGAAATCCTGGTTAGTTTGTAGGTCATATATTGCCTTTCCGACAGTGTCCCAGAAGGACTTTTTAGTAATTATTTCTGTGTTAGTATTAGAAAACTGAGAAAGTATCCATTTTATAAATTTCTTTAGGTTAGTCTTAGCGAGTTTACCTTTAGAGAAAGAGAAGTTGTTAGAATATAGGATTTCTAGGATTAGTAAATATAAATATCTTGGTCTGGGATCGTCTCAAAGTACTATTTTTCGATCCCATTTTATCTTATTCCTCCCAGCAGCCAAAACGAGAAAAAAAAGAAAAAAAAAACCAAAAACTTGGAAGACCCAAAGAAATTTAGTGCGCTATAAAGGCTGATATAAACTTACATACTTCTTCAGCCGTGCAGGGTCTAGAGGACCACTCAAGTTGTCTACTTCTGGTCAGGCTCCTCAGAACTGTTTTCATTCAGATGTCAGTTTGAGGGTCGTTTTGACCGTCCCTGCTGAGATGTCCTACTGAAATGGAGAAGCTGTCTCTACAGAGGGGGGCGGCGTTCCGAACAGCAGTTACAATTTTCAAAAAAAAATGCTGCTCCGTCTGGGATGTATTTTTCCCTCTGTTCGGTGGGGCAAGTAATGCCAGGATAGCTGGGTTCCAGGCAGACAGGTGAGCTCCGGGACAGGTAGCTCAGTCCTTGAACACTGAACTCTCTGAATACCCAAGCCACACGTAGCTTCAGGCAACCTTAGCAAGCTCAAGTGATGTCAGCTCTGAAGTGATCTCAGCTCTTTTATAGTTTCAGCTCTTAGCTTGCTAAAGGGGCTTTTGCTATCCGTGGCTTCCCGGGCAAGTAGACGGTGAGAGAAGTCCTGGTGTTCCACAGAGATGGCTTTATTGGGAATTCTACAAAGGGTTCCGGGGACGGCTCTTCTGGCCAGAATGGGCTAAAGTAGCCCCTTATATAGGGCTAGAAGGGATCAGAAATTGTCCAATAGCAGGGGTTAGGGAAAAGTAATCTATGGGGTCACAGAAAGATAAGCTAGGGTCTGGAAGACGGAAGAGAGGGGCTTCTGGCCTAATCACTATGACTTGGCATTTTCTTATCTTTAGGCCTCTGTTCTCCACGGGGCTCTTGCAGTCCCCGTGCCTGCTACACTCTCAGGGATTTCTGATCCATGTCTCTGACTCGATTTGTGGCTATTTGCCAGAGAGATGCTTTGGAAAAGATCCAGGCCCCCAATTCCCACGCTCTGCCCTCAAGAGCACCTGCAGAAGACAAGCCTTGGAAGGCCACGGTTCAGCAAGCCCTGTGGTCTGGCCTCAAGCTCAGCTGCAGGAACAACACCTTGGAAAAGCTCCAGGTGGGACACGAACAAGCGCACTGTGTGGGGGCTCCTCACGGCACCGCTCTGTCCCGTCCTATCCCATCGCATGCTCCAAGCACTGTGGCGTGCTCTTGTCACCTCCAGCTTCTATGTCACCATGTGTCACAAAGGGCCCTTGGACACCCGTTCTATGCCACGGTGCCCATGCTGCACTGTGTCACAAAGGACCCCTACACACACTGCCCCTGCCCTGGGGCTGCCCCCAGCCCACCCAAAGTGGCCCAGGTTAGAAGAAATCTCTCACCCCAAATATCTAAGACAGCCCGACAAGGTCTTTACAAACAGCTCAAACCATCAGCAAATGCTGCCCTGCTCTGTGGGCTCAGGGCAGCAGAAGGAGCCCCCAGGGATCTGCTGGGCAGGGCACAGGGCCTTCCAGGGAAGCTGGCTTGGCCTCTTTGGGACACGTCCTGGCCAGTGGCCATCCTAAACCCACGGGTGTGACACAGACAGGGAACGTGTGGGCCAGGGCATGAATGCTGCTCTGAGCCCTGGGGCCCAGGGAGCACTGACATCAGCAGGTGTGGCAGAGTCCCCGCCCAAGCAGACCTGCCACTCCCCGAGTCCTGGCAACGCTTGGGCTCATCTCCTGCCCCAGAGACCTGTGCCCCCAGGGAGCTTCTGTGCCAGAGGGAGCCAAAGCACATGTGCATTGGGGGCTGTGCTCCTTTCTGCAGGGGCTGTTGGCCGGAGCACCTGGAGCAACTGCTGGCAACACTTGGTCTCGGTCAGAAGCTCTCACTCCATGCTGAAATGATTTTCTCATTGAAGTAATTTCCTTCAGCACAAAAACACCTTAGTGGCAAAGGCACAGAAGAATCTGGCATTTAAGATTCCTCACTTCAGGAAAGCATTACTTCTCGTTGCTCAACTCAAGTAGTTCCAAAAATCTGCAAACTTCCCACCTTCACTGGGATGGCCTGAGAAGGTGAAGAGTTGGAATTTTGCTTCCTGTCTCAAAGCAGCAACTCATTTGCCTTGACATCATCCACTGAGAGTCACTTAACATAACACTGCACAGAGGTAAAAAAAGGGCCATTCTTTGGTTTGCAAATGGTTTTCTAAGAAGGGATGGTATTATCCTAATTCTCTTAAAGAATAAAAGCTCTCAAGAAATTAAAGTCCACTCAGTGTTACAAAAGTAGCCCAAACAAATGAGTAGGTGGCAAAAGGGCTAATCCTCCCCCTGGTACAGATATTTAAGTGGTCAGTAAAGTACAGGTCTCCCCTCTTGTTCCCTGCAGGAGAATCAGGACCGTGAACAGGAAAAGTCACAGATATTCTTTCTGCCCTCTAACCAAAGCTGTGCTAAACCATAGATGCTGCCTTCAAACTGACTCAAATTCCAGCCTAGACCTCTCACCTTGCAAACAACTCCTTCCCCGACACCCCACCAACGCCAACCTCCCCAAACACCCCCAAAGAATCCCTCAACACCCTGCCAGGACCCCCAGCTGTCCCTGTCCCTCCGCAGAGCTTTCCCACCCTCCAGCAGACCCCCTGGGTTCCGTGCACATGCTGTGGGATGGCACTCAGGAGGATCTGCTCCAAGGCCGCCTTCGGTGGCAAGCTCAGGCTGCCAGGCCTATGGTTCCTGGATCATCCTTTCCACCTCACTGGGAGCTCCCTGGGAAGCACTTTCCTTGAAAAGAAAGCCCTTTCCCTCTAAAGGCATTTCCCCAAATGTGTAGCTTTCCTGGGGAACACCAATATCCTCTTAAGAAATGCTGGCAAGGCTGAATGACTTCAGGTCCTTCCAGGACAGGCACTCCAGCTCTAGCTCGTATTCCCCCAAGTGTGTTTCCAGGTGGAAGTTCAGAGGGGCAGCCCCAGGCCTTCTACAAACACAAGCTGCCCACTGCCTCTTCACCTGCCTCAACTCCTGCCTGCGGTCACAGCAGCAAAACCAGGCTATTTCCAGCCAGGGCCCAGAGCCCTGTTCCTGCAGGACGCTCCTGCCAGCACCTTCCAGGACTCTCAGCTGTGCACGCAGCGCTTTTCATGCCTGCTCCCAAAAGGCTTTGGAACGCAGAGCACAACATGGCTGGCTCTGTCACTAGCACACTCCAAACACAGCCGGAGGAAGAAGCAGCAGGGCTGTTTTGCAGCCATGCCCAAGAGAAACTGGAAGGGTGCCCTCCCTCTGGTCTTACTTGGTTGGCTTTCTGACTGGGTCTGAGCCTGGGGCTGCCATTCCTTGTTTGTGGGGACCAGAACCACACCTGGGATCCCAGCACTGCCTGACAGCGCTCCGGGCACTGGCACGGTTCTGTTAGCGTTCAGGAACACATAATCACGAGAAATGATTATATGCAGGTGGTTTTTTTGAAGAGCTCTGGGTATCAGGGGTAAAGACCCAAATCTGACTCCGACATAGGTTCGGGATGGATATGCTTTTATATTCTATCATTCTATAACTTTCATGTTAATTATTAAACTTACATTGTTCTATAGTATACATAGATTTCAGCCAAGCATGGCCACCTCAGAATAGGAACATACAGTTCCTCATTGTTGTTCTTATGATTATACAATAATTATTTTAATCACTAAACAATCATTTCAGCTAGCAATTATACTACTTACACAGGTAAAACACAAGGCTTAACATTTCAGAGTTTATCTTAGCATTTTCCAGGGCGCCACTATCATTATCCCCCCTTTGAAAGCATTTTCACTTCACTATAGGTGTAAATGTTTTCACTTGATAAAGTCCTTCACTTCTCAATTTATGTTTGATGTTCTTCAAATCCAGGGTTGATGTAAAAGTTGTCGTGGATACTATCACGGGTCAGAAGATAGTGGTTGTGAATCTCGTGTCAGTGCCTTTATTATTTTCTGGTTCCAGGACGTTTTCTTCTGTATTTCTATTCCTTAAGATGATGTAAACTAACCAAATCGCTAAGAATACAATTAGTAAGATTATCACACTCTCAATGATAGATTTAATCCATGAACTCACATTCCACCCTAACCCTTTAAAGATTTTTCCTAACCAGCTTGTAGTCAAATCCTTTTGCTCTTCTTGTGCCTCACGCTCTATTTGTTTCAACTGATTGATGTCATATTCTACATCTGCAGTTAAATTTGGGATGTGAACGCAGCAATGATCAACTCGTCCCTTTAAAAATCCACATACTCCATGCTCCTTCAGGAGTAACAAATCTAAGGCTAATCGATTTTGCAAAGTCATTTTTGTGGTGGCTTGTAATTGTACGTTTAATTCTTTAAATCTTTCCCGGGTGATTCTTGCTAGTCTATCTACTTGGCCTGTAAGTTTGTACAGCATCTCTCTATTCTGATAGTTTGCTATAGGACCGAGTAAAGACTCTAGGGCCCACCCAAATTTCACTCCACTAGAGGGTTCTTGCCAAGTGTCATCTGGATTTTTGTTGTCTAGAACTTCTCGTCTTGCTCTTTTCTGCAGAAGTTCATGTTTTCCATTAAATGGGGACTTTTTCCAAATTGGACATAAGGTTGGGAGGCCCAAAGTAATTTCCCTTACTTTCCCATCTACCAGCAGATATGTTGTCCAGGTACCATCGCTTGTTGCCCATACAAATTGTCCTGGAGGTTTAATTGTACTCTTGGTGCATCCTATAACCACTTTATAATTCATTTTGCCTTGTTTATGTTTGATCTCTCTGCAAGCACAACCAATCTGTAGGGCTATTACCAGGGGTGGCATCTGTTTTATCTCTGCATCATCAGAAGTGCAGTCATAAGTTTTATTGCATGCCCACCAACTTACTTTGTCTGCCCACGTTCTGCTACTAGTGGCACTGTATGTTACTGCTGGATCTGTTTCACTCTCAGAACCTTCCCACTTAACACACCAAGGGGTGTTTGCCATATATTGGAATTTTTGAAGTATACTCTCAGACCACGCACTGTCCCAAGGCTCTATCTGATCTTTCTGGCCCTCGGCCTCACACTTCCATACCAGAGTAGTTTCTGTAACATTTTCTATGATCTTTTTATAGTGTGGCAAATAGCATTGCCATTGTGTGGTGCCTCCCGACTGTCCCAAAGGGGTTCCTAGTATGCCATCACTTAGAATACAGTCTTTCTGGCTCATAGGTCTTATCCATGTTTATACTTTCTCCCAAGTTTCCTTGACCACCTGTCTCGGTTCGAGTACCTGTTTGCATGCAATTGTTTTGTTCTTTTGTATTTCAGGTAGTTTTGATGTTATAATTCCTCAATTTACTGGATCTCCTGCTGCCTTTGGTATTGGCAGACAGGCAGTTATTCTACTGGTGTTTTGTATTTTGGCAAAATCTTTGACTAATCCAATCATTACATTCTCAGCTCAAACTGCATTACAAATTTTTATCACCTGTGTTTCTGCCTCTCTCTTCATTCTAGAATGAAGAGTGGTTAGTTGATCTTTTTGCATCCCACATCTCAAAGACGTTAATGACCATAACATTAGCACAATCACTAATAACATTCTCAAAGTAATTAAACACATCTTATCTGCAGTCATGTTTCCACAGTTTACACAGTCTGTGATCCAGGATGGACTTTCTTCACTCGGGTATAGTGAATCCTGGGGTCCACACCGGCTACTTTCACTGCTGTAAAGGTGGTCAGCAGTACCTGATAGGGTCCACTCCACTTTTCTTTCAGTGTTTCTTCGTTCCAGTTTTTAATGTACACCTCGTCTCCTGGAAGTATGTTATGAACTGGGTTCTCGAGAGTTATTGGTCTATTCCACACGAGGATGCTCCGGAGCCGAGCTAAAGTTTTCCCAAGAGACAGAACATAATTGTACACTTCCTGCTTTCCTGTAACGCGTACATTAGGGTTAGGCTCAGGAGATTCATATGGCTTCCCATACAATATCTCATAAGGACTGACTGACATCCCGCTCCTAGGTTTTATCCTAATCCTCAACAGTGCTATTGGCAAAGCCTGGGGCCACTGCAGCTTGGCTTCTTGGCATATTTTACTGATTTGCCTCGTTAGTGTCTGATTCATCCTCTCTACCTGTCCATTTGACTGGGGTCTCCACGGTGTGTGGAGGTCCCAAGTTATCCCCAGCAATCTACTTACTTCTTTTACTACTGTAGCTATGAAATGGGGCCCCCTATCTGATGATATCCCTAGGGGTACCCCAAAACTGGGAATAATTTCCTGTAGTAACCACTTAACTGTTTCCTTTGCTTGGTTTGTGCGACAGGGAAGGGCTTCTGGCCAACCAGAAAATGTGTCAACCCCTACTGACAGGTATTTGTACCCTCGAGTTCTTGGCAATTCTACAAAATCTACCTGCCAATAATCTCCTGGCTCTGTTCCTATCTGAATTCTTCCTAGCTGTGCCTGTCGCCTAGCAACTGGGTTGTTTTTCAAGCAGATATCACATTTTGACATGACTGATTTTGCCATTGTTAACATCCGCACCGAAATTAAATTCTGCTTTAGCAAATTTACCAATGCCTCTGCACCCCAATGACATTCATTATGTTTAATTTGCAGAACTTCTCTCATTATCAAGGGGGGTACCACTATTTGTCCTTGTGCAGTCATATACCATCCTTCCGAGTTCTTCTGTGCATTTAGTAAACGTGCCAGTCTCTCATCTTCTACTGAATATCTTGGATTTGGAGGCAGATTAAATTGGGATATATTGAGCTTTGAAGGTATCAATGCCATTGTTGTTTGCACCTCTCGAGCAACTTGTCGGGCTGCCCAGTCTGCCTTTCGATTTCCTTCACAGATTTTGGAGTTTCCTGATTGGTGTGCTTTACAACGTATAATTGCCACTTGCTCAGGTTTTTGTACTGCTTTTATCAATTGCAGGACTGCATCTTGGTGTTTAATGTGTGTACCTCGAGAAGACAATAATCCCCTTTCTTTCCACAGTGCTCCGTGTACATGCACCACCCCAGAAGCATATTTTGAGTCAGTCCATATATTTACCTGTTTCCCTTCACTTAATTCTAGTGCTCTGGTTAGAGCAACCAGTTCTGCCTTCTGGGCAGATATATTTGGTGGTAATGCCTTTGCCTCCACTACTGTGCTGACTGTTGTTTTCGCATATCCAGCGTATCTGGTTCCGTTTTCCACGAAGCTGCTTCCATCTGTCAATAGCTCCCACTCTGGCTGCTCTAGTGGCATGTCTTTAAAGTCTTCTCTTGCTGAATAGGTGTACTCTATTACCTCTACACAGTCGTGTTCCAATGGGTCTTCTTCAGTTGTGGTACCTAGGAATAAAGCTGGATTCAAAAGGCTAGTTGTTTTTAATATGACATCATCCTGCTCAGTCAGGACTACCTGGAATTTTATCATCCTGCTTGGAGATAGCCAATGGCCCCCTTCTGTTCTAAGACAGTGGTTACCATGTGTGGTACATAGACATCTATGTGTCTTCCCATAGTAAGCCTCCTGGCTTCTTGTATCAGCATCACGGTGGCTGCGACTGCCCGCAGACATGGAGGCCACCCCGCACTTATGTTGTCAAGTTGTTTGGAAAAGTAGCCCACTGGCCTTTTCCAGCCTCCCAGATGTTGGGTCAGGACTCCTAGTGCTAGGCGTAGCCTTTCATGTAAAAATAGCTGAATATCTTTAGGCAGATCGGGTAACCCTAATGCTGGCGCAGTCGTCAGTGCCTTTTTTAGTTTTAGGAAGGCTTCCTTCTGTGGCTTGCCCCAGGTAATGGCTGAGTCTTCTGAGCTTCGTACAGGGGTTTCGCAATCACTCCATAGTCCATGATCCACAAGCGACACCATCCTGCCATCCCGAGGAAGACTGGCAGCTCATGTAAGTTCTGGGGCTCTGGAATAGCACAAATAGCTTGGATACGTTGGTTAGTACTTAGTTTTCGTTGCCCTTGTGAAATTTCACATCTCAGGTAGATCACAGTCTGTTGGGCAATTTGTGCCTTTCCTCTGGATACTTTGTAACCTCCCATTCCCAGTGAATTTAAAATCTCAATGGTTATTTTATACAGGCCGCTTTTTCTTCTGTAGCTATTTGCATATCATTAACATACTGAAACAATAGGTATTGGTCTCTTGGTACTTGCCCATTTTCGTTCCAAATATCCAGTTCCTTTGCCAGTTGGTTTCCAAATAGGGTCAGCGAGTTCCTGTCCTTTGTTGTGTCCAGGTGAGTTGAGTCTTTCTTCCGTTCCTTGGGTTTTCCACTCAAAGGCAAACAGTTTCCTACTTTCTTTGTCAAGGGGGATGCAGAAAAAGGCATCTTTTAATCAATTACAGTAAACCATTTATATATCTCCTTCACGGATGTTAGCAATGTGTAGGGATTTGTTACCACTGGATAAATGTCCTTTGTTATTTTATTTATTGCTTTCAAATCCTGCACTGATCTATACTCACTATTTGGTTCCTTTACTGGAAATATTAAGTCCTAACTTATTTTATAAATTCTATGTCTAATCAGCTGCTATATTCTCCCAACACCATCTCCTTGGTAACGTTTTCCTGCTGGAACTGATTGCCCTTGTGAAACCTGTCTGGGCACTCTTGTTTCCAATGCCCCTCCCGCTTGCAATACGCACATTGATTTAGGCTTAACTCTTGCATAACTGGTCCTCTACCATGACTACCTTTGCCACGTCCCCTGAAATTTGGGTTCCCTTTTCCTTGTATTACTGCCAAAAGATTTTGCTGCTGCCTTTTACTAGCTTCTCTCTCACGATTATTATATACTTTCCAGGCTACCTTCAGTATTCTGAGTTTTCATAACTATTTTTACTACTCGTGCCACCTTATCAGGATTTTCTCTATAAGTTCCAGCTGACTGTTTCTAAATAATTAAATCTGCAGGAGAAAAAGGCACTGTTACATACACTGGCCCTTCTACTCCTACACCTTGTCGCAAGGGAGCAATCACAGTCCGTTTTTGTCTGCCTATGTCTTTTCTTTGCACAGCCGGGGCAAGCTTTGACTGGCTTCAGGTTCTGTGGGCTACAGGGGTCGCTGATTCATTACTATTACTATCTTTTTCACTTGCATCTCTCCCCCTCCTTTCTATCACAGTTAGGTTTTGCTCATCATCCGAGGAAGAGGAATCAAGTGTCAATGGGAGAGGAGAAAAAAGAGAGAAAGGTGTACTAGATGAGACAGGTTCAGGATCAGGTGAGGTAGGGGCAGGCAGTGGGATAGGGACAGATGAAGCAGGTGGGATAGGGTTAGGTTCTCTTAGTCTTATTGGAGCTACCTGTAAATCAATATCTGTATAATTTTCCCTATTCAACGCCAAATGTTCTAGACAATGTTTCTCACAAACTCCACACTTTGCACTTGCAGATGCTCTAACCACCATTAATCCACATTCATCCTGCTATTCTGGCTTTCCCCGTAAACAGAAAAACAAATCAACATACGAAACCTCATCCGTTGTTCTTTTTTGTTCGTTTGTTTGGTTTTTTTTTTTTTCTTTTGCTTTTTTTCTTCTTTTTTTTTTTTTTCTTTTTCCTTCTTGCTTACGAAATGACATTAACTGTGAAATACTGTTATATTGCAGAGTCCCATATTTCGGCTATTTTTTTTTGCCATTCTCCAAGACACATTCTGGGCACCATGTATTACAATAATTAATCAACTTAGCTTTACGTAATTCTTCCCCAAAATTACCCTGTTTCCAATGTGTTAATGAGCACCCCAAAGGAGAAGTTTGTGGAATAGAGGCATTGCTGCCCAAAATTCCTTTGAGCTTCTCCATCCAAAAATACCAAAGCCGAACCAGCAACGCTTTCGTGATTGTCTTACGGAACGGCGCCTAGGCAATACCACCAGGAATTCCTTAGTCCAACCAAGCGTAGCTTTCGCTGTGTCTTACTGGCAGACACCCAAACCAAAATAAAAGCACCTTACCTCTCTCCCGGGGATGTTGTGAGCGGCAGAGGCAGTCATGGCCGATGGGCTCCCCGAGAATCCCTCGGTGCCGGCTGGAGCGTGATCATGTCGTGAACTCTCCCAGCAGCACTCACAGGGTCCCATCTGGGTCGCCAAAATGTTAGCATTCAGGAACACATAATCACGAGAAATGATTATATGCAGGTGCTTTTATTGAAGAGCTCTGGGAGTCAGATTTGGGTTTGTACCCCTGACACCCAGAGCTCTTCAATAAAAGCACCTTCATATAATCATTTCTCGTGATTATGTGTTCCTGAACGCTAACAATACCAGGAGACAAAACCAAACACAGGAACCCTGGGAGGGCTGAGATTGTGGCATGGGGACATCTGCATTTATTTCCCAGTGACAAACAAGTATGTGGAATGGTGCTAGAGCTCGTTTTGATCTACATCAACCTTTGACAAACATCCCTCCTGCTGACAGCGACTCCTCTGCAGCTGCCCTGGGAGATCTCCTGGGCCAAGCTCAGTAAGAGGAGGTTGCAGTGGTGCTGAGGTGCTCAAGGGGGCCAATTTCAATGCTCTGCTGAAGTCCAAGGACATTGTGTTTCTCCAAGGAGCGATGCTCCTTTCTGGCACTCACTGCCCATGAGGGACATTATTCAGCTGCTGCCCTTGGGTGAGTTCCAGCCACAGGGAGAGGAAGGAGGAGATGATCCCACCCATGGCTGCTGCTGGGTCCAGACTTTTGGTGAGATAAAGCTGAGCCAGAGCTTCAGCATCTCTCCCAGAATCCCAGAATCACAGAATAGCTTGGCTTGGAAGAGACCTTAAAGTTCATCTTGTTCCACCCCCTGCCATGGGCTGGGATACCTTCCACTATCCCAGGCTGCTCCAAGCCCCATCCAGCCTGGCCTTGGACACTGCCAGGGATCCACCCTGGCCTGGGCTGATGTGGATTCCTCGGCACACAGCTTGGGGAAGGTCCCCCGGCCATCTGCATAGTGCCACAGACAACTGTCAGGCACAGTGATAGAGGTCTGCCCAGAGCTGACAGGAGGAATTCATTAAAAAAGAAACCAACAATAAAAACCCAAAAACTAACCAACAAACAAAAAATCCCATATTAAAACAAAAAAACCCACCATCGCCCAAACCAAACCAAACAAAAAAACCAACAACAAAACCAAACCAATGAAAACAAAGCAAAGAACAAAAAACCAAACCAAACCAAACAAAAAACCAAAACAAGAAAAAGAGAACTCACCCTAAGCAGAGCTCTTCCATCCTTTACTTGTCACACCTGCACTCATACAAGACCTGGGGCTGCAAAAAATTAGGATGCATTGGGCACAATTGCAGGGAGAAGCAGGTTTAGGACAGGCTCTCAGCAGAATTGTTTTCAGCTGAGCCAAAAAGGCCCCTTTGGCAGCTGCAGGGCCGTTGGAAATGCAGAGCCTCAGCCCACAGGGCAGAAAAGGGCTCTGAGTTCCCCTCTCCTGACACTAAACCCTGTTCCCAGGCTGCTTCACACACAGGATTCTTCTGAAGGACTGTGCAAAGCTGTGAGTGGGCTCTGGCTTGTCCCTGTTGGGTGTCCTAAAGTCGCCTGGGAGAAGGAATTTCGGGTCAGCTCCACTGGCACTATCCCTCCTGGCGCAGGGCACAGAGCCAGGAAGGGCTTTGCGTGCCGAGGCTTTGCTGCAGCCAAGGAAAGCTCCTGGCTCAGGGTCACCTTTGCTGCTCAGCCAGAGCCCCGAGTGCCCCAGCAGCAGCAGCAGCAGCAGATAATGGCAGCATTGCCATGAGCGGGCACACGAGTGGGAGATTTCACCCTGGAGAGAGGCTCCTATTCCAGTTTTTGCATCCAGGCAGCTGCAGATCCCTCAGCTTTGGCTGCACAGGAGCTGGAAATGCAAGTCCAGGAGCTCTGTCCATGGCCAGCCCCAGCAGGTGACAGCAAGGATAGGGCCCTGCAGCAGGACATTTGCAGGGAGCGCCTTCAGCAAGCGCTGGGGGCTAGGACTGTGTGCAGAAAACGCCCTGGGGCTCTCTGCAGCCCGGCAAAAGAAACAAAGTTTCAGTTGTGGCCTCGCCGGGGAGAAAGAAAATCAATTGTTTTCCATTGCCGGGTGTTCTAGGAGCCGCAGAGGAGACCCCGGGGGGTCAAGGAATTGAGAGCGGAGACTGTGCAGGAGCCGGGAGCAGCGACATAGGCAGGGCTGAAGGTGCAGGGTGGGCACGGGCTGGGAGGGGGCCCAGCCCGGGGGTCCCGCAGAGCCTCCCTGCTCTAGAGCCGCAGCTGCGAGAGCGGGGCAGCTGCCGGGATTGGTGTGCCAGGGACGGGCCGCAGGTGGGGGTTCCAAGGGGCTCGGCTGGAGCAGCTTTTTGTCCCGGGGCATTGGGGGCATTCCCGCGGGGTTGGGGTCCCTGGGAAGGCGCAGCAGGACAGGGTGGAAGTGGCTGGTTTGTGGATTTGTTGTTGGGATGTTTTGTTGGCTCCCCCGGGCGGGCTGTGGGAGCAGCCGGGCGGGCCCGGAGCCGCCCCTCGGGCCGGGAGCCCCCGGACAGAGCTCTGTGCTCGGGGCCGAGGCCCGGGCGGCCCGGGGAGCGCTCGGCGGCCCCTGGGCCCCCGGCGCAGGCGGGTCCGTGTGGCCGGCTCGGCCCAGCTGTGTCCGCAGCGGGCTCCGAGGGGAGCGGCCCGGCCCGGCCCGGCCGTGGCCGTGCGGGGCCTGCCGGAGCTCGCGGGGCTAGGCTGGGCCGGGCAAAGGCTGAGGGAGTGCGGGGGAAGCGTTAGCACAGAGGCCCCGGGCTCGCCGTGTCCCTCTGGCCACGCAGCCGGGCTCGGGGACCGCCTCACTCAGAGCCAGCCCCGGCTGCGGGGGTACCCGGGGCTCCCTGGGCTGGGGGCGGCGGCGGCTGCCGGAGCTCTGTGCCCGGGGCTGGGCGCGGCTGCCCAGGCAGCGGAGAATGCAAGGATCCCCCGTGCTGGGACTGCCTCTGCCCGGGCCAGGGGCTCTGCTGTCATACCAGAGGCACGTGGGGATCGCCCGGGACCGGCAGGGCTGGCAGGGAAGCCAGCAATGGCGGGAGCAGAAACGGGAAATGCGAGAGCTGGGGGTGCTGCAGAACCCTGGAGGTGTTGGCAGCATGGACAGGGGGGAGCCATGGCTACCCCAGGACCCTGAAACAGGGACAACAGACATTGCTGGCCCCTGGGATAGCTGTGATGCCAAAGTGGTGAGCCCAGAGAAGGGAAAACTGTGGGATTGCCAGGAGCCCCAGCAGCCCAGAGAGGGTGTCTTGGTTTGGAAAGACAGGTGCCTGCTAAGGATGGCAGGAGCCTCCCCTGAAATGGAGAATGACACCCTCCTCACCCCTCCGAATTGCTATGAATTTTACTTGTAGGGGCTCTCAGGCAAAAGATATGGGAGCAGGAAATAACAGTTCTTTAATAGGGAAGGGGAAAAAAATTAAAAGGATAAAATAGAATGCAATACACTAGAACAACACTGACAGAGTCAGAACTCAACCTGACACCCTGTTGGCCAGGGTGTTGGTAGCAGTCCAATTGGAAATGTGGCTGCAGTCTTCCTGAAGTGTCAGGTGTGGTTCTTTTGAGGCAGGGGGGTCCTGTACAAAAGGGTGTATTCTTCCTCTGCAGATCCGTGGAAGAAGAAGCAGCTGCTGTTCCTCTGGGAAATCCAGTGGGAAGCCGTGCTGGTGTTTAAGAACCTCTGGATTATATCTGGGTAGAAATACTTGGCTCCTCCCTCTGGGCAGAATTTCTCACAATGGGATGTTATAGTTCTTATCAGTCATGCAGTGACATTCAATGGCCTGGTATCAGCAGATGTCCCCTGCCGAGGGAGAGTGAGTGTGATCACTCAGAGAGAGAGATAAGGAAAACTGCTCACCTGACAAAGGACAACTGCCATACAGATGGTAATAGAATACGCCTTGCCTTGCAATCTGGAACATTATCCACCCCTTATTCTCTTTCCATCTGCATCACAATGAAACCTTACACACAGTTCTCACTTAAGACCAGATTTCCCTGTGGTACACAATGGCTTTCTCTATCTTTCTGCATTACCAACCAAGTGTAACCAGGTCCTTGAGCAAAAAAAATTCCACAGATGTGTTTGTCTTTGCCTGAGGTGGGAGTAATCTAAACACTTTTAAAATACCTTTCATGTGTACAACAGGGACTTTATCTTCATCCACTGTGTGCAGGGGTTCAGACTGGGCAGGACCAGCTCAATTGATGGACCCTTGGGTGTTGACCATCCAGGTGGCCTTTGCTAAGTTCATTTCACAATTTCTAAAAGTCCCCCCGCCAAGTGCCTTCAGGGTAGTCTTGAGAAGTCCATTGCACCGTTCAACTTTCCCGGCAGCTGGTGCATGATAGGGGATATGATATATCCATTCAATACCATGTTCCCCGGCCCAGGTGTTTATAAGGCCATTCTTGAAGTGGGTCCCATTGTCCGACTCGGTTCTCTCAGGGGTTCCAGGTCTCCACAGGACTTGCTTTTCAAGGCCCAGGATGGTGTTCCACGCAGTGGCATGAGACACAGGGTAGGTCCCCAACCACCCAGTGGTGGCTTCTACCATGGTCAGCATTTGGTCCTTGCCTTGGCATGTCTGGGGCAGTGTGATGTAGTCAATCTGCCAGGCCTCCCCATACCTGTACTTGGACCATCGCCCACCATACCATAGGGGTTTCGCTCACTTGGCCTGTTTGATGGCAGCACATGTCTCACAGTCATGGATAACCTGAGAAATCCTGTCCATGGTTAGATCTGCCCCTCAGTCTCATGCCCACTTATAGGTGGCATCTCATCCCTGATGACCTGAGGCATCATGGGCCCATCGAGCTATGAACAACTCTCCCTTATGTTGCCAATCTGAGTCTGTCTTTGACACCTCTATTTTTGCTGTCTGATTTACCTGTTCATTGTTTTGATGTTCCTCATTAGCCCAACTCCTGGGGACATGGGCATCTACCTGGCGGACTTTTACAGGTAGCTTCTCCAACTGAGTGGCAATGTCTTTCCATTCATCAGCAGCCCAAATTAGTTTTTCCCCTATGCTGCCAGTTAGCCTTATTCCACCTTTCCAGCCAGCCCCACAGAGCATTGGCTACCATCCAGGAATCAGTGTAAAGGTAGAGCTTTGGCCATTTCTCTCTCTCAGCAATGTCCAGGGCCAGGTGAACAGCTTTGAGTTCAGCAAGTTGACTTGATCTACCTTCTCCTTTGGTAGCTTGAGCGACCTGTCGTGTGGGGCTCCATACAGCTGCTTTCCACTTCTGGTTCATCCCTACGATGCGACAGGAACCGTCCGTGAAAAGGCCACAGCATGTTTCCTCTGCTGGTAGATGGTTTTATGGTGGAGCTTCTTCAGCATGTGTCACTTGCTCTTGTTCCTCTTCATCAGCGAGACCAACGTCTTCACCTTCTAGCCAGTTTGTAATTATCTCCAAAATCCCAGGGCGGTTCAGGTTTCCAATACGGGCACGCTGTGTGATCAGAGCAATCCATTTACTCCATGTAGCATCAGTGGTGTGGTGGGTGGTGGGAGCCTTTCCTTTGAACATCCCCCCCAGCACTGGTAGTCAGGGTGCCAAAGGGAGTTGTGCTTCTGTGCCAGTCACCTCTGAGGTGTCTTGAACTCCTTCATAGGCAGCTAAGATTTCCTTTTCTGTGGGAGTGTTGTTGGCTTCAGACGCTCTGTAGCTTTGACTCCATAATCCCTGTGGTCGGCCTCGAGTCTTCCCAGGCACCTTCTGCCAAAGGCTCCAGGACAAACCGTTGTTCTCGGCTGCAGAGTAGGGCCCGTTCTTCACCTCTGGTCTTATCTGACTGGGCCATGGGCAACTGCATGAGCGATCTCCTGCTTGATCTGGGCAAAAGCTTGCTGCTGCTTAGGGCCCCAGTGGAAATCATTCTTCTTGCGGGTGACCAGGTAAAGAGGGCTTACAATCTGATTGTACTCGGAAATGTGCATTATCCAAAAACCTATGGCACTTAGTAAAGCTTGTGTTTCCTTCTTTCTAGTTTGTGGAGACATCACAGTGATCTTGTTGATGACCTCAGTGGGAATCTGACAATGTCCATCTTGCCACTTTACTTCCAGGAACTGGATCTCTCAGGCAGGTCTCTTGACTTTGTTCTTCTTGATGGCACAACTAGCTTCTTGCAGAATCTGGATTATTTTCTTTCCTTTCTCAAATACTTCCACTGCTGTGTTCTCCCACGTAATGATGTCATCAATGTATTGCAGATGTTCTGGAGCCTCACCCTTTTCCAGCGCAGTCTGGATCAGTCCATGGGAGATGATGGGGCTGTGCTTCCACCCCTGGGGCAGTCGGTTCCAAGTATACTGCATGCCCGTCCAGGTGAAGGCAAACTGAGGCCTGCATTCTGCTGCTAGAGGAATGGAGAAAAACGCATTAGCAATGTCAATAGTGGCATACCACTTAGCTGCCTTGGAATCCAGATCGTACTGGAGTGCCAGCATGTCCAGCACAGCAGCACTCAGCCATGGAGTCACTTCATTCAAGGCACAATAGTCCACAGGCAATCTCTATTCTCTGTTAGACTTGTGCACAGGCCTGATGGAACTGTTAAAAAGTGAGTGGGTTTTGCTGACCAACCCTTCGCTTTCCAGCTTTCAGATCATTTTGAGGATGGGGATCACAGCATCTCGATTAGTCCGATACTGCCGGCGGTGCACCGTCAAGGTGGCAATTGGTACTCGTTGTTCTTCCACCTTCAGGAGACCTACTGTAGATGGGTTTTCTGATAGTCCAGGCAAAGTGTTCAGCTGCTTAATGTTTTCTGCCTCCACAGCAGCTATGCCAAATGCCCATCTGAGTCCTTTTGGGTCTTTGTGATAGCCATTCTGGAGAAATGCCCGGAATACATGGAGCCTCTAGGCCAGTCACAATAGGATGTTTCTTCTAGTCTTTCCTAGTCAGGCTCATCTCGGCTTCCAACAGGGTCAATTGCTGTGATCCTGCTGGCACCCCGGCTATGGAAACAGGTTCTGCCCCCACATGTCCCGATGGTATCAGGGTACACTGCGCACCAGTATCAACTAAAGCATCATGCTTTTGTGGTTCTCATGTGCCAGGCCATCGGATCCACACCGTCCAGAAGATCTGTTTTTTCCGTGCCTCTCCCTGGCTAGAGGCAGGGCCCCTCTAACCCTGGTTATTATTTCTTTTTCTGGGCATACATGGTAGAGGTACCTTCAAGGGGATGTGACAGATCATACTCAGCAGCTTGGTCATGGGAGGTTGAGGCTTCCTTCACTTTACTGGAGTTCTCTCGATTAGTGTTTCCCTCTTTGAGTTGACACACCCGTTCTGCCAGGACAGAAGTGGGTTTTCCATCTCACCTTCCCATGTCTTCCCCATGGTCCCGCAGAAAGAACCACAGGTCAGCCCGTGGGATGTACCCTCTCTCTCTAGCTGGGGAACGCTGGGCTCTGAATCTGGGGCCTGTGACTTGCACTGGTGCAATATGGGAATTGTTCCTCCTCACCTCCTCCTTCATCTCCTCTCTGAGTTCTTGGACCATGGCAGAGACATGAGCTTATATCAGGCCATTGATCATACTTGCATAATTTCTAAGCTTGTTAGCAACAGAACCCACTGTCTCTCGGTTGGTATCGGCATTAATTGTTGCAATAAAAGTGGTGTATTGAGATGGCCCTAGATTTGCCAGACACCACAACATTTGCCCTGTGCACCTGACCTGGTCGGGGTCATTATCATGCTGTCATCCCTCCCAAAGAGTACCTCCAATACTGCCACTTCTCTCAGCTGTTGGATTGCTTCCTCCCCCCTCAGAGGGTCTTCCAGAACATTCTATGGTTTCTGCTCCTGCATTCTCTCCCTGTTTACAAACCTCTCTCTGGCACTCATTAAAAGCCCCTCCTGGAGGGAAAGGGACCCTGGCTCCCTTACAAAAATCTGATTGATACCTGAGTCCTGGGTCAAGAGTCCCAAATTCCTTGCCTCACCACCATGCAGTTGCACACCTGTACCCATAAGGTCCTATACTCGAATTAGCCAGGTTGTATAAGCCTCACCACCCTATCGTACAATGACTTTGTGCAGATCATGGAGACTTTTGTACATCAGGGACTCAGTGATGATCTCAACTGTTGTCTCTCCTGCGGGTTGTGAGGGCCCTCCTTTCTCATCCTCATCTGGGTGCTCTGGCTTCATCTTAGATCTCCTTGTTCCCACTGGGGCAACTGCTGCTGGCTGTGATTGCCTTTGCAGTTCAGCTGGAACCTGGAGGGTTGTAATATCTGTGGGTTCCACTGCTGCACCATTAGACTCTCCCTCTTTGAGGCAGGGGAAGGGTTTTTCACCAGCTGGGGAAATGTACTCCTTCAGCATCTGGCCCATCTCTTTCACTAGAATGCCCACCCAGCCGGGGTGGTTCATTTCTGAGATGGGCTGTGGGGCAGGGTCAGGCTCTGGGGCAGCAGCATCCCTAGGCTCTGGGGTAGGTGTCAGCGTGGTTATCCAGGTTAACCTTCCCTTATCTCTGAATGCTAAATGTAACAGGCCTATCACCAACACCAACCACTGTATGGTATCATTAGCATTTAGAGTGGATCTGAACCCTTTGAAAACTAGTGGGGCAGACCCAAAGAGCTGGGTGAAGGGCTGGGATAAAATTTTCCCCTGGTGTCATTTCCTCACAGCAAGTACCATTATTAAAGTAACCCCAAAAACATACACTTATTGTCTGATAGCTCTGAATCCATGTGCCTGCCTTCCAGAGGAAATTAAAAATCCATTAATTCCTCACCTTATTAAGCCATAAAGAAAACTGGATAATAGCCGCATTAGCCTTAGTTATGGTTACCCTGTGTTCCCAGGGATGGCCAGGCTGCTCCTGATGGGGCAGAAGGAAGAGCTCCAGGCCCTCTGTGAGGGTGAGTGAGGGCAGTGGGCTGTCAGTGGAGGCTGGCCAGGCAAGTTGCAACGCCTGAGCAGGGAGCTGCAATCCCTGCCCCGGCTGCAGTGGGCTTCGCTCCTTGTGTGGACGAAGGGTGGCATGGGTAGAACACACAGAGATTTCAGGGATGCGGGCAGGGGAATTCATTGCCAGCACTTTGCAGCTGATCCCCTTGGCCCCTCCTCTCTTGTGGCCATGGCAAGATCTAGGTGGGATGGCTCTGACAGAAAGGTCTTGGATTCCTGCACATCCAGGTTCTGACTGTGGCTCTGTTCCTCTCTCTTTCAGCCCTTCAAGGCCTGAGTGAAGACAATAGCCCCTCCTGCATAAGCATATTTGTTCAGGTGATGTTCGAGGGAAGAGCAGCAGAACTACTTTCATCTGCTGGCTCAGAAGAACCAGTGTCTCTTTAAGACCTCCAGATCCCTTGGAAGGTGAGACCACCTGGAGACCAGAGGAGACCAGCTGGAGTTCCAGGCACAGCTGATGACTGGCACTGCTGAGCCTGTGGGAAGCTCCCATAGATCCTGCCTTCTCTCTTGCTGTTGACAGCTCCCTCCCTCCAGCCCTCAGAACCTGCCCATCCCCTTTCTTCCCTCCCAGCTCATCCCTTTGCTTCACCTTCCATTAATAAACAGTTTGGCTTCTTTGCTTTACCTGCATCTCTGTGGAGCTGGAGCGATGCAAATCTGGAGCCCTGGAACACACAGGCCCCTCCTGCCATTCTCTTCCATGCCGTGTTTTGTGCACAGACACAAAGGAATGAGGGCAGATCAGGCTGGAAAGGTCCCTGTGCTGAAGATCCAGTTCCACAACACTGTGGAGTTACAGATCTTGCTGAGCACCCTGGAGCCCCTGGATTTTGGAAGAGCAAACCTGAGGATGCTCTGAACCCAGCTGTGAGGGATTCCATGGCAAGCGTCTATGGAGGGCAAAGGAGCTTGGAATGCTGGAAGGTTTCAAGAACAGCTTCCTGAAAGCACAGCAGTGCTCCATCCCTGCGCAGGATCAGGAAGAGGGCAGAACCAGAGACCATCTGGGCTTAACAGAGAGCTTTGGGTGTACCTAAGGGCAAATGAAACAGCAGCACGGTGCCTGAGACTCAAAGGTGCAACTTATAGTGGCGCCCTGGAAAATGCTAAGATAAACTCTGAGATGTTAAGCCTTGTGTTTTACCTGCGTAAGTAGTATAATTGCTAGCTGAAATGATTGTTTAGTGATTAAAATAATTATTGTATAATCATAAGAACAACAATGAGAAACTGTATGTTCCTATTCTAAGGTGGCTGTGCTTGGCTGAAATCTATGTATAGTATAGAACAATGTAAGTTTAATAATTAACATGAAAGTTATAGAACGATAGAATATAAAAGCATATCCATCCCAAACCTATGTCGGAGTCAGATTTGGGTCTTTACCCCTGACACCCAGAGCTCTTCAAAAAAAGCACCTGCATATATCATTTCTCGTGATTATGTGTTCCTGAACGCTAACATTTTGGCGACCCAGATGGGACCCTGTGAGTGCTGCTGGGCGAGTTCGCGACTTGATCACGCTCCAGCCGGCACCGAGGGATTCTCGGGGAGCCCATCGGCCGTGACCGCCTCTGCCGCTCACAACATCCCCAGGAGAGAGGTAAGGTGCTTTTATTTTGGTTTGGGTGTCTGCCAGTAAGACGCAGCGAAAGCTACGCTTGGTTGGGCTAAGGAATTCCTGTGGTATTGCCTAGGCGCCATCCGTAAGACAATCGCGAAAGCGTTGCTGGTTCAGCATTTGGTATTCTGGATGGAGAAACTCAAAGGAATTTTGGGCAGCAATGCCTCTATTCCACAAACTTCTCCTTTGGGGTGCTTATTAGCACATTGGAAACAGGGTAATTTTGGGGAAGAATTACGTAAAGCTAAGTTGATTGATTATTGTAATACATGGTGGCCAGAATATATCTTGGAGAATGGCGAAAAATAGCCAAAATACGGCACTTTGCAATATAGCACCATTTCACAGTTAATGTCATTTTGTAAGAAAGAAGGAAAATGGGATGAGGTTCCGTATGTTGATTTGTTTTTTTATTTACGGGAAAAGCCAGAATGGCAAGATGAATGTGGATTAATGGTGGTTAGAGCGTCTGCAAGTAATAAGTGCAGGGTTTGCGAGGAACGTTGTCTAAAACACTTGGCGTTGAAAGAAAGTCTGAGCAGGGAAAATTATGCAGATATTGATTTACAGGTAGCTCCAATAAGACCAAGGGAGCCCAGCCCTACGCCACCTGTTTCATGTGTCCCTATCCCACTGCCTTTCCATACCTCACCTGATCCTGAACCTGTCTCATCTAGTACACCTTTCTCTCTTTTTTCTCCTCTCCCATCGTCACCTGATCCCTCTTCCTCGGATGATGAGCAAAACCTAACTGTGATAGAAAGGAGGGGGAGAGATGCAAGTGAAAAAAATAGCAATGGTAATGAATCAGTAACCCCGGTAGCCCACAGAACCCAAAGCCAGTCGGAGCTTGCCCTGGTTGTGGAAAGAAAAGACGTAGGCAGATAAAAACGGACTGTGATTGCCCCCTTGCGACAAGGTGTAAGAGCAGAAGGGCCAGTGTATGTAAAAGTGCCCTTTTCTCCTGCAGATTTAATTATTTAGAAACAGTCAGCTGGAACTTATAGAGAAAACCCTGATAAGGTGGCACGGGTAGTAAAAATGATCATGAAAACTCAGAATCCTGACTAGGATGATATACAAGTAATATTAGATACATTGATGGACTCCACGGAGAAAAAGATGGTACTTAAAGCAGCCAAAGAAAGGGCAAGGGAAGATATCAGAAACGGGCTCATAACAGGAAATTTAGATCTCAATTTCCCAACTGAGGATCCAAAATGGGATCCTAATTTACTTTGTGATATGAGGAAACTACGGAAATACCAGGAGTAGATCCAAATAGGAGTTCAGAATGCTGTGCCCAAAACCATAAATTGGTCTAAACTATATGGGGTTCGGCAGGAAAAGAAAGAATCTCCCACTGCATTTTTGGAGACGCTTAAGGAGGCAGCAAGGAAATATACAGATCTCCAAATAGACACAGAACAAGCAAAGGTTCAGCTCGCTCTCATATTCTTGAGACAATCACAAAATGATATTCGGAAGAAATTGTAAAAATTAGAAGAGGAGGAATTAAAGAATCTGGATAAGCTACTTGAGGTAGCCTGGAAGGTATATAATAATAGCGAAAGAGAAACTAGTAAAAGGCAACAGCAAAATCTTTTGGCAGTGATACAAGGAAAAGGTAACTCAAACTTCAGGGGATGTGGCAGAGGTATGCATAGTAGAGGACCAATTGTGCAAGGGTTAAGCCTAAATCAATGTGTGTGTATTGCAAGCGAGAGGGGCATTAGAAGAGAGAGTGCCCAAACAAGCCAAACAACCGGTTTCACCAGGGCAATCAGTTCCAGCAGGAAAACATTGCCAAGGCAATGATGTTAGGTGAATATAACAGCTGACTAGACGTGGAACCCGTAAAACAGGTTAAAGAACCTGTCATAACTATACAGCTAAGGCATAAGGAAGTCAAATTTCTAGTGGATACTGGAGCTACCTACTCTGTGCTGAATGATCTACAAGGAAAAATTGGAAATAAGCAAACAACAATAGTTGGGGCTACAGGGAAGGAGGAAAATCGGCCATCCTTGCAACCCCTAGATTTGTGCTTTGAGAACAAGACTTTAAAGCATGAATTCCTATATGTACCTGAGTGTCCAATTCCGCTTTTAGGGAAGGATCTGCTAGCGAAACTTGATGCGGTAATAGCCTTTGAAAACGGGGAACTTGTAATGAAAATACCTGAATCAAAGACGGGACAGATTTTAATGATCAAAGAAAAACCAGTTCTTTCTATCCCTAGGGAGGTAGATGATGCAGTGCTTCCTTCTGTATGGAAAATGGATATACCAGGGAAATCTAAATTAGCACAACCAGTGCATGTAGAGTTAAAGGAAGGGGCAAGGGCTGTACAAATCAAACAGTATCCCATAAAACCAGAAGCACGGCAAGGAATAGTAAAGATTATTAAGAAATTCTTGAAGTACCAAATTTTAGAAGAATGTGAATCAGAATTTAAAACACCAATATTTCCAGTAAAGAAACCAAATGGAGAATATAGATTAGTGCAGGATTTGAGAGCAATAAATAAAATAACAAAAGACATTTATCCAGTGGTAACAAATCCCTACACATTGCTAACATCCGTAAAAGAGATATATAAATGGTTTACTGTAATTGATTTAAAAGATGCCTTTTTCTGCATCCCCCTTGACAAAGAAAGTAGGAAACTGTTTGCCTTTGAGTGAGAATACCCAAGGAACAGAAGAAAGACCCAGCTCACCTGGACGCGATTACCACAAAGATTTAAGAACAGTCCGACCTTATTTGGAAACCAACTGGCAAAGGAGCTGGAAATTTGGACCGAAAATGGGCAAGTACCAAGAGACCAATACCTATTGTTGCAGTATGTTGATGATATACCAATAGCTACAGAAGAAAAAGCAACCTGTATAAAATAACCATTGAGATTTTAAATTCACTGGGAATGGGAGGTTACAAAGTATCCAGAGAAAAGGCACAAATTGCCCAACAGACTGTGATCTACCTGGGCTGTGAAATTTCACAAGGGCAACGAAAACTAAGTACTAACCAACGTATCCAAGCTATTTGTGCTATTCCAGAGCCCCAGAACTTACATGAGCTGCCAGTCTTCCTCGGGATGGCAGGATGGTGTCGCTTGTGGACCATGGACTGTGGAGTGATTGCGAAACCCCTGTACGAAGCTCAGAAGACTCAGCCATTACCTGGGGCAAGCCACAGAAGGAAGCCTTCCTAAAACTAAAAAAGGCACTGACGACTGCTCCAGCATTAGGGTTACCCAATCTGTCTAAAGATTTTCAGCTGTTTGTACATGAAAGGCTACGCCTAGCACTAGGAGTCCTGACCCAACGTCTGGGAAGTTAGAAAAAGCCGGTGGGCTACTTTTCCAAACAACTTGACAACATAAGTGCGGGGTGGCCTCCATGTCTGCGGGCAGTTGCAGCCACCGTGATGCTGATACAAGAAGCCAGGAGGCTTACTATGGGAAGACACATAGATGTCTATGTACCACACATGGTAACCACTGTCTTAGAACAAAAGGGGGGCCATTGGCCATCTCCAAGCAGGATGATAAAATTCCAGGTAGTCCTGACTGAGCAGGATGATGTCACATTAAAAACAACTAACCTTTTGAATCCAGCTTTGTTCCTAGGTACCACAACTGAAGAAGGCTCATTGGAACACGACTGTGTAGAGGTAATAGAGTACACCTATTCAGCAAGAGAAGACTTGAAAGACGTCCCGCTAGAGCAGCCAGAGTGGGAGCTATTGACAGATGGAAGCAGCTTCGTGGAAAACGGAACCAGATACGCTGGATATGCGAAAACAACAGTCAGCACAGTAGTGGAAGCAAAGGCATTACCACCAAATACATCTGCCCAGAAGGCAGAACTGGTTGCTCTAACCAGAGCACTAGAATTAAGTGAAGGGAAACAGGTAAATATATGGACTGACTCAAAATATGCTTCTGGGGTGGTGCATGTACACAGAGCACTGTGGAAAGAAAGGGGATTATTGTCTTCTCGAGGTACACACATTAAACACCAAGATGCAGTCCTGCAATTGATAAAAGCAGTACAAAAACCTGAGCAAGTGGCAATTATACGTTGTAAAGCACACCAATCAGGAAACTCCAAAATCTGTGAAGGAAATCGAAAGGCAGACTGGGCAGCCTGACAAGTTGCTCGAGAGGTGCAAACAACAATGGCATAGATACCTTCAAAGCTCAATATATCCCAATTTAATCTGCCTCCAAATCCAAGATATTCAGTAGAAGATGAGAGACTGGCACGTTTACTAAATGCACAGAAGAACTCGGAAGGATGGTATATGACTGCACAAGGACAAATAGTGGTACCCCCCTTGATAATGAGAGAAGTTCTGCAAATTAAACATAATGAATGTCATTGGGGTGCAGAGGCATTGGTAAATTTGCTAAAGCAGAATTTAATTTCGGTGCGGATGTTAACAATGGCAAAATCAGTCATGTCAAAATGTGATATCTGCTTGAAAAAAAAAAAAAAACCCAGTGGCTAGGCGACAGGCACAGCTAGGAAGAATTCAGATAGGAACAGAGCCAGGAGATTATTGGCAGGTAGATTTTGTAGAATTGCCAAGAACTCGAGGGTACAAATACCTGTCAGTAGGGGTTGACACATTTTCTGGTTGGCCAGAAGCCCTTCCCTGTCGCACAAACCAAGCAAAGGAAACAGTTAAGTGGTTACTACAGGAAATTATTCCCAGTTTTGGGGTACCCCTAGGGATATCATCAGATAGGGGGCCCCATTTCATAGCTACAGTAGTAAAAGAAGTAAGTAGATTGCTGGGGATAACTTGGGACCTCCACACACCGTGGAGACCCCAGTCAAATGGACAGGTAGAGAGGATGAATCAGACACTAACGAGGCAAATCAGTAAAATATGCCAAGAAGCCAAGCTGCAGTGGCCCCAGGCTTTGCCAATAGCACTGTTGAGGATTAGGATAAAACCTAGGAGCGGGATGTCAGTCAGTCCTTATGAGATATTGTATGGGAAGCCATATGAATCTCCTGAGCCTAACCCTAATGTACGCGTTACAGGAAAGCAGGAAGTGTACAATTATGTTCTGTCTCTTGGGAAAACTTTAGCTCGGCTCCGGAGCATCCTCGTGCGGAATAGACCAATAACTCTCGAGAACCCAGTTCATAACATACTTCCAGGAGACGAGGTGTACATTAAAAACTGGAACGAAGAACCACTGAAAGAAAAGTGGAGTGGACCCTATCAGGTACTGCTGACCACCTTTACAGCAGTGAAAGCAGCCGGTGTGGACCCCAGGATTCAATATACCCGAGTGAAGAAAGTCCATCCTGGATCACAGACTGTGTAAACTGTGGAAACATGACTGCAGATATGATGTGTTTAATTACTTTGAGAATGCTATTAGTAATTGTGCTATTATGGTCATTGACGTCTTTGAGATGTGGGATGCAAAAAGATCAACTAACCACTCTTCATTCTAGAATGAAGAGAGAGGCAGAAACACAGGTGATAAAAATTTGTAATGCAGTTTGAGCTGAGAATGTAATGATTGGATTAGTCAAAGATTTTGCCAAAATACAAAACACCAGTAGAATAACTGCCTGTCTGCCAATACCAAAGGCAGCAGGAGATCCAGTAAATTGAGGAATTATAACATCAAAACTACCTGAAATACAAAAGAACAAAACAATTGCATGCAAACAGGTACTCGAACCGAGACAGGTGGTCAAGGAAACTTGGGAGAAAGTATAAACATGGATAAGACCTATGAGCCAGAAAGACTGTATTCTAAGTGATGGCATACTAGGAACCCCTTTGGGACAGTCGGGAGGCACCACACAATGGCAATGCTATTTGCCACACTATAAAAAGATCATAGAAAATGTTACAGAAACTACTCTGGTATGGAAGTGTGAGGCCGAGGGCCAGAAAGATCAGATAGAGCCTTGGGACAGTGCGTGGTCTGTGAGTATACTTCAAAAATTCCAATATATGGCAAACACCGCTTGATGTATTAAGTGGGAAGGCTCTGAGAATGAAACAGATCCAGCAGTAACGTACACTGCCACTAGTAGCAGAACGCAGGCCGACAAAGTAAGTTGGTGGGCATGCAATAAAACTTATGACTGCACTTCTGATAATGGAGAGATAAAACAGATGCCACCCCTGGTAATAGCCCTACAGATTGGTTGTGCTTGCAGAGGGATCAAACGTAAACAAGGCAAAATGAATTATAAAGTGATTATAGGATGTACCAGGAGTACAATTAAAAGTCCAGGACAATTTGTATGGGCAACAAGCGATTGTACCTGGACAACACATCTGCCGGTAGATGGGAAAGTAAGGGAAATTACTTTGGGCCTCCCAACCTTATGTCCAATTTGGAAAAAGTCCCCATTTAATGGAAAACATGAACTTCTGCAGATAAGAGCAAGACGAGAAGTTCTAGACAACAGAAATCCAGATGACACTTGGCAAGAACCCTCTAGTGGAGTGAAACTTGGGTGGGCCCTAGAGTCTTTACTCGGTCCTATAGCAAACTATCAGAATAGAGAGATGCTGTACAAACTTACAGGTCAGGTGGATAGACTAGCAAGAGTCACCTGGGAAAGATTTAAAGAATTAAATGTACAATTACAAGCCACTACAAAAATGACTTTGCAAAATCGATTAGCCTTAGATTTGTTACTCCTGAAGGAGCATGGAGTATGTGGATTTTTAAAGGGACGAGTTGATCATTGCTGCGTTCACATCCCAAATGTAACTGCAGATGTAGAATATGACATCAATCAGTTGAAACAAATAGAGCGTGAGGCACAAGAAGAGCAAAAGGATTTGACTACAAGCTGGTTAGGAAAAATCTTTAAAGGGTTAGGGTGGAATGTGAGTTCATGGATTAAATCTATCATTGAGAGTGTGATAATCTTACTAATTGTATTCTTAGCGATTTGGTTAGTTTACAGCATCTTAAGGAGAGAAATACAGAAGAAAACGTCCTGGAACCAGAAAATAATAAAGGCACTGACACGAGATCCACGCCCACTATCTTCTGGTTCTCCAGTTTGTGATAGCATCCACAACAACTTTTTCATCAACTCTGGATTTGAAGAACATCAAGCATAAATTGAGAAGTAAAGGACTGTATCAAAGTCAAAACATTTACACCTATAGTGAAGAGAAAATGCTTTCAAAGCGGGGATAATGATAGTGGCGTCCTGGAAAATGCTAAGATAAACTCTGAAATGTTAAGCCTTGTGTTTTACCTGCATAAGTAGTATAATTGCTAGCTGTGATGATTGTTTAGTAATTAAAATAATTATTGTATAATCATAAGAACAACAATGAGAAACTGTATGTTCCTATTCTGAGGTGGCTATGCTTGGCTGCAATCTATATATACTATAGATCGATGTAAATTTAATAATTAACATGAAAGTTATATAGCAATAGACTATAAAAGCATATCCATCCCGAACCTGTCGGAGTCAGATTTGGGTTTGTACCCCTGACACCCAGAGCTCTTCAATAAAAGCACCTGCATATAATCATTTCTCGTGATTATGTGTTCCTGAACGCTAACAGTATGGAGACACAGGCGCTCTCCCACCTTGAGAGGGTGTCAGGAATCCCTTTCTGAGCTTGACACCCTTGGAGAGTGGGAACAAGGAGGTTCCTTGCTGCAGGAGACTGTGTGGGTTTTGGAAACACACCAGACCTGGAGAAGGCTCCTTCTCCAACCCCTCAGCACCTGGCAATTCCACATCTTTATTTGTATGACTTTCTTGTCAGGGCAGTAAGAGGGGAGAGAGGGGCCTCCTTGGGGCAGGGATAGGAGGCAGAGATACCAAAAGCAGGAGTCCCAAAGGGATCTGGGCAGATCAGGATCCAATGGCTGCAGTAGATGTGCCATTCCTAAATGCAGTTTGGGAGAGCCATGGCTGTGTTGCTCTGTAAGCTCTGAGGTATCTGATGGTGGGAGATGCTCAGGTTTGTCCTGTTTGCATTCCCAGTTCCTGCAGAGCCGCTGTTAAACAGTGCCAGGGGATGCTCCTGGCACTGACCCTGGCATGGCTCAGGGCTCAGCTTTCCTCCATCAATCCCACTTCAGAGCTTCACTCTGGGGGGAAGGTGTTAGTGGGTCAGGAGCAGCACAATCCAGAGAATTGGAGGATGGTTTTATGTGGGTAATTCTGGGAATGGGTTTCTCGGGCAGGATGCTGAACACCAGGGATTTCTGCCCTCCTTTCTCAGAAGAGTTTGGGTTTCTTGTGTTAGTGCTGTTCCACAGCTCCCACCATCCCTACTCCTTTCATTGACACTTCCCCAGCTTCCCAGTGTCCTTTCCGAGGGGGAAGAAAGGAACGTCCATGGGAGCACCACTTGGCTGCCTGGGACTCAGCTGCTCCTGGAGTTGCAGCTTGTCCAGCACAGCCGCTCTCAGTGAGGCTGGGACTTGGTTCGGGCCCCACAGTCCCTGTCAGTGGCCACTCCTCACTGGGCTCAAGCGCTGGCTGTGTGGGGCTTCTGAAGGCTCAGCAGGTCTGGCTGAGCACTCCCAGCTCTGCAGCTCCTGACCCATCCCAGGGATGGGGTCCCGCAGACCCGGTCGGTGCCATGTTGCCAAAAGAGCCCTGTTCTGGGGTGGTCATGGCTACCTGCTGTTCCTCTACCCTCAGCAGCCCCACAGCAGAAGGGTCCTCTGGGAGCCCAGGCAAGGAATTCAGCTTTGCAATTCCCTCTGTCTCCACAGCAGCTCTCCCAAAAGTCCTTTGGGCTCCCTGAAATACTGCCTCCTGAGGTGATCCATGCCAGGGAGTCCCAGGGCCTCTGGGCCAGTCCCAGGGGGGTGTTTTTGCCATTCCCAGTCGTGGTCACTTCAGCTTCTGATGTGCTCAGGCCTGAGTGGCAGCCCTCAGCCAGAGCTGGCTTACAGGACAAACCCTGGGCATTGTGTGACTAACATCATCAGTTTTATTGAGCTAGAAATAGATGACCAAGGTGCTTCTGCCAGCTGTTTAACACCAAGCCAGCTGCTTTGGAGACTTTCACATAATCTTGAGTAGTTACCTGTAAGAAATGTATAATTCTAAGAAATTTTCCCAACTGACATGAATAGAGGCTTGTAGGATATTTTAGGGGAAACTCTCCAAGCCAAGGACTAGGCTCTGGCCAAGCCCTGGGCCCTTCTGGTCAGCAAAAGTGCCATGACATCCAGGAGTTTATGTGCTAAAAATATCATGAAGCCACTTTACTTTTCTGATTTGGGCCTATAAAAGCTGGACCCACTTTTGGAGCAAATTCTGAGACCTTACCTACGGGTGGATGCACCACGTAGGATTTTCTCAAGTGCTTGGAAGAGTTCTGAAGGTCCTTGCTGTGAAGTGGGGCAGCCCAGTGACTGCAGACTCTGGATGATGGTAAAGTATTTAGGCAATTGGGGATGTGTCTTTCTCAATCCCTATTCTTTCTCTCCTATAATAATGATTAGGTGCATTACCTTGCTTCTTTTTGCTTGCTGCTAGAGCCAAGCACCTAGTTTTATTGAATGTATAATTTTACTCTTGTGTTGCCTTAACACTCACAGTAAAATAAGACCATTCTTCCCATTGGTTTCTGTGCTCTTTAAAACACCCCTGTCAGCTGGCAGAACAGGTATCAGAACCTGATGAAAGCCAGGCTCTGCTGCAATCTAGCTGGGCCCATGGAATGCAGAGGGCCACTGTCAGTCCATAGAACCCATGGAAGCAAGGCTCAGATGTGAAAAAGGCGTGCACCATGGAGCCCCAGAGACCCTCATAGAGCCTGGGCTGCAGTGTGTCACAGAGGGAGGGACCTCATGGCAGCAGGAGAGCATTGTGAGGCTGTGGAACAATGTGGCACCAAGGTTCCACTGTGACTTGACCGAACCCCCTGGACATGAATGGCCCCAAATGGTGCCCAGAGACACTTCCAAGACAAAGACCAAGGAGGGGGATTTGCTTTATTCAGCGCCGGGTGCGCGGGGATATCTCGTCCTAACAGCACACACAGGCACACAGCAGATTACAATAGATGGTTATACTCTATGCATATTCATGGTTTTTGTTGTAAATGATCAGATCGGCAGTCAAATCTATAAAAAAAAATTTATAAAGATTTATTAGATCGACAACAAAAATAGAATTTTGAAAAACTACCCCAGCTAAGGCAGCGTCAGCCCTGGGAGTCAGTGCTGGGTGAACCTGGATTCATCTGACAGAATGTCAGCGACTTCGATGTGGTTCACTCTGCTTCTTGCAGCCAGCTTATACACCGTTTATTCTGCCTAAGGCAGAAATGTCAGAAAACTTCTGTATGTCTCTTCATATGTATAACTGGGACTATACAGATTCAGACATATACAAAAAGTAGTCTAGAAGTCTAAATGGCTATCTGAGCTTATCGGGATAGCCTTCTTTCACATGTAACAGGGATGTTGCCCAGTTTTGATGCAATCTCTCCAGGTGCAGGTTCTCATGAGTGTCTGACATTCTTGGGAAATTGGTACTCATTGCCCGGGAAGTTAATGGACTCAATGCTATCTGAACGATGTCCAGGAACTACTTGCATAGGCTTCGCTCCTGGCCAGGGTAGTAGAAAACTTGATTTTATCTGGACGACATCTGGGAACTGATTGAATAGAGAAAAACTCTGGTCTCGGCTTATGGTAGTCAGAAGCATATGTTGGATCTTTACAATATTTTATACACTTATATAGCATGAGTTATCTCTATCATATACTACAATCTCTATTTATTTCACCAATTTAATTCATGCTTAAAAAAATTTTATTTCTACTCATCACCATTGAGGGTTCTTCACAAACAGAGTACTTTTATACTATTCAGTATTCCCCTTGTGGGATGCCCTGATATATCACATTACTCATTTCTTCAGTTTTCTGTTTCTCAAACTTTGCCAATGCCTCTGCAGCATTGCTGGCATACTTTCTTTCTCTCAACTGCATGATCTTGGATGCATCGTCTCCGGAAGCTCCCTCTGAATCTATGGGAACTATTGCAATTTGTATTTCCCGGACCACGAAGTGGATCAGTCTGATAAAGCATGGAATCAGACAGGGTAAGAATAGGATCCCGGCTACTGAACAGAGCACAAGAAACATCACTTTGTTCCACCATGTTCCATTGAATAGTTTGTCTTACCATGAGGACTGTAAAATAGAATTCTATTTTTGGACCAGGACATGGGCTACCTTTTTGATTTCGGCTGCTAAACTTCTTATGGTCTCCCCATAATTATCAATCTCGATACGACATTCTGATTTATTGAATTTTACATACACTTCTCCTTCCTTGGCCAGCAAATAGTCTAGTGCTATTCGATTCTGGTACAGAAAAGCCTGTACCTGAGTGTGCTGCCGACTTAGTATATCTAGGGCTTCGGAGGTGTGATTTGAAACAATTTCCATAACTGCTTGCAGTCTAATCAGCTTGTTCAGTAGGTAAATCGGAGTCCTATACCCGTAGCTTCTATCTTGAGCCCACGTGGCCGACCCATAATAATCAATTATTCATGCCGCTGGCACTCTTCTTCTCCCCTAGCTTGTTTACTGCTTATCACCTGTATTATCTTCTTCAGACTCTTCTTCTCCCTTCTCAGGGTCTCGTATAACGGAGCCCCCATGAGATTACTTTTTGTTCTGAGGAGAGTAAAGAAAACTGTTCAGATTATGCCTAAAGTGCAAGACCCCTTTCATCTTGGGGGTAACTCACTGTATGCCTTTTTCCCACATATGTAGTAAATTCTATTTGAGGCTTTCTATTTAATGTTTATACTCTCTGGGTTTCCTCAGAATTCCCTTACACTTTCCAAGGATTGGAAAGGGTTGGCTCTTGGACTTTTGATCCAGCATAACCCTATTCTTTCATCTCATTCACAATTTGTATAATTTTTCAGGCTCTAATACGCCAAAGGAGGGGCTGGGTGCTATGCTTTGCTTTTTGTATCTGAGTTCACCATCAGGGTAGATGCACATGGGGTGTATCTTACCATTTTGGTGTAATCTCTTACCTCCCGAGTGTGCTAATCACTCTTTGATCCAAAACCCACCCCTCGGGTCTCTGTACCAATTTTGAGACCTTTGGACTGTCCCATTTCAAGAGTAGTTCTGGAGCCAAACCTTCCCCTTTCCAAGGCCATTTTTCTGAGGATTTCAGCCCCCCACAAATTTACAAACTCAATTGACAAACTCAATTCTGTTGCGATTTCTTGTATTAAATCAATGAACAGTTTTTTGTCTGGGGAAGGTAACTCCCCATCAGCATATTGTCTTTCCAATACTTCGTACTGTTCGCCGAATGTTTTCAATTGTTCCTGTTCAAATCTGTCTCCTCGATTCTGACTCCCTTTGTTTCATTTCCTGAGTTATTTCTCTCATTTTTCCCTCAGGATCTTCATTATTTTTATTTTTTGCAAAGCAAACCAACCTATCATATTGTAGGCACACCCTGTCATCATTTGCCGGTGCCAGGTCCAATATGAGCGGGTCCTTGTTCAGGGTAATCTTACAGTCAAATTTCATATTCTTCTCCATCCAGTAAATTTTCCCATTTATCATGCGTATTCTCAGCTTTATGTTATCATAACACAAGGGGTTCACTTGGTGATATGGAATGAAGATAGATTCTGTCTTCTCCCCAACCCACATGGTTCGATTACACTGGTTACAAATGGGGATTGACATCTGTTCCATGCTTTGTTTCCTCCTTTGGTATCTGTGACCATTTGACTGTCTATTCTTTAACCCAGCTTCAGGATTGATACACCAAGTCCCAATCTCTAATTCACATAATTTTACCTGAGTGCCATTCTTCCAACAGTACCTGCCAGTTCCTCTGAGACATTCCTCTGGGGCTTGGTATGCCAAGTGTCCCCCGTCCCCTGTGACTGGGACCACCTGAGTGCACTCTCTGCGCTCATCTGTGGAGCTCTCGCTTCCGTCTTTTTTGGGGACTTCAGTGCTCAGACTCTGCATCCTGCACATGACTTAGGCTCAGGCCAATCAGGATTCTCACTAGGTGTACTCTTCTGCCTTTCCCTCCACCCCCTGGGGTGCCACCAGTGGCGAGGAAGAGTATCTTCGTAGCAGCAGGAGTACTCTTCAGGGAAGAGGCCCTCGGACATAGCCGCATACCTCCTCTTAAAGGTGCCCCACTGAGATACCCTGAGTGCATTGGAACTGCACGGGGCCCTGATGGATTTCCAGCACTCCACATCTAAGATTTCTGTTTGAGATCTAAGCTTCCCACGCACCCCGTTTTGAAAAATGCGAAACTACTCCTGAGAATCTAATTCAATGATACTCAAATTGGTGGCTAAGGTCAGGATAGAGTCAGTCAATTCAAGCTCTTCCTCTAAACACTGGGTGCACAGTCCTTTTGGCCTCTGTCCTCTTCTGCAATGAACAACAAAAATCCCCTGACAATATTCACACTTAAAGTGTACAAATGGATAGCATACACACTCTGACAGCATACAACTTATCCGCTTGCTGTTGGTCATTTATGAGGACATTGGAGTCTGATCTTCAAGTCGCCGGGGGAAGAAGTGACCCTCCAATCAGGTGTTTCTTCCTGCTGTTCGACCTTTTTCACCCGAGACGGGTGCGTCCAGCCTTTCTCTGCTGTCTGAATGGCCATGTCTGTTGTCAGGAGCACAAGAAAAGGACCTTCCCAGTGAGGAGAGAGCGGCACCTCTTTCCACACTTTCACAAACACCTTGTCCCCTGGTTGGATTTTGTGAATAGCGAACTCCAGAGGAGCACTCTGTGTCACTATTCTTTGTTTTCAGAGTTCCCATAAGTTTCTGTTGATTGCGACCAGATATGGTTGAATTTGACCATCCTCAAACCTGGGGTGTCCCACCGGCATTCCATGCTTGTATGGCATTCCATATAGCATTTCAAACGGTGAGAGCCCCATCTCTGAACGAGGCGTGGTTTGGATATTAAGCAATGCGAAGGGCAGACACTTCAACCAGGACATCTTTGTTTCCAAGATTAATTTAGATAACTGTGCGTTCAAAGTCTGATTTATTCTTTCCACTTGTCCTGAACTCTGGGGGTGCCACGGAGTGTGGTACTGCCGTCGGATGCCCAGTGCATCGGCCATTTGCTTAATAACCTTTGATGTAAAATGTGTTCCTTGGTCTGAATCAATGCAATTCACTACCCCATATTGGGGCACAATTTCCTCTAACAATTTTCTGGCCACAGTCTGGGCCGTTGCTCGTGAGCTGGGAAAGGCTTCCACCCAATGAGTCAGTTTATCCACAATTGCCAGTACAAATTTGAACCTCCCAACCTTTGGCAATTCTGTGAAATCAACTTGAATTCTTTCAAATGTCAGTACGCAATGGGGCTACTCCCCAGGGCAGCCTTTTTGGCTCTTGATTTGTTTACTTTTTGACAAATCAAACACCCTTGTACCTCTTGTCTTGCCGATTCATAAATTCCCTTGCACCCAAAAAATTTCAGAAATTGCTCTGCCAGGGCTTGTGCCCCCCAGTGCATTTTCTGGCGCAAATTTCGTAAAATTCTTCTGGTAAAACCTCCGGAAACTGATTCCCTCTCATCAGGTAACCTCCACTTACCTTCCTTCAATTCACCTCTGATCTTTTCATAGCATTTGATTTCTTTTTGTGAGAGTGGGGGGGATTGTCTGGGGTTTCTTCCCCTTCGATCTCCGGGGTACTTACCACCATCAATGCCGCAGTTTTGGCCTCCTGATCTGCCAAATTGTTCTCTCTGGTTCGGAACTAATTTCTTGTCTGATGCCCCTTCACATGGACCACTGCAATTTCTTCTGGCCCTCTCAGAGCTTTCAGAATTTGTCGGATCAACTCCCCTTGCATCAGTTCTTTTCCCCTCGTGTTGATCAGCCCCCTCTCTTCCCAAATATTCGCAAACGTGTGAACCACCCTAAAGGCATACCTTGAATCTGTAAAAATTGTTCCCTTTTTCCCTTCCAGTCCTTTCATTGCCCTCAAAACTGTGTACAATTTGCATGCTTGCGCGGACCAGCTTGCATTCAGGGGACTTGCTTCAATCACCTTTCCTGTCTTCCCATCCACGATTTCTTTGCCCTTCAATCACTCTGTTTGATCCATCTACAAACCACTTTTCCCCCTCCTCTAATTCTTCTTCTTGCAAGTCCTCCCTGATCTTGGTTTGCAACTCGACTATCTCCACGCAGTCATGAACCACTTTCTCTGCAGCCTCTCCAAACAGAAACTGCACAGGGTTCTGCGCAGTCATTGTCCTCAATTCCAAGTCCTGCAAGTGAATCAAAATGGCCTCATATTTTAGCAACCTTGCATCAGCAAGCCATTTGTCTGCTTTCTGCTGTACTATGCCCCGCACGTTGTGTGGTGCGAATATTACCAGAGGTGCCCCAAAAGTCACCTTTTTTGCCTCTTCCACTAGCAAAGTCACAGCCAAAATCGCCTGCAAACACGTGGGCCAACCCCTGCTGACCGGGTCCAAAAGCTGGGACCAGTACCCCACAGGTCTCCTGATCCCTGCCCAGTCTTGCGTCAACACCCTGTGTGCTGTGTGATTGCTAGCATCCACAAACAACAGAAAAGGTTTCCTCACATCAGGGAGGCTCAGCACTGGTGCTGCCGTGAGTGCCTCCCTGACTTTCCTGAATTCTTCCTCATCTTTTTGTGTCCATTTGATTCGATCTGTGGTGAGTTTCTCATAGAGAAACTGTAACTTTCAATCCACTGCCGGCAGTATCCCAACAACCCCAAAAGCTGCTGGACTTCCCTTTTTGTCTGTGGGGGTGGCAGTGCAATAATCCCTGCCCAGTTTCTTTTTGCCGTTAGTTAACCAATGTCCCAAGTACTTGACCTCGGGCTCTGGGAACTGCAACTTTGACTTTGAAACCTTCAACCCCCTTTCTCCCAAGAAGTTCAAAAGCTCAATTGTGCTCACCCTTACCTCTCCCTCTCCCCGACCTGCGGCCAACAAATCATCTACATGATGTAGAAGCTTTGTCTTTCCGGTTAGTACAAAATGGCTTAAAACCTGTTCAAGTGCCTGTCTTAAATAAGTTTGGGGAGTCCACGAAGCCTTGAGGCAACGAAGTCCACCTGAGTTGCTGCTTCTTGTTCGTCTCCTGGTCTTTTCACTGAAACAGGAAATAATCGCGGCTGTCCTCAGCAAGAGGGCAGGTCCAGAAAGGGTCTTTTAAGTCAATTACACTGTACCAAGTGTCCTCCAGAGAGAGATTGTTCAGCAATGTGTAAGGGTTTGAAACTGTGGGGAACAAAGTCTTCATCCTCTGATTCACAGCCCGTAAATCCTGCACCAGCCTAAAGGTGCCGTCTGGTTTTCTGACTGCCAGAATTGGGGTGTTATGCCTTGAAATGCATGGCTCCAGTGTGCCTTTCTTTATTAATTCATCAATCACCTGTTTCAAACCCCTCCTCCCTTCCATGGAGAGGGGATATTGTTTGACCCATATGGGGTCTTCTGGTCTTTCAATTTCCACCTGAATTGGTTCTATGTCCAGCCTCTCAGCTTCCCCCAGAACATACTACACCCTCAGGTCTATCTTTTCTTCATCTGGAACAGTGAGGCTATAAAGTCTCACCTAAAGCCAAGATTTCTCCACCGCTAACCCCACTCCCAGAGCAACCATCATGTCTCGCCCCAGCAAGTTGAAGTCCGCTCCCTTTGCCAACAAAATATTACTATTGTGTTTTCTGTTTCCCGTATTTATTTCTACATTTTTTATGATTGGGACCTCAAAAGGATCCCCCTTTTGCCTCAGTTACCATCATGGAGTCATCACTCAGAGAGCATCCCTTTGGTAGCTGTAACACCATTGTCCATTCCACCCCCAAATCTACTATAAACCACATTTCTTCTTGGTAGGGTCCAATTCTTAGTTTTATCAAGGGTTCCCTAGATATTCCGGACCCCAAACTGAAAAGCCTCTGACACCCCTCATCTTCCTGAAACATTGCCTGGTCCTTGGCTCTGTTGGGACAATTCCATTTGATGTGCCCCTTATGTTTGCAGTAAAAACACTCAAAATCCCACTTCTGTTCACCCAAGCCCCTCCCTTGAGACTGACCCGGTTTCTTCGCCAGCGCCTTTTTCGCTGTGTCCTTCCCCTGTTCCTACTTCTGAGCCTCCCTTACTGCCGTCACAAGAACTTTGGCTTGAATTTTCTGTTTTTCCTCATCCTGGCGCATATATGCTTTCTGGGCTCCCCACAGCAGCTCTTGCAACCCCTGCTCCTGCCATCTGTCTATTTTCTCTATCTTTTTCTGAATATCCTCCCAAGATTTCGCCACAAACTGTGTTTTTAACAACACCATCTCCACCAGGGATTCAGGGTCCGTTCCAGAGTACATTCTCAGACCCTTTCGGAGTCTTTCCAACCACTCCATGGGGGTTTCGTCTTTCCCCTGACATTCCTGGAAAACCTTGCTCATGTTCTGCCCTTTAGGTACCACCTCCCTGATACCTTGAATAACCATATTTCCTAAATTTATCATCTTTTGCCTCCCCTCTTCCATCTGGGCTCCACAAGACGGCTTCTGGTTAGGCTACCACTCCTCCCTGGCCGCCCCATTTGGGTTCCATCAACCCATTGGGTTCCCAATCCCTGGTCACAGCTAACCGGATCATGTCTCTCTCCTTGTTGTTAAACAGCGATCTTAAGATTGCTTGGAGGTCCTCACAGGTGTATATGCTGGTTCCCAAAATATCATCCAACCTCTCCGCCACCCCCAAAGGATCATCCATTAATTTTCCCATTTCTTTTTTGAACACCCTTACATCACTGGTGTCAATCGGGGTGTGGACATATTTAATCACTCCTGGAGCTGTCGGTAACTCCTGTAAGGGATAGATACCAGGTTTTTCCTCTTCGTCCTCATTTTCCCCCACGGTCGACCTCCTCGTTCTCTGCCTTGTCCGATGTGCTGGGGGAAAGACGTACCTGGAGATGTCTACCTTTCTTTCCTCGATTTTTGGAGACGCCTGCAGCAGTGGCTGCGCCGCAGCCACATGGCCATGTGGGAAAGCAGATGCCTCCGCCTGCTCCAGTGGTGGTGGCAGTGCAGTCGCCTGGGCTTGTGAGACCCCACCTCGGGAGGCATCCCGGGCACCGCTTGTGCCTGCGCAGGATCGGGCTGTTGCGGGGCCACAAGGTAAGGGGCTAGAAGATTTTCCAATGGTTCCCATTCCCTCCCTGCTTTCGCCACGCGCCGGCGAGCTCGCACTGGGTATAGAACTGAGCAAGCATGCCTCCACATGTCAGGGTATTCAATTTCCTAAGGATCCCGCGGACTGCGGCCGGCCACATGGTCAAACAAAGACTCACAAGTCCAGGTTTCAAACGTGCCGAATATCGGCCAGACCACATATTGTCCGATCTCTCTCCCTCCCCATTTTTCTCTACAAAAATGGATCATTTTCTCCTTGGACTTTCTCACCCTCCACGGGTTCTCGTCCCAGTGTTCCAGCATCCACCCCAGGGAACTATCTATGGGGATTTCTGGTAGACTTCTTTCAGGGACTAGGGAGGGTTTCTCCTGAGTTTTCTTCTGGTGTCTGCTCTTTCCCAACCCCATTTTCTCAAGGAGAGTTACGATTTTTCTTACCTTCTCTCGTTTCACCAGGACGCTTGTCTCAAGTCCTGTCTTTCTCTCCAATGTTGGATTTTCTGGCTCACGAAAAGCCGCTAGCCTGACCAAGTCGGACAGCGAACCACTCTGCTGACTTTTGAGCTGTTTTCCTTACCTGTTTTCTCTGGTTTCAAAAGGTGGATGGGTTCCTGGAATTTTCCAGTCTTATCTCTCCCCTCCTGACCCAAACATGACCGGTTTTTCCCCTAGACTCTCCCCAAGCCCCGGGTCTCATGTGTCTCGAACAGACACATTGCACTTTCCTCTTGACTGACCACGTCCCTTGCGGGATGGTGAAACTGCAGTCTTGGGGTCCACACTCACCTCGTGACAATGTCACATCTCACACATGCGTCCGATCATGCTCCACCCAACCACACATTACTCACAGTTCTTTTTCTTGCATGGATCTTTTCATGCAGGTTGAATTTTACAGATTAAAAAACCTGGGATCTCGGAAATCTCTCTAGATCTTTTCGAGCTTTGCCAAGAATTGGGCCCTCTGTCTCCCTTGGCTGTGGTTCTGTTTGCAGCACTGGGCTCCAATTACAGTCCACGACTCCGGTTGCAGCTCTTTTGTGGATCTGATTGATTTTCAGAATCCAATCCCACTTGGGCCGCTGAAGTCAGCAGGGCCCCCCCCGGGTGGGAAAGGGGTTCCCGAACCCCAGTATCAGATCACGTCAGGGTCACCAAATTGTTAAGAATGATCAAATCAGCAGCCAAATTTATAATAAAATTTAACAAAGATTTATTAGATCATTAACAAAAATAGAATTTCAAAAAACTACCACAGCCAAGGCAGCGTCAACCCTGGAAGTCAGCGCGGGGTGAACCGAGATCCGACCAAGTGTCAGCATCTCCTCAGTGGTTCACCCCGACTGCTTCATGCAGCTAGCTTATATGCAGTTTATTCTGCCTGAGGCAGAAATGACTGAATGTTTCTTTGTGACTCTTCACATGTAGAACTGGGGCCATACATGTGCAGAAATATACAAAAGTCAGTCCAGGTGTCTGGATGGTTGTCTGAACTCTTTGGAAGAGCCTGCATTCACCTGTAGCAGAGTGGCACCGGTGCTTGAGTATGGTAGATGCAATCTTCCCAGGTGCAGGTCCTCGTGAGTGGCTTCAACATTCCAGGGAAGTCAGCAATCATGGCCCGGGAAGGTTTCATTCATACGTTAACAGATTTGATATTATCTTTACGTTTTCAGGGAACTAATTGAATAGAAATAAGACTCTGCTCCCAGCCAGGGTGGTCAAAGACATAATTTGGATTTTACAATATTTTATACTCATATATAGCATGAATTATCTCTACCATATACTACACCCCTAAATTGTGCTCCTTTATTTTCACCATCACGCCCTACCACAATAGTTCTTTTGCAAGATTTTTTTTTCCTGTTGCCCCCGCCGCCTCCCTTCGCTCCGCCTGTGCTGCCCGGCCCTGCTGCCCCCCGAGCCCGCCCAGCCCCGCACACAGCCTGGCTGAGGGGAGCATGGCGAGGCGGCACAGCCCGGCCCACAGCCACTGGCCCGGCCCAAGGGCCCCGCCCGCCATGAGAGCACAGGGCTGGTCGCCCTTGGCCGCTTTCGGCCTCACTTCTGCGCTCTGAGCGGAGGGAATCTTGTGCTGCCCTACTGGGATGTTTTATTCTTCAGCGCTGCAAGGGAAGGTGCGGGTATGGGCAGGAGTTCAGAGGGGAATGTGGTAATTGTTCGTTTCCCTTTCCCACCGCCCCCACGCTGCGCTTTCCTTTTGCTTTCTTTTCTCCCTTGTGTTTTCACCTTGCTCCCCGCGCCACCTCTCAGGGCCGTCTCCGCTCGGGCCGGGCGGAGGCACGGAGCACCACGGGGAAGGCTTTTCCCGCCGCTGCTGGGGCCCTCAGGTGTGGCTGGCGGCTGCCGGAGAGGAGGAGGCTGCGCGGGGCAGCGAGTGTGTGGGACGGGCAGGGGAGCTGGGCACGGGCCAGGCCAGGCACAGGCTGCGGGTGCTGCTGGCGGCTGTGCGGTGTCTCTGGGCAAAGGAGATTTCTGGGTGGGTCGCTCGGAGTCTTGTTTTATGGCGTTTGTCCCACGGCTCCCCAGCTTCTCCTTCAGCCCGCCGCAGGGCTGAGCAGGAGCGCAGCGGGGCGAGGGAGCGATGCAGAAAGAAGGCGGGATGGGGCAGGGGCATGGCAGGGTTAGAGACCCAAGCCCCAGGCTCAGGGCTCTCATGCTGCTGCCTGTCTGGGGACGGGGCAGGGTCAGGAAGCAGCTCCTAAAGACTCCCTCCCTCTTTCCCTCCCCAGGAGTGGTGGGGCGTGGGGAGGCCTACGGGAGGGGCAGTGGTGGTGCTGAGGGTGACTGAGAGAGGAGGAAGAGTGAAGAGCCTTGGGATGTCACCACGGAGCACCTGTGACTGCTCCTGCCCTCTCTTTAGCAGCCCAGAGTCTTCTAGGATGTGAGCATGTAGCGCCTGTCTCTGCCGGTGACTCCTGGCTCCCTAGAAGGCCCAGAGAGCCCTGTGATGTCACCATGGAAGCCATGTGAGTGCAGGTGAACTGCGGGCTTTCTAGAAACCTGGATTCCTCTGGGATGTGAGGATGGAAGCCTTGGGAGGGCCTTTGAGTTGAGACGTCTTTAGCAGTTTAGAGAAACCTCAGATGTCCCCGTGGAGCCACTTCAGTGCCAGTGACATCAGAGTTCTTCAGCAGCATAGAAACACAGGGGATGTCAGCACAGAGCTGCTGTCATTGCCTGTGACCTCACTGCTCTTTAGGAGTACAGCAGCCACTGGCTTCTCATGATGGAACCCCTCTGAGTGGCTGTGACAAGGAACTTCTTTAGCAGCCTGGAGCCCCCTGGGATGTCCCTGTGGAGTTCCTCTAACAGTGTGTGACCTCAGCGCATTCTTTTGCAGCCTTGGACACTCTCGGAATATCACCGCAGGGCCTGTGAGTGCCTGTGACATTACAGCTCTTTAGCAGCATGGAGTCTTCTAGGATGACAGTGTGGAAGCCCTGTGAGTGCCTGTGACATCACAGCTGCTTAGCAGCCTGGAGACACATGGGATGTTGCCACTGAGTCCCTGTGACAGCCTTGAGGTCAGTGCAGTTGGGCAAACGGGGGACTTCTGGGATGTCCCCATGAGGCCCCTGGGATTGCACATGACTTCAGTGTTCTTTAGGAGCTTGGAGACCTCTGGGATGTCACCATAGAACCTCAGTGAGTGCCAGTGCCAAATGGGCTCCTTAGCAGGTTGAGACACCTCTGTTGTCGTCATGGACACCAATGACTGTCTGTGACCTCGCAAGTCTTTGGAAGATGAAAGAGCTCTGGGATGTCACCGTGGATGCCCTGTGCCTGTTTGTGATCTCTACTTCTGAGCAGGCTGGAGACAGCTCTGGTGTCTGGGAGACTGGAGTGGGTGGTGGTGGTTCAGGGAGGTGAGGGTGGGGGAAGGAACATGTGGCAGGGCTCTCTGGGAGCCGCTCAGGCACCGAGTCAGCAGGGACAGCACCAGAACGCAGGCCCGGGAAACACTCATGTCCCCATTGGCCAAGTCCTGTCACAGGAAGCAGGTCTGCCCTCCACTGGGATGGGAGGCCACATCACCCCACTGGAACAGGGGACCAGGTGTACCCTGTGTCCCCAGCATGCCAAGTCTGGACACGGAAGGCCAGGTCTACCCACTGGGGTCTCAGACATGGTCTGCCTGCCACCAGCGTGGGAGGCCTTCCCTCCTCTACCTGTGAGACCAGGTCTGCTCACCAAAACTCAGAGTGATGCTATTTCACTGGCAGCTAGGATGCCAGCAGGGGGTCATCCCACACTTTTGAGAGTGCACCAGGCTCAACAGGGTCTTCTTCCCCTGCTGATTCTGCCAAGCCTGTTCCTTTGGCTGTGTTTTTCACTGGATAGTAGGTAGGGACAGTGGGAATCTTGTTCATTCATTTATTAATTCCTGTCACTAATTAGATGATGAGGCATTTGGCTATTTACTGAGCATTTATTTTTTTATATGTTCCTTTTCTGGGTCAAGGTGGCCCATCCACCTTGGTCCAAATCAGTAGAATTTAGCTTTCAGTGTGGGTGAAACGCAATGCTACATCCTTGGAAGAATTGTGTCATTCCCACTGTCCCTATGTACCATCCAGCTTTTAACTTTTTTTGTTTTTTTTTTTTAATTTGCATAAGCAATAATAACTCTACACAGCCGAGCCAGCCTTGTTTCCAAACATCTGAACAATATCCACTGAGGTAAAGAGTGCTCTGGAGGCCAGCACCATGGCAGTCTTCCCCTGCCTTGTTTTGGAGAGACCTAGGGCCTGTAGGAGCTCACTGTTTCCATAGAACCACTTGGGAGAGTCCAGTGGGAAAGTTTGCAAACCTGATATACTCTGCATTGGTGAGGTCCTGAATTTGTTTGTAAAAATGTTGATATTTCCTCACTGTAGTTGATTGACTCTGGCTGGGTGCCAAGTGCCCACTCAGTCACTCTTATCACTCTCTTTCCCAATGGGACAGGGCACAGAATAAGATGAAGCAAAACCAGCAGGGTGAGCTAAGGCAGTTTTATTACAGTAAAAGAAAGAAAGAAGCAAAGATTTGCGCATGCAGCAGCTAAAGAGAATAAAAAGTCAGTCTCTGCTTCCCATCAGCAGCGATGTTTGGACACTTCCTGGGAAGCAGGTATTCAGCTCATAAAAGGAACTCAACTCAATTCAACTCATAAGAGTTCCTCTGGACAGCAAAGATTGAAAACTCACGAGTACCCCCCTTCCTTCTCTCTCCCTTAGCTTAGGAGCCCTCTCTCCTGACCTAATGCCATGTGGTATGGAATATCCTTTTGGCTAATTTGGGTCAGCTGGACTGGTTGTGTCCTCTCCCAAGATCTTGCCTACTCCCATCCCCTTTGGTGGGGGAAGGAATGTCAGAGGGGCAGCACTGCTCAGCAGTAGCCAAAACACTGGTCTGTTATCAAAACCCATCCAGCTACCAGTGCAAAGCACAGCACTGTAAGGGCTGTGAACTTTACCTCGGTCAGACCCAATACAATCTCCACCCCAGTTCCATACCATTTGTGTCATGCTTGGATCCCATATAGTCTATATACTCTCATTACTAGAATCCTTAAGCCGTCTCTATACCAAACATATGTTTTATTAGCTACTATCACCTGTCCTTTCACATCCCTCCAGGTGGTCTCCATCCCAGTAGGGTGTGGGGTCAGGACAGGAGAAATAGTACACCTGATGGTTGGGCACTGGCATCATCCCTGTTCATCACTGCCTTTTTCTTGCTCCTTGCCAAAATTCATTCTTCGTCAGTTCATGTCCCTCCTGCTACTTTACCTCCTGTAACATACAACTTATGCTATAGGTTATTCTTGCCCTAAGGTTAAATCTCCTTGAAGTACACACCAGGTCTCCCCATCCTCCCAAATCACCCACCAAGTACACCCAGATCCTTGGGCAAAGACGATCCCACAAATGGGTTTTCATTTTTCCATGGGTGAAGAAATCCACACTGACTTCCCTGGCCACTTCCCTATGTGTAATGCAGGAACCTTGTCTCCTTCCACAATGTCTAAGGGCTTGGTTTAGGCGAGAGCAGGGTGGTAAGCAGATCTCCTAGTATTGACTAGCCAAGTGGCTTCTGCCAAATTTGCATCCCAGTGCTTCCATGTCTCATTACCTAACACCCTGAACATAGTTTTTAGCAGCCCATTATATCTTTTAATCTTCCCAGAGGCCTGTGGGTGATAGGGAATGTGATATATCCACTTAGAGCCATGCCTCTTTGCCCAGGAGTTTGTAAGATTATTGTGAAAATGAGTCCTACTGTCTGACTCAATTCTAGCTGAGGTTCCATGTCACCACAAAATGTGTCTTTCAGGACCTGAAATTGTTCTGGGCAGTGGAATGGTTTACTGGGTATGTTTCCAGCCAGCCAGCTGTGGTCTCTGTCATGGTGAGGATATAACTCTTGCCTTGGTATGTTGGTGCAATGGCCCAATGTAATCAGTTTGCCAGGCTTCACCATACTGGAAACCCAGTCACTGCCCTCCACTCCAAAGATGCTTCACTCGTGTGGTTTGCTTGATGGCAGTGCATTGTTTCACACTGATGGACTTTGTGGTCAGGTCCACCCCTTTGTCAAGACCCCATCTTTATGTTGCATCCTTTCTAAGATGCCCTGATGTTTCATGGGCCCATTGGGGTGTAAATAGCTCACCCTTTTTTTCCCAGTCTAGGTCCATCTGAGCTATTGCAATTTTGGTGGCCTCATCTGTCTGTCATTGTTTTGATCCTCCTCAGTGAAGGATCATAGCTCAGCCAGGGACTTGTTTATGGAACTGAACTGGGTTTCTTATTTACAGCCAAATTAATTGCCCAGTACAAGACAGCTTGTACTGTAACACCACACTGGTCGTAATGGGGCTGTTGAAGGGTGAGCAGGTTCTGCTGATTACTCCTTGGCTCTCCAGTTGTCGAGTTAGTTCTTGGGTAGGAGTTACAGAGTCTTGGTTTGTGTGATACTGCTGCCAGTGCACTGTCCTGGTAGCAGTTGGTACTTACGGGTCTTGCACCTGCAGCAGTCCTACAATGAAGGGATCCTCTGAGAGGCCAGGCAGGGTGGATAACTCTTTGATCTTCTCTGTATTCACTGTAGCTACACCAAAAGCCCATCGATACTCTTTTGAATCCTTGAAGTACCCTCTCCTGAGGTAGTTGATGCCAAGGATACACATGGCCTCTGAGCCAGTCACAATGGGGTGCTTTTGCCATCTGTCCCCTGTTAAGCTCACCTCAGTCTCTATTACAGACAACTCCTGGCATCCCTCTGTCACTCCAGAGTTCGAATAGGTTCTACACTCTTGTGCCTTGGTGGCGTCAGTGTACACTGTGCACTGGTATCTACTAAAGTTTTGTACTTCTGTGGATCCAATGTGCCAGGCCATGGAATCCACACAGACAGTGTTTTTGGTAAGCCTGCATAGGAGTCTCGGCTCTCGCGCCTGGAGCACCACCTCCCCCTCCTTCTCCACTGACCTTGTTTTCCCTCGCATGTTCTTACCTCCTTCTCTAAACAAAAGCAAAAACCTGTGATGGTTTTGATTTGCCTCTTTAGTATGTCATCACAGAGGCATTTGTTTTGATTTCCCTCTTAAATATGTCATCACAGAGGCATTACCAACCTCTCCCATTGGTCCAGTTTTGGCCAGCAGCATGTCCCTCCTCAGAGCCATCAAGGATTATCTCTGCTGGCCATGGTGGAGGCTTTCAGCAGCTTCCTACAGGAGCCATCTTCGTGCTCCCTCCCCCCCCCCCCCCCCCAGTACCAAAAACCAGGCCATGCAAAACTCACCTTTTGGGTTACATCTTTTTGTAAAGATGTGTCAGTGCATTCATATCCAATTGTCACATCCACCAGAATGCCTGTTTATCTCTTACAAAGATCAGATCTGCTATGTAGTTCACCATTGTCATCCCTCACAATGTGGCTCTTGAAACCCTGTCCTTTCCAGCTTTGTTGATTAACATGTCACAGATGTAGTTGTATCTATTAAACCTGGCATTTTGTGTTATTGGACCATTTCTGATGATGTGGGAGCATGTTTCATTTTCAGCCTTGCAGTGTCTGCAGCTTTTGATGCACTGATCTTGTCTTCCTCTTTCCAGGAATTCTCTTGTGGTGTAGACATTGGCCCTCAGCTGCAATGCTGTTTCTAGTTTTCTGTGAGGTGTGCCTCTGTATCTCGAGATCCAGAAATTGCTGATGTTATCCTTCTCAAAGTCTGAAATAGCACGGCCTTGGGATACCAGCTGTTTCCTTTTTTTAAATTCCTGTTTCCTCCAGTTACATGGTCATGGATACAGAGATTTTGGAGTAGCTGCTTTCCATTTGACGTTGTGTCATCACCTGCCCCATCCAGCAGTTCTATCTAGGTTTAGGCTTCCATATTGACAGGATCTTTTCTTGATCTCCTCCAGCTCCCATCCATAATTTCCTATACACTTGACCTAAGCTGACACTGCCTTGCTGTGGTCACAGAGAGATGTTCTCTGGCTGCTCACTCCCTGAGACCAACACAGTCTCGAGAGGGGCCTCCCCAGATCTGTGTGGAGACCTTCTCAGGTGGCGGTGCCTACAAGGGCTCACAGCTCCCTGCAGCTGTCGGCTGTGGCGTGGTGGCACAGCAGCAGCACAGTACGAAGAACCGAGGCAAAGGAATAGGGAGGGATCAATTGTTTGAGTTCCAAGGAAGTTTATTTCCCCAGGGGAGTCAGGGACAAGTGACCTCAGCTGAGGGCAAAAGAACTGCTTTTAAGTAAGGGAGGGAATAAGGGGAAGACACAACCTTTAACCAATAGGAAGGCATTAGGGCAGGGGTGCAGGGTAAGTGCTATCCAATGGAAGCCAACAAGGGGAAGGAGCAAACCTTACAATCCAATCTTACTTTGAGGAAGGGATGAAGGACAGGGAATATTCCAGAGCAAGAAGGGTGTGCTATCTTTGACAGTGTCTTTGTTCAGGGCAAATTTGGGAGAGAACTCTTTTAGGAAATCAGATTTTACTACTTCTCTCTCAACTGGTCTAGGAGAAAATACTTCTTTGGAGAAAAGTGGAAAAAAACTGTTTATTAAACAAGAAAACTTAATATTAAACAATAAAACTTCTTGCTACTCTAAAGGAGATGACAAACTCAGAAAGTCTCTTTTCTAGATTTTAGTTCAGCTCACTCAGTTTTTTATTAGTCTTTCTGGCGCTGGAAATGCCGTGGTCTAGGCTCGGCCCGGCTTACCGAGGCGAGCTGCTGGTGCTCTTATGGTTGTTCAGTCCAGAGCAGGTGTGAACAGGTCCAGAGAAAGGGGAAAAAAGGGAAAAAAAAAGCACAGTTTAGGGAACTTCTTTGCCTCAGCTAGCTAAACTAACTAAAAAGCAAGGAAAAAAAAAAAGAGCTCTGTCTCGCTGTTTGATCATATGCAGAAACACGCAGTCTAGAAGCAGGAATGTGTAGGAGTGAGTTCAGTGTCTGAAAACAAACTGCGCGCTTCTTCTTTTTTCTTCAATATTTGAAGCAAGTCTTAAAGGTGCAAAACTTACTATTCAGCATAAATGAGACGATTATGGATAAAAGCATCATATAGTCAACTTAGGACATTCTACTTTTTATTTTTATATTGTCAGCTTATTACTAAAACTAATATATATATTCTAACTCTATAAACACATACATTAGACATTCAATATATAGTTATACACAGACAATGGTAGTAACATTTAGCAGACAGTGATATTTACACGTAGGTTTTACTTAACAATGAGATCTTTTTGAGGTACACATCGTGGTTTTTTATTTCTTTGCATTATTTACTATGTGGAACTTGGTCTTTGAGCAAAGACAACTTTACGAATGGGTTTGTCTGTACTTGAGGCAGAATTGATCTAAACTGTCTTTTTTAATAAACTTTTGACATGTACTACTGGGACTTTGTCTCTATCTACTCTACGCAAAGGTTTAGATTGGGCAGGGCTCACTCGGTTAGTAGAGCTTCAGGTGTTAACTAGCTAGGTGGCTTTTGCTAGATGTTGCTCTCAGTTTTTGAAAGATCTCTCACTTAATGTTTTTAAAGTTGTTTTCAACAGTCTATTGTACTTTTTTACTTTCTTTGTAGCTGGTGCATGGTAGGGAATATGGTACACTTACTCAATGTCATGTTTTTTAGCTCAGGTGTTGATAAGGTTGTTCTTGAAATGAGTCTTATTGTCTGACTCGATCTGCTCAGGGGTTCTATGTCTCTACAGGACTTGTTTTTCAAGACCTAGGATGGTGTTCCAGGCAGTAGTATGAGACACAGGATAGGTTTCTAGTCATCTCGTGGTGGCTTTTACTATGGTCAGCACGTAGCGCTTGCTTTGGCGTGTTTGGGGCAGTGTGATGTAGTCGATTTGCCAGGCTTTCTCATACTTGTACTTGGACTACTGCTTACTATACTACAGGGGCTTTACTCGCTTGGCTTGCTTGATGGCAGTACACGTCTCACAGTCATGAATAACTTGAGAAATATTGTTTATGGTTAGATCTACTCTTCGGTCTCGTGCTTACTTACAGGTGGCATTTCTACTTTGATGACTTGAGGCGTCGTGGGCCTACTGAGCTAGGAATAGCTCTTTCTTGTGTTTTCAATCTAGGTCTATCTTTGACACTTCTATCTTTGTAGCTTGGTTTACTTGCTCATTGTTTTGGTGCTCTTCATTAGCTCTTTTTTTGGGGACATGGGCATTTACATGGCGGACTTTCACAGGTAGCTTTTTTACTCTAGTAGCGATGTCTTTTTACTCATCGGCAGCTTAAATTGGTTTTCTTCTACGTTGCCAGTTAGCTTCTTTCTACTTCTCTAGCCATCCCCACAGAGCATTGGCTACTATCTATGAATTAGTGTAAAGGTAGAGTTTTGGCTACTTCTCTTTCTCAGCAATGTCTAGGGCTAGTTGAATGGCTTTGAGCTCTGCAAGTTGGCTTGATCTACTTTCTCTTTCGGTAGCTTGAGCAACTTGTCGTGTGGGGCTCTATACGGCTGTTTTCTACTTTCGTTTTATTTTCACAATGCGACAAGAACTGTAAGTGAAAAGAGCGTAGTGCGTTTCTTCTATTGGCAGTTTATTGTATGGTGGAGTTTTTTCAGCACGTGTCACTTTTTCTTCTTCATCAGCAAGACTAAAGTTTTCACTTTTCGGCTAGTTTGTAATTATTTCTAGAATCTCAGGGCGATTCAGTTTTCTAATATGGGCGCGCTGTGTGATTAGAGCAATCTATTTACTCTATGTGGCACTGGTGGCATGGTGCATAGAGGGAACTTTTGCTTTGAACATCTACTCCAGTACTGGTAGTCGGGGTGTTAGGAGGAGTTGTGCTTCAGTGCCTATTACTTTTGAGGCAGCTTGGACTCTTTCATAGGTTGCTAAAATTTCTTTCTCTGTTGGGGTATAGTTGGCTTCAGACTCTCTGTAGCTTTGACTCTAAAATCTAAGTGGTCGGCTTTGAGTCTTTTCAGGCACTTTCTGCTAAAGGCTCTAGGACAAGCCATGGTTCCCGGCTGCAGAGTAGAGCACATTCTTCACTTCTGGTCTTGTTTTGATTGGGCTAAGGGCAACTGCATGAGTGATCTTTTGCTTGATTTGGGTGAAGGCTTGTTGCTGCTCAGGGCTTCAGTGGAACTTGTTCTTCTTACGGGTGACTAGGTAGAGAGGGTTCACAATTTGACTGTACTCAGGAATGTGTATTCTCTAAAAGCTTATGGCACTTAGGAAAGCTTGTGTTTTTTTCTTGCTGGATGGTGGAGACATTGTTGTGATTTAGTTGATGACATCAGTGGGAATCTGATGCTGTCTATCTTGCTACTTCACTCTCAGAAATTGGATCTCTTGAGCAGGTTTTTTGACTTTGCTCTTTTTGATGGCAAAGCTGGCTTTCAGGAGAATCTGGATAATTTCTCTTCTTTTCTCAAACACTTTTGCTGCTGTCTTCTTCTATACAATGATGTCATCAATGTATTGCAGATGTTCTGGAGCTTCACTCTTTTTTAGTACACTCTGGATCAGTCTATGGCAGATAGTGGGGCTGTGCTTCTACTTCTGGGGCAATCGGTTCTAGGTATACTGCACTCCCCTCCAGGTGAAAGCAAACTGAGGCTTGCAATCTGCTGCCAGAGGAATGGAGAAAAATGCATTGGCAATGTCAATGGTGGCATACTACTTTGCTGCCTTGGACTCTAGCTCGTACTGGAGTTCTAGCATGTCTGGCACAGCAGCGCTCAGTGGTGGAGTCACTTCATTTAATGCACGGTAGTCTATAGTCAATCTCTATTCTCTCTCAGATTTACGCACAGGCCAGATGGGGCTGTTGAAGGGTGAGTGGGTCTTGCTGACTACTTCTTGGCTCTCTAGCTCACGGATCATTTTGTGGATGGGGATCAAAGCATTTCGATTCGTCTGATACTGCCGGCGGTGCACTATTGAGGTGGCAATTGGCACTTGTTGCTCTTCTACTTTCAGAAGTCTTATTGCAGACGGGTCTTCTGACAGTCTAGGCAAGGTGTTCAATTGCTTGACGCTTTCTGCTTCTACAGTAGCTATTCTAAATGCTTATCTGAATCTCTTTGGGTTTTTGAAATACTCACTTCGGAGGAAGTCTATGCTTAAAATGCATGGGGCCTCTGGGCTAGTCACAATAGGGTGTTTCTTTCACTCATTTCTAGTCAGGCTCACTTCAGCTTCTACTAAAGTGAAATCTTGGGATTTCTCTGTCACACCGGCAATAGAAACAGACTCTGCTCCTACATGTCTCGATGGGATTAATGTACATTGCGCACTAGTGTCGACTAAAGTTTCGTATTTTTGTGGTTTAGATGTGCTAGGCTAACGAATTTACACAGTCTAAAAAACAGGGTTTTCTCTAGCCTCTACCTGGCTAGAGGTAGGGCTTTTCTAAGCTTGGTTATCTTTTTTTCTCTGGACATATGTCTTGGAGGTTTCTTCAAGGGCATCAAAAATATTGTCATTATCATCATATATGACAGTTCGGTTACTGGCTACTGGAGCTGTTTCTTTTTTGGAACTTCTTCTCTGAGTCTTTAGTTCACGCACTCGTTGTACTAGAGCAGCAGTAGGTTTTCTATCTCATCTCTTCATGTTTTCTTTACAATCACTCAGGAAGAACCACAGCTCAGCTCGTGGGGTGTACCTTCTTTTTCTATCTGGGGAGCGTCTGCGTTGGGCACTAGAACTTTTGATCTGTACTGCTGAGATTTGAAGAAGGTTTTTTTTAATCTCTTCCTTGAGTTTTTTGTGATTCTCTTCTATTTTATCTTCTAATTTTTGCAGACGTGTTTCTACTGCTGCGATTTTGGCATGTGTCGGGCCATGCACAGCATCTGCATATGCTCGGAGTTTCTTTGCCATATCCAGCACGGTCTCCTCACCGTCATCTTGCTTTATTATTGCTAGAGCAGAAGTATATTCATGTGGCTCGAGTCGTGCAAGTTTTCTCTACATTACAGATGTGCATGGTACTAAGTCTGGATTTACAGTGTTTACATCATCTGAGAAGACAATCTCTGCCACTGCTATTTCTCTCAAGCGTTGGATTTCTTGCTCTATGGTCTTCTACTGTGTTTGCTGCATATAGAGATCGTCTGCACACAGGTATCTGTGTAACACTTTTCAGGACCCGTGCCCAGAGGTTGTGAGGGTTAGCCCCCCTCATCATTCTTTGGTCAATGACAGGATCTTGTGACAGGGATCTCAAATGCTTGGTTTTACTGCTATCTAAAACTGTAGCCTCACCTGCAGCATCTCAGAGACGGACTAACTAACTAATTATGGATTCATCAGGTCGCCGGGTATAATCTTTCTTTAGGCCATGAAGGTCTTTCAGGGAATAGGACTCCATATTGGCTTTTGAGGCTGTATCAGTTTCATTAACTTTGGGCTTTTTATCAGTAGTTGGTGGTGAGGGTCCTTCCCCTGAATCATCATTGTCAGTCACTGGCCGATTGGTTTTGCTTGTGTACTTCTTTCTTGCAGCAACTGCCAGTGGCTTAGGCTTACTGTCTGGTTCAGCTCCAGCCTGAGCAGCTGGAGTGTTGGCTGCAGCTTGAGTGATTGGAGTAGCTGCTGCTTTATCTCTTTGCCTGCCTGCCTCTGTTTGTTGCTCTTCAGTATCTAGCAGGGTGCGATAAGCATAGGCCAGGGCCTAGCTTATTGCAATGAGACTTTTTTCTTTACAGTCACCATGGCATTTCTCTTTCAGGTATTTTCTCACCTCAGCTGGGTTCTGAATTTGTTCACATGGAAAATCTCAGTCTACAGGATCAGAAAATTCTTTCAGGGTTTGGCTCATATTTTTTTATTCTCCACACCACTCATCATTTTTCATGCCTGAGTCTACTTCTGGGTCAGGGGTCTTGTCAGCTCTTCTGGACATCTCAGCCCTCATTCTAGAGAAGCTGCAGACCATATAGAGGAAGCTTACCACATTAAATGCTAGAAACATGGTCTCTTTACCATTCAGGGGAAACTGAACATTCTCAAAAAGTGACATAACAGATTCAGAGGAGAAGAAGGAAAGGAAAGGCTGGAAAGTCTCATTCTTTGCTCTTCCTCTAACAAACTGGGTGCAATTACTAATAAATTCTCAAAACATACTGCCGGAACTAGGATGCGGGGTAGGACGAAGAAACCATACACCATACATATTGTAAGCAGACTCCAGTAACATTGTAAATGCTTTATAAATCATTATCACCAAGGCCAGCAAAATAGCTATTCCAATCCGTGCCCCTGTACTGTGAAACTTACGTCTTAGGGACAGTAATCTTAGTGACCAGAAAGGTACTGAAACTTCAAAAAGGCTTATAGACCAGAACCACATGAAGGCTTCCACCCCAAGAGACATTACGAAATCAAGCAACATGGCTACTGACTGCTTTAACTCACTACAGAGCAAGCACAACTAACATGCAATTAATAATGCTTTTTTCTACTTTTTCGAGCCGCACGTTGGGCGCCAATTGATGTGTTTGTCCTGGTTCAGGGCAAATTTGGGAGAGAACCCCCCTAGGAAATCGGATTCTACCACCCCTCCCCCAACCGGTCCAGGAGAAAATACTTCCTTGGAGAAAAGTGGAAAAAAACTGTTTATTAAACAAGAAAACTTAATATTAAACAATAAAACCCCTTGCTACTCCAAAGGAGATGACAAACCCAGAAAGTCCCCTCCCCAGATTCCAGTTCAGCTCACTCAGTCCCTTATCAGTCCCTCCGGCGCTGGAAATGCCGTGGCCCAGGCCCGGCCCGGCCCACCGAGGCGAGCTGCTGGTTCTCTTATGGTTGTTCAGTCCAGAGCAGGTGTGAACAGGTCCAGAGAAAGGGGAAAAAAGGGGAAAAAAAAGCACAGTCCAGGGAACTTCTTTGCCTCAGCTAGCTAAACTAACTAAAAAGCAAGGAAAAAAAAAAGAGCCCTGTCCCGCCGTCTGATCATCCGCAGAAACACGCAGTCCAGAAGCAGGAACGTGTAGGAGTGAGTTCAGTGTCTGAAAACAAACTGCGCGCCTCCTCTCCCCCCCTCAATCTTTGAAGCAAGTCTTAAAGGTGCAAAACTTACTATTCAGCATAAATGGAATGAGACGATTGGGGATAAAAGCATCATATAGTCAACCTAGGACAGACAGACAGGGGTAAGACAAGGGAATATGGGAGGTACAAGGAGACTGACAGGATGATTGACCTGCACTTGGCGGGAAAATCTTGGGGTAAATAACTCAGGACTGACCCATCAGAGAAGCCAAATAGGGTACATGGAACAAACCATTACAAACTTATAATAAGGAATATTTAAAACCTATTACAAAAGAACAAACTGTAAAATAACAGACTACCACACTAAGCATTCTTCTTTCAGGAATGATCTTAAGGCATCACCCGAACACTAGGCAAGTTCATGTAATCTTCAGGCCTTTGTACTTGGATTGAGTCCTATCAACTTTGTGATACCTAAACCTCTATCCTTTATGCTGGAGTGCAGGATGACATCACATGTGCATGGTGTTAAGTGTAGCCATTCCTTGAGAGTTGATTGAATCTGTACGTCAGGGGATTCAAGGAGCCCTGTTTTTGCATCCGTGTGGTCTGCTGTCATGGTTTGAGCCAGGCGAAATGCCAGTGCTTCCATGAGAATACCTCTTTTCCTGGTATCTACTGTGAGATGTGATCAGAGACAGAGCAGAGCAGGCTCCAACTTACAATTGAAAGGAAAAAAAACTTTATTAACCTAAAACTACAGGGAAAAACACAGAGAACACAGGATGAAAACCTTCCAAATTTCCCCCTCCTCCCCCCACCAAATTTCCTAATTCAGTTACCACCCTTTAGATAATCAATTCTCAATTCTTCGAGAAGAGAGGAGTCCCTCTTGCACCACAGACTTCACCCAGGAAACAGTCGAAACTTCTCGTGTTTCCATGTCACATGTGGCACCGCCCGGAGAACATTTTGCCATCATGACCTCTTCCTTCCATGTCCAGTGCTCTCACCGCTGCACATGGACCAGAGCTGCTTCTAGGGTTTTTCCCTTTAAGAATGCTTTGTCCAGTTCCAAAAAGAGCACAGTCCTTCTCCTTTTGGGACACCTGTCCCCCCCAGATTTCACCCCCTGGGGCTGAGGGGTCTCTTGAACAGAGATCATCTTCCTCTTCTTCTTCTTTGAAGACAGAGGGCACCACCACCACCCTCCTCACCCATGGTCTCTGTTCACACACTTTCACGTCACCGCACTCTCCTGGCTCTGAGCCATTGCTGTAGGATTGTCCACAAGGGTCCCAGGATGAAGGAAGAGATGAGAAAGTTGACTCCATGTATCAGCAAGCTAGGTTTATTATTTTATGATAGAAAATATATTAAAACTATACTAAAAGAACAGAAGAGAAAGGATTTCATCAGAAGGCTAAGCTAAGAATAGGAAAGGAAGGAATAACAAAGGCTTGTCTCTCACCGAGACAGTCTGGACAGGTGAACTGTGATTGGGTGTTAATTCCAAACAACCAGATGAGTCCAATCACAGATTCCCCCTGTTGCATTCCACAGCAGCAGATAAGAATTGTTTACAGTTTGTTCCTGAGGCCTCTCAGCTTCTCAGGAGGGAAAAATCCTAAGGAAAGGATTTTTCCTAAAACATGTCGGTGACATCTCACCCTTTTTATTTTAAATAAATTAAAAGGAAAAGTGTTTGCAATTTCATCTGCTGGGCCATGCAGAGGAAAGAACAAGCACCTGAGAGGCTTAATGTTGCCAATCAAAACATCAATCAGTGCTGATGTGGAACCGTCAGGGAAATTCTTCACCTGCAAAACATCAAATTACATCACACACCAAAACAATCTTAAGATATAAGAAAATGCAAAAACAATGAAAAGAAAGTTCATTGCTTCAAGTCCAAACAGCTGAGTTTCAGGGAAAGTCCAAACTGAAGATGTTCCTCTCTGACATCGCTGAAAGTCCCTTTTGGTCCTGAAACAGGCTTGCTTGGCTTTTCAATGCTTTTTGAGCTGCTAGCTCTTTCAACTCTTTTTTTTTTTTTTTTTTTTTTTTTTTTTTTTTTTTTTTTTTGGACGAAAGAGCAGCAGCAGAGAGGAGCCACTGAGGCTCTGCGGGGGCCCTGGCCCTCGTGGTAGGAACAGGGACCCCAGACCTGGCCTACAGAACGGTGGTCCAGGTCCTCGTGGAAGGATCAGGGATCCCAGACCTGGCCTACAGAACGGTGGCCCAGGTCCTGACGGGGGAAGCAAAGCCCCCGAACCAAACAGCCGCTGGCCGGGCGGAGGCCCTGGCCCAGGGAACCGAGCCAAACGGCCCAGACCCGGCCCGCGGAGCGGGCTCCGTGGTCTCACAACCCGGCACTCTGCTGCCAATGCCTGGGCAGCACGAGTGACCGAACGCTTCATCCCCTCTGAACCGGTGCAGACCAGCAGCTGGGGAAGAGAAGCTTTCCCAGGGATCATCACCCCAGATCTGGGGGTGCTTTGTCCCCAGAGCAATTGAGCGACGCTCACTTTCCACTGTTTCTCCTGCCTCTGCAACGCAAATGCAAAAGGTGTTCCTCCTTTCTGCCCCTCGGTACCACCCCCACCCCCTGCGGGCTGGGGACCAGAAGCAGAAGGCTCAGGAGCCACCTCCCCCACGGTGCTGGGGTGCGCAGGGGGAGTCAGGCGTTCCAACCCCCAACGGGAACCTCCGAACCAAACCCGAACCGGCCCGCGAAAAACGCTGAGTTTGAAAGCAGGCAGACGGGCTGAGCCCGCAATCAGCTGTCGAGCCACAACCCCCCCACGGAGGGGCAGACCGGCATCCCCTTCCCCTGTCCCAGCTCCCCCCGCAGGGGCAGCCTCGGGACAGCCCGAAAAGCTCGGGGGGGAATCCAGGCTGATCGCAGGCGCCGCGGTGGCCGCCGCGGGGAGCGGCGGGGCCACGGGCGGCTCCAATGATGGTTCCGCTTGGTGGTTCTCAACCTCAGCCTCCTCCACTGGCATGGCAGGCAAAGGCGGAGCCGCCGCGTTCGGAGCCCTCACGGGCTCTGCTGGAGGGTCGAACGCGGATTCGACCGGCGCGGGCGGCGCGGCATCGACCCCCGCCGGGCTGGGGACAGCAGCCGCGTCTTCTCCGGGTACCGGAAGCTGCACCGCGGGCGCAGACAGCAAAGCCGGCGGAGCTGACACGGGAGGCGGCGGGACAGCCGCGGGGGGCGGCAGGGGCGCGGGGCCCGCGCCCACTGGTGCCGCCTGCACTGTTGTCTCACTTTGCTCCGGGAGCGGCAGCGCAGTCGCGAGCTCTTGGCGATTGCTGTCGAGTGCGTCGCCTAGCAACTCGGGCGAAGCCCCGGGAGGCGGTGCTTCTGCCACGGGAACGCCGACAAACTCCGCTGGAGGCGACGGGTCCGGTCCGGGCTGAGGCGGTGCCGCGGGAGGGGCCGCGGGGACTGGCACCTCCTGCGGGGCGGGTTGGGGTGGGGCCCGCGGCTCCGGCTCGGGCGGTGGAGCCAACTCACCTCCCCCCTGAGAGCAGCGAGGCGGGGGAGGCGGTTCCGTCGGAGCATGCTCCAAAGGCGCAGAAAAAAACTTTTCTTCTGTCGCGGGCAAAACTTCGCCCCCCCGCCGCGATTGGGGGGGGCTGGGAACCTGCAGGCTGTGGATTTGCACTGGTTCCCCTCTTGCCAGCGCCAGCGAGAAGGGAGACATACCTCGGCAATCCGAAATCCACTGATATGCAGACGCTTTCCGTTTCAAAACTGGGAAGAGAGTTCTGAATGATGGATAAACCCGAGGAAATCCAAGTCCCCGGTAAAGAAGGTCTCGGATAATGAATTCCATGCATTCCCATATGTATGAATCAAGGGCATACAGCACATCAGTGAAAAAGCCATGGTGCTTTGCCCACCTGAAAAACTCATAGAAATGTATCTTCAGCATAGGAATTCTGTCCTCATGACCCCATTTTTGCCAGAGGCCAATAAGTTTCTCCTCTGAGGGAGAGAATGGAACCTCTGCCTCCGTAGGCACCCTTGTCCAGATCCGAATCTGCCTTGTAAGAAGGGAAGCATTTTCAGGAAGGGAAGTGTAAACAGTACCTTGTGACAGTGTCCTCTGGGCTTCGGCAGACTGCTCTGTGCTGCAAAGACTTCTGGACATCTTGTCTCGGAGACTTTTCAAAAGGTTCTCTCTGCGGCCAGCCAAATGAAGAATTCTTCCTCACTCAGGGTCCAATTGTGGTGATTTCACTCGAGGCACCATCTGTCAGTTCTGTCCTCGGTGTTCACCTTCTGTGGTGGTGCTCCTTTTTTCACTCGGGGTCACCATTTGTAGTATTGTCCACAAGGGTCCCAGGATGAAGGAAGAGATGAGAAAGTTGACTCCATGTATCAGCAAGCTAGGTTTATTATTTTATGATAGAAAATATATTAAAACTATACTAAAAGAACAGAAGAGAAAGGATTTCATCAGAAGGCTAAGCTAAGAATAGGAAAGGAAGGAATAACAAAGGCTTGTCTCTCACCGAGACAGTCTGGACAGGTGAACTGTGATTGGGTGTTAATTCCAAACAACCAGATGAGTCCAATCACAGATTCCCCCTGTTGCATTCCACAGCAGCAGATAAGAATTGTTTACAGTTTGTTCCTGAGGCCTCTCAGCTTCTCAGGAGGGAAAAATCCTAAGGAAAGGATTTTTCCTAAAACATGTCGGTGACACATTGCCTCCCCTTAGATTGCAGTCTCTGTGTCACAGGAACTCAAGGGTTCTGTCCATAGCTATCCAAGAAAAGTCCAGCCAAAAGCCACTCCATCATCTCCTCCCACCTAGGATTCTTCTCAACTTCTCTCAATCTCACCAACTCCAGGAGGAATCAGCATTTACAAGGTTTCCATCATCCCAAGAAGGGTTAAAAGTCCCAGGCTCTGCTGGTTCGGTTCATGAACTCCCACGGCTGGCTGCCCTGCTGGGCACCCCCCCCCCCTTCTCCTTCCCACCAGCCTGCTATCACAGGCACAGGCCGCTCTCTCTCTCTCTCTCTCCCTCCGGAGGGTGGGGGAAATGGGGGATGGCTGCCCGAAGCCTCGCAGTGCTTCTCCACCCTTCGGCCCAGGCCTGGCCTACCTCCCTCCGGCCGCATGGCTCCCCTCCCCGCCCCCGCCCAGCTCGGAGCCGGGCAGGGCAGGGGAAGGTCCACTCTCTTCCAAGACCGGAACTCAAAAGGAACTTCCCCTGGGAGTTCACAGCTTTTAACCCCCTGTGTTCTCAGAGGCGTATCCATGCCCTCAGTGGACAAACCAGGTGCCAGTATTAAAATCTGAACACTGATTGGCGTGACCACACCATCCCAAAAAAAACATTTCCTCTCAAACCACGACATCTGCCAAGTAAATTCATCTAGGGATTAAGATTATTTTTTTGGAGTGTCAATTTTCTGAAGAGGTTTTAATGTGATGATATATGTTCTCATCCATATTACTCACCAAGCTGATGATATGGGAGTCCACTTCCCTTTGCTGCAGATTATGTAGAATGTGCTGGTGGCTCACGGTGTCAAAAGCCTTAGCAATCGATGTCCACAAATACGACACCCAGAAGTCTGTCATCTCTTTTGGCAGGTTGAATTATTGTTTGCAGGAATATCAAATTTTCAGAGCATCCTGCTGCTCTTATAAAGCCTCTTTGCCTTGGATTAAGGGGGCATACCTTAGTCAGCCTTGCTGTCGTTATTCTGGAGAACAGTCTTAACAGGATGGAACTGATTGTGATGGGTCTCTAATTAATAATGACCTTTAAATGTTCTGGTTTGGTTGACTTTGGTCTTAACAGTCCTGCATCCCCTCACCATACCCGGGATTTTATCTGATGTTAACCAAACATCAGGTTGAATATCTCCATGATCAAGGAGAATTCAGGGTCCATCTACTTGATGTCCTTTAGGGTGATCGCATCTGGACCAGGAGCTGAGTTTCTGCTCATTTCTTGCACATTCTTCTCAATTTCTTTAAGTCCCTGAAAGAGCAGTTGTTGGCTTTCCCTTTAATTTGGAAGTTCCCAAGGCTCTTGAACATCCCAGGTGTTCTCCATCATGTCATAAAGAGGAACACACTCCTAGTACTAAAGTGATTTAAGCTTTTGTTGTAAGGCCTGAGGCACAGTGAGCCTGCAGGTAGAGCAGGAGTGTTCCCAGTCAATGATGGGTGACGATGCTGCAGAGCCAGTGCTGGATCTTCTTCTTTTGAGCAGGGATGTTCTCCATGTTCAAGGTCGAGCGGCACACTCTCACTGACTTGGATGCCCCCTTTAATACTGTTTTTTTGTTCCTTTGGATTGGTTTCTGCTGGGATCCTTCATTTACATGAAGGCTAAGGTGCTGATTGGCTCTTACAGTTCCGTCCAGACTGGCTAGTTTTTGCTGGGGGGGGGGGCGTGGTGCACTTCGCTTAGGTGTAATACAGTAAATTGAGTACTGTATTTCCTATAACTGCCCTTTTAACCCCTTTTACAATATAATGACCAAACCTTTTAACAGTATATGCTTAACAATTATTTACTATTTTACAACAGATTCTAACCTAATTTTGACAATACCCAAATCAATAAACTCTACACAATGAAATCTTACACACTGGTCTCACTTAGGACTAGGTTTCCCTGTGGTACACAACAGGTTTCTCCACCTTTCTGCATTACTCACCGACTGTAACCAGGTCCTTGAGCAAAAACAATCCCATGGATGGGTTTGTCTTTGCCTGAAGTGGGAGTAATCCAAACAGTCTTTCCTAAAATACCTTTCATGTGTACCACAGGGACTTTATCTCCATCCACTGTGTGTGAGGGTTCAGACTGGGCAAAACTAGCTCAATTGATGGACCCTCGGTGACCATCCAGGTGGCTTTTGCTAATTTAATTTTCCGATTTCTGAAGGTTCCCTGGCCAAGTGCCTTCAGGGTAGTCTTAAAATAGTCCATTACACTGTTCAACTTTCCTGGCAGCTGGAGTATGAGAGGAGATATGATATATCCATTCAATACCATGTTCTCTGGCCCAGGAGTTTATAAGGCCATTCTTGAAATGGGTCCCATTGTGCAACACAGTTCTCTCAAGGGTGCCATGTCTCCACAGGACTTGCTTTTCAAGGCCCAGGATGGTGTTCTGGGAAGTAGCATGAGACACAGGGTAGGTTTCCAGCCATCCAGTGGTGGCTTCTACCATGGTCAGCACGTGGCACTTGTCTGGGGCAGTGTGATGTAGTCAATCTGCCAGACCTCCCCATACTTTGGACCATTGCCCACCATACCATAGGGGCTTCACTCTCTTGGCCTATTTGATGGCAGCACACGTCTCACAGTCATGGATAACCTGAAAAACACTATCCATGGTTAGATCTACCCCTCAGTCTCATGCCCACTTTTAGATGGCATCTCATCCCTGATGACCAGAGGCATCATGGGCCCATCAACCTTGGAACAAATCCCCCTTGTGTGGCCAATCTAAGTCTATCTTTGACACCTCTATTTTTGCTGCCTAATTTATCTGTTCATTGTTTCGATGTTCCTCATTAGCCCAACTCTTGGGGACATGGGCATCTACCTGGCGGACTTTTACAGGTAGCTTCTCCAACTGAGTGGCAATGTCTTTCCATTCATCAGCAGCCCAAATTAGTTTTTCCCCTATGCTGCCAGTTAGCCTTATTCCACCTTTCCAGCCAGCCCCACAGAGCATTGGCTACCATCCAGGAATCAGTGTAAAGGCAGAGCTTTGGCCATTTCTCTCTCTCAGCAATGTCCAGGGCCAGGTGAACAGCTTTGAGTTCAGCAAGTTGACTTGATCTACCTTCTCCTTTGGTAGCTTGAGCGACCTGTCGTGTGGGGCTCCATACAGCTGCTTTCCACTTCTGGTTCATCCCTACGATGCGACAGGAACCGTCCGTGAAAAGGCCACAGCATGTTTCCTCTGCTGGTAGATGGTTTTATGGTGGAGCTTCTTCAGCATGTGTCACTTGCTCTTGTTCCTCTTCATCAGCGAGACCAACGTCTTCACCTTCTAGCCAGTTTGTAATTATCTCCAAAATCCCAGGGCGGTTCAGGTTTCCAATACGGGCACGCTGTGTGATCAGAGCAATCCATTTACTCCATGTAGCATCAGTGGTGTGGTGGGTGGTGGGAGCCTTTCCTTTGAACATCCCCCCCAGCACTGGTAGTCGGGGTGCCAAAGGGAGTTGTGCTTCTGTGCCAATCACCTCTGAGGTGTCTTGAACTCCTTCATAGGCAGCTAAGATTTCCTTTTCTGTGGGAGTGTTGTTGGCTTCAGACGCTCTGTAGCTTTGACTCCATAATCCCTGTGGTCGGCCTCGAGTCTTCCCAGGCACCTTCTGCCAAAGGCTCCAGGACAAACCGTTGTTCTCGGCTGCAGAGTAGGGCCCGTTCTTCACCTCTGGTCTTATCTGACTGGGCCATGGGCAACTGCATGAGCGATCTCCTGCTTGATCTGGGCAAAAGCTTGCTGCTGCTTAGGGCCCCAGTGGAAATCATTCTTCTTGCGGGTGACCAGGTAAAGAGGGCTTACAATCTGATTGTACTCGGAAATGTGCATTATCCAAAAACCTATGGCACTTAGTAAAGCTTGTGTTTCCTTCTTTCTAGTTTGTGGAGACATCACAGTGATCTTGTTGATGACCTCAGTGGGAATCTGACAATGTCCATCTTGCCACTTTACTTCCAGGAACTGGATCTCTCAGGCAGGTCTCTTGACTTTGTTCTTCTTGATGGCACAACTAGCTTCTTGCAGAATCTGGATTATTTTCTTTCCTTTCTCAAATACTTCCACTGCTGTGTTCTCCCACGCAATGATGTCATCAATGTATTGCAGATGTTCTGGAGCCTCACCCTTTTCCAGCGCAGTCTGGATCAGTCCATGGGAGATGATGGGGCTGTGCTTCCACCCCTGGGGCAGTCGGTTCCAAGTATACTGCATGCCCGTCCAGGTGAAGGCAAACTGAGGCCTGCATTCTGCTGCTAGAGGAATGGAGAAAAACGCATTAGCAATGTCAACAGTGGCATACCACTTAGCTGCCTTGGAATCCAGATCGTACTGGAGTGCCAGCATGTCCAGCACAGCAGCACTCAGCCATGGAGTCACTTCATTCAAGGCACAATAGTCCACAGGCAATCTCTATTCTCTGTTAGACTTGTGCACAGGCCTGATGGAACTGTTAAAAAGTGAGTGGGTTTTGCTGACCAACCCTTTGCTTTCCAGCTTTCAGATCATTTTGAGGATGGGGATCACAGCATCTCGATTAGTCCGATACTGCTGGTGGTGCACCGTCAAGGTGGCAATTGGTACTCGTTGTTCTTCCACCTTCAGGAGACCTACTGTAGATGGGTTTTCTGATAGTCCAGGCAAAGTGTTCAGCTGCTTAATGTTTTCTGCCTCCACAGCAGCTATGCCAAATGCCCATCTGAGTCCTTTTGGGTCTTTGTGATAGCCATTCTGGAGAAATGCCCGGAATACATGGAGCCTCTAGGCCAGTCACAATAGGATGTTTCTTCTAGTCTTTCCTAGTCAGGCTCATCTCGGCTTCCAACAGGGTCAATTGCTGTGATCCTGCTGGCACCCCGGCTATGGAAACAGGTTCTGCCCCCACATGTCCCGATGGTATCAGGGTACACTGCGCACCAGTATCAACTAAAGCATCATGCTTTTGTGGTTCTCATGTGCCAGGCCATCGGATCCACACCGTCCAGAAGATCTGTTTTTTCCCTGCCTCTCCCTGGCTAGAGGCAGGGCCCCTCTAACTCTGGTTATTATTATCTTTCCTGGGCATACATGGTAGAGGTACCTTCAAGGGGATGTGACAGATCATACTCAGCAGCTTGGTCATGGGAGGTTGAGGCTTCCTTCACTTTACTGGAGTTCCCTTGATTAGTGTTTCCCTCCTTGAGTTAAAATACCCCTGCTGCCAGGACTGAAGTGGGTTTTCCATCTCACCTTCCCATGTCTTCCCCATGGTCCCGCAGAAAGAACCACAGGTCAGCCCGTGGGGTGTACCCTCTCTCTCTAGCTGGGGAACGCTGGGCTCTGAATCTGGGGCCTGTGACTTGCACTGGTGCAATATGGGAATTGTTCCTCCTCACCTCCTCCCTCATCTCCTCTGAGTTCCTGGACCACGGCAGAGACATGAGCTTATATCAGGCCATTGATCATACTTGCATAATTTCTAAGTTTGTTAGCAACAGAACCCACTGTCTCTCGGTTGGTATCGGCATTAATTGTTGCAATGAAAGTTGTGTATTGAGATGGCCCTAGATTTGCCAGACACCACAACATTTGCCCTGTGCACCTGATCTGGTCAGGGTTATTATCATGCTGTCTATCCCTCCCAAAGAGTACCTTCAATACTGCCATTTCTCTCAGCTGTTGGATCCCTTCCTCAAGAGTCTTCTAGCGCATTCTATGGTTCTGCTCCTGCATTCTCTCCCCGTTTACAAACCTCTCTCTTACACTTAATAAAAGCCACTCCCAGAGTGAATGGGACCCTTGCTCCCTTACGAAAATCTGATTGATACCTGAGTCTTGAATCAAGGGTCTCAGATTCCTTGCCTCACTACCATCCAGCTGGATGCCTGTACCTGTAAGATCCCAGACCCAAAGTAGCCAGGTTGTATAAGCTTCACATCCCTGTCATACAATGACTTTGTGCAGATTACAGAGACTTTTGCACGTCAGGGACTCTGCGATGATTGCAACCTCTGGCTCCCCTGTGGGTTGTGAGGGCCCTCCCCTATCTGGGTGCTCTGCTTTCATCTTAGATCTCCTTGTTTCTACAGGAGCAACTGCTGCTGGCTGTGACTGCCTTTGCAGTTCAGCTGGAACCTAGACAGTTGTAACATCTGTGGGTTCTGCTGTTGCACTATTAGACTCTCCCTCTTCAAGGCAGGGGGAGGGCTTCTCACCAGCTGGGGAAGTGTATTCCTTCAGCATCTGTCCCATCTCACGTATCTCCTTCACCAGATCCCCCATCCAATCTGAGTAGTTCACATCTGGGGTGGGCTGTGGGGTAGGGTCAGCAACATCCCTAGGCTCTGGTGGTGTGTTAGGTTCTGGGGTAGGTGTCAGGGTGGTTATCCAGGTTAGTCTTCCTCTCTCTCTAAATGCTAAATAGAACAGGCCTATCAGCAGCACTAGCCACTGTATGATATCATTCATATTTAGAGTAGATCTGAACCCTTCAAAAACTGGTGGGGCAGACCCAAAGAGATGGTTAAAGGGTTGGGAGAAGATTTCCCCTGGTATCATTTCCTTACAGCAGGTGCCATTATTAAAATAACCCCAAAAACATACAGTTAATGTGTGATAGCTGTGAATCCCTGTGCCTGCTTCCCAGAGGAAGTTAAAAATCCATGAATTCCTCACCTTATTCACCCATAAAACGAAGCGGATAATAGCCACAGTAGCCTTGGTTATAGGACCCATGTTTAGATAAGGGCCTACAAATGGGAAAAATATAGCCATGATCACGTGCCACCCAAACCAGGCAAGCTGGACCACATGGTGTAGCTTAATGAGGTTTCTATAGCCGCACACAAAAAATTAGATTATTCATGAACTGTTGTTCACTTTCTGTTTATGTGCCCTCGAGCTGCATGTTGGGCGCCAAAATCTGTCTTGGTTTGGAAAGACAGGTGCCTGCCAAAGAAGGCAGGAGCCTCCCCTGAAACAGAGAATGCAAACCCTCTCCACCCCTCCGAATTGCTATGAACTCCAAACTAAGGGGCTCTCAGGCAAAAAATATGAGAGCAGGAAATAACAGTTCTTTAATAGGGAAGGAAAAATAAAGAGATAAAATAAAACAATGCAATACACTAGAACAGCACTGACAGAGTCAGAACTCAAGTTGACACCCTTTTGGTCAGGGTGTTGGTAGCAGTCCAGTTGGAAAAGTGGCTGCAGTCCTCCTAAAGTGTCAGGTGTGGTTTTATTGGAGCAGGGAGTCTTGTAGAAAAGGGTGTATTCTTCCTCCACAGATCTGTAAAAGTAGAAGCAGCTGCAGTTCCTGTGGGGAATCCAGTGGGAAGCCGTCCTTGTGTTTCAGAATCTCCAGATTATATCTGGGTAGCAATGCTTGGCTCCTCCGTCTGGGCAGAGCATCTCACAATGGGATGCTATATTTCTTATCAGTCATGCAGTGACATTCAATAGCTTGTTATCAGCAGATGTCCCTTGCCTAGGGAGGAGTGATTATGATCACTCAGGGAGAGAGAGATAAGGGTAATCGCCCACTTGACACCAGACAACTGCCATACAGATGGTAATAGAATACATCTTGCCTTGCAATCTGGAACAGGGGACCACGGTGCCATTGTGACACTGGCAGGGCCCAAGGATCCAAGGGACTTTGTGACACCAAGGGGTCCCATGGAACCAAAGGGACATTGTGACACTGGGAGGCCTCATGGAATCATGGAGACCATTGGAACACTCTGGGGCCTCCTGAAACTGTGGTGACACCAAGTTGTTTGGGAGTGTTGATCTGCTGAATGGAGGGCTCTGTACAATGCCCTGGACAGGCTGGATCCAGGGCCCAAATCCAACAAAGTGAGGTTTAACAAGTCCAAGTGTCGTGTCCTGCACTTTGGCCACAACAACCCCTGCAGCACTACAGGCTGGGGACAGAGTGGCTGGACAGCAGCCAGGCAGAAAGGGACCTGCAGGGTCTGATGGACAGCAGGCTGGACATGAGGCAGCAGTTTACCCAGGTGGCCAAGAAGGCCAATGGCTCCTGGCCAGGATCAGAAATCGTGTGGCCGGCAGGACCAGGGCAGTGATTCTTCCCCTGTGCTCAGCACTGCTTGAGCAGAGCCTCGAGTGTTCTGTCCAGTTCTAAGACCCCTGGAAAGAAGGAAGGAAAGAAGAAGAAATTTCTTTCTGGGAACAGTAAAGAAAGCAAAGGTGAAGCAAAGGAAATGCTCAGGGCAGTTTGGGGGTTGGCTGCCAGGCAGCCCTGGCTCTGAGCAACAGCTTCTGCAGTGGGACAAGAAACTCCCAGCTCATGGGAACAAACTTTTTGGCTGACTGCAGAGGCCAGGACAAGGCAGGGTGGTTTTCCTGCCATTCCCTAGCCCTTGCTGGCCCCAGGGGCTGATGGCATTTGTGCTCCCTCAGGTTCATGTCCCCGCAGCAACAGCATGGGGGTGCTCCCCCTGCTCTGTGCAATGCAAACAGGGGCTCCTGAGCCAGTGCTGCCGTGTCTGTGCCTGCAAGGTTGGGGCACCTGTGTGAGCTGGGGGAGAGGCCAGGGCTGCAGAGGGGGGATGTTGTTGGCAGCTCCATAATGACGCTTTGGGACGCTGCCCTGGGCTGTCCAGCTCACTGGGGATGGATCAGCCCCTGCTCTGCTGCTCCTTCCTGTCTGCCCCAGGGCCCTTGCAGAGCACCAGCCATGCTGTTTGCCCCCAGCCTGCCCACGGCCACCCTGGGGCTGCTCACAGGGGTTTTTCTGTGCTCAGCATTGGCCTGGCCGTGTTCTTGAGAGAGCCTGGTCAAGGAGCCTGGAGCCCCCAGGCCCTGGCCTGAGGCATCAGTGCTACTTCAGCAGTGCCCATGGCCTGTCCCTGCTGCAGCCCTGGCACTGCCACCCCCAGGACTGTGCCCGGCCCTGAGAGCACTCAGGCCCTAAAGAAACACCAGGGCCACCAGGGCAGCGGGGCAGGGCCATGGGAACAGCACTGGCAACACCAAGTGCTGCTGCAGCTGTGCCCACCAAGCTGGGCACAGCTGCTGTGCCAGCACTGATCTGCCCCCAGCTCTGCACACAGACATCACTGCTGCAGCTCCAGAGAAGGCAACAAAAGGGCATGTCTGCAGAAAACTTTGATGGGAGATCCTTTAGTTCCTTTAAAGGCACCGAGAGCGCAGCCCCTCATTGACACAGTCTGTGGCCACAGGGAAAGTGGAGGAAAGCAAAATGAGAAATGGCACAAACAATGACATTTCTTTGTGGACAATATGAAAAAAGTAAAACAAAGAAAAAGAACCTCCAAAATGAAACCATGAAGAAATATTAAATATTACTTTTAATACAAATCAAAGATGACTTTCATTACAAAAAATGGCCAGCATGTTAATGTTCCTGAAACCATCCAGTCATCAGTGTCCACACTGCAGCCTTGAGCTCCTGGTTCCTCAGGCTGTAGATGAAGGGGCTCACGGCTGGAGGCACCACTGAGTACAGAACTGACAGGGCCAGATCCAGGGATGGGGAGGAGATGGAGGGTGGCTTTAGGTAAGCTAGCAATGCAGTGCTCACAAAGAGGGAGACCATGGCCAAGTGAGGGAGGCAGGTGGAAAAGTCTTTGTGCCGTCCCTGCTCAGAGGGAATCCTCAGCACAGCCCTGTAGATCTGCACATAGGAGAAAACAATGAACACAAAACAACCAAGTACCAAACAGGTACTAACTGCAATGAGCCCAAGTTCCCTGATGTGGGATTTAAGCAGGAGAGCTTAGGATCTGAGGGATATCACAGAAGAACTGGTCCAGGGCATTGCCATGGCAGAGGGCAGGGAAAATGTATTGGCCATGAGCAGTAGAGCATTGAGAAAGGCACTGGCCCAGGCAGCTGCTGCCATGTGGACACAAGCTCTGCTGCTCAGGAGGGTCCCATGGTGCAGGGGTTTGCAGATGGACACGTAGCAGTCGTAGCACATGATGGTCAGGAGGCAAAACTCTGTTGAGATGAAAAATACAGTCAGAAAAACCTGAGCAGCACATCCTCTGTAGGAGATGTTCCTGGTATCCCAGAGGGAATTGTGCATGGCTTTGGGGACAGTGGAGCAGATGGAGCCCAGGTCATTGAGGGCCAGGTTGAGCAGGAAGAAGAACATGGGCGTGTGCAGGTGATGGCCACAGGCTACGGCGCTGATGATGAGGCTGTTGCCCAGGAGGGCAGCCAGGGAGATGCCCGGCAAGAAGCAGAAGTGCAGGAGCTGCAGCTGCTGTGTGTCTGCCAATGCCAGCAGGAGGAAGTGGCTGATGGAGCTGCTGTTGGACATTTGCTGGGGCTCGCCACGGGGATCTGTTCATGGAAAAAGGACAGTGAAGAATTAGAGGAGATACCTGTAACCATAATCAAAGCCATTTCCTGTACACCCTCCCCTGTATCACAGGTGAACGCGTTTTTTTTTCAAGAGTTCTGGGGTATTTTTGTTAGCTCTCCCATGTCTCTCCAGGTATTCTTGGATATCAGAAACTCTCAGCATTTCTGCTGCACTCAGGAAGAACAGAGAAAGTTTTGTGAGGCAAAGTGATGAGTGGAGAGTGAGGGGAGATGATCTGTCATTCTGACCTGTTCTGAGTTTCTCTGGGCCTTAATATTTCTCAAATGGAGGGTGATCACTTTCCCATGTTTCCCCTAAGATGTCACCAGGTACTGCTGGGAGCAGATGGATACACCAGGGCCCAGCTCCACATTTGTAGCCAAGAACATACAATGCTCATTTCACCTCCCCAGCAGCATTTTCAGTGTCAGAACCCTCTGCCTTTCCCCATCAATCTTAGAACTCAGAGATGCTCTAGGACAGGTTTGCACCCTGGATTGAAGCTCCCAGCTTGGACTGAAATCTCAGGGAGACTTCCAAGTATCCTTATGATGGCATTGGATGAAGGGAGATGCAGCTCCTTCCCTGGCTGCACTAACAGCATTGCCCAGAGCCGGGCACTGGGGAAAGCATCACCCTGAGCCAGCTGTGCCCCCTGCCAGAGCCCCAGGGCTGGGCAGCTGCTCCCAGCCCTGTGCTCTGCAGAGAGAACTGAGCCCGGGGCTGCAGAGCTGCCACACGGCTCTGCTGCAGCTCTGCCTGCACAAGAGGGGCTTCACACCTTGGAGCCCCAGCCTTGAGGGCAGAGGCTTGTCTGGGGGGACAGGAGGAAGGGGGCTTGTTCAGAGGGAGGGGCTGCACTGCAGGAGATCCTGTGGGGATCTCTAAACTCTCCCTGCCCCAGCATTTCTGGGTTTTGTTTTCTCTCATTGCCTGATCTTCTCTCTGCTTCCTGGAGATTTTCCTCCTGCAGGTGTTTTCCTGTGCCTGAGCTCTCCCTTCCAGCCCTCACAGACCCCAAATCTCTGTGCATTCTCCTTGGCCCTACAGAACCCTGCCTGTTTGCAGGGCACTGGCTAGGGGAAGGCTCTGCAGCTTGGAGAAGGGACAGCTCAGACTGAACCTGATGGGTCCAGCAAAGGTGCTGCTGGTGCTGTCCATGGGCAGAGTGGCTGAAAGCACATTAGGGATCTTCTGTGAAACTATTGATCACTAAAAGTAACAGTTTGGATGTCTCAGGCACTTGTCAGAATTCATAACTAATAATTCATAACCAGCCTTTAATATTTATCCCCCCTCCCTGCCATTCTCCAGTAGTAGGAAACTGAGTACAAAATCTCAGGAAATTTCCTTATTTTTATCAAAATCCTTGTCTTGGAAACATTCTATGACTAATCAGAACCCCTCAGCATGTCAGAGCTTCATGAGCATTTCACCTGCCCTGCACCAGAATTAATCAGAGTTGTATTCACAGAGTCTGTAGGCCTTGGGATGTTCCAGCTGTAGGAGATCACTACAGGAGTTGCAGCTGCATTGTCCTGCAGCCAGAGGTTCCTTGTGCCAAGGGCTGGCAGTGATTCTGCCTCAGCACCTTCCCAGCCCTGACTGATTGATGCTCTCTGTGCCACTGTGCTGTGCCTGGAGTGGCTGCAGGCAGTGCACCAGCCGTGCTGGGCTGGGAGAAGAGCTGCTCATCAAGAGAAATGTGCTTTTGAAGCTCTTCTTGGTTACCAGGAGCTGCCTCTGTGCGAGGAGCCCAGCCCAGCTCATCAGCACAGACACAGCACAAGGACTTTAATGACTCTCTGGGGCTTTGTGCTCAGGCCCTGAACATCAGTCCCTGAGAGGGAGCTGAAGATACCTCTCCAGAACTCCAAGTCAGAATCCAACTCCAAAGTTTCTTGGATTTTTAATGGGTCCCACTGAGGGACACCACTGAGAAAGTGTCCCCAGGCCCCAGCCAGGACAGAGAACTGGAGGCAGTGATGACAAGTGGGGACAAAGAGAAGCCATGTCTTGGTGCCCTGGGCCACAGCAGGGTCTGTGCCACCAAGGGCTGTGAGGAGACACACAGTCCTGAGGCACTGGGGCCTCCTGGCACAGCCCCAGCCAGGCTGGGCACGGTCAGCCCCTTGTACTGCCCTCTGCATCCCCCCCTATCCCACATGCCAGCGGCCTCAAGGATTTGCTGGAAGGAGTCCCTGGGAAGCCTTGCTCAGCAATGGCCCTTGGGGCTCCTTAATGCTCCCAGAGACTCCAGGTTTTTCAAAGGACTTTGGGTTTGGCTTTTGCCTTGGAGTCTCTGAGAGGTTTGTGCAATCATGGCTTCCAATTATCTGCTGTAATTATTACCTTGAGAGGCTTTGTCAGTAACAACACTCAGTGGGGCTCATAATGCTTCAAGGTACTTCAGTTATTTTAAGGTACTTGGTGTTTCCCTTTTGATACCATTCTCTGTGAGAGGTTAGTGCAATCATGGCCCCAATTATCTGCTTTAAGGAGTCCCTTGAAAGCTTTGTACTGACAATCTGTAGGGCTCATAAATGCTCAAAGATACTCAAGGTTTTTAAGATTTTTTGGAATTTCCTTTCCACACTGAATCTCTGAGAGGTTTTTGTGCCTTCCTGGCCTCCAATTCTCTCCTCCAAGGAGTCTATGAGGTGTCTGTGTTAGGGATGGACCTCAGTGGGACCATTAATGCTTTGAGACACTCTGGGGGTTTTCCTCTGACTTGGACTCCTGGAAAGGTTGGTGCAATCTCCTCTCTGGCCCAGGGTTCAAGGACTCAGCTCCAAAAGCACCACAGGGCAGGATCAGGCAAGTCCTGACAAACCATGACTCTGCCTTGATTTCCCCCTGCTCTCATGCAGTTCATCAGGAAGTTCTTTTTCTGTCATTATGGGAAAATATTTCAAAGAGCTTCTAATAAATCCACATTCCTGTTTTAAAGTGTGTCTTTTTCTTGTTAGAGCTGAACGCAGCATCCTCTGACTGATACTGACCCACGGACTCTCCTGAAGAGGTCTTGCCTGGTCAGAGAAGCTGTGCCTTGACGTCTGATGCATTGTGGACAATCTTGGTCCACATTCCCCAACCCCATCCTGTCTCTCCTCTGTCACTTGGGGCCAGCTTTGCTTGGAGAAATGGCTGGAATGAGGCAACAAGAGCTTTTTCTTCTTTTATTTTTGCAATCTAAAACTCTTAAGTTCCCCACTGAAAACAGACACCCGCCTCAATTGTGTGCCAAGCCAAAGATGCCATCAAGTGCACTCCAGACCTACCCTGGGCCAGCTGTGAGGCTGTGTGGAGACCCAGGGGCCTACCATTGGAGTCTCAATCTCCCAGGCATGAAGGGCTGGTCCCAAGTAAGAGGAATAGGCTTTCACGTTAAGGTAAGAAGCTTGCTTCTCTCATAGATCTTTGCATGCACATGCTGATTTTTGTAAAGTTATGACACCCCATTGGCCCATTGGCCTAATTACCTTAGCTCAACCCCTATTGCCTGTGTTTGGTTAGCACCTAGAATGTTCTCCTCTCTCTGTCCCTTTATGGCCCTAGTTTGCTGCATTCCTCCACCCCTCTTTCCCTACTGGCAGACCTGACCCCGGAGCCTTTGTCTGCACCATTTTCCCCTGTATCCAGGGGTCCCTGACCCTAAACTCCACCCTCACTATCCCATATAAGACCCTGCGCCCTCAGCTTACACCATGTCTTCGTCCCTGGACCCTTTTTTGTCTGTACCCTGTTCCTGTACTAATAAACCCAGTTTGCTGGAGATCATACGAAGACCCATCCTGCCTATTCTGGCAGCTTTCTGAGGTAGCAGTGAGCTTTGGGCTCAAGAGGGCCAGATGCTCCAGGGGCCTCAGTAGCACCACAATGCTACATGTGGCGCCCGAATAGGGACATGATTCATTGAGGTCCCTGTGAGCTTCTCCAGCAGTGATTGTCCCAGCCAGACAACACTGGAAGCTGTACGCCTTTGGGTCAGCTGCAACACTGAAGTAAGACTCAAGTTTTATTGAGTCTCACTGAAGCGGAAGTCAACAATCCCTTCAATATCCGTGGGACCAACTTCGCTGACAGCCCCACAAGCCCCACTTTAGCTGAAGATTGTGCCTGCGAAACTGAGAGTGAGTGACTGAGTGGTAGAGAGCTGCCAGGAGTTCAGGCTTTTGATTTTCTGTTTCTGTGGGTGGGAATTCCCTCTTCCACTGGTGGCAGCTATGAGTGGCAGCTATGAGAAATAATCAGTCCCAAACTGAAAAGGATGTTTTTGGTTTTAAGTTTTGAGGAGTTTTGAATTTAGAGGGGAGTTTGTTTTCCTAGGGGAGTTTAAAACATTTTGTTCACTGGTTGTTTAAAGAGTTTCCTGATATCACTGTTGATTCTATCTATCAGTTATCATTTTGGGATGCTGTTGGGGAAAAGCTTTATATTTTACAACTACAAGGGATGTTAAAAGTTAGGAAATTTTATCCATTGTTTCATTCAATTTATGGGATCATTTCAAAAGTTCATGGTTCCAACCCTTTGTCCTCGTTTATTCAATCCACCCCCCATGTTCCCAAACCCACGTTCCCTAAGAACAGGATGGGAGATAGAGCCTGACCTTTGGCACAGACAAGCCACCTGCTGCCTGCCATCTCCCCTCCTTTTTTGTCCTCTCTTCAGGGTGGTAGTAGTCATGCTCCCCTGAGATCTTCCCTTGCCCACATTCTCGCATCCCCTGGTCCTAATCCCCCTTCCTATAAATCACAAGATGGAAATACTCCTGTAAGAGGGACCGCCATTTCAGATTCCATCCCGCCTTCATCCCCATTTCCTGCCTTTGCTCCAGGTGCCTCCCCTGTGATGGGCCCCACCTTGAAGTCAAGTTCCACCCCTGTGTTGGATCCCTTCCCTGTCACTGGAAAGATCCTCCCCAGCATAGGCTTCACCTCTTCACTTCCGGGCCCCTTCTCCAGTCCAGTGTCTTCTGGTTCCCCCTGTTGAGAGTCTTTTACAGATTGAGTATTTGCAGGACAATGGACATATTCAACCTATACACAATCCAGCCTGCTTTGGATAATGGACAATGGACACGTTCAAAAACAAAGAATAATGGACATATTCAAAAATGGGGTCAGTATATCCTTGAAAAAGATACAAGAAGAAGAGTCATTAGGACTCAGCAAGTTGGTCAGCGAGCTTTAGAAAGTAAGAGAAAAAGAGAAGTCATGGGTGGGCCAGATGACCACAGCGAGACGCGTGAAAAATTAGATGATCCAATCAGCACCCAATTACAGACACATGAACAGCTATGGTTAACCAATCATGTATAGCTAGAGACGTGGGGACGATAGAGACTTCTTATAAATATAGTCTTTTTGGGGATATTAAATTTGGCTTCACTGGATCATATTGGTAATGGTGTGATGTCCCTGAACCTCCGCACCCCGCACTCCTCCTTCTCCTCCCCCTCCTCATCCTCCTTGTACTTCTCCTCCTCCTCGACCTCCTCCTCCTCCACATTCTCCTCATACTTCTCTTCCTCGTCATCCTCCTCTTCCTCATCTGCATGCTCCTTGTCCTCCTCCTCCTCCATCTCATCCTCATCTATCTCCTTGTCCCTGGACTCCTCCTCCTCCACCTCCCCCACATCCTTGTCCTTGTCCTCTTCCTCCTCCTCCTCCTGGTCCTCCACATCCTCATCCTCCTCATCTGCCACCTCCATGTCTGCCTCCTCCTCCTCTTCCTCATCCTCAACCTCCTCATCCTCATCATCCTGTACCTCCTCTGCCTCATACTCCTCCTCCTCCTGTTCTGCCTCTTCCTCGCCCCCCTCCTCCTCTTCCTCCTCGTCCTCCTCGTTCTCTTCCTCAATGTTCTCCTCCTCCTCATCGCCCTCCTCTTCCTCCTCCTCTGCCTCCTCGTCCTCCTCCTCATCCTCCTACTTGTCTTAATCTTCCTCATCCTCCTCCTCTTCCTCCTCCTCCTTGTCCTCTGCCTATTCGTCCTCATTCTCCTCCTCCTCCTTTTGCTCCCCCTCATCAAACTCATCCTCTTCCTCATTGTCATTATCCTCCTCCTCCTCTTCCTCCTCCTCCTCGACCTCATCCTCCTCCTACACATCCACCTCCTCATCCTCCTCCTTGTCCTCCACCACCTCATCCTCCTCACACTCCTTCTCTTCCTCAACCTCCTTACCCACATTCTCCTGCTACTCCTCTTCCTCATCATCCTCCTCTTCCTAATCTGTGTGCTCTTCCCGCTCGTCCTCCTCTTCCTCTGCCTCATCCTTGTCTATGTCCTTGTCCCCAGCCTCTTCTTCCTCCACATCCTCCACATCCTCATCCTTATCCTCGTCCTCTTCATCCTCCTCCTCTTCATCCTCCTACTCCTCCTCCTCATGCTCGTCCTCCTCCTTGTCCTCCTCCTCCACCTTGTCATCCTCCTCCTCCACGTCCTCCACCCTCTCATCCTCCTCCTCCTCCATCTCCTCCTCCTCCTCCACGTCTTCATCTTCATCCTCATCCTCCTCCTTCTAATCCTCCTCCTCTGTGTCCTCCTCCTCGTCCTCCTCATCCTCCTCCTCCTCCTTCTCCTTGTCCTCCTCCTCCTCACCTTCCTTGTCCGTCTCCTTCTTCCCCTCCTCAATGTCATCCTCTTCCTCATCGTCATCATTCTCCTCCTCCTCCCCCTCCTCAAACTCACCCTCTTCCTCATCATTGTCATCCTCCTCCTCCTCGTCTCCTCCTCCTCCTCCTTTGTGGCCTCCTCCTTCTCCACTCCTCCTCCTCCACGTCCTTGTCCTGATCCTCCTCCTTGTAATCCTTCTATTCCTCCTCCTCTTCCTCCTCCTCCTCTTCCTCCTCTGCCTTCTCCTCCTCATCCTCCTCCTCTTCGTCCTCCTCCTCCTCACCTTCCTCATCCGTCTCCTCCTCCTCCTGCATGTTCTCCTCCTCCTCCTCCCCATCCTTAACCTCATCCTCTTCCTCATCGTCATCATCCTTCTCCTCCTCATCCTCCTCCACCGCCTCCTCCTCCCCCTCCTAAACCTCCTTGTCCTCCTCCTTGTCTTCCCCTTCCTAAACCTCATCCCCCTCCTCTTCGTCCTCCTCTGCCTCATCCTCATCCTCCTCCTCCTCATCCTCCCCCTCCTCAACCTCATCATCCTCCTCGTCCTCCTATGCTTCGTCCTCCTCCACCTCCTCCTCATCATCCTCCTCATCTGCCTTCTTGTGCTTATCTTCCTCCACCTCCTCATCCTCCTATTCATCCAATTCTTCCTCATCCTCATCCTCCTCCTGGTCTTTTTCCTCCTGGTACTCCTCCTTGTCTTCCTCTTCCTTCTCTTCCTCCTCCTTGTCCACCTCCTCCTCCTTCATGTCCACCTCCTCTCATCCTTTTCCTCCTCAACCTCCTCTTCCTCCTCCTCATCGTCCTCCTCCACCTCATCCTCCTCGCCTTCCTCTGCCGCCTCCTCCTCAACCTCATCCTCCTCTTCCTTCTCCTCCTCCTTCTCCTCCTCCTCATCATCCTCCTCATCTGCCTTCACATCCTCCTCCATGTCTTCCACCTCCTCATCCTCCTTGTACTTCTCCTCCTCCTCAACCTCCTTTTCCACATTTTCCTAATACTCTTCTTCCTCATCATCCTCCTTTTCCTCATCTGCATGCTCCTCCTCCTCGTCCATCTCCTCCACATCCTTGTCCTAATCCTCGTCCTCCTCTTCCTCCTCTTCCCTGTCCTCCTACTTCTCCTATTCTTCCTCATCATACTCCTCATCCTCCTCCTCCTCCTCGTTCTCTTCCTCCATGTCCTCCTCCTCCTCCTAGTCCTTCTCCTCCTTGTCCTCCTCTTCCTCATCCTCCTCGTCCTCCTCTTCCTCATCCTCCTCGTCCTCCTCCTATTCCTCCTTCTCCTGATCCTCCCCCTCCTCATCCTCCTCCTCCTCCTCATCCTCCTCATCCTCTTCCTTCTTGTCCTTGTCCTCCTCTTCCTCCTCCTCGTCCACCTCCTCTTCCTCATCCATCTCCTCCTTGTACTCCTCCTTGTCTCCACCTCCTTGTCTTCCTCTTAGTGGTCCTCTTCCTTGACCTTCTTCTCCACGTTCTCTTCCTACTCCTCTTCCTCATCATCCTCCTCTTCCTCATCTGCGTGCTCATCCCGCTCGTCTGCCTCCTTGTCTATCTCCTTGTCCCCTCCTCCTCCTCCTCCTCCTCCAGATCCTTGTCCTTAATCTCGTCCTCCTCCTCGTCCTCCTCCTCGTCCTCCACCTCGTCCTCGTCCTCGTCCTCCTCCTCCTCCTCCTTGTCCTCCACATCCTCGTCCTCCTCTGTGTCCTCCTCCTTCTCCTAGTCCTCCTCCTCCACATCCTCGTCCTCCTTTGTGTCCTCCTCCTTCTCCTAGTCCTCCTCCTCCACATCCTCATCCTTATCTTCATCCCCTTCTTCCTCAACCTCCTCATCCTCCTCCTTCATGTCTTCCTCCTCTTCCTATTCTTCGTCCTCCTCCTTCTCCAAGTCCTTGTCCTCATCTTCCTCCTCCTCATCCTCCTCCTTCTCCTTGTCCTCCTCCTCCTCCCCCTCCTCAACCTCATGCTCTTCCTCATCGTCATCATCCTCCACTTCCTCCTCATCATCCTCCTTCCCCTCCTCAACCTCATCATCCTCCTCCTTGTCCTCCTCCACCTTGTCCTCATCCTCCTCCTCCTCCTTCTCTTTCTCTTTCTCCTCCTCCTCCTCCTCCCCCTCCTAAACATCATCCTCCTCCTCATCGCCGTCCTTCTCCTTGTCCTCCTTCTCGTCCTTCTCCTCATTGTCCTCCTCCTCATCATACTCCTCCTCCTCCCCCTCCTCAATCTCATCCTCCTCCTTCTCATCCTCCTCTGCCTTGTCTTCATCCTCCTCCTCCTCCTCTTCCTCAGCCTCTTCTTTCTCATCCTTATCCTCCTCCTCCTCCTCCTCATCATTGTCCTCATCCTCCTCCTGCTACTTCTCCTCCTCCTTGTCCTCATCCTCATCGTCCTCATCCTCGTCCTTGTCCTACCCCTTCCTTCCTTCTCCTCTTTCTCCTCCTCAAGCTACACCTCCACATCCACCTCTTCCTCCTCCTCCTCCTCTTACTCCTCCTCGTCCTCCTCCTTCTCCTCAACCTCTTTCACCTTTTCCTCATCCTCCTCCTCCTCCTTGTCATCGTCCTCGTCCTCCTCCTGCTACTCCTCTTCCTCCTCACCCTCCTCTTCCTTCTCCACCTTGTCCTCCTCTTCCTCGTCCTCCTTTTCTTCCTCCTCCTCATCCTCCACTTCTTCATCCTCTTCCTTCTCCTCTTCCTCTGCATTCTCCCCGTTCTCCTCCTCGTCCTCCACCTCCTCTTCTTCTTCCTCCTCCTCATCCTCATTATCCTCTTCTTCCTCATTTTCCTCCTCCTCCTCCACATCCACCTCCTCATCCTCCTCCTCATTGTCCTCCTCCTCCTTGTCCTCCTCCTCTATGCTTTCCTCGTAGTCCTTCTCCTTGTCTGCCTCCTCATCTTCCTTGTCCTTCCCCACCTCCCGGACTCATCCAGATAAAATCAAGCCTGTTAACGAATGAATGAGTCCTTCTCGGGCAATGAGTAGTCATTTGCCAAGAATGTCTAAAACACTCATGGAGCTGCACCTAGAAGAAATTACATCGAGGACTGGCGACATTCTGGTTACAAGTGAAAGAAGACTATTTCAAGAAGCTCAGACAACCACCCGAACCTATAGACTGACTTTTGTATGAGTCTGAATCTGTATAGTCCCCGTTATACATATGAAAAGACATACAGAAATCTTATGTCATTTCTGCTTCAAGCAGAATAAACTGTATATAAACTAGCTACTTGAAGTAGTTGGAGTGAACCATTGGGGAGATGCTGACACTACATCTGTCTGATCCAAGTTCACACAGCGTCAAAGTCCGAGGTTGACGCTGTCTTGGCTGTAGCAGTTTTATAATATTCTATCTGGTTGTAAATCTAATAAATTTATAAATTTTTTAAAATAAATTTAGCTGCCGATTTGATCATTTACAACAGTCCTAAACCACCTTAATGGATCCTTGCAGGGCGCAGCTGTCCATACAGCTCAGAACAAGACCTGAAAAGACATCTGACTGCATGTTTCCAAAGAGAGATGTGATTCTGACAACTGGCTGAGCTCCTGAGTCAAAAGTTCTATGGCATTGGTGCCAGGACAAGGACCACAGAGATCACGGATGCTAAGAATGATGCCAGGGTTTCTGATAGGCCCCTCAAAGAGCTAACGTAAAAGACATGAGATACCCAAACACACAGAATGCATGATAGACAAGTGACACGATACACATTGGGAATGCTCTGCCGTGCACACCTCAGCTCTGTCATCAAATGTGACACTTGGCCTTTTCAGGGCCTAAGGGGCCACTTCATCAACACCCCCATCTCCAAAGCAGATTCACAAAATCCTTCCGGTTGGTCCCAACCCAGCACTCCACTTTCATCTCCTCTATGGGTCAGAGCCCTCAATTTATCTCTCAGAAATCTGGGGATGCTGGTCCGTGTAAGGTGCAAAAGAAGACCACCTGGCCATGTGGGAAATTCCTGTGCCAGCAGGCTGTTGTCTCTTAGTAGGCTACATTAAAGAAAACCAAGCATCAATGCATGATCTTGGCAGAACATGAGTCAAAACCCTACTCTTGCGGTGTGATGTCATGGGTTGCCTCAGATACCTTGGGTTTCTCCCTGTAGATTTCTTCCCCAGGTGTGTCAATCACCTCTCCTTTCCCCCACCCTGACCCCTGCTGAGCGCTGTCTGTCAATCCTGGCATTCCAGAAGGGCGTCGAGTGGTTGGCAGAGTTCAAAAGATGCCTTACACCCCTGGAGGGACATTGGGCCATCCAGGTGTCATTTGTCCCCTGAGACTTCCCCATCCCTACCTGGTTGGTGGGATCCCTACCCCTTCCTTCCCCCTCTCTCTGGGGTTAAAAGAGCCAGCAACCACACGGTTCTGAGAGGTTCTGTAAGAGCTGTTACGGGATTCAGAGGCCTGTGGGCCGGAATAAAGCTCTGGATCGAAACCCTCTAGCAGAACCCGACTCCTTTTCCTTCACCTTGCCTTGAAGCTTCTCTGCCAGAGGTAAACCGGAGCTCCTGCATGTCTGGGCCTGTCTTTAGTGCCCAGCTGCAGCATCCAGATAGCCAAAGGTGTCTCTGAGCTGAAAACACCTCAGTTACCGCCGTTTGGTCAAGCAGCAAGGGCCAGTCAAGCCCAGGCACATCCTGTCTGGCTATATTGGTAATTTTTCCAATACCCTACAATTCTGGTACTCCCCATTCTTCTCCTGCTGTTCGGGCAGCACGCTTTGGTCATGCTCAGAAGCCGATGTTGTTGTCGCAGGGTACACCTGGGTTAAGAGGAAGGAAGGAGATGTGAAATTGCTGAAACCTGAGGGGACCTTCCCTACTTCCCCAACTCACTGCAAATCTTTGGCCGTGGCCAAAGGCTACAAGGGTGACACTTTTAAATAGAAAAGGCGAATGCTTCGTCACTGAGTCCTGGACTACTTCCACCGGGCTCACAAGCGCAGCAAACCTGGTCCATCAGCCAGTTGGTGACGGGGGCTTGGAATACCTAGTGGATTGCCTAAAGCATACAGACAAGAATAGATGTTTAGTGTTGCACCAGAAATTGAGACCTCAACAATAATAACTGCTTCTCTCCACTGGCCACTGCTCACCTTGTCCACCTAACCCTGGCTGCTGATATCTGGCTTTACTTCCTAAAAAGAACGTCAAGGAACAGTGCTATAATAGAGTCATCACTTACAGTTCCACTGCAGAGACAAACGGTTACTGAGCTGCTCCGGGGAAGTTCCTCATCTAGATTAGGGTGTTTTGCCATGGATTTTATCCTTCTGCTTCTGAAAGAAAGTTAGGACAAAAGTCAAAGGGCTGCAGAATAACTGCACAGATCCAAACATCTTGTGTCCATCTACAAATGCCATTCTCAAGCATTAATAAAAGCATAGGTTTTCTCCAGTTTTGACACAGCTGCATGTAATTCGATCTGCAGCACTTCCTTTTATTTCATGATCTGCTGTTGACTCTCTGAAAAATGAGGGAATTTTATCAACAACAGTGTTTTTTTCTCTCTGTTTCTGTCTTTCTTACTATTAAGCTTTCTTTTGAGGAACCTGTCCATGAGGGTAGCAGGTAATTTGATGCTGCTTGCAGTTTCACTGTTACTCTTTTCACTATTGTAATGAGGAGAAATTTTTACACAGTGGGAATGGTTAGGTCTGTAATATTTCGCAAGGGCTGTGAAGTGTTTTCTTGTAAATACACTATAGTCAAGGAGACCAGAAAAAGCAATTGCTTTTTTGCTCGATCTCCGCAATTCCCTTCTTATCAAAGTTAGAATCATGTTACCCTTCGGAAGTGCGTGATTCTCTCAGTGCACAAACAATAAGTCAGAAAAAATACCTGCTGCTGCGGGATGGAGGAAAACTGCTCCCTCCATAATTTACTATTTCCAGCATCAGACCGCTATTGTCAGTTTTAATTACTCTCTGGAGGGGTTTCTCAATTTTTCCAGTTAATTCATTCCTGACTTACATGCATACACTCCAAAAAGCTCACTTTTTTTTCATCATTTGTAATCTTCACTTCCTACTAGAGAAAGGCTTGCCATCTGGAAAGGCTGCTAGGGCTCTGTGTTCATGGGAGAATCTGGACTGAGAGGCAGTGTGGTGGCTCAGAACTGCTTGTCCCAGTGACTTTCATCTCAGAGGACAGGGGCTTTTTCTTCCAGCAGCGTAGATGAGAGCCTTTGGCTTGGAGAACCTAAAGTAGAACCAGGATGGAGGCAGCAGGTGAGTTCACAGCTGAGCATCATTCTTTTGGCTTTGCTTTCAGTAGTATAATACCGGGTAACTTCGGGAAGGAGAACTAAACAAGATAAGAAAGGCTCTGTGGTGATCATCCCACTAGACTGCTGCAGAACAAGGCACTAATGCCAGAGCTTCACCAGAGGTTTCATTCAGCTGCTGGTGGCATAACCAGGGAGCATCACAGAAAGCCTGAGGTGCTGCTCCCTCTGGGTTTTTGCTGGACCAGACATCTGAGTTTCGTTTCTTCTGCAATAACTCATGGCCGTTTCAAAGCATCACTACTACGACACTTTTCATGCTGTTTTGCTTCCCAAAGGTGCATCCTGCATGGTTCCCTTGTGCTGGAAAATGAGAGCCTCCAGCTGCAAGCATTTATTATTAGCACAAACACCTTCTACCTTTAAAATGCAGCATTGAGTGGGACAGGGCTCAGTGCCCTGGGGAGAGCACTACTTGGCAGTTAATGTTGGTTTAAAAAACTCTGAGCTGCAAATTGAAGCATTTTAGGTTTTTACCACTCAACTGTAATGTCCCTTTTACAGCATTTGTCCTTTGGAGCAGGATAGAAATCAACTCTCCCCCTTGTTTGCAGCCATTCTTTTGTATTGGCAGCGGCTCTAAATATGTACTAATTAAACTTAAGTAAACCACTTCTTGTGTAACTGCACATACAGAACAAATGCTTTAACCTGGATTCTTCATTTACCTTTCACTTTTACATTTTGTAATGTCCATAGCTAGCTGCCTCGCCCTCTTTCATGGAATTGGCCATCCCATGAAAGACCCCCAAAAAATTCAAACTGAGCATTCATGGTCTTATTGGTTCATGAAATGGTGTAGGTCAGAAGGGAACCTTAAAATTAATCTTGTTCTGATCCTCTTCCATGGACAGGAACATATTCCCCTAGAACACGTTACTCAGAGCCCTGTTCACTGGGTCTTGCACACTTCCAGGGCTGGGGCAGCCACAGCTTCTCTAAGTAACACCTTTGCCAAACTTGTTTTTGTAACCAATGTGCACTAAATATTTGCTTCTACCTTTTCCAAATACTAAGGGATCTTGGCTTGGGCAACATTATTTTAGGAGTGGGAAATGCACAAGTTCTTTTTTGTGAATTTTTTACCTGTAATGAAGAATTTGAGGGTTTTTTGCTTTTTCTATTTTTTTTAATATGAAGATGGATGGAAATCATATCCTGGTATTCACCCAACTCTGAGGTTCATGGAAATATTTTACAGAGACAAGAAAAGTAATGGTTAAATTTTTTTAAAATACCATTTCTCTAAATTCCCAGCTGGCTATTTAGGTCCTTTTTCAGGTGCATTCCTCCAGCAAGAGGAGGGGGAGAGCCCAGCCATAGGCAAATGCACCCTTTTCACAATAGGTCAGATGCTGACTATCCCTCTTTATGGCACCCAAAGCAGGTTGGCATCTCTGAATGGAAAGTTTTCTCTTCAGACTCGTATTTCAGCCTTGACACATTATGACAGGTTTTTAACTTTGGCACAGAAGTGCTTGCAACATTTCACTGCTTTGGAAGCAGCGGGGAACAGGCAGCCAGATCCAGCTCCTGACGAGGAGGTGTCAGCAACTCTGAGCACCACAGTCATTACTCTTGGGGAGGACATGACCTGGGATTCTTCAAATGGCCTAAGAAGACCTGAGACAAATATGTGACCTCGAAGCTGGAGTAAGACATCCAAGAAAATGACTAGGTGCTAAGACGTGAGTCTGTGTGGCATTATTCAAGAAATAAGTGCTTATAGTTGCAGGACATTTTTTGTAAAACCAAGGCTGTCTAAAAACTGAAAAAAAAGAATGTTGGAACAGGAAACTTCCCATTGGGACCAGGTGATTAACAAGGACATGGGCCCTTCTGGTTTCAGCTGTGCTTATTGGTAGTGGTGGTGGAGGAGAAATACGAGTTAAATCTTGAAAAATTACCAAAGATCAGTCTACGCTTCAGAGTAGCTGAGGAGAGCTACAATTCAGTTGCCAAGAGCTGAGGAGCCAGAGCTGCTGCAGACTTCATGATCTCAATGGCTTGTTCTGTATTTATCTCCTCACTTCTCTCTATCCAGTTAGGCACACAAGAGTTGCACCAAAAAGGGCTTTTGACAACAAGTTGTTTCTTCTTTCCCAGTTGCCCTGTGCATTGCTGTGGGGTTTTTGTGGATATATTGTGCTCTTACGAGATGGTCACTGCTGACAGAGCCTGGTTCCTGGGGCTGCCAAGCACCCACCCATACTGTTCTCATCCCACTCCCTGCCATTACTTCGTCACAAAAAAGGGACTGAGCAGGTGAAAGTGACCTTTGAACCAGCTCTGTGACTCCAGAGTGTATTTGGATGATGAGCCACCATGGTCCCCTGCAACTTTTCCCATCCTGTGGTTCTCTGCATTCATGAGCACTCAATACGTCTGAACACCTGCATTCATTAGCCTGTTTGACATTTTATACAACTTTTGCCTCCACCTGAAAGTTACAACTACAGTAATTACAGCAAGCCAGTACTGATGGAAAGCGGTCATAACCAGCCGGTGTCCTACAGCTGAGACCTCTTCATCCATTTACAAGAACATTCTCACTCATGTCTTAAAACCCTCACAGGCCAAATCCAGGCCAGGGAGTGCGCTTGGACAACAGCAGCACCGAGCGACTTTTAGACAGGGCTCACCCCTGGGCATGTTCAGCACAGAGGTAATTCTGAAGATCACGATGGGCTGTGGGGAGCTGTGTACTCCAAACTCTTCTATCAGTGGGGTGCAGCGTGAGAAGGGCGAGTTGGTCATGGCCAATTTCAGTGACCACCAACAGGAGAAATTTTGCGGCCTTTTTGCTCTCTGATGTTTCAGGAAGGGATGAACCTTTAACACCACCTTGTAGGTAAGTTTTGTCTTTGGAGTTCCTCCTGGGGCAGCTCAGAGAATTACTTTGATGGAGTCATCTCCAGAACAGCCAGGCCTGCTGACAGTTTGCCTGTTGCTAGACTATTTAATGAGCAGATTAGTTAGATAAAAGGTTAAACAAAGTATCAATTGGCTCAGCTGCCATCATCAGCACTGAGAGCTTTTGGTCTCCTGCTCTCCCTGATCTACTGTAGTATTGTCCACAAGGGTCCCAGGATGAAGGAAGAGACAAGAAAGTTGACTCCATGTATCAGCAAGCTAGGTTTATTATTTTATGATAGAAAATATATTAAAACTATACTAAAAGAACACAGAGAAAAGATTTCATCAGAAGGCTAAGCTAAGAATAGGAAAGGAATGAATAACAAAGGCTTGTCTTGGACCGAGACGGTCTGGACAGGTGAACTGTGGTTGGCCATTAATTCCAAACAACCAGATGAGACCAATCACAGATTCCCCCTGTTGCATTCCACAGCAGCAGATAAGAATTGTTTACAGTTTGTTCCTGAGGCCTCTCAGCTTCTCAGGAGGGAAAAATCCTAAGGAAAGGATTTTTCCTAAAACATGTCGGTGACAATCTACTCATGTTGTTTAGGCTCCTTGCTACTCCTTCCCTCGGGCCCTTTGGAGGGAAGGAAAGCTGATGTTGCTGGATGGCTCAGATGTCCTTGCATCAGGACAATGGCTGGTGTTACCCATAAGAAGAATTCATACTGACAAAAAAAATTGATTCCTCTTCTCTCTGTAATACCAAACCCATCCAGCAGCAATGGCAGCATCATTGCAACACTGTTGGCTTCCTCACAGCCATTGAGTTATCCTCAGGTTTAATTATACTGTGTGCTTTTCTGTGATCCATTTGTTTTAATTGAATATTCCTTGGTCTCATTGTGTCATTAGACACTTATTAAGTTGCTGTTCCATTTTGGGTTTGCCTCAGAAAATTAAGAGACAACAGGTCAGGATATATAGCCAGACAGACCCAGGATTTCCTTGTTCATTGTGGGGTGAAGAATAGCACAGGTATTCCAGGGAACTCCACAGGACAAGCTATTATTAAGCATACACATCAAGTACTGAAAAGTCTGCTTGATAAACAAAAAAAGGGGGAAGATGGGTTGGGCTTACAGATAACATAGACTGAAAGCAGTCTATGTTATGAATCATTTATGCTTAGTACGTAATCGTAGTGAAAAATCATCAATAATATATGACTCAAGTTTGCAGCAAGATTTTGAATTGGTACAGCACGGACAAAAAGTTTGTTCTGAAAATCCTGGGACAGCCTTATGGGAAGGATGTGCAGATTTACTAAAGGAGAGAAGGGGATATATTTCTATCATTACAAAGAACCCTGTTAGACACCAGTGAAATTGGTTCATCTCTGGCTTGAGAAGGACAATCTGATCCCTGTTATCAACAATGCACCAACAACCAGCACTACCTGAAAATATCAATTGTCCTCAGAATTGCGAACACTTTTTATTATCTTTGGGTGACATTAAAATATGTGACTTGTGGATCATATGGGGGATGTGAATTTAAAGGAAGGAGTTTCCCAAGGTGTAGAGAGTGCAGACATTGGTACTCCAAAAAATTTAATACCTGCATGGTGTTATCCCAAATGACAGGAATAATGGTCAAATCGCCTGGAATCTGTCAAGAAGCACTGAATTTTTGTGAGTCTTGGGAGCAATTGGGACAGGCTTTTCAATGTTGTCACAACCAACTTCTGAAGCTCAAGAAGAATGAGAGAGAGAACAAGACCAAAGCCATTGAAAGCGGAAAAGGAATATTTCTTTCTGGGACATAGGGAGTTAGACCTGAGCAGTGGGAACAAACACAGAGAAGGTGGGAGAAGATCAAAAGGAGACAGAATAGGAGAAGAGCACAAAGAGTAAGAAGCAAAGTTAGTTTCAATTTTATCTCCACTCTCATAGCGAAAAGGTTTTTTACCGATGTTGAGGATGAGGAAGAATCTTAAATTAGACATGAATTGCTTTTTAAGTCTCTCTCTGCTATATGTGGCAACATCTGTAGTGCGGAAGATATTAACACAATGCCAGGATGGCATTGACAAAATATGCCGCTTACTTGGGCCAGTGCTACTGGGGTGGACTTTTTTTTGTTTATCCTTAGCCATGCCAGGAGACCCTTTCATCACATGCTTAATTGGTATCCCAATAAGTAACTTGACTGGTTTTGCAATATTGATAGGGGTTGGAGAAAAACCATTTGTAAAAGAAAATAAACCAAGCGATAGTGTAACACAAGCAAGGGTGGCACAAAACCGGACATATGCTAAAGGCTGAGGATTAAGTTAAAAGGCTTCCAAGCAGGTATAACAGCATAATCACAGAATGAAAGCGGCTTAGAACCCCAAGAATTAGATTTGTTGGGATCAGTACCTGGAAATTATTACCTGTTTTTTAAGTATGTTTTAAACTCAAAATCAAGTTATGTAATCAATATCATAATCCCATAATGCAAAAATAATAGTGTCATCCTTACCTGCAATTATCCATTGTATCAAAACGTGACCAAATATTGCCAGAAGTGGACTTATCGTGGAAATGCTGGTGCAAACGTGAATATAAGAAAACTTACACACAGTGTCTTTTTAATCTTAAAGGATAGGGCATGGCCCGCTATTCCAATTAAGGCATTTATTGGCCCTTGCTACTTAGGAAAAAAAAAATTTGCCGAATCAAATTATTTGGAGCGAGGGACATAGCAAGGGAACTAAAAGTACAATCACATGCTTAAGACCTGATTATGAAAATCGTGTAGAATTTTGGGGCGTTCCAGCAGGAATACTATGACTCTTTACTCCAGGCATTAGTACTGCTCAAGATTTGGCTATGCTCAATTAGTCAGGACTCTGGACAGTAAAAACTCTAAAGTAACATCAGCTATTTTAATTAAGATGCTCATGGAAGCAGTTAGCATTGCACAAGGCAAGTTACAAAAAACAGCAACTATTGAGATTTTGGTTGTAACCACTTGAGAATGAGTGGGAGGGGTGTAAAGGCACTTATTCAACAAAGCTCTCTGACTATTCAAAATCCATTCACAGGCAATTGAAATAATTACAAGACACCATGAAAAACTGACGATGAACCGGAGCAGTTTGGGTTAATGATTTGAGAAATGGAGAAAAAAAAATTTGTGCAAGGGCAGCACGATTATTAAAGTAGTCAGTATTAGATCACAAATGACTATTCAATGCAGCATAATTTGAAAATCTGTTGCATATCTCCAAAACTAAAGCTGCCAGCAACTGGCACCCTGCATGTCCCTAAAGCCCCAAAGGCCAGCTTTAAACTGATACCCAGACCCTGGTGAAACGACTTCTTTTTCCCATAGAAAAAGGCCTCCATTTGCTGACACTCAACCTGGCCGATAGGGGGTGCCAGTCTGAAAATTGGCAAACTTCGCTGGATTTCTCCAAAACTAAACCTGCCAGCAATGAGGACCCTACAAGTCCTGAGAGACTCAAACTCCACCTTTCATCAGATACACAGACCCTGGGGAAATGACTTCTTTTTCCCATGGAAAATGGCTTCTGTTTGCAGCCACTTGGCCTGGCTAAAAGAGGGAACCAAGCTATAAATTCGCAAACGTAGCTGGATTTCTCAAACCTAAAGCTGCCAGCAACTCGGACCCCTCATGTCCTTAGAGCCCCAAAAGCCAGCTATAAACTGATACCCGGACCCTGGGGAAATGACTATTTTCCCCTCGGAAAATGGCCTCTGTTTGTGACCAATCGGCCTTGCCAACCATGTGGTGCCAAGCTAGAAAAATGAAAACTATGCTGGATTTCTCAAAAACTGAAGCTGCATGCAACTAGGAGACTGCAATAAAGCTCCAAAGGCCAGCTTTCATCTGATACCCATACACTGGGAAAATGACTGATTTTACTCATGGAAAATGGCCTCCATTTGTGGCCACTCAGCCTGGCTGACAGAGGTGGCAATCTTTGCTGGATTTCTCCAATACTAAAGCTGCCAGCAACTAGGACCCTGCAAGTCTGTAGAGCTCCAATTGCCAGCTTTACTCTCATGCCCAGACCATGGAGTAATGACTTCTTTTCCCACAGAAAAGGGCCTCCCTTTGACTCTACTCTGCCTGGCCAATAGAGGGCACCAAGCTGAAAATAGAAAAACTATGCTGGATTTCTCCAAAACTAAAGCTCAAAGCAACTAGGACCCTGAACGTCCTTAAAGCCCGAAAGGCCAGCTTTAAACTGATACTCAGACCCTGGGGAAATGACTTCTTTTTCTCTCAGAAAATAGACCCCGTTTGCAGCTACTTGGCCTGGCCAATAGAGGGCGCCAAGACAGAAATTGGCAAACTTTGCTGGATTTCTTCAAAGCTAAAGCTGCAAGCAACTAGGACCCTGCATGTTCTTAGAGCTCCAGTAGCCACCTCTCATTTGACACCACAACACTGGGGAAACAATTTCTTTTTCCCACCAGAAATTACCTCCATTTGCGGCCACTCGGCCTGGCTGACACAGGGCGCCAAGTCTAAAATTGGCAATTTTTGCTGGATTTCTCCAAAGCTAAAGCTGCCAGCAACTAGGGCCCCACAATTCATTAAATCCCCTAAGGCCAGCTTTAAACTGATGCTCAGACCCTGGGGAAATTACTTCTTTTTCCCTCGGAAAATGAGCTCTGTTTGTGTGCACTCCCCCTGGCCAAGAGGGTGGCGCTGAGCTAGCAATTGGAAAACTTTGCTGGATTTCCATTAAATTAAGCTGCCAGCAACTAGGACCCTGCAAGTCCTTAGAGCCCCAATGGCCACGTTTAAACTGATACCCAGTCCTTGGAGAAATGACTTTTTCCCACAGAAAATGGCCTCCGTTTGCGGCTACTGGGCATGGCAGACAGAGGGTGCCAAGACCAAAATTAGCAAACTTTGCTGGATTTCTCAAAAACTGAAGGTTCATGCAACTAGGGCCCTGTACATCATGAGAGCCCCAAACACCACCTTTCATCTGATACCATGACCCTGGGCAAATGATTTCTTTTCCCCTCTCAGGAAATTGCCTCCGTTTGTGGCCACTTGGCCTGGCCGACAGAAAGCGCCAAGCTGGAAATTGGCAAACTTTGGTAGAATTCTCCCAAATGAAAGCTGCCAGCAACTAGGACCCTGCACCTCCTCCAAGCCCCAAATACCAGCTTTAATTTGATACCCTGACCCAGGGGAAATGACTTCTTTTTCCCTCTGAAAATGGCCTCTGTTTGCAGGCACTCGGCCTGGCCGACAAATGGTGCAATGCTAGATATTGGCAAACTTTTCTGGATTTCTCCAGAGTTAAAGCTTCCAGGGTCTAGGACTCTGCAAGTCATTAGAGCCCCACTGGCCGCCTTTCATCTGATACTCAGACCCCGGGGAAATGACTTCTTTTTCCCTTGGAAAATGGCCTTTATTTGCAGCCAGTCGCCCTGGACGACAGGGCAGTGCCAGCAGCCGTTAGCGGCCCCTCTCCCGGGCAGAACGTGTGGCGTCAAGCCAGAAATTGGCAAACTTTTTGGATTTCTCCAAAACTAAAGCTGCCAGCAACTAGGAGACTGGGAGTCCTAAGAGTCTTAAAGGCCACCTCTGTGCTGATAACCAGACCCTGGGAAAATGATTTTTTTTCCCCACAGAAAATGGCCTCCCTTTGTGGCCACTTGCCCTGGCTGACAGGGTAGTGCCAAGTGAGAAATTTGCAAACTTTGCCGGATTTCTCCAAAACTAAAGCTGCCAGCAACTAGGAACCTGCAAGTCCTTAGAGCCCCAAACACCACCTTTAATCTGATACACATATTTGTGGCTAAGGGTATGTACAAATCAGAAATGGGATGGAATCTTTGAGGAATGTGTTTTGAGCTGTTTTTATTTTCCATCATCAGTCTCATTACATGGTTATGAGAATGGGAAGATGTTATTAGCTTATATCATAGGTAGCAGACCAAGAACCTAACGTTTCCACTTATTTTATAAGTTTTTTGATTAATTATATAAAGTAAAATTATCTTGATCGTAGTTTTATTTAATTATTTTAAGTACACGTACTTTCATTTAAAACAATGCTTGTTTTTTTCGAATACAAACACCTGCTTTAAACACAATGCACAGAGCTCCATTATTCAAGCTTAAAACTTCCTAATATCTCGCTAGATATACTTTTCTGCAGCTTAACAAGTTATTCTAGACAAGCGCTAATACACAAACCATTGTTCCATTTGTCCTTACTTTTCTACTTTTTACATAATTTTTCTGCTGACCTATCTCATACCTACTGCATAGCTCTAATCACAGTTCTGCTACCTGCTTTCTGCAGCTTTCCTTAAACCCTCTGGTTTTATGGATTTCCACAAGTCCCACTCTCTGTTCACCTAAAAACAAACCTTCATAACTGTGTTGTTTATTAATTACTTTGCGTTTCATAGCTTTACTATAATATTTCTGCTTATTACTTACTTAAAGTATGTTTTTGTTCGCACTAAGCCTTGCTATATCACAACACAGCAATTTTAATGCTGCGAAAGTCTAGTCAGTTCAAAGGGCAGAAGTCGTTCCTGATAATAATTACAAGACATTGTTTGAAAAAGTCTTGTCGGTTCTAAGGTCTTAATTCAAAACCTTCCTCTATGTCTATACCTTCATCCACCATCTCTGTGAGATTTCGAGAACTCTCTGTGGATCCATTTCTTACTTCTCTCTCTTGGATGATAAAAACTTTTTTGATAGTTTTGTCCATCATTTGTCGCACACGCTAAACTGTGCAAGGTATTACTACTAATATAACTACCAAAACACCCAATACATAGAGTCCTATCTTACAAAGCTCCCTTAGTTAAAGTGCAAGACTTCATATTTAGAACAAATCATCTAACAAGGATCCACCACCTTCTTTAATTTGAGCTGTCAAATCCTTCAGCTTTTGTATGCTTTTGTGGATGGATTCAGAATGATCAGACAGGTTCATACAACACAACCCTTCAAATTCCTCACAACTGTGTGTTTGTGCCAGTAAAAGAAAATAAATTGTTTTTCTATTTTGAAAGATAGCATGTCCAACACTATTAACATCTGTCAACAAATCACTGATTGCAGTGGATGTGGCATTAGTTTGTTTACTCACCCAACATCCAACCCAATCTAATTGTTTCAATGTCATTGCTGAAGCCAGTTGGGCTAAAAAAAAACCTGCTGAAACCTTTTTCACAGCATTCTAAGGCATGAAATCACTCTTACAGTTTTCATTATAATGATGAGCAGATCTTGTTCCTCTATGTTTCTTCTTTTTGACTGCTTTAGGGGTAGGTGCCATCACAGCGAGCATTCCAATGCTACATGGGCCACCTTCAAGGCATGATGGAATGTCTTGCCAAGCCCTATCTCCACAAATAAACCAATATCCTTTTGGCAATTGTTGTGGATATTGGTCAGCCTCCGAAAGTACATCCCAACTGTTTGAATAATTATACCAAAAACTTAAATTTCTGTATGCAAAATAATGGGGAGTAACATTGTACTTTGGAGGATCACCTTCTCGTCAATCATTAGCTGTAAACGTAAGGCCAAAATCCATTCTTAAAGAACCAAGGATTTCTAATTTTGGGGGTTCAGATACTGCTTTGGGAAGTTTAATGGCCCAAATGTTCCAATTCAATACAGGATTGCTCCCGTTTTCAATTTTACCAGGTTTACTATTCAATTGCCTTTTGATCAAAGGCAAATCCTTTACTGGCACACCAACTAGACAGGTCAAGAAAGGTTTTTCTGGTTTCGAATTAGACAAATATATGGTGTCTGAGCCAGCTGCTTTGGCTAAGGTTACTCAAACATTTGTTTTCGGTTGTTCCAGAGGCAAATCTGTACTACAAGAAGCAATTACAACCAACCAACACCAGCATATAATTTGATTTTGTTCCATCCTTTTCATGAGCTAATTTTTGGCAATAAATTGTCACATATATATAAATTTAAAACCTTTGCTTTTGACCTTAAAATAAGAATTCATCTTTGAAAGTCCAGTAGAGGGGATCTATAACAAAAGAAAAGCCACGCTTTTGCCAGAAATCAGCTCTACAAAACCAACAACTGACACACTTATAAATAACATAAAATCAGAGTTTGCAGGTTCCACCAATGAACAACGTCAGGAGTGACCTGGAATCCCTCTGTTAGGCTCACACCTGCGTCCTTGCTTCTACAGTCTTGGACTCTTCAACATGTTCTGGGGTGCGATATGGTTTGACATTTTTGGCTGGGACCCCCTTCATTGTTGCACCTGTAGAGACAGAAGCATACCTTTTGCCCCAAGTGATTAGTCGGAAAGGATCTTCAATTTGTCCAGTCTCAGGGTTTCTAATTAAAACAGGGATTTTATTTCAGTTTAGCCTGTGTGTTATTTGAAAAATGCCTAAAAATTGGTAGATCGGGTTCTGCAACAGAGCTGTTGGAAAAGTTAAAAACATACAAATCACAAACATGACAGGGACTGCTGAGGAACATACCTTGAGCCATTTTATTTTCCAGCATCAGTCTCATTACATTGTTATGAGAATGGGAAGATGCTATCAGCTCATATCCAGGCAGCAGACCAAGAACCTAATGTTACAACTCACTTTATAAGTTTTTTGACCAATCACACAAAGCAAAAGCATATTGACAGTGGTTCTATCCAATCACCATAAGCACACATAAATTTGGTTAAACAATGCTTGCTTATTTTGAATACAATACCTTCTTGTAAGCCTTAAAACACAATGCACAGAGCTCCATTAGTTAAGCTTAAAACTTCCTAATATCTTTTCTGCTGCTTAACAAGTTATTCTAGACCAGCGCTAATACACAAACCATTGTTCTATTTGTCTTTACTTTTCTACTTTTTACATAATTTTTCTGCTGACCTATCTCATGGCTACTGCTTAGCTCTAATCACAGTTCTGCTGTCTCTGAGGCCTGCCTTTTGCAGCTTTCCTAAACCCTCTGATTTTATAGATTCCCACAACACAGACGCTGGGAAAATGACTTCTTTTTCTCTCAGAAAATGGCCTCTGTTTGTGGCCACTCTGCCTGGCAGACAGTGCAGTGCCAAGCTAGAAATTGGCAAACTTTGCTGGATTTCTCCAAAACTAAAGCTGCCAGCAACTAGGACCCTGCAAGTCCTTAGAGCTGCAAATGCCACCTCTGTGCTGATACCCAGACCCTGGGGAAATGACATCTTTTTCCCATGGAAAATACTTCCATTTGCAGCCACTTGCACTGGCCGACCATCTGGTGCCAAGCTGGAAATTTGCAAACTCCCTCCCTGTTCCCTGATTGTACTCATCTTGGTACTGCCCCCAGACCAGGTGGACCCCAGTGTTCCCCTGAGGAGAGAGAAAACTTGACCCTGAATGTGTGTGTGCCTTGGACCTGAACATCTCACCACGCAGCTGAATTAAACATCTGTGGATATTATGCAACGGTCCTTTTTGCTTCTTTACCCTAGACTTGACTAGCAGCAATTCAGTCTGCAACAAATGGCATCTCCAAGGTTAATGGTGCAAAACACTTCTGCTGAAAGAAAGGATCTGCATATAAATTGACTAAGACACATGGTACCAGGGTCTTGTAAAAGTTCAAAAGGTTTCTTCCCTTCTGGCAGTCTGTCTTCACTGAAAGACTTGATGAGGTATTTGGCTAGCATTTACTTGACAGAAGATAGCAGCAAAATGTAGATCATCCCCTCTGTTGTTTATCATTGTCTAAACTAATTTATTCTTGCTGTGTTGCATAAATTATCTTAGTGGAGCCAAGACTAAAAAAATGTAACTTTGTTCTGATTCATTAAAATTAAATCTATCTGTTGACTGTGTTGCCCTGTGTGATGCTGTGAACTCATAGCTGTATAGAGTCACTAGTTTCAGTGAGCGGTCTGTAGAAGTGCATTTTTGGTGGGCTTTACTTGTGTGTCTGTAAGGTGGGGAGTTACCTGGGGCCTTGAGCCCTGAGAGTATCATGGACCCAGAGACCTATCATGTAGCTCTTTGACCAGCAGTGGCACACTGGGGAGTGATGGATTACTGGTAGAGTTTCTGTGGTAAAAAGGTTTTCTGCCCCTGTGAAGAATGAGACTTCCATATTCCCGCGCAGAGGCCTTCCAGATGTTACAATGGTACCTTGAATTAATCAAGTGCTATTTGCACAATGGTGAGTGAGCTTGGATTATTAAGCTTCTTGTGTTTGACCTGTTTCCTGTTTCAGTAAACAGCAAAATGTCCAATGACTGCAATCAGAAGAAGATTAAGCTGCTACTGTATTTCATGTTTGCATAATAAAAGGGTGGTTCTTGCAAATATTCACAATGGTTATTTCAGGCACTGAAACTCTGCTCTGATCAGGGCAATTCTGAAGTAGACTTTAGCTGTTTTCCATGTTTCTTAGTGGGTGAACTGAGGCACTTGTAGTTTTCAAGGCAATGCATTGAAAAGACTGCTCAAAGAAAAGGTAAGAAAAGGTGAAAAAACTGGGGTGAAGGGGAGAAGAATCGTAGTCCTGGTTTATGGGACAGTTTCAGCCAGATGCTCAACAATCTCAACAATCCTTAGTATAATTACATAATTAGCTACCAGTATAGTCCATCACTCTCGCAGATCCCAAAAAGCTTAAAATATCCAGCAGCTGCTTCCTACAGTCAAAAGCCAGGTCTGGCCTTCACCTTCCCATTGCAGCCTACAAACTCTGCCAGTTGTACAGGTGATTCTTACTTTCCTTCTCAGCTACATGGACAAGCACATCCTCTCAGTGTCACAGAGTCCTTAGTGAAACAGAACAGCAGTTCCCCTTCAAACAGTGCCAGGACAGAAAGCTTTCACTGACCTAAACCCCTTGCCTTTTCCTTGCAGCCGTTTATTTTCAGAGCACACACTGAAGCTACGCACTTTGCTTCTCAGCTGAGTGTAGTGTCATATTGCTGGAGTCCCATACTCCATCTCCTTCTTGCTCAGACAAACTGCTTCTGTCAGAACATGCCAATGCTATGTGCTTTCCTGATCACTGTCCGCATTCTGTGTCCTGCTTGCAGTGTGATCTGAACCGAACTGTTTCTGGCTACATCTCATGCACATCTGTGAGGAAAAGGTTGCTTGGACCTTGCCACTTACTTTTGAAAATATCTGTTCACTCTGCAATCAAGTGGCAGCTTTCTTTGCTTTACATCTTGCAAACTTCACACACAAGCACACACTGGAGCTATCCACTTTCTTTCTTTCTCAGGTAAACTCACCCATCCCCCTCCTTGACTTCTCTACCAAGACAAAAGTTCTCTTGGCCTTGTTGCACATGGACTTTTCCTCTTAAGACTCCCAATGTGTTGCTTATCCCTCCTCTACACTGCCTTGCCTTTCCTGCCCAACCCTGCATTTCCTTGTCATTTCCTGACCATTTCTGACCCATCCTTGTGTTATGAACAAAAAACAGGGGTTACCCTTTTTTTTCCCAAAGGTTGTAGAATTACAGTTCTGGCAGAGAGGAGTGCTTTGTATGTTGTAATCACCTGTTAAGTATCAGGTCCTTAGCCATCTATTGTTGAGAATTCACTCTATTGTATCAGCATCACCCTGCTTGTGGCCAGGTGGGAGGATGGCATCCTCCCCCCCACAGACGGTGGAGGGGAGGGGACCAGGAGTTTATATGCAAATAAGTTTAGAGCCAAGATGCAACAGGGCAAGCCCCCCACCAAACAACAGCGAATGAACCCCTAAACTGGTGAGCCAATACAGAATTTAGAGATCAAATTGGTCTCTGGACATCGGGGTGAGGTCAGAAGCCAGCAGAGATGCTGAAAACCTTAGTTGTCCCTCGCCTTAACTATAGAAGACCTCAGCTGGGGCCAGTGCCCTAGATGGAAAACTCAGAAGTCAGGATCCAGGGGTATATAACCCCACCTGCTCTTGTGAGGGCCGACTTCCAGCTCTGCCCGCAGTGGACAAAGCTGCATTTGCCTTCTCTTCTGAGTCACTCCTGGGAGCTGCTACGGCAAAACCGCAGACCTTGAGCTGATCACTTTTAATAAAGGCATCAAAAAGGAGAAATATCTTCTGCCCTGTTAATTTCACTTGAATGTACCTGTCACTTGCCCTGGCAAACCAACAGTTTCCTTGCCTGGATCTGCTAACCCTCCATAGACTTACATTCTGTTGCATACCCATGCCCCACCCTTGACTGCATTCCTCCAGTGCCTTGCCTCGCCTAGCCCTTCCTGTTTCTGCCTGGCCTACCCATCATGGAGCTTACCTTCTATGTATGCCCAGCCTTGCCTCTAACTTCTGAGTCATCTCTTGCCTAGCACTCTGCTTTCCCCTCATGTCTCTGGCCTTGCCAGCCTCTCCCTTGACTTGCCTACAATTGCCTACACTTGGTTCACATTGCCTTGCCTACATTGTAAGGCAAGTTAAAGAGTGGTAGGCAAGGCAAAGCAAAGCCAGGAAGTTGTAGATGGGGCCAGGCAAAGCAAGGCAGACATAGGCAAGGCAAGCAAAGCAAGTGTAGGCCAGAAAAAACTAGGCACAGTACTGAAGGCAAGGCAACGCCAAGTGACTCAGAGGGCTCTTCCTTGGGAAGCAAAGGACATAATTCAGCAGTTTGGAAAAACAGAGACGAATGCTTTTTCTAGCAGGATCCATCTATACTGCACACACTTCAGTATTTATATGTTTCTACTATGGGAAAATTTAGGAAAGTTTTGGGGAGGCGAAGAAGGAAAGACAAAACAGGCACACCACCAAGCACTCCTTAGAGGACACTCGTTCACTCAAACCTGCCATGTCCCAGCATTCCAGATGGTAAAAGAAGACATTCACACATGGTATTTATGACTGGAGCCAATCCTTTGGTATGCACCATTCCCAGACAACTGAGAGCCTTTTTCAGTTGAGATTGACTAGACAGGCCGCTGCTTCTACACACAGTTCACAGGAAGGTCAGTACACCCCAAGCAGGCCCCTGCCTCTTCACATTGTTCAAGTGTTGCTGGAACAGATGTTAAGGTATCAAGGGAAGGAATAGTCCAGCAAGACATTCCTGTCCTGGCCCCTTCTGTATAGGAGCAATTGGATGTGTTCAGTACTGGATGTGGTGTGCAACTTTTGCTTGGTAAGTTCCTGAAAGAGAATGGCAGTGCTTTCTCATGGAAAGGAAAGCATGTAGCCTCAGTGTTGGAGGTGCAGATAAGAAGCAGCCTTGTGGAGGTCAAGGGCAGCAGCAACTTTCTGTCCTGGCATGCAGGGATTGACAGACATGGACTTTGCTTATGCCAGCAAAGCAAAGCCAGCTTATTACACCAGTTTTACCAGTATATATAAGTCAATATGTGTCGCTATCAAACACGAAAGAACGAGACGCACACTGCTGCTCCAAGGTGAAGAGCAAAAGAGGAAGTTTATTTTCTGACTCCAACATTTATAGTTTTCCAAAGGTGACAATGGATTGGAGGGTGACCGTGCCACCTCTCCAATGTCACTGGTCAAACCAACAGTCCATCAACTCTCTCTTCCTCCGTAAAGGAATGCAAAACAATATGTTATCTCCAGACAGTGTGCGATAAAGTTCTCCACAAGGAGGTAAACATCAGAAGGCTTAGAAAATCCTAGAAAATCAGGGCGACAAATATGTTCATACAAAATTTTCCACTGGGACCCCTTTGCCCCAGTCCTCTTTAGAAACACAGTCTTCTTTATTATCTTTCTAAAACTAATAATGTCCTTGTTATTTCTTTTCCCAGCCAAGTCCTCATTGCATTTTCCCTCGTCAGAGCAGTCAGCATCACCAGACATGATTGTCTTCACTTCTGTTCTTGCTTTGAGTTTTTCTGTCCCTCAGCTTTCACTGTACCAGGCACAGAAGGTTGGCAGCAACACCTGATTCAGCTTCTGTAGCTGTCTGATCTCCCACACTCACATATCTGGTTTGGAAGCATTGCCTTAATTTGTACAATTATGGAGTCAGTATCCATCTTTGGAAGGTGGTCTGCTGAAAAATTCAATTCGGCACGTGGCTTCCACTTCTCAGAGGTGGTCTTCTTGAAAGTCTGGTAGCATACATCTTTTGGACAAGGTAGGCAGCTACACTGAGTCTTGGTGTGCAGCTTATCTAGTGCCCCAGGCAGATAATGCCCCGTAACAGTGTTCTGGCACACTTGTGTGAGATCAGTCCTTGGAATTTTTGAATTTTGGAGGAGGGAATGTCATTTCTTTTGAGATGGGCTTCTAGTTCCTCTCTTTGCCAGAGAAAACAAGTTGTGTGGTGAATGTAAAGGCTTTTCCCAAAAGGCTTTTCCCAAGTTCTCTTGGGTTAGAGCTGTTGAACAGTCAGTGGGGACGCAGACGCCAAGTTCTTGAGTGTTTTGTCCTGGTAGGGTTAGTGTGTGAGCAGTTCCTGGTGGCGTTCCGTGAAATTGAAGGCTTAGGAGAGCTGGGAAAGAAAGTGTCCAGAGGAGGGTGTGTGTTCATTGATTGATGGATGCAGTTGAAATTGTAGGCAGAAAGAGCTATCTCAGGTGGCACTTCGGTAAGGTCTGGTTTTGCCAGATGTTTTCAAGCTCATTACCAGACTCTGCGAGAGTGAAAAGCTTTGTTAGCACAAAGGAGCTCGCTTTGCCCTTTGAGTATGGTGCAAAAAAGAGTATGTATAGCATCAGCACATTCACTCAGATTGGCCAGACTCAATGGCTAAAGTGAAGAGTTTCCAGCAGCAGATGGAACGAGACATGTGCCTGGACAGAAAGCATTTCCTGCTTTTCCCTCTTCCTCATGAAACCTGATTGATATTTGCAGCACAATCACTCTCACACACCTTCTGATTCTCCAAGTTCAAGCAGCTACAACTCATAGAAAAGTAAATGTAATGACAGATGATCTTAAAAAAGCCATTTCTCAATGCAGCATTGCTATTGTGCACAGTATACTATCACTGCGTACCTTCCCTCTCACAGATATGGACAGTCATATTTTTCACACTCAGCTCTGTTGCAAATTTCCAAGAGCCACCTTCACCATATAAGCTGTAGAAGACATGTCAAAACAAGAGGCGATCCTAAAGTACCCCTTCTCAAGCAGCCTTGAAACAGCACACAACACACTGTGGCTCTGTACATTCCTTCTTGGAGACATGCTGTCTTGGTTTTCACTTTGCGAGTTCCATTGCCAGATTTCAGCAGTTGCTATCATTGAAAAAGACTCTACAATTAAAAGCCAGTGCAAGGCTGCACCTTCCACTTGTCCCATGTAAGCCACATCAAACTCAGAGATGCACTCCCTCCTTCCCTTCTCTGCTGTGTCTACCTCCACATTGCAAGAGAATTCTCAGCTGAGTCTGACTGAGAATAATCTGGTGCTGGGCTTTTGCAAGTTGGTACGCTGCACATACGAGCCCGGTGCTCTACTACTTCATTCTGTGCCTCTAAGTGATCCAAAGAGAACGGAATGCCAATGACAGCTTTCAGCCTTGCCACTTTTCCTCTTCTCATCTGAACCTAAAGGGAAAACTTCTCCATTACATCCAAAGGGAGAAGTGCACCAGGACAAAAAGCTTGCCCACAGCTTTGCTTGTATTTGCACCACATTCAAGGGGCACATTCCCCTTTCCTTTACAAACTGCAAAGCGCGTCAGATCACAGTGCTCTCTGCACAGTGATCCACAGCTCCAAGTACCACATAACAGCCTCCCTAGGACTAAAAATCTGGAGAGATGTCTCACCCAGAAAAATGTGCCAGGACAAACATGTTCTCCACGTCCCCTTCTCATTGCCCAGCTTGTGGTGCTGTGTTGAACGTCTCAGGCACAGAATGACTAGCCCAGCAGGCACTTCTTCCCTCGCACATGTAGCTCAGCAAAACCTACATGGACAGTTCAGGCTCTGTGAAACAGAGAGAATGCCACTGTACTTTGAGCTGAGCAAAAACCATGCACAGCACACTGTGGATGTCTGCAGTATAGACGAGCAAAAGTGACAAAGCTGAATGCTAGCACTGGGCTTCCCTTCTCTCTGGTTCAGAGAAGGTGAAGAATGAAACTAGAGAGAACTAGGCTCATGTGAGCAGTGCACCAGCTTAGGGAAATCTTCCAAGACCTTGTTCCCAATCAGAGTCAGCTGAGAATGCTCTGGGCTGCTTGACAAAGTAATGCGCAGCTGTGGGCTTCATTCCAAAACATGGAGATAGACTCTGTCTTACACTCTGGGTGGCAGAGTTAATTCTGCAGCACAGAAGGCATTCTTGAAGCAGCCCTGTCGTGGTTTGAGGGGAAATGGTTTTTTTCAAGTAGCCTTGAAACAGCGCACAATGCACTGCAGCTAGGTACTTTCCTTCTCAGAGAGAAGTGGCATCACAGTTTTCAATCTGCAAGCTCCGTTGCTGTCATACTTTCAATCTGCAAGCTCCACTGCTGTCATAGAAGAAGGCTCTAAAAGTAAAAGCCAGTGCAAGGCTGCACCTTCTGCTTGTCCCATGTAAGCCCCATCAAACTCAATGGTGTACTCTGTCCTTTCCTTCTCTGCTGCATCTACCATCATTTTCTCTGGAACTCGTACCTCATGCAAGCACAATCATTTCCAGAGATGGCTGGAAGGGGAACAGATAGCATCAAATGTCGCTTTAGTTGAACTTCCTCTTTACTACATCTTCCTTTTGTATTCAGCTGGCAGGCCTGAGGCAGCAAAGCTTGTCTTACAACCACTTCGATGGGCATCCCAGCCAGGTGCTCTGCAGCTTCATTCTTCACCTCTTTTACTCTGTTGTTCTTTTATTCTCCTGGAGGTGAATCATCATCCACTTGTCACCCAGAACACTGTGCTGGCCGCAACGCCCTCCAGTGCACTTTTGCCAATACACGCCTGGGCCACGCTGTTTCCTCTACTCAGCGCTACGCACAAAAATTCTGCCTCTTGTCCCCTAAATCCAAATGGATATCTTCTCTGTTAGATCTAAACAAAGAACTGTGACAGGACAAAAATATGCCCCTGAAACGTGTGGAAGTTTTTGAAATATTGTGTATGCTTTTTGGAAGCTTGTATTTGTACCACATTCCAGGGGCAGTACCCTTTCCTCTACAAGCTGCCATCAGATCACTGTGCTCTCTACATGGTCCTCCTCAGCTCATAATGCCACCGAGCATGTTACAGCCTGGGAAGGACTAGAGATCCAGGGAGATGTCTCGCCAAGAAAAATGTGCCTGGACAAAAATAATGTTCTTCACGTTGCCTAGATAGCAATGCTATATCCTAAGTTTTGGATGTAGTATGGCTTAATCAGCAAGTGCTTCTCTCCTGACACAATTTGCAAATTACGTGGACAGTTCAGACTGCAACACAGAGAGAATGTCATTGTACTTCAAGCTGAGAGAAGACACACTGTAGATGAGTGCAGCATGGATGCTGAAAAGTGGAAAAGCTTGAGTGCTATCGCTGGCCTTCATTTATAGCTGGATTACAAAAGGCGAAGAAGACATAGAACATCAGGCTTTTGTGCACAATGTACCGAATTGCAAAAGTCCTACAACAGCTTTTTCACAATCAGAGTCAGCTGAGAATGCTCTTGCTGCTTGACAAAGGAACATGCAGCCATTGGACTTCATCACAAAATGTGGAGCTAAAGCACTTTCTTTCACCTCCAGTGTTAAAGTGTCTATGCAGCTATAGGTCACCGAGAAACACACGACAAAGCAAGAGATGTTATTCAAGTACCCCTTACCCAAGCAGACTTAAACTGCGCTCAAGACACTGCTGCTCTGTAACTTCCTTCTCAGAGAGATGCGCTTTTCGTCTATGCTTTGGTGCCAAATTTCACCAGCTGCTTTCATAGGTGAAGGCTCTAGACGTAAAAGCCAGAGCAGGGGCTGCATTTTCCCCTTGCCTCACATAAGCCACATTAAATACACTGGTGCATCTTGTGCTTCCTTATGCAATGTGTCTACCAGGGCACTGCAAGAGAATTCTCAGCTGACTGTGAACAAGGTGTTCGAGCAAAAGCTGGTGGGCGTTTGCAATTTAGTACACTGTGTGAACAAGCCCAGTGGTCTGCCATTTCATTCTTCCCCATATGAGGACATATGAGGACTGCTTATGAATATTATTGTGGCTGATGCAACCTTGAGTGTATAAAAGGCGGAGATGCCATTTTGTGAGCTGAGCCTCTGGTGAGCAGAGACTCACTAAGCTCCCACACTCACTCACTATGCTCCCAGGACTGTCCCCACCTTTGCTTTGTAATTTGAATGGGTTCTAATTAAATTTTATTTACTCATTCCCACCCGGGGTCTGAGTCATTTATAACAAATGTGAAAAACAGTGCTCACTGTTTGAGATATTTAAAAGTTTAATTAGGGATAAGAAGGGACAAATAGCCAGTGCTGGGGTGATTTTGGCAATTGGCCAAAAACCACAATGTTAGCTTAAAAAATGTTCTCTATATACTGTTACATTATAGGGGGTACCTGCACATTCATGAGATTTTATACATTATTCAAACATTCCTGGGAGTTTAGATGTTCCAGGAATTCTTTTGTTTTGTTTTAACATTTGACTTGTCTTAATGCCATTCTATAGATTAAATCAATGTATTTTATGTCTTTTGTGATTCCATCCTGTTGTTTTTACACTCCCTGATGAGTGTTATCTTATCCTTCAGATAGGATAGTCCACAAATGCGGGCGGTGAACCACCTAAATATCTTACACCATCCTCTGAGTTAGTTGCATGAAAAAAAAAACATTTTAACATCACATAGTCTCTATTTTAATATTATGCTACAGCCTAAGATATGATATATTTATCACTACTATTTATATAAGCTTGTAGTGGTTTTGGTTTGTTGATTTCAGATTTTTTTAATTTTGAGATTTCTAAATCAATGTGCTGATGAATGTGGTGGGTTTCAATGTTGGTTAATCACCAGTGTACTCATTTCTTGCTGTGAGATAGGATTAGGAGAAAGGTAAAGCAGGTTCAAAATTTTAGAAGGGTATAAAGAAAACTTTATTAATAGTAACTAAATGGGAAAAAGTAGTGTGAAAAACAACTACTCACTTTGAAAATTTAAAAAAGTTTATTAAACCTTAAATAAAATACAACAAAAGGACGACATAAGGAAAAAGTTTGCCACGCTGGGAACTGCCCCTTGTGGATACCATGTGGCCACTTCATCTTCAAGATGAATGCTCAGTCTTTTATACCCCTGGGGGTTGCATCAGCCTGCCCTGGTCCCTCCCAAAGTCTGTGACAGTCAGCTCTTCTTTGCCATTTATTGGTGGAAACTGCTTTCTTGTAACTGGATTGGAGGTCAGGTGTTGCCATGCCCACCCCTAAGCACTGAGCTTTTCCATTTCCAACTGCCCCAGGTAAGGGACACGTGCATGCCTTCTTTTTACCTGTCCTAGACATCCCCGGCTGTCTGATGGTAACAATACAGGGGGGGAAAGGGAACATCTAAACTACAATAACATAACTATACATCATTAAAGCTTTTCTTAATATTCACACAATAGTTGGCTTTTAATTGTGAGAGCCAATCATCTCATTATCCATCTATAATAGTAGTAAGAATCAGAACAAACCCTTCACACCATTTCCCCTCCCCTCACAACCTTTTCCACTGACAATGTAAAGAAACCAAATCTAAAATTTCTAGTCAGTTTACTACCTCAAAAATAGTCTTTCTTCAGTTCACTTAGAGAGAGAAGTCTCTCTTGTTAAGGTTATGGACACTTCTCCACAAGAGGAAAAAACTAGTTATTTTGTGGTTCTCAACTACATTACGAATAACAGCTGGTTGGAGAACCCTGCTATTATGAAGTCTTTCCTATTTTTCATGCCTTCCCACAGCTTGTTGATGGACTCTGATGATTTATGAGGTAATGTTTTAAAGATGAACTGTTCAAATGTAAAAGTTCTCATTATTTATTTCTAAAATTAAATTATCTTTATCTCTGGGAGCAGATCTTCTTCTCCTGGGGGTACTGGACCACTTTTCTCTCCTTCTCTGTTCAAACTTTTTATGGGATCACAGTTACTTTCACATATGTTTATTTTAGTATGGAGGTTTTTGTTTTATATCAATTTGAATTCCTAATCTCCCTATAGTTTCACATGTTATAGGGAAAAAGAGTCTTTTCTCCATAGCTAACAAGAGGAATTCAGCCCCAAGACCAAGGTATCTCTTAATTCTCTCCCATTTGGGACTTAACTTCTTTCTCACTGACCAGGATGTTTCCATGTTGTTCTTGTGAAAAATGTGTATTTTATTATTGGCTTTTCGCAAATATTAAAATGAATACGATATGTGTTGTGTTAGAAAATAATGCTATGTTAATTCTCTTAAGTAGTGTGTTAAATATAGTTTTAGGTTATAACAAAATGTTAAAATAGAACTTATGCTATGTAGGATACTTTTTTTTTCTAAAGAAAGGACTCGCACTGAGATAGTAGTCACAGGACACCTAAATCTTTCAGAGAAAGAATTTCTTGCTCCATTATCAGGAGAAACTATCTCCTTCCCACCTTGCTTGGGCAGGATGACGCCGTTAGGATTAAGAGGAAGAAGCTGTCGATGGCCAGACAGAATCCTGTGTTTGAATGGAATTTATGCATCATGTATGAGATGTTTGAATATGCAACAGGCTATTGCTTTTAAGGGTTAATCCTCTGTTCACATGGGTCCTTTTTGGGCTTATTTTGCCCAGAAAGAGGTACCTGGGTGTCCGTAACTCTTTCTTTCTATTGTCTCATATTGTCCTAATTTAAATTGTCCAAATTATTTTTACTCTAATTGTATTGCTATTTTTATAACCATTTTATTACTATTAAACTTCTAAAATTTTAAAAACAAGTGATTGGTGTTTTTCACAACCATATCAAAATCTTTGTGATTAATAATACGCAAAAGCTAATACAAAAATGTGAAAGCCAATACTGTATTGTCATTTATAACATATAACAACAAAAGGAGGTTGCATATTGGAGTGGGACATAGAGTAGGCGATTTGGGAAGTCTGTACCTTCTGGTTACATCAGTCAGTGGGCAAAAGGAAGAGGGTGATGCGGCTGGAACTTAGGATAAAAAGGGTAGCAGGTGTTTTTGGGGTGGGTTTCCTACATTCTGAGGAGGGCAAGAGGAACTGCAGGCCATGATCCATGAGGAGGGGCCATGGGAACTCCTCACTGCTCTTCTGGGTAGGCAAAGAAGGATGACAGTATTGTCCCAGGGTGTTTCCCCAGGGTGTTGTTCCACCTTGTGCAGCAACAGCTGTTGTCGGATGTTGCTCGCTACTGCAACCCAGACAGCCTTTTGCTCTGGAAATCAAGGAAATACCAGGTTATGCTGTGTTTCTGCTGGTTCTCAGCCTTCCAGCACCCCTGGGGTGTGTGTCACTGCTGTCCCCAGCTCCACAGGGGTCAGTGCTGATTTTCCCTGCATCCCTGAGAGGGGGGCTCCTGCAGCAATGCTCCTGCCTGTACCTGTGAGGGTGATGCTGGGCATCATGAACATGAACTCCATCCCATCCCAGAAATCCATCTGGGTTGGGCTCACACCACTGTCAATGGCCATGCCCTCAGTGGTGAGGATGTTCACCCTCGGGGCTCTCTCCAGAGTGCAGAACCCACTGTCCTGTGGCCTGTCTTGTCCTGCTTGTCACAGGCTCTGTGTGACATCACAGTCCCACCACTATTCCAGATCAGACTTTTGAAAAATGATGATCCGGGCCCTTTAAACAAAGCTTTGAGCTTTAAAATCATAAGTCTTGGGGCTTACGAGTGTGGTTTTGCAGTCCCAGAGACTGGGTTTGGACCTCAAATCAACTCTTTGGTCTGCCAAATGTGGGCTTTGGGGATTTAAAAGTAATGCTCTTCTCCACGGTTTTGAGTCTTACATGATATAAATAAGAATTTGGGCTTGGAAAGCTCAGTGTTGAGTCTGAGAAATAATCAACAATAATCTTTTGGACCTTGAAACTGTGTTTTGGCCTCTACATTTTTCTTTTTTTTCCCTATTTTTAAAAACACTATTTTACTAGAGGGGTTTTACTATCCAAGGATTTCTTTCTTCAGAATTCCATTGTGAAAAATGCCCATCCTACAAAAACGCCTTGTTTTCAAAAGTTTAATAGAAATAAAATGGTTATAAAAATAGTACTAGAATTAGAGGAATAAAAATTTGGACAATTAGAATTAGAACAATACAACACAATAAAAACAAAAAGTTATGCACAGTCTGGGTGTCGGAACTCAGGACATCCCTCTGGGAGTCCGGAGTTCCTGGGACCCTTGCCAGGGGCTCGGAGACCCTGGCACACAGCCCAGAACACCAGTGAGTTCGATTACGAACCATGGAACAACTTACCACCTTTACATGAAGAGATAAAAGCCACAGCAGTTTAGATAGTCCAAAAATAAAGTACTCACAGGGTGTAAATGTAGGTTTTAGGATTTTTGGTATGGGGGTTTCTGGGAACAAGATGGAGGGATTTGGGTGTGTCGAGCCTTTCTTCTTCTTCTTCTTCTTCTTCTTCTTCTTCTTCTTCTTCTTCTTCTTCTTCTTCTTCTTCTTCTTCTCTACCTCCATCTTGTCTGGTGATGTTGGCACTTTTAGATTGGTCTAGAGTAGAAACCCACTGTCTAATATAGATGATAGGTATTGGAAAATAACTGTAAATATTGTACACGTAGTTTGTAGTATATAAAGATAACACCGCCGTGGGGGTGGGGGAGTGCCTCTGACTGTCCTGCCAAACGGATCTCCGCTGGACAGGAGAAAGAATTTTATAGATAAGATACAATAAAGAACCTTGCAACCGAGAAATGAAGAGCCCTGACTTCTTCAAGCAACAGACTGGGAAAAGAAACTTTCGAACTTTTCTCAGGGTCACTCTGACCAGCTAGAGAGAGAGATCTCGACATCTGAGTACCTCTTTCTGGGCAAAATAAGCCCAAAAAAGGACACACATTTACAGAGGATTAACCCTTAAAGGCAATAGCCTGTTGCATATTCAAACATCTCATACATGATGCATAAATTCCATTCAAACACAGGATTCTGTCTGTTCAGTGTCAGCTTCTTCCTCTGAATCCTGATGGCATCTTCAGGGCTGAGCAAGGCAAGAAGAAGTTAGTTTCTTCTGATAATGGAGCAATAAATTCTCTTTCTCTGAAAGATTTAGGTGTCCTGTGGGTGCTATCTGGTGCAAGTACCTCATTCCTCTCTTTAAAAATAGTATCTTACATAGCACTGTTTCTATTTTAACATTTTGTTAAAACCTAAAACTATATTTAACACACTACCTAAAAAAATTAACACGTTATAGCTTTCTAACATAACACATATAATATTCATTTTAATATTTATGAAAAGCCAATCATAAAATACGCATTTTTCACACCGTTGTGAGGCATCAGTTCTTAAAGCAAGCAGAACTCAGCGTTGTGCTGGAGGTTTGTAAGCCAGGGAAAGCAGAGACAATAAAATACAGTGAAAGAGATAAATGGCTTGACTTTGGAGACATTTAATGAATCACTCTGTGCTTAAACCCCAGTGGGCAAAGGGGCTGAAGGATAAGGAATTGATGAATGCTGTAGACTCCTCTGAAACAACTGGAACACAAAATACCAGATGACAGGATAAAATTGGCTTATAAAATGAGCAATATTGTGATTTGGAGTGACCTCCAGCCTCCCTAATCTTTAATAGCAAAACCTTTCTGACACCAAGGAAAGCATTATGGATCTTGTATGGCATTCATCTGCCTCTTGAAAGACGTCAAAAGCTATTTGGGAGAGTTTATCTAACTCCAGTCTTCAGTGATCAGAGATGCCAAGGGGATTAAGGAGGGAATTTGATGCAGTCAGAGGTGTTACATTTTGGGAAGATAAACCAGACATCAAACCCAGTGATTTAAAGTGATTAGAGAGAATGAGGGCAACCTTAAAGCAATTTGAGAGAGAAGCAAAAGCAAAGGCTTGTTCCAGGGTCAGAACACACAGAGAAGTCTGGGGTAGATAAAGAAAAATCTCCATGGCTGAGGTGACAGCTGAGGACTTTCCTGAACCTCCTCCAGATACACTGTTTGTCCTTGCATGATGCAGTACGATGGAACCTCAGTCCTGCTTGTAAAAGATCATTTATCAAAACTTCTTATTGTAAATGATTTCAAATGTGCGTCTCAGACAGTGAAGATTCCCACTTAAAGCCATAAAGTTTTGTCTGTCCAAGCTCTGCCCTGTTTGCCCCTTGTGGATATTCTCAGTTCAGTCGAAGAAAGAACAGAGACGATTTCTCCCAGGCTGAGCCTGGGAATCTTAGAGGAAAAGAATTAAAACAATTATTATCTCTCTTTCTGTAACCATTGTTTATAGTTATGGTTCTCCACAGTGTGCTATTCATAGTATGCCAATAGTGTGAGATGTTTCTACTTTGGGACCAATCAATTATCACCTTAGCGAGTAACATTATAAGAAGACCTGCTACTTACATTAAAGGGAGCCTTCTGATCCACCTGAAGACTGGAGTCTTTCTTTCTGTCCCTGACTCAACAGCATCAGCCCCTCAATCACCTTCTCATGTCCTCCTCAATTGTACAGCCTTCAATTCCCCAAATACAATGTACAAATCTGATGCCTTTCAATAATGTCTATAATCACAACACACCTCAACTCCAAAAGAAACAGTGATTCCCTCCAACTACACATCAAGCCAAGGGGATTCAAAAAATGCCAGAGAAAACCAAGTGTGCTGGTTTGATTTGGGTTTTCACAACAAAAACAAATAGTCAGAAGTCTTCAACTGTAATGTCCTTATAGGTAGGGGACACAATACAACTAGCACTCAACCTGTGATTATTTCCACATTTGAATATTTTCAACTCCAGTATTTCCTGGGCATGGACTTGTCAGCATGAATTGGGGCATAATATTGAATTTTGGGGTATAATATTGATTTGGGAACAGAAGTTCCCTGAAGCTGCAAAACCACAGGGGAAAACCCTCACATGACCAACTCGGGCACCAGAGAGCAGAAAGAGAAAACAGACAGAAACCAGGAGGAGGAATTAATGATGCATTTAATGAAGAGAAGTCAAAACTCATTTGTTGTTTTGGGAGGAGAAGGCCGTTTTGAGAACCATGGCAATAGAAACTGAGCAACATCAAATTGATGTCTTGCCTGTGAGAGTGAGAGCAATAAATTATTATTTTCCATGATTTAATTTTCCCTTTTATAGCAAATACTTAATTCTGCTCAGCTTCAAAGGGTGAACCACATCATTTAAAACAACTTATAAATATCAGCCTAAAGAGCTATAACACAGACATTTATATAATGCAACATGGGGCTGTGATTTAGCTTATTTGCAAGGAGCACCATTTGTTACTAGGAGGTGTTTTCCCAAGCAATTAGGCACAGGAGCCTAATTAAAATTAACTCAGTGCTCAAATAAGCACAAGAGAATAATATCTGTAGTCTGCAGACACATAGGAACAGCTGGAATGTTGCTTCTTTTACACCTTCCTTGAAGAATGATGGGAGTTTCAGGAGCACATCTCAAAGACTCCACTTCCAAGGTCATCTTTGTGAAATCTAAATATTTAAAATGAATTGGCTGAATGTTAATTGCTGTTACAGGTGGAATTTTTCAGATTTAATAATTCTGAGTGATGATTCAGATCTCATTGTGATAAACATAGAACTGAAGTTGTTATAAAATCTGTTATTGCACAATTAATTAATGCTACAGGGTGTATATTTTTCAGCATGACACTGACATTTATGACATTTCTGGCAGGTTAATTGTGCGTCAATTAACACAGAGTTAATTTCTAAAAGTGTTGTGTTTCCTTTCAGTACAATTCATTTGCATTTGGACAAATCCTCACAAACTATTCAAAAAAGTGCAATTATGTGATGCATTGACACAAAAGTCAATAATTCTTTGTTCTTTAGATAGAACTGGAAGAACCCAAATTTTCTGAACCTTCTGCCCCAGCAGAGGAGCAACACATTTAGAACAGCATCTCAGTGTCTTTTGCACAATAATATCTTTAAAATAAGGTTTTTAAGCAACATCAGTGAATTATTTGTGGTGACTCAACATAGCTGGCAACTTCTTGAGTGTTTCATATTTATGAGTCTCTAATGTTGGGTTTTATTGCCCCTTATTCCTCCTTCTCAACAAAATAATGACAGTTTTTAGGCTGCCTGCTCACCTGCTCCCTGCCTTTGCATCTGACATCTCCACTGCCAAGTGCCTGGAGATTGTAATTAGCTTTGAAAGAAATATTGTTCATTAATAAAACCTTGGGACAGTAAAACATCCTCCGATTAGCTCATGGAGTAGAGGGAGCCAAGTGGAATAGGAATTTCCCTTATTTTTAGAGCAGAATGCCTTGTTTTTGGGGACTTTTAAAATTGCAATGTGAAGAGGAAAAACATGGAGCAATTCAGCTGATTCATAGCTTTGGAGAAAAGGGGGAGATATCCCAGTTATGGATATCTGTAAGTGCTGTGCAATTTAACAGAGGGTGTAGAGAGTGAGTAACACAGTTACAGCAGGACAGCAACATGATGGCAAACAACTCCTTCCTAGAAGATTTTTTTCATCCTACAGGGCAAAGGGATGTTTTAGAAGAAAAATCTGGCTGCTGTTTATTGACTCTTTATCAAGCAGAGTGAACTTAAAGAAACAACAGTTAGGTAAAAAACATGTGGATGTGTGCTGGCAGGAGGGAAATTCTGTGGGTTTCTGTGGCAGAGTTCTGTTGCTGCTCCCCCAAATCTGCCAAATTTTCAATATTTAATCCCAGTTCTACAGTGATGGGGAATTAAACTGCTCAGACAGAGGTCTGGTAATCAGCAGGAAAAGCTGCAAAGCACCAAAGCAGGGAGAGCCAGGAGAGGGAGCCCAGGTATCACTGACTGCAGCCATCTTCATAAATGACACATTTTCTTCTCATAAAGGTGCCTAATTTTCCACCAATAAAGGGGACAACAGCCAGAAAGGCCGAGTCTAAGTGCAACAATAAGTTTGTATTACACCCACAGAACTCCTTGGGAGAGATCTCCCTTCCTGTAAGAATTAATATAAAAGTTTTGGTTTATCAGAGATCTACTTTGGGTTTAGGTGTGTCTGTGGGTCAAAAGACAAGAGGATGCTTTAGGTTTCAGTTTGGCACCAGATTTCCTTTGGTCACTTTTAGATTTTCAGCTTTTCTTCTGTTAACTTAAAGCAAATCAAACCACATTGTTCTTTCAGGGGAAGACTCTCTGCATAGGGAGATCAGAATATAATTATTGATTCCACTCCCTGGGAAGTCATTAAAGGAGCACAGAGAGGCTCCTTCCATGAGAGCAGGGATTTGGGATGGATTTATCCACTGTAAAGTAAACAAGAAATATCCCATACACAGTCCTCAGGAAAGGATGCTCTCATGGAAGGAATTTTTCCCCAGTTGCTTCAAGCACACTCTCCAGTTTCTTGTCTGGCTTCTACCCTGCCACTTGACATTGAAATACTGTAAAATAAAGGGGTAGGTTTTCTGCATTAATGCAGAATATGGTCAGAATTTCTCAAAGAATCACTGAATTATGAAGTGATTGCAGGGGAAGTGGACCTTAATGCCCATCCAGTGCCATGGGCAGGGACACCTCCCACGAGACCAGAGTGCTCCAAGTCCTGTTATGGTGGTTCCAAAAGTGATCAAGGCTTGGATGCTCTAAACCAACAGGAATTAGGTGCCCATATGCATCGAAAACTGAGCGCCAAGGTCACTTAAAACTTAATTTAAAATGAAGCGGACTACAGCCAGTAGGTAACCACAGAGCATATCCTGCATTGAATAAGGTTTAAATCCGAACCTATTTTCCCCAATTATTTGATCACAAACCCTCTCACACATTGGCACATTCAAGTCAAGGACTCATGGACAAGCCTGAACTTTGATCAATCCAGAAATCTCAGTTTAGCCCTGTGCTTTTCCAGATATCAAACAGTCTGATTTTACTTCCAACTGCCATAGAAGTCTCAGTTCCTTAAGCAAAACTGTTAATTATCAGCTGTCAGGAGTGGAATTATTGAGGTAACTCAGTGAAACAAATTTTCTCTAGCAATGTGACAGGAGACCATGACATGTGAGATTTGTTGAAAATCAAGAATGCCTTTACACCAGAAATAAAGTTGCATTAGAGCAAAATACAAGTGGCAAACCTAAGCCAAATATATCTGGGAAATTGCTAGTAGCAAAAAAAGGAAAAGTAGCGACAAAAACTACTCAAAATATGGTATAAAGTGTCTTCTCTGCATGGGAAACAAGAATAGAGGGACAAACTACAATTTCCCATATTTTGGCCAGAGTGAACTGGTATGAAGGGAGGTGGGAAGAGGTGGACACATTTGAGGGCTGCATCATGCACAGGATACAAAAATAAATCAGGAAATATCGGCGTTCCTAATTCAGTCTCTCCAGCTTGACCCCAAACTCAATGAGTCTTGTCAGCCCTCAAGAACTTTCAAAAATAACATCAAAGCATCGAGTTTGCAAAATAAATTTGCTGTGCATGTAGACAAGCACAGAGCACAGGACATCACCAAGACTCCCAAAATTTTTTTTCCATCGAATTTAAGGCACATAAAGCCTTGGGCTGGCTGGTGGTTGATTTCCAAGACATAAAGAAATTATCCAGGGGAAGTTCAGCTCAGCAGGGCCCACATAACCACTCTGGGACAGAATGTGCTCTTTCTTTATGTGAGCCAGAGCAACATTTTCTGCTCTTGCATCAATTCTGGCCATTTTTGTAGGACACAGAGCTGTGCTTAAGTCTCCGGAGTTGCACCTTTTTGCAGCAGGACAGATCGGCTTTGCTGGGCAGAAGTTGTTTTTCTTCTGGAGAACATTCCCTGTTCAGCTTCTCAAGAATCCTTATGGGAAAATAAGATCTCAACGCAAACAGCTTGATTTCGTTATCATTGTTATTATTTATATTAAAGCATGTTTAGTTAAAAAGCAGAAAAATTCCCCCAAAAGTCACTGTAATACATTAAGAGAGAAATTCACATAAAAAATCCAGGGATTCTTATGAGATGATTAAATTTTATTCCTTCTCTCTTTCCCTCAGCTGGATCTAGAGCAGTGCTCACTTTGCACATGCACTTAAAGAAAAGAACTCAGCTGTAATCAGCTTGTTCACCGATGTCGGTTTGCAACATTGCTCCAAAAATGTGCTGGTGATTTGAAAACTTCTGATTTCTGCTTTCCCTTAGACATTAAAACAAAATGGCATTAAAATCACAGCAAATATTGGGTCACTTATCCAGCTTCCACCCAATGTATGGAGAATTTTGCATTGTGAAAACAGAATTATGTCCAAAAATTACTTGGAGAATCATCTTCCATTGCACCAGGTACTTGCTTTACAATAACATGGCAAAACAATGAATTTATTTTGCAGTACATTACTTGCTGTTTGGGTTTTTAAAAAGAAGAAAAATGTATCTGCCATCTGTGTGCTCTTAAAAAATATTTTTAACCCCATTTATTTGGGGTTGTGCTTGTCTTTAGGCAGGGTTCAGCATTTTCAGCTTGCATTTCTCATGGTTATCAAACTTTTCTGCTATTCACAGATGAATCCTCTCTGGTGCATGCACAGAAATGTCCTCAAAGGAAGGAAAGTATATTGGGGAGGAAAAGAGCCTCATTTTATCGTTTGACCGCCAATGACTTGTAGGAATGGTTGGACTCCAGGGACGTGTCTGCTGAAAGCTGCCTGGGTGACCTCAGCCCAGATCTGTGGCATTTCTGCTCCTCACACCTTAGTCAGTACAGGGGACCTGATAGGGCAGTTCTCCTCCCTCCCTGTACTTGCCCTCGTGAAGTTTTTTTGTAGTGGGAGGGTCTTTTGCCATGTATTTGCTCACTAGTGGGACTCCAGTCCTGCCTGGAAGTGCCACCACACACTCAGTGCAGAGATTGCTTGTGCAGGACAGCACTGATCTCTCTAAATGGAGAAATCAAGTTTATTTCTTATCTGAAGAATCCTTACAATCCCAGAATGATTTGGGTAGGAAGGACCTTAAAGCACATCCAGTCCCACTCCTGCCTCACCTTCCACCATCCCAGGTTGCTTCAAGCCCCATCCAACTTGGACACTTCCAGGGATGGGGCATGTCAACCCTAAACTATTCTTGATGTGTCCCAAGGATCAAGGCACGTAAAATGAGGCCAAATGTCCCCATTTGTTTCATGTTTTCATTCCCACACTAAAGAAAGCTCAGCCTATTTCCTGGTGCACTTTTTGCTTCCTCTCAGTGTGACTGAACATTAAAGTCTCTTCACCCCACCACAAGAATGTGATCTGGTTACAGTATTGGCTTATGTTTACTTTAGCAGGCAAATCACAGCTACTCTAATCCTTCAGTGCTTCCACCAACATTTCTCATGTCAGGGAAAAAAATTAATCTACAGCCTTTGGAAATGAGTAAATATAAATACAGAGTGCACAACAGGTCCTGTTCCAGCTGGGTGAGAGCCCTAGGACTGAATGATAACACGGCTCCTTTCCTGCTCCACTTCTGCACTAGGAAAGCTAAATAAAGGTTTGAAGAAGTATTTCTATTTTCAGTACAGGAGTGTGTAGTCACCCTGTTCTTTGTTAAAATTCTGCCTGTACCTAAGTTGGCTTTGTCTAGCAAAGTACTTGCACTTATTTTTGTCTGAGAATTTCAAATGCTTCAAGTCTACTTCGCACCTGAGTATTTGCTAGAACTGCAGGCCAGATGGAGAGGTCTGTGGTGATCATCAGGTTGATCAGAAGGAGACAGTTTTCCTTTTGGATTTGCAGATGACAGCTTGGGAAGGTGGGCATCTTTTCCCTACAAAAATATTGAGCATTAAGAGAAGAACCCAGGTCAAAATCAGAACAAAATGAGATGTGAATAGGGAAATAGAGATAAATAGGGAGATATAATACTCATCAGTCAAACAATGTTTGCATTTTCAATGTATTTAACTCCATTTACAATACAACTCTAAAAGAAATTCCACTTTGATATTTGTTTTTCATTTCCTAATAAAATAGTGAGGCAATTTAGGCAAGTTTTTCTCTCTGACAAAAGAAATGTAACAAGACCTGCTGTCATTTTGGCAGACTTTTGTATGTGTAATACATAAATTTTCATTCTCAGAACTTGTGCTGAGAATTTACAGACAATGCTTTGTTTTGCAAATACAGAGGAAAGCATTTGCTCCGAACTGATGGGAATTTCTGCCTTTTTTTCCATTTTCTCGCTGCAGGGGGGGTGTCTGCTGGGAAAGAAGAAACTCCAGTGTTATTTTGCTACAATGCACACTGACAATGAGAAAACAAAGAATGTTCCAGAACACTCAAGAGCTATAAAACAAACTGCTTCCAATAAAGTCAGTAGTTGTGCCACAAGAATCTACTTGAAATTTATCCCACTTATTTTAAATATTCCCTTCACAAAGAATTTTTACTTCCAAATATTCTCTTCCTTCTGTCCTTTTTGTCATTTGGAATGAGCAAAAGACACCTATAGTCCTCAAATCCTTATCTTTCTTCACAGCGATCAAATGAGATTAAACCTGGGACCAGGGGAAGAAAGGTGGCAGGAACTGTCAGTAAAAAAATAACACCTTTTCCATGTTGTGTTTGCAGAGAGGTTTCTTTATACCTGTATCCATTGGGAGAGAGCTTTATAATAAATGTATTTTCTGATTAAATTTGAAATTTGAGTTGAAATTAAATTTTAAGTTTCATTTAAAATTTAATTTTAAATCACATTTTAGATTTAAATCTATCAGGCAGCCATTGGTAGCCACAGAGGGGCAGCACTGTAGCACACCAGAAAAAGATAAATTGTCTCTCTATATTAAATTTTATATAACCCATGGCTACAACAGTGAGCTGGGCTGGAAGAGCTTGTGCTGGACCTGGAACCATGGGAGGCCTACTGGTTGTAGTTAGAGAAACTACTAGCTTGGAAATTTTCTCATGGAATGGGTTTCTGTTGGAAAATGTCAGATTCTTAGAATCCAAACTCTTTGTGGGAACAAGCATAGCACATCAAAGAGCAAAGGTATTCCTGAGAGAAAGGGGAAACAGAAAGCAAAGAAAAGAGGGGTAAAATCCTTCAGTATCCCAGAAACAAGTATGAGTGCTTATGACGTTTACGCAATATGCTGAAGTCCTGCTCCAGTAATTATTTCAATGGAAAAAAGGAATAACTGGAATGATGCTGTGGTGCATTTAGAGTATCTAAAAAAAGAGTATATAACAAAACATATTCTGGATATTTATCAGAAGCCTCTAGTTCTTGATCAAAGTAGAAAAATAAGTTTTCTGTTTGTTGTATTCATGTTTCTGTATCATGTTCTCCTTGCTGAACATTTATTTTACAATATATTAAATTGCTCTCTTCAATTCTTTCTCCGTAGGTTTAGTCAGGCATGAAGTGCTAATAGTAGTGCTGGTAAGTGCTTTTCAAGCTTAATTAATGGTCAGAAGAAATGTCAAAATTCTTGACAAGATTATTTTAGTGTGAGTAAATATTATTGTCTTGCTCAGAGTAGAGATGAAGCCCTGGGGAAGTTTGCTAGAGGAAAATTATGCCTAGGACATTGCCTATTAATAATAAAGTCATTGCAGATGTTTTAGCACATAATGTGATTGTGGAGGTGGAACATGAGACAAATGAGCACTTTGGCAGTGATTTCGAAGACTAAGGAATTTAGATTTCAGAGTAGAAAACCTTCCACTCAGCCTTCCAGCTCATCCACTTTTAATGGAAATTGTCTCCCCTATTTATTTAGGAGCAGGGAGAAAAATTTACACATTAGAGACACAGGAAGAAAAATTACTGAATAAAAGATATTTTCACCTTCAACTTCCTTCTAACATCCTATCTTTTGAGTTTGTATATGTTTTTGTCAAGTTTAAATTAAATATGACAAAACCCCACTTAGCAGTTTTCAAATAACCTCAAGCTGTGAAGTTGTTTATTTACTTCCAGGAATTACCTGGAAGTTTAAAATCCAGGCTCACGAAGAGATGTAGAAGCTGCCTTCATATCCAGGTGTTTAACTTCCAAAATCAGTGAGTTTGCATCTTTAAATACTTAGAATCATGGAATGGTTTGAGTTAGAAAGGGGCTTGAGGATCATCTCATCCCATGGGCAGAAATACTTTCCAAGGCTGCTCTATCCACTATCCCAGGTTGCTCCAAGCCCCATCCAACCTGGCCTTGGACACTTCCAGGGCTGAGACATGTCATTCTGAATTATTCCTAATGTATCCCAAGGGTCAGAACAGGTAAAACAAGGCCAAATACCCCCATTAGGTCCAAGCTCCATCCAACCTGGCAAACTCACAGGATTTACCTTAACTTTCTTAGTATTTATTGATCCCTCCCTAAAAAATGGGGAGCCAGGCTGAGCAGTTACAGCAGAAGGGTATTCACAAAATTGCTAGAGGTTGTGTAAGACCCTAACAAAACTGTTCTGAGGAGGACTCAAAGCTCAAAAAAAAAAAACAAAACAAAAAAAAAAAAAAAAAACAAAAAAAAAAAAAACAAAAAAAAAAAAAACAAAAAAAAAGCCCATCTGGTGACAGAACTCCCCAGAGGTTTAAAAATACCAGTGCCTGGCCTGTAGACATGGCTCCTCATGCATTCACATGCTAATTAACCATCTGATTTGTCCTGCATTTAACTCTGACAATTGTTTTGCAAAACCCCAGAGTGTGCATTAAGCCCTCATAAAAACACTTATGGGCCATCATTGTCAGCGGCACAGTGGATGTGCCAAGCAAAAAATTAACAACTGGACTGTTATCTCCAAGTAAAAAGTATTACTATCATGACTGGAACACCTCCAATTCTCTCCCCACTCATGTTCAGTTCCCACTGCTAATATGATCTTGCTCATTTTTGACTCAGGAGCAGGACATGTCACCATGACGAGCAGGTCACATCTCTTAGCACCAGGGTAAATGCTGAGAGATGGCTGAGCTGTAGAAATGCAAAATATCAAATCCCCACCATTGCAGCAGGATTTGTTAGAAAGTCTTCATCATTCCTGGGCAGATAGAACAGATTAAATGCAGTATCCAAGATTATCGTAATGAAGTTCTCCTCTTCAAAATGCAGTTTTGTAAGTCTCAGAGCACTATTAGCAAGATTTAATCAATTAATCAACATCCTTTTCCTCTTGGATACCAATGAGGATCTGATGATGCATGAAGCACTCAGAAAGTTTTGCAGCTGAAGAATCAGCATCTAAAAGCCTTTTTTCTTCAAAGACAGCGAGGTCAGAGCAGGGTTTATTGCAATCTTCTCCATAGAGAGGTCAAAAATTAATACTGGGAGTAATTACACCCTCACTTGCCTTGCAGTCACAAGTGATTAGTTTGTTGTAAAGTCTGGGGGTACACCACATTGCTCATTGCTTTCACTGCCTTGAACTGTCACAAACTGGTAGTAAATGTTCCAGGCAGATGTATTAATGGAATAAACATTTGCAGTGGGACCCTGAGCAAGTTATGTGTAGGAATTCAGAGGGAGAGGATCAATACCACTTTTAAGAAATAGCTTTTTTTATAGTATCACTCTGCTTCCCTTTCTCTTCTCTGCTGCCTGTCTCAGCATGTTTGTGTATAATTTGTGCTGAACAATGAACTGTGCTGAAGCATGAGATGGAGTTTTTATTACATGGTACAGCAACAACACAATGAGCAAGGCATCAAGGCAAAATGCAGACAGAAAATTGTATCAATGATGTCCACACCAATATCCTGCCTTGGTTTTCAGCTCTTTACAGCTCCAAAGAGCATCTGTGATTTTCTTCATTAGCAGCCTCTAAATTTGATTTCTTATTCCCTTGTTTATTGCTTTCACCCCTGGGAGGACGAGAAATTTTGTCCTGTCACAGGGTCCTCTTCCTTACTTTGTCATGATCCAGAGGTGAACAAGTCTTGGCATCAAATATTCTTTGGAACATTCTTTAGGCACAATATTAATTAACATTGCATTGTTCCTGAAAGTCAGTTAAAATATCAGTAAGGACATTTGTGGTTACATAAAAGGAATGCCAGGAGCATTTTGAAGGTGTTAGCCTTGGATATCTTGGGCTGTCTGATTTTTCCCTGATCTAATCCCACAGTATAAAATCAGATGTCAATCATCAGACAACAGAGTTGGCAACTCCCTGCTGGTGCAGTTGCAACACACTGGGAGGGTATCAAAACATGTTCAATAAAATATAATTCAGACACAAGCATGAATATAATTCAAAAGGCAAAATTCTCCATTCTGGCTGGTATTTAGAAAGAGCCAAACTGTAGGACTATGTTCCAATTATCCCTCACAGCCAATGAGATGGGAAATAAATGGGGCTTTATCTGAGCAATGCAGAGCAGCAGCATTATACATCCCAAATTACTGCTGCAAAAACTGGTCAGACACTGAATGTTCACAGCCTAAAGCAGGAGCCTGGCAGGGGAGGAAACCTGGATTTGGGGAAAGAGCAGGCAGAGGAAATCCTGGCCATTCCTTCGTCACTGCTACATATGTACAGGACAGTTTGGATCTCATTCTCTCAGTCAGAGTCGGGTTGAGGTGAGGCACAGAGGTGAGGTGCTCTGATTTATCCAGGATAAAAAGATCAATGAAACAACAGCATTATGTTCACGTTAGGGAGCACAGATCACACAATACATGCTTAACAAGCTACTCCTAAATAGACTTCCAAGCTGTGGTGGGTTGAGCACTGGCCAAACGCCAGTGCACTCACTAAAATTATTTACTCATTTTCTGCTGTGAGATAAGGATTAAGAGAAGAGCAAAAGCAGGCTCAAAACTTTAAAGGGTTTGAAGAAACTTTTATCAACAGAACTAAAAGGAGAATAATAAGAACTAAATAAACATTCAGAGTGTTTCTCCTCCCGCCACCTCCTCTTTCTTTTTCCACTGACAACAGAAAGTGACAAAATCTAGGATTTTCAGCTAGTTTACCACCTCTAAAATGATCTCTCTTCAGTTCACTTAGGGAGAGGAGTATCTCTTGCCATGCCATGGAGACTTTTCCGCAAGACACAGTTTTCTCATGCCTTCAATGTCACAGTGAATCAGCCACCGAGGAGATGGAAATCTGATTGCCATATGAAACCTTTCCCTCGATTAATAGCTTTTCGCATAATTGTTTTTGGGGCTCAATATTTGACTAATGGAGTACAAGTTTAAGATGAGCTGTTCAAAAGCAAAGGTTCTCTTCATCTATCTCTGAGATTATCTTCATTTCTGGGGGCAAGAAGTCTTCATCACTCCTATCTCTCTCTGTTCAAGCTTCTCGTTGGATCACAGCTACTTCAACATCTGTTTGCTTCAGCACGGGTGTCTTTGTTCATGCCTACAGTTTGAACGCACCATCTTCCAATGCTTTTCAGCCCAAGGCTAAAGCATCTCCTCACTCTCCTCCCATCTAGGATTTGAATCCTTCACTGACTTCAGTGTCTCCATGTTGCTTTTTTTACGAGTGTCGTAGTTTGAGAGGAAGTGAATTTTTTGGGATGCTGTAGTCAAACCAATAGGTGCTCAGATTTGAATATTGGCACTTGGTATGGCTACTGAGGACATGGATATACCTCTGAGAACACAGGGGAATTAAAAGCGGAGAACTCCCAGGGGGAAGTTCTTTTTGAGTTCCGTCAGTGAAGGAGAGAATAGACTTCCCCTGCCCAGCTCCGAGCTGGGCGGGGGAGGGGAGGCCATGCCACCAGAGGAGGTAGGCCGGGCCTTGGACAGAGAAGGGAGGTGAAGGCCTCTGCAGGATGGAAGGGTGGAGGAGCACTGAGAAGCTTCGGGCAGCCCACCCCACCCCCCGAAAAAGAGAGAGAGCGAGCTGGTGTCTGTGCCTATGCCACCTTGAAATTAAATAGCACAGCCGGCGTGAAGGAGGTGGGGGGGGTTGCAGTGAGGAGGTGCTCGGCTGCCCCTGGGAGTTCCAGCTGCCCCTGGGAGTTCCGGACAGGCAGAGCCTGAGACTTTTAACCCTTTTCTTGGATGATATAAGCCTTGTAAATGCTGATTCCTCCTAGAGTTGAATGAAAAGAGAGATGGAGATGAGATAAGAAGAAATGGGCCACGAGAGAAGCTGAAAAGAATATTAGGTGGGAGGAAGTGCTAGAGTGGTCTTTGCCTGGACTTTTCTTGTATGGCCATGGACAGAACCATTTTTTTCCTGTGACACAGAGACTGCATTTAGGGGGGAGGCGATGGCTTAGAGCCAAGAGAGTGCAGTGATGTGATGTGAAAGTGTGTGAACAGAGACAATGGGTGAGGAGAGTAGTGGTAGTGCCCTCTGTCTTCAGGGAAGAAAAAGAAGATGATCTCTGTTCTCGAGACCCCTCGGCCCCAGGGAATGAAATTTGGGGGGGGACAGGTGTCCCGAAAGTGAGAGACTGTGCTCTTTTTGGAACTGGGCAAAGCATCCTTTAAAAAAGAAAACCCTAGAAGCAGGTCTAGTCCATGCACAGTGCTGAAAGCACTGAGTCATGGAAGGAAGATGTCACGATGGCAAAATGATCTCTAGGCGGTGCCACATGTGACATGGAAACACAAGAGGTTTCAACTGTGTTTCCTGGGGAAGCCTATGGTACAAGAAGGACTCCTCTCTCCTTGATGAACTGAGAACTGATAATCTGAAGGGTGGTGACCGAATGAGAGTTAGTAATCTGAAGAGTGAATGTATTAGAAGTTTAGGGGAGAGGAGGAATGTTTTTAAAAGGTTTTCATCCCGAGTTCTGTGTGTTATCTTTTATAGTTGTAGGTTAATAAAGTTTTTTTTTTCCCTTTTATTCCTAAGCTAGAAACTGCTTTGCTCTATTTCTGATCACATCTCACAGCAGACACCAGGGAGGAGGCATTTTCATAGGGGCACTGGCATTGCGCCAGGCTCAAACCATGACAAGGTGTCTTCACCCTTTCCTTTTCTCTTACTTGAGAGAGGATTATTGTCAGTGCATTAAAAGAGTTAATATCTTGCCTGGGTCTGTGGATAGTCATGTGATCTCTGCCGGGCAGTAGCCAGCCTGGCTGCATGGCTGTTTTCCGGCCCCTGCCACATTCAATTCCAGCCGCAAGGTTGCTTTTCTGCTCAGGATTGCAGGGCCACCTCTGCTCTTAGCCACATGATTTCTCGCAGCACCAGGATAGTCCCAGCAGACTCAGCGGCCTGCAGCTGGAGCAGGAGGCAGGGGGGCCTGCTCGGCCCCAGCCGAAGCTCCAGCAGAGCCGGCCCGGCCCGCCGGCTGAGCTGCAGTTGAATCTCAGCCAAGCCACGCCGTGGGCTGAGCTGGCCAGGCCACAGGGGTCAGGGCCCGGCCCAGCCCACCAGGCCATGCCAGCTGTGCGGTGGAGTGGAGCCAGCCTGGCTAGTGCTGGGCCGCTCAAGCTCCCAGTTACCTGTTCAACAGCCAGAAGCAAGAGAGCTTTTCCCAGACTTTGTTTGTCTTTAAATGTTATTTTTACAGAGGCGTGTTCAATTTTATTAAGTGGTTTAACAGGGTGTCAATAACAAAATTAGCCAGCTGTTTGGTTCTGTTTGGTCTGGTGGAACTGTTAGCAGCTCATCTAAAAGAATCACTTCTGTGGTTGACGGATTTCTCCTTAACTAAAAAACCAAGCCATCTTAAACCACGACACAAGCCTAGAAGTGGTTTGTATTATTAAGTCTTGTACTAATTTATGTTTTTTGAAATAAACAGGGCAGGAGCTCTTTCTCCTTTTAATGCCTTTATTAAAAATGATCAGCTCAAGGTTCGGAGGCTCGACAGATCCTTAGACTCGCCAATGTCACTCCTATGAGGGACTTGGAGGAGGAAAGTGCAGCTTTGTCCACTAGGTGGCAGAGCTGGGGGTCCTCTCCTCCTGGGAGTAGGTAGTGGTATATACCCCTGGATCCTGCCTTTCCCCCTTTGCAGTCTTGGGTCCTGGCTCCAACCAACATCTTCTTAGGTTATAGTAAGGGGCCACTAAGGTTTTCAGCATCTCTGGTGGCTCCAGACTTCGCCCCTAATGTCCAGACACTACTTTGATCTCTTAATTCCGTATTGGCTTATTGCTTTTGGGGTCTTTTCCTGGATTTGGAGGGGGTCCTGTCTCATTGCATTCTGGATCAGAGGTTACTTTGCATATACTCCTGAGGTCTCCTCCCTTTCGACCTACTGTCGGGGGGGATGCCATCCTCCTGGCAGCAGGCAAGGGTGGCACTGAGAAAGGAGAATTCTCAACAATAGATGGTTAATGACTAATATTTAACAGGAGATTACAACATGCAGCGAACAAAGCACTCCCCTCTGCCAGAACTGGTTAAACTTGTAATTCTACAACCTTTGAAAAAAAAAATGGGTAACCCTTTTCTTTGTTCATAACATTTTCCACCTGTGGTGAGTAGTGCCAGTGACTAACCCTTAGCATCCTGTTGAAAAAATAAAGAACCCAAAAACTTTCTTAAAAGAGCCAGAAGTTTTCCCCTCTTCCATCACTTCAATTCCATTACTCAGGTTTGTTTTCTCTTTTAGTTTGTTGTTTCTCCAGGCTGCAAGTTAAAGCTCTCACAGAGTTTCTGTTAGAATCCAAGGCAAGAAGGATTTGCAAATCACTTCTCAAGGTCGCAGGTGCTTCCAGCTACAGGTCGGCACAAGATATAACAGAAGTGTTTCCTGATCAGGTTCTGCCACAGGTCACAAAGCTGCCACAGGGCAAAAGTTCCCATCTCCACTGACCATGAAAAGTGAAACTTCATCCTACAGAAATGGATGGAATTTTGCCATGGACTTCTGTGAAGTCAAATTCTTTGTCCATGGCACTCCAGTGGTTAATCATGAGCCATCTTCTGTATAAAGGGCCCCCCCCAATCCATTAGCTTTCTTATTTAATAGAGCAAGTGCAGCCATGTATTTAGGATCTTGCAGTGGTAATTGCATGGACTGCACCTCTGGGACTTTGGAGGAATCTGCCAAAATATCATTATTGTTAATTAATCAGGTCTATTCTGAGCCAACTGCTGCTCCTACTGAAATCAATTGCATACATTTCAATAAACCCAGGTTCATTAGAATCTGGCCTCTTTTTTTTCCTGCTAAATTCTGTGTTTCTTTTGTTTCCTTAAGCAAGGTCACTTTTCCAGCAATTCTGAAGAATCCTGATTTATTTTAGCAAATTTCATGAGATTCCCTCAGTCTGAGGCTCAGCCCAGTAAGAACCAGGTTTATGTGTCACATTCAAGGGGGTTTCCACATCACACCAGACAGAAAAGGGTTTCTTTCACTCATTTTGGACTTGAGACATGCAGACATTAAAGGGCAGGATATGTCACACACTCAGGCCCTCAGTAAAAGAATCAATAACAAAGAAAAAGGAATCCTTCCTTGTTTGCATAGCTTTGGAATAAATACTCATGTTTGGCTCCTTGGAGGTCTCAGAGCTGTGACTCACTTGTTTGGTGAAATGCTCTCAGTGTCACCATCTCAGGGTTTTATTTAAGACCTGTGAATTCCACACTGTACCTCATCTTCAGGTACTCACAGCCTTTGCAGCCTCCAAACTCTGCCAACATTTCCTCACACCTACTAGAACAGTACAAAGAGAAAGAGAGATATATAGGAAAATTGTGGATTTATTTATCCTAACCCCCAGTTTAGGATAGAGTTTTTAAGAGGATCATAGAAAATGTGTTTTCTGGCATGAAGCAGCACATGGGCAGGCCATGAACAAGCTCTCACAGCTCTTGATGGAAAATCAGGGTGTTTTCTTTCAAAACCAAGAATTTGAACCCTCTGTGGTCAAAGCAGGAAATTTGAGGATGAAAAGATACCAATAAATGCAAAGGACATTGAAACAAAAAGTTACTTCATGATGATGGAAGAAATGGGCTGTGGTTTAGGGAACTGACACTGATGTATTCTTTCTCTCATTTAATTGACATGTGTATAAGTACCCTAATTGCCTTTGGAGGCAGAGAAGAGATTTCTCACTATCAGGGCTGAACAGATTGGCTCAATCATTGTCACTGGAATTGCTCTGTTAATATAAAGATGTGAACATTTTCTACTAATGCTAAGTCAACTTAGGACCAAGAGCAGGTTACCTCTAGTGATTCTGTTACCCTCTAGTGACTGAAATCTTTGAGATGCTGTAGAATGTCTTTATTGTAGACATAAAACCTTGTTCTTCATATTAAGAGGTCCAATATTAAATCCCTGCTACAAAAAATCTGCGGCACATAGACAAGGACATTTGAACACTCATTCAAGGAATACCAGAACTCTTCCATAATAAATAAATAAATTAATGGTCAGGTCCCCTGTATTCACAATTGCTGGATTATGCCCTTTTCTGACCTAGAGATGGGGCAATTGAGAGGTATTTTAAAAACTTCTATTCTATTTTCAGCCTCACGTGAAGGGTGAGACAATACAGATGTTATAATTCGCACCATCACAATCAGAAGCCAAATATTTCCTAATTACAATACATTCTAAGTATTTCTTGGCCTATCAGCTTTTGCTACACTATGCTGTAAATGCTTTAAAGCCAATCATCTAAAATTACCCCTCATGGGTCCTACTACAATGTATCTTTCATAGTTCTATTTCTCTAAAGTATCTAGTCTTATTTGCAAGGCCATCTTTTGAAATTGTTTCTAGTTCCATTTCTCTCTCAACAATATCTGTCCCTTCCATGGCATTTTGAAGTCAGCATTTGTTATCTCAAAGTTTGCGTACAGATGCAGACTATGTGAGCCTTCCATCAGGCTTTGAGAATTCTCCCATTTCCCACATTTCTCCCTCTCTCTTGAATGGAAAAAACTTCTTTTATGGCGTTGTTCATTGTTTGTCATGCACAGTGAAGTACACAAGGTACTATCACTAACATTGTCACTATAAAAGTCAATGCATAGAAACCTATTTTTTAAAGTTCTTTTAGTCAAGGTGAATGTCCTAGGGTGACGTCATGATCCATGTATCCCCAGTCGTTGTTCTGTTTATGCTGGATATTATGTCCTGTACCTTCAAGACTGGCTCTGAAGAGTGAATGTTTTGTTTTATTTTCTCATCAGCCTGCTCCCCCACAGCTGGCGGGACACAGAGATGGGGCAGTACATAGTGCGGCTTTTGCTTTTTTGCTTTGCTTTCACTTTGCTCTTGCTCTTCCTTCTGCTTTGCTCCTGCTTTGCCCTTGCTTTTGCTTCTGCTTGTTAGTTAGTTTAGCTAAGCAGTCTGAATTTTCCCTGGACTGTTTTTCTTTCCCTTTTTTGGAACCACTCAAACCTGCTCCAGACTGGGACCTGGCAAACACCGAGAATTTGCACCTTGTGGCTGCAGCAGCTGCCCCAGCGCCAGAGGGACAGATAATAGAGCGACCACCCCAGGAGAGACTTTCTGATTTTGTCATCTTTTTCAGAGCAGTGAAAGAGTGGTGTCATCTGGTATTGTTCATTTTGTGTGCTGGGGGTGCTGTGGCTGTTAAATAAACAGGTTCTTTCCACTTCTCTCCGAGGAATCCTTCCCGAACCATTTGGGGGGAGGGGCCGTGTGGGTTTGCTTTCTGGAGGGGCCCCTTTGGAAGTTTCCTACTAAATTTGCCCTAAACCAGGACAGTGAAAACTCTGTTCTTCAAATAAGTTATCTAACCATGATCTATCATCTGTTTTAATTTGATTTGTTAAATATTTCAGTTTTTGGAGTTGTTTGTGAATGGACTCTGAATGGTTAGATAAATTCTTATCTCAAAGTTTGCATACAGATGCATACTATGTAAGCCTTCTGTCAAGCTTTGAGAATTCTCTACAAATCCATTTCCCACATGAATTCCCAAAGGGATTCAAGAGTCTTATTGCTCAAATTACCTGGAAATGAACAGAGAAATCTATCACAGGGAAAAAAATTATGCCTAGTGAGAGGGACATCTGTTATGAATGGATGTGGGGTTTAGATACGCCCTGCCTTTTGCCCAGGCCTCTGGCAGCAGGCAATAGCTTTGTTGATGTGGCCAGCCCACCAAAACCCACCCTCATTCACAAGTTCTTTAATAATGCCTGATTTGGTCTATTATAGACTAAATTATTTATTTAATAGACAGGAAATTAACAGATATAAGACTTAAAACAAACTAATACTTTGCAGGAAAAAGGACAAAAGAAGTTACCTGTTAATGTTATAGCGCGAGGTTAAAGATACCTGTTAATGTTACAGCTAGCGAAGAAATAATATAACTTAGAATTCAATGTATCTTACCATCCAGTTGTTGGTGGGGGTAATCTCTTTATGCATCTGGTGGGGGGGGGAAAGGGGGTTGTACATAAATCCTTTTGTCTTCATGTTCTTCCTTTGTCCAGCTGCATAATGTGGAAAAGGCTCTTGGAGCACTGGGTGAGCTGTTTGTGGGTCCTGCAGCTCCCTCAGCTCTTTTCAAATGATTCAGTATGGGCTTGGATTTTTAAGAATTGCACCTACTTTGAATTTCTGTGGTCAGAGCCCATCCTTGAATAAGTCATCCCTGGCCATTGGCCACACAACCGGTGTGTGCTGTGCCTGGAGTGCTCCCCTCTGTGCAGGGGCCTGCCCTGGGAACAGCCATTGCCCATTTGGTGGGCTGTCCAAAGGAGCCATCCCCTGCCCAGCCCCACTGTTTTCTGCCGCTGCTTCTGAGCTTTTTGCTACACTTAACTCCACAACCCCTGTCTGCCAGAGTCCCAGCGGCTTCTGGCACCGCTCTGGAGTCCTTGCTACACTTGGTTGCTGTCCTGGGTGTGCCTGCCTGTGATTGGCTTTTCACAAATATTAAAATGAATTTTATATGTGTGATGTTAGAAAGTTATGCTGTATTAATTTTTTTAAGTAATGTGTTAAATATAGTTTTAGGTTATAACATAATGTTAAAGTAGAAACTATGCTATGTAAAATACTTTTAAGAGAGGACTCGCAATGAGATAGCAGCCACAGGACACCTAAATCTTTCAGAGAAAGAGAATTTATTGCCTCATTATGAGAAGAAACTAACTTCTTCCTGCCTCCTCAGCCCTGAAGATGCCGTCAGGATTAAGAGGAAGAAGCTGACACTGACCAGACAGACTCCTTTGTTTGAATGGAATTTATGTATCATATATGAGGTGTATGAATATGCAACAGGCTGTTGTTTTTAAGGGTTAATTCTCTGCAAACGTGTATCCTTTTTCGGGCTTATTTTGCCCAGAAAAAGGTACCCAGACGTCCTTAACTCTTTGTTTCTATTGTCTCATATTGTCCTAATCCAAATTGTCCAAATTATTATTACTCTAATTATATTACTCTTTTTATAACCATTTTATTACTATTAAACTTTTAAAATTTTAAAAACAAGTGATTGACGTTTTTCACACTGCCTCTGCTGTTCCAGCCGCTGCTCTGATGTTCTTACTACAGCCCATCTCACCATCCAGAGGGGTACTGGGACCAGCTGCCCAGGTGGGTTTGTAAAGGAAGCTCCTTCTCCATCTCTCTCACAGTCCTGCCCACCATTACCCACAGGCAGAGTGGCAGCCGTGCCACATCACCCCCTGCAGTGGTGGGGGAATCATCACACCACCCTTCATGGCCAGGAGCCGCCAGCCCCCCTGGCAGCTGTGCCTGGAACTGCACCAAAGGGGAAAGTGCCTGCTGCCGGGAGAGGGCTGTGCTGGGTGTGTGCTCTGTTAGGTGTTAATGAACAGAATGAACACAGCTGGTGCTGGGTGTGTGCTCTGTTTGGTGTTAATGCCATAGCTGTTTTTTTGCCTTGTTATACATATATGTATTAGTATAGAACACTTATTCCTTTTCCCATGTCTTTGCCTGAAAGCCCCTTAATTTCAGAGTTATAATAATTTGGAGGGAAGGGGGGGGGTCACATTTTCCATTCCAGAGGAGGTTCCTGCCTTCCATGGCAGACACCTCTCTTTCAAACAAAGACATAGGAGAATCTGAAAATATATTTGCCACAGAAGGAAAAGAAATGTGCATCTAGGGCCCTCCAGCCTGAGAGGTGCCTTGCACTCATCACATGCAGATCTTTGGAAATAAATGTCCTTTTATATTTACAAAGCATCTCCTCCACAGAACAGAAAGTGCAAGGAATTACTATTAAACTTTATATTGCAATGCCAAGGCATTCTGAGATAATAGCAAATAAAATTCACATTTCAATAATTTATTGGAGAAGGTAATTCTTTAGAACTTTACTGTCAGGCAGTCAGGAGGGCTGATAATTTATCTGTGGTTCCCTTGATGCCAGAACAGCCATGGGAATGGGGATGTCAGATGTGCTTTTCCTCTTGTTTTATGGTAAATAATGGAGCTCACATTGTAAGCACTTGGATCTGCCTGAGCCAGGTCAGGTTCCAGAAAACAGACAAGGAAAGTCTGACTAGAAAAAAACCAAAACTTTGCTCCATCAGAAAAAGGACCATGAAATTGTTAAAAAAAAAAAAAAGCCCCAAAACACTACAGATCACAGAAATAGAAATGGTGAAGTTTGCCCATGGTCTCTTGGCTCCAATGAGTATCCCAGGATGCCAAAGACTTGTCATCAGAGCCACCAGTGGAACGTGGGAAGAGCACGCTGCTCTCCCGCTCCTGCTGCTGCCCAGGCTCCCACTGTTTGTGTCACTAACTCCTCCTGGGAATTTCTATGGATCAGAAATGCCTTCGTGCTCCTGACATGGGGCTCAGGGAAGTAAAATAAAATACCTGCTGGTGACATAAAGAGTAGATTTTTCTCTCCACGAGAAATTACATGACAGTGTGTTCTTTTTAAATCACAGCTGAACATAATTAAATACTTCAAAATGAGATGAGTAAATATTTTTGGCTCTCTGTCATTCATGGAATCACAGGATCCAGTGCCTGAAACTGCTGGAACAACTGCTAGAGAGTTTATTTTCCTTGTTCCCTTATTGCTTTGCTTTTTGTGAGAATGTTTGCACAACCCCTGGCTGAAGTGGACTTTGAAACCAAAGTTTATTTTTTCAGTTTCATCACTGATGCCTTGATTTAGTTCTTATTCTACAACAGCATCATTATCCCTACTCCACTGCAGTCTATGAATTTCTATCAGTGCAGAAGAACTGCAAGCAGGGCTGGGTTTGAAGGATCTCATGGAGCACTTACTGAAGTCAAAGGGAAAAGATTTCAACTTGGGCTTGTTTTGGGTCAGACTGCAAAAAACCAAATTAGGCCTCCCTAGAAGGGGTTGGAGGTGGGTTGGAGGCCAGAGGAGGAACACGCTGCAGTCTAAGAGCAAAATGGGAAACTGGATCAGAATGGGTGAGTGACTTTTGTTTGATGGAGTAGGGAGAAAAAGGAATTGTCTAATTTTTCTCCCTGTTTGAACATCTTCAATCTCTCCCTGCAGCTCTTTCACGTTTTCTATACACTGGCAGCATTAAAGAATCATAAAGTGCATTTATGTTTACTTAAACCTCCTCCCACTAAAAAGGCAGTGTGCTGTAAATATCTGCTGAAGAGCTCTTTCTTTGCTCTCTCAAGTGAAGTCCAGCCCATCCTTTTATCTCTCTCAGTCGCCACAGCAGAGCCTTGATCCACTGCATTCACAGCACCTCTACTCAGGCACTTCAGGGAAACATAGTGAGGTGGACTTTGAAAGCATTTCACCACCCATATACATCAATGGGTTGTGCTTTGGTGGAGATTTTGAAATGGGAGATACAAAAATAGCTCCTGTAATTGTCTTTTGAGATGCCTTGAAGTTACTTTGCCATAAGCACATCCCTCCGCAAACACTATTGGAAAGGATTACTGCCTGCTCTCCCTCCCAACCGCAAAAGTTTGTTGTTTTTTGTTTTGTTTTTTGTTTTTTGTTTTGGTTGGTTTGTTTGTTTGTTTGTTTGTTTGTTTGTTTGTTTTTTGCCAGGATTTGCTTCCATTCTTTTTCTCTTTGCAACTTGAAAGATTCCTCCACTTTGTCCAATTTAAGTCTGCGGTTAAATAATTCCATTTTCAACTTCAATCTTCCTCCAATTAAGCCATGACTCTTAAACAATGTCAGAAAGTTTTTAGCCTCATACCAAAGTGCAGAGGTAAAAGTGAGACAACAAATTAGTTTTGAATCATTTAATGGATTTTTTCATATTCATCTTGTTAACAATTTGTTCTAAGTAACAAGGAAAATCTCCTTGCCAATTTTATGTATGAGACACTGGATTTTCCAGACACTGCAGTTCCCAAAGATCCACAAGTATAAGCTGCAAATTAATTGGTTCTGTTACTGTTCTCAAAATTGTCTTCCTCCATCTCTCTGGAATAGGACAGGCTCTAAGGTGCTTCAGAGAAGATAATTAAAGCATCTTTGTATGTTTACATTCAGACTTTCCAAATAATTTGTAGAAAAGCAGAAACATTGCACCATCCTGGGAGCAATGGAAAAGTTTTATTGCATATCCTTGAGGAGCTGTACAGAGAAACAGATGGAAGTGACTTAGTTAAATCAATGTTTTTTCTCATTTTAATGAATATTATGAACAAAATGTAGAAAAAAGAGGGTGCAGCTCCCATTGCAAAGCATCCGGAGACTGGTGTGAGAATAATACAAAATAATTCTAGAAATATAACAATAAAATAAAAATAATGGGAATCTGCACTAACATCTGTCTTCTCCTTTAGGTTTCAGTCTTGCCAGAACAGGGAACTGTTATCTCATATTGCTAAAATATCTAATGCAGAAGCAGTCCATCTCAAATAATTGTAAATTGTGAATTTTTGGCTCCCTGCAGAGTCACTCTGGGCTTCACCTCTACAGGATGCTCAGAGCCAGGGTGAACCCTGCTTATTTCAGAACTTTGTGCTTGTGGGACCCCTGTGAAAACCACAGAAGGAAGTGCTGAGCCTTCAAAAAGGCCTTGAATATTTGTCACCAATAGGCAGTTTATCTGGATGTGAAGAGAACAGCACACACTGCAATCAGCGACAGGCAGCCCGGGTACAATATGTCCCACCTGTGTCCCACTCTACCGACAGTAGATGTCCTTTGCCTCTGAAAAAACCCTTTTTTTGTTGGTGCAGGGCTCTGTGGGTGACAGTGTTTGTTCTGTAGCAGCTCAGAGGACATTAATAGTTTGGGCTCTGCTGGTTTATCAGGCAGCAGCCCCTGCAGGTCCAGCAGGTCCCAGTGTGGTGGGGGCTGATCAGCATCCAGGGACATGCATGGGAGAGCTGTGGCCATTCAGTGCTTAGAAGCTTCTGCTGGTCCCACAGGAGCTCTGGGGAAAGCCCTTCCTATAAATACTGGACAAGCATTGCTCATCTCAATATTGTCAGCACAGAAAGGAATCAACACTTCCATCTGGGCTCTAGCATTTTCTCATATCACCAGGAGAGGTCCCAGAAGATCCTGAGGAACAGCATGCTGTGGAAATCAGAATGTGGCACTGAGGATGAAGTTTACTTTCCTTCCTGCTTTGCTGCAGAAGAGTTGAGGCTGTACCTAGGTTTCTCCATCTTCAGGAAAGAACCTGTTCCACAACCCAAACATCCAGGGGGAACTACTGGAACAGGTTGTGGCTGCCCCATCCCTGGAAGTGTCCAAGGCCGGGTTGGATGAGGCTTGGAGCAACCTGGGACAGTGGAAGGTGTCTCTGTCCATGGCAGGGAGTGGCACTGGATGGGCTTTAAGGTCCCTTTGCACCCCAAAGTGTCTGGGATTCCCAGATTTCTGTTATTAAAGGTTGATAATGCCTTCTGATTCTGGCAGTTTCACAAACATCTGGCATTTTGCAGTGTTTCCTGGTCTATAGCAAATCAATGGTGGATGGGTTACTGATGGATTATGAGGTTGTAAGAGGATTTAATTGCAGGATCAAGTCATCCATAGTTCTAAATAAGATTAAAATATCATGTTTAGATCAACCTTTTCCAACAAAGGAAATCAAAGAATTATTTCAATTTACAATATGCATTAATGGGTTTGCCTATGGCTTGCCATTAAGTGAATTATCAATAGAAGAAGAGGGTTTTTACATTTACAATTGAAAATAACTACTAAAACAGAATTGGTTATAGTTGCCTCATTGATATGCTTTAACCTCAAAGGACAAGTCTCCACACACACACACAAAGGGGGACAATTATTCAACTGCCATCATCAGGACTAAGAATTAACCAAAAGTTCATCTGTGTGCAAGCAACAATTAAATAGAAGAGAATATAATTGAAGAACTTTTTTGAAAGGTCAATTCCTTGTATAAAGATTTCTTTTATCTGAGGTGAAAACTACCAGTGTGACGTCATTACCCAGGCTTTGTCCTGTGCCACAGTCCTGTGACAAACCTGAGAAATGTGATCTGGAGCAGAGGGTTGCACTACAAACCACCAGTGGTCCCTTCCAGCCTCATCCATTCAGGATGGATGGGAAAACATGGAAGTACCTGCCAGTTGTGTCTTCAGCTGGAATGTGGCTGCAGGAATTGCATCCCCTGCTGCCTCAATGAATATTGAGGTCTGAAAGGCATAGAAAAACCCCACTGTCTCTTTCCTGCTGCACCTCTGGTTTTCCTGCTAAGGAATCACAATCCAATTGAATGTCAGTTGTTAACAAGTTCTAAACTCTTTCATCTGATGCTTTAGGCATGACCATGACACCTAAGTAATTAGCTGAAAGAAAATGAGGCCAACAAACATACTGAAGAAGCTGCAAAGCAGATCCACAGAGTTAGCAAAACAAAGCCAGATCCAGCTTTCTTTTCCAATCATCCTGGTGTTACTGGAAGCTCTTTGCTGGCACAGTAAACAGGGAGAGTGAGGTTTTTTCTGCCTCAGATAATGGGTACGAATTCAAAAAATCATTTCACACTGGATGAGCAGCCAGCTTATTTGTGGCTGGGCTATCATCAAGACATTGTAAACTGGGAGCTCAAATGAGGAAAGGAACCAATGAAAGTCTGGGCAGCTTCTGCTCCTGCAGTTGTTGCTGCTTCCACATCTTCTGCAGGAATATGGGAGCCCCCTGGGCAGGTTACTGTTGCAGGGGCAAATAAATATTTACCTCAATAAATGGCAGAGCGAATGCTCTGTGTTTCAGGTTGCATTCTGACAGGTTTAACCTTTCAGGGGTGTAGTTATGCCAGCACAGCTCTCCATCCATCTGTCTTGAAAACCCACTGAGAGTAATTTTGCTAGGAGTGGGATTCAAAAATACCCTGCCCTTAGGCACAGTCATTCTGCAGACATAGTTCTAATTAAAGCTTACCTTACAGTGGAATTAAATAGGAAATTCTGGTGCATGCATCTCTTGACCTCTTCTTTTACAACAAAGTTTTATCCACAGATATAAGAATTAGGCACTCAAATCCTGTTTAGCAAGAAACTCTGAGTCAGCTGTTGGCTTCTTATTGCTGCCAAGGGCGATGCATAAATCAGCATTAAATCTCATGGATTTGAAACCACCTGGTCTTAGGACTGCTGCTCTTCCTCTTTCATTTTCTCTGAATGACTGTGGCTGCAACTCTGCATCATTGACTTAAAAATGGTTGTTGTTTTGGAGAAACACAAAATCAAACCCACTGTGGCATTAGTGGGATTGCTCTCCAAAGAATTCCTTGCTGAAACAGATTAAAGAACACCATAAAAAAGTGTTAAACCAGCCACTGATAGACTTTCTCAGGGCCAGAATGGATACTTTGCAATAGATACAATGTTTTCCTGGTTATAACACAAAAAACCCCATTGTCCTTTGTCATGTCTGATCATCACTGCTGCCTCCCTGCTAAATAAAGTGCTGCCTTCTGCCTTTTTGTCAAATCCTGAAAGAGATTTTTTTTCTTTCTATAGAAAGACACTTGAGCAGTGTTTCCCTACTCTGCAGCTGACTCATCTGCAGTGAAATTTATCTGGAATACCAGCTCTCTACCAATGTGGTGGGGAGTTTTCTGGTAAAAACAAGGAAAAAGCTGACACTTTTCAAACACTCCCAGTTTTTTGAGGCACAGAGAGAATTTCAATTACCACAAGAACACAGCAGAAAATCTGCAGCCTCTTAACAAACTCAGTAAGATTTATAGGTGCTACTCAGAATGCTGAAATTAAATAGAAATTTTCAGCCCTGAGATTTTCTTTTAACTGACTGTACAATATGTAAAGTGGGCCAGGAGTATCTAAGAGTGTGTCTGGCATTTAATACACAATTTTCCACTGCTTTCATAAGGTTACTGCTCCTCATTTAATTTCCTTTTTTTACATTATGGGAGCTTAGTTTTCATGATGATGATGAAATATCTAACCCAAGGCACTGCCAAGGGAAATTTTAATCAAAGGCCTTTCACAGCTTAAAGACTGGCTTGGTTAAGTGATCAATATCTACTGATGGAAAGAGTTTGGAAGAAACCTAGTTCTCTTTGCTTACTGAAAGGAAGTTGCTCTTAAAAATTGTTTGAAACTTTGGCCAATTTTTAAGGGGGATCCCACCTTGTATAGGTTGGTTGAAATCATCATGCAGCCATTTTAAAAGCTGAGCTGTACTATTCATTAAAACCTGAATATGAACAGTTTGCAGATATCTGACAGTTTGGGAAAGAAAAATCTACAGCAAATGTAATCTGTGCTCAATGGGACTTGTTCTCTGTCTCAGAGCTGCCTTTTTTACTTCATTACACATTGGGCTGAAAGTATCGGTGGAAATCTACCAGGAACACAGGGTAGGAGGGTGAGGAGTACTAATTAATGAAATTGTTTGACAGCATAACAATTAGGTTATAAAGATTTGCCCTAGCAGTAAATGGGGATCTGGGATCAGATCCCATCAAGATGGGACAGAGAGGGATGGGCTGTAGAGGATCTTAGTGCAGGTTGATTTGGAAGGAACATCCCTTCGGTCCTGAAAAAAGGGATCTTTTACAGCTTAATTACACGGGAGCAGGTTCCTAATCTTGACCCTCTCAAGGTTGCCCATTCCAGAAATCCTATTACTAAGCACAATACCAAATGACTGGGTTTTGTTTTCAACTGTTGTCAGTTCGTCTTTTTCCGAATCAGGGTGTGGTGGATCAATTGATACGTTTCAGAGCCCAACAGAAATCAGTGACACAGAATTTTAATGGGTTTTGTTGTTCTCTCCTGTGCTCCTCCAAGCCCAGCCTATTTTTCAGTGGATCAGGGAAGTTCCAAGAGCAGGATTCCTATGAGTTTCAAGAAAGTGCAGTTTCTCCTTCACCTGATTTCTGGTGTCACGGGCACCTTTGCATACATTGCACATACAATTAAACACTTTCACAGAATTCACAGAATTCACAGAATTCACAGAATTCACAGAATTACTAGGTTGGAAGAGACTTCAAAGATCATCAAGTCCAACCCATGCCCTTTCTCCCTTTTTCCAAGTATTTTTATAATTCCTTCCTCAAAATAGATAATTCTTTCCCATCCTCCTCTTAAAAATACTGTCAATTCATGTTAACACAGTGTGGTTTAATCTTTTTCAGGCTTTGTCCATGTCACTGACTGTTACTGTCCATGTCATTTCCCTCTTCTGGAGCTCAAGAAGATTTTCCTTTCCCTGGGAAAAACTGTGTGAAAAGGTTTTGTTGCAGTAAAAACTCCCTGGACTGGGGTCTACAACCAAAAGCACATCACCATTCACAGAAATACAATTCCCTGGCTGGCACCAGCACATGGAGCAACCAGGGAAAAACCAAGTCAGCCCCAGAAAGATTTAAAGATCTGAGGTGTGACTGAGCCAGGCCTTTGCTTGAGAGCTCAGGTTTGGAGCTGGTTGTTGGACCCAACTCTAAAAGCATGATCCAGCATCCTTTTATTTCAAATATTTTGAGGGGTGACAGGAACACTTACAGTCAAAGGCTGATCTGCCAGCCAAGTTATTTTACTGAGAACAAAAGTCCAAGGTTGCTGAAGCTGCATTTGCTTTGCCAACAAATTATCTGAAGGAAGAAACCCTGGATATAATATATCCTCTGGATAAATTTGCTGCAGGCAGAAAGCTTTAGGCTTTCACAGCTCCCTTTCCCTTCACAGTAGCTCTTAAACCCATGGTTTGGACAAGAGAAATAAGCAGTGTTCCTGTAGAAATCCATAGTTATTTTCTACAGATTGCTCCTTTCTTTGCAATGGAGCCTGATCCTCTCCCCCAGGATTTTCAAGGCTGTCTGGATTTCCAGATTTTCTCCCAAAACAAGGCTCTGCTCCTTGTCTTGGTGCAGCCTGGAGGGTCTGGCTGAGGCAGAGCTGGGCAGCAGTCACTGGTACTTGTGGAAGACTGGGATTTGGAAGCATTGCTGCTGCATGGCAACAAGCTTTGCCTTTGAAGATTACTCAGAAAATGTCAATTCATCTCGGTTGAACCCCAGGTTTTTCAAAATTCCTCAAGTTGCCAACTCAACAGTCCCTGCTGCCCCCTGAGCCCTGCTATCCCTTCCTATTGTTTCACTTTAATAAAAACTGATCCACTCCGTGCCCCATCCAAGGGAAGAGTCCTTGGGGTGAGATAAAGTCAGGTCAGGGATGGATCTCTCAGTTAACTTTGGAACCAGATTTTTTCCCTCAGGTCTGAAGATCTGTAACTGCAGTGCTTTGCCCACCCCCTCTCCCTTGGCCAATCAGCAGAACCCACTTTGAGTCCACAAGGTGTGAGCCAGGCCTGAGCAGGTAGAAATTATTCTCATTTCATGAGATCTTACTGCTTTATTTAGGGGGTTCCTGGCCAAATCCATCTCAGGCAGGAGGTCTTGACAAGCATCTTTATCATGTGCTTTCCTGACGTTTATGTTTGGAGTCCTGGACATCTTCCCAGTCTGATGAGTTGGTGTGGGGAAATATCTATGAATGCAGAACAAAAAATGGAAATAATCATGAAAGTCTGCCTCCCTGGTAAGCCAGGCTGATCCGAGTTCACTGCTGTGCCTGGCTGCTAACCAGAAAAACCATAATTCCCCAGTACACCAGCACCCTGAGAGCATCTTTAACTAGCAATAAATCCATGAAAATGTAAAATGTGTACATTACTTTTCTCTTCTATGTGCCTCATGGATATCATTTTATCTCTTTTCTGCAGCAAAACCTGCATTATAAAACCAGAGCAATATCAGGTAAATTAATGAATCCAGTCCCTGCTTGACTGCAGACAGGGAAAAATTTTTCTTTGGTTGTGTTTTCCAACCACAGAAATATTTACTGTAATATCCAAATGCTGCTTCCAGACCTCCTGCAGATGAAATACAATCTTCTGGAGCATCAGGAAAGGAGGCAGCCTTCCTGAGAAAGAGATTTGTTGTCAGATGTGCTACCTTGGTGTGCAGGCTGCGTTCCCAGGAAGTTGGGAATATTTCTAGCTGGGAATAAAGAGAAATGTCATATTTCAGATGGGAGTAATTGAACTCTTGCCTCTTGCAATGCTTTATAAACATCAGCAAAATCAAGATTAAGCCAAAGGGAATAATGCTGCAAACAGAGCTGGGAGATGTTCTCCATCTGAGGTTTTTATGAATAAAACAGCAGCTGTACTGTTTCTGATGATGTGCCCATCAGGATTATGCTTTGGACAAAAAAAAACCTGATTTTCTTATGCTGCTGTTGCTTTCTATGGGCTTTGGATGGCTTGCAGGCAGTGGGGAACACCTGAGGAATCGGAGCTCATTGTTTCCCACAGCCAGGCAGTGCAGCCACACCACCACAAGGGAATTCAGGGATCACCAGGACCTCTAATGAATTTGTTAAAGATAGGCTTCTCACTTGCACCAATCAATAAAGTTAATCTGAAACCTGGAAGAGATTGCACTGATATTCCACTCCCCCTCACACACCCTCCTTTAACACATTAGAGAAGGGTTTTAATTATTTCTTATTCTGTGCTTTTTTTTCTTTTCCTAATGGAGTTACAGTGAAATTTATACTGACCACAATTGAGCAGCTGGTTTTAAAGACTTGGAATGGAGCTAAATGCAAGGCAGCAACTTTGTTTAAAACAAAGACATTCCCAATATACCACACTACATGGAATAAGTCAGCAAATCCTCAGCCTGAGTGAACACTCACAGAACCTGCCCCTTCCTCTCCTGGAGTGCCTAAAGGAGTTCCAGGAGATCTGGAGAGGGACTGGGGACAAGAGAATTAGAGAACAAGGAGTTCCCCACTGCCAGAGGGCAGAGATAGAGGGATATTGGGAAGAAATTCCTCCCTGTGGGGGTGGTGAGGGACTGGGATGGAATTCCCCGAGAAGCTGTGGCTGCCCCTGGATTCCTGGAAGTGTCGAAGGCCAGGTTGGATGGGACTTGGGGCAACCTGGGATAGGGGAAGGTGTCCCTGCCCATGACATGGGGGTAGGAATAGATCATCCTGAAGGTTGTTTCCTACCCAAACCACTCCACGATTCATTTTATGATTATTCTTTTTCTTCCCATACTCCTGCACTGTTTTTACTTGATCTCAAATAAATGTCATATTTGTGAAATATGCATATGGGGAGAAACAAATACAGGAACATATCCAAGGAGTAATTCCAGCGGCAAGTGTTCCTTGTATCTTGCCAGGAGTCCCCAGCACTGAATTTAAAGGCACCACGTTTGTCTGTGACAGAGTCATTATTCTGGACAGACCAGCTCTGAGTCTCTCTTGATGAGAGCCCAAAGCAGTGGAAGTTTTACAGCTGGCTCAGATATGCGGCACCAACAAGAACAGAAAAGCCAAGAGGGCAGAGCAGGAGGTTATTTGGGATCAATAAGTCTGGGGTCAATTTGGTGCTCATGGAAGACATTATTAAATCTCTGCATCTCAGGTTTCCCCCACTCCCCAGTCAAATTTTATTTCATAGGGGCTGTTTATCTTAATATTGAGGAGTCTCTGATAATCCAAATCTGGAGCTGCCTCCAGTGTTTTATGACTTCTGTTATTTTCCTGCAAGGCACAAGAGAGATGAGTGATGGGTGTGATTTTTACAGTTTCAAAATATAAGCTAAAATTAAAGCAACTGTGCATTTCAGCATCAGTTCCCTGGATCTTTAACCCCCCAAAAAAGCAGAGGCTTCCAAGAGTTATTCCAGAAACTCTGCAAGTCCTGCAAAGAAGAACAATGAATCGAGAGTATTTGAGCATAAACAAGTGAGCACTGAAAGCCCAGCAGGTTTGGGCTAATTGCACTCCTATCCTGCTGCTGGGGCACAAATGGAAAATTCCAGCCCAAAGAGCAGGATATGTTCTCTAGGCTAAAGGAGCGGGTTTCTGTGCTTATACCACACTCAGAAAATTAAAGTAATTCAAACCATGATGCAGCAGAGGTGTCCTTAATACAGACATCTCAAGAAGGGAAAAGGGGTGGTGTCAAGGATGCAATGCTTTGGTGGCAGCTGTACCCCCTTCTGCCCTCAATGCAGGGAGCAGTAGGAGGTGTTTGTTCTTCCTCATTGTGTGGAACTTGCACATCACAAACCCCAGAGACAGGTGACCAAAAAAACCCCCAAATTGAAAGAGTTTTAAGGAGTCAATCATAGACAAAAATGAGCCGTACAACCTGAAACATTTCCTTTAATTGTATAAAAAGTTTTATTTTTATTTCAGCCATGTTAACTTCTCTGCAGCCCAAGCAGTTTGAAATAAGCTTGTTCTTCTCCACTTTGAAACTTCTCCACATTGATTTTGCTGGCATTATTGTTTTAATATGTCTAACCTGGCAATTTCCCTAGAAAACCTTCCTTCCAACACAAATGTTTGGATTCACTCTGCTGTCTGTGCTTTGACTTCTCAGCTCAGTGGAGTAGGAACTTCCAGACTTGTCTGCCCTTAAGAGCTCAATCCTACAGAAAGCAGTGAGTGCCAGAAAACCTTTTTTCAGCATGGAATCCACTGGTTGCTCAATGAGAGACAGCAGAAAAGCTTGGGAACCAGTTGAACACTGACCTAAAATTACGGCTGTGCTGTTGGTTGAAAGCATCCATTTAGTTTACAGGGGCCAAAAAAGAGATGCCCCAGCAGAAATGGTTTGGTGGTTTGCCTTGTATAGAAGTGAAAGGAGGAAGTTTTCCAGTGTGTCTGGCTTTCTTGCTGGCACTGAAATGGAGGAGCTGACAGGGAAAAAAAAAAAAAAAAAGAAAAGAAAAAAAAGGAAAAAAAAAAAGAAGCAACTGAAATCAGGTCATTCTGCTTAGAATTAGTCCTGAGTTCATGCAGTGCACTGTGTGACAGTGATGCTCCAAAGGGGAATGGAAGTAGGGAGTGAATTACAGCTCTCAGAACATTTTCAACTCAATGAAATATGGAAAGTGAATTCCTACGCAGTGATATGCTTGTTTGAACAGTTTTTATCAAGCAGAAACTTTTGTCCAGAGCTTTTTGGGTTTGTGTTTCTGGACCTGGAGTTAAGGCAAGGCTCGGCCTGCATGGGAACATTGGTGAAATCCCAAAGTCAGAGGATTGATGTGTTTCTCTTTTGGAGACAGCTTTTCCTTCTGCTCTTATGCGGGGTGAAGATGAAATCTGGGAGTTCAGTGGTTATAAAAAAGAGGATTTATCCTCCCTCAGTAGGAAAGGGCTCTTGGAAAGGGCTGTCCTGGGAGGTTTGGAATCCTCATCCCTGGAGGTGTCCAAGGAAGGCCTAGATGTGGCATTTCATACTCTGGGCTGGCAACAAGGTGGGGTTTGGTCACAGGTTTGACTCAATAATCCCAGAGGTCTTTTCAACCCTCAGTGATTCTGTGATTTTAATAAGAATATTTTTCCAGAGGTCAGGAAGGACACACAGGCCAATTTGAGGTCTCTAAAGAGAGAATTCCTGCTTCTCCAGCAATGTCTTAGGAATGGCCGGGTGCCAACACAAAGCTTTCAATAATCCAGAACACTCCTTTAGAACAAAAGAAGGTGCTGGAAGGCAGCACAGGTAGTGAGTAGCTTCCCTCCTATGAGTGATGGCACTGCACTAATGGAAACGGGGGTTTCTCTGGCCCTGACTCACTGAGGTAAACTCACTCCAGCGAGAGCTTTCCTAGCTGAATTTCCCTGGAAGGAACATAAGGATGCTGCCCATCTTTCCAGTTCAATAAGTTCTTAAGGGCTTCCTGCTTCTCTTCCTTGTCTCTGAAATGTCTTACATTACCCTTCATGCAGGCTTGGAATTGCAGAAAAATTTGTATTTGCTGCCTGGTGTTCCTTTATTTGATTTTTTAAAAAAAGTTTTTCCTCCAGACCATGCATCATTGCAGACACCCAGTTTCTGAGAAGACTGCTGCACTTCTGGCCAGGTTTGATGACTTGGGACTTTTCTATCCTGGCATGCTCAGTGGGAAGGAAAAATGCACTGAACAACAATTGATTTCTGATTCCTCCATCACCAAAATGTTTAAAACTCACTTCACTGAGATGATCTCCCTCATCATACTGAACAAAAGGAGAAAAATACAGTTATATAGCTCTTTTAATTTGAAATCAGATTATTTAACATGAGTTTTTATGTTTCCCAGGGCAATACTACTTGGTCGGTGCTCACAATGGGAAATCAGCATGGTCTTTTTTATTATCCTGAGTATCTGTTTTGTAAGGAAGTTCAGATGTAGAAAAGCACATAGAGAGATATCACAGGTGCTTTATCTGATTAAGTGAATGAATGAACAAGCTTACCAATTAATTAGTTAATTCATTCATTCATTTGTTTGTTTATTTAACTGCTTCCACTTTCTTCTCTGTATCTCTTTGCTAAAATAAGTCAGCATTTGAGCCCCAGATTTTGGAGAAAAGGTTTAGAAAAGGTGTGTCCCTAGATATTGGGAACTCTATTGTAGTAGTAGTAGTACTAGTGGTAGTACTAGTAGTAGTAGTAGTAGCAGTAGCAGCAGCAGTAGTAGTATTAATCCTAATCAAACCAGGCTCAAATATTAGGCAAGAGGGATATTTTTCATCTCCTCAGCCTGATCAACCAACAGTCAAATAAGCAGCAAAAGGAGCAACACTCCCCAGACAGGCTCAGAAAATCCACACAGACACTTTGTAAAGTCAAACCTCTGCTGGATCACTGCCCTTGGCAAGGGATTTTTTGCTTATGAGACAAGAACTTAAATAAGCCAGCAGTTGGTCCTTTCCTCCAGTTACTTAGTTACTGTGCCTAGAACCAGGCATTAAAAATAAGAGAAGTGACCGCTTCCTTCCCTTCCTTGTGTTGCACTGACTTTAGGACAAGATTTATTTTCAAAACCTAGCATTTGAGATGGGTTTCTCTCAAGTTGAGTCACAGAAATTCTGAATAATTTTTGGGGAGTAAATCTTTGGTTTTGGTCCATTCTTTGATATATAAAGACCAAAACACTGACCCCAGCCAGACTGGAAGCATTTGTGGGGAGAGTTTCAAGGTACAAAACAGCCTGAGAAATCCATATTTCCACAAGTGTTGTTTTTGAAACTCCAGGGAAGGAGGATTTTCTGACACAAGGATATGATTAGGACTCATCTGCCTTTGAAGTGGCCCTGTCTAGTGACCAGTATAAGCCAGGGAAAAGGCTCCAACCCAACTTTGACAAAGACTCTTGGTATTTTAGTCATCTTTCCAAGAGTGATCAAGAGCACCTAATGCAAAGCCCAGTCCTGTGTGAACATCAACAACCATGTGTCAGCTAACAAAGGACCATGGAACATTTCTACAAATCACTTTGCCACAGGCCCAAATGAGTTCCTCACTGCACTCAGAGACCACTTTATTAAAAAAAACCAAACCAACAAAAACCAAACCAAACCAAAACTAAAAACCCCACAAAAACAAAAACAAAAAACAAACCCCCACACATATAAGGGCTGTGAAAAATACCAGAGGCTATGGAGAGAGAGTAAAAGGTATCAAGGAAATTACTGACATCTTACAACTCTAAAATAAAGAGGCATTTACTGAACAATGACAACCATGAAATGCTAAGAAAAAGTGTTTTCATTAACAATAAATTCTATCTTAAAACACAGGCAACATAAATGTCAGCTGGGGAACCGGGAACAGAACCCAGAAGACAACTCCTGAGGCTGAGTCTCCATTGCCAGGAAATCAGAACCTGAACACTACTGGCCCAGCCACGAAACCCTCTGTTCGTCTAGACAGAAACCCGTCCATACACATGGAACAGTCTGTGATGCCCTTTCCCATTTTCAATTAGTATTCATAACTATCCTCAAAGAGAAGAATTCCTTCCCAATATCCCTACCCTCTGGCAGTGGGGAGCCATTCCCTGTGTCCTGTCCCTCCATGCCTTGTCCCCAGTCCCTCTGCAGCTCTCCTGGAGCCCCTTTAGGCCCTGGGAGGGGCTCTGAGTTCTCCCTTGATCCTTCCCTTCCCCAGGTGAGCATTCTCAGCTCTCCCAGCCTGGCTCCAGCCCTTGAAGCATCTCTGTGACCTCCTCTGGACTCCAGCACTCCACACTCCACATCCACCTGATGCTGGACGTCAGTTCTGGAGGCAGCTCTGCAGGTGATGTCTTACCTGAACAGGGCAGAGCAGGAGAATCCCTTCCCCTGGTGGTGTTCAATTAAAGTCTTTAACACGTAGACCATTTTGCTTTGCAAATCTCATTACCACCCTTGCCTGTTTGGTGTTTTCAGCAGAGTTTTAAAGAGAGTCCCAAGCAGCTGGGAGGGTTTGTTTGGGTTTTTTGAGCTTTTTGTTGCCTCTTCATTTTTCATGAGATGCTAATTTGTTTAATTGCATTCTGCAGTCATGAGAGCCTGGCTCAGAGGAAGGGAATTATTGGTGTGTGTATTTTAGTAACAACCATCAGACAGTCATGAAAGAAAGAAAAAAAAAAAAAAAAAAGAGACAGAAGAAAACATATCATTAAAATGCTCACGTCCTCTGGCAGAAAGCTCCAGCTTGTTCCTTTAAGGGAATAAAAATCTGTATGAAATCTGTCTGGTGTCTCTCCAGCACCTATGTCTGCTGGCATCCCATCAACTATACAAACTGTGTACACTTCTACAGACAGCCCTAATTTAGGTCAATTGGTGCAAATTAAGGAAGAAATGGACAATGGTTTTGGTTAAAGTACAAGGTGCATGGAAGCTGCTGACTCCTTTCATGATTTGAGGTTCTTGAGGGAAAGAGCCATCAGATGAGAAAGAATAAAGCCCAGCTCTTTGTTGTCGTTATGGCAATACCTTAATATCTTAATTAGAAACAAAGAGTGCTCTGTTCTGTTCAGGGCTGGGCTAAAAGGAGTTGCGCTTAAGACACAACAGAGCAGATGGGTGAAGGAGCAGAGGGTGCAGCAGGAGACAGGAATGACATGGCTTGTCCTCTATCTGGCCAAACTGGTCAGCTGAGGAGGCTGCTAGGGCAACACGTTGACCTAGGAAAGGTTAAAGCAGCAGTTCCAGTGGTCTTGCCCAGGTACAATGTTGATTGTCTGGTCTTCTGTTGATTTGTGAGCTTGTTCTACAAATGTGTCTTGGTCTGGAACATCCTGTGCTTCCCGCTGTGTGACAGGCTCCTAAATTAGCCTGATTTGTCCTGGCATGGCAGTGTCTATCCATGAGAAAGACAGGGCACAGTGAGCTCAGCAGACACATTTCTGGAGCTCCAGCTGCTGACTCTGATTTTGGGGGGCTTTGGATCTCCTCCCTGCCCATGCCAGTGCTGCTCCTTGGAACACACAGCCAAGAGGACTCTGCTGCCACATTCTTTTCCAAGCTGCTGACTTCTGCTGTCATCAGCCTGGGCCCCTTTCCTTCCAAGGGGATCTCAGACAAGATGTGGTGATAAGCAAATAATGGGTAAATATGTGCCTATGGAAAGACTGATACATCACTAAAAGCACGTTCTTTCCCATCCTTTCCCTAAACATTTTTTTTCAAACAGTTGATGCCCGGGGATGGCAGTGGGTGACATGGGCTCTGCATTTATAGTCCCCAAGTACCACAGCTCCTTGGAGATGAGAGGCTCCATCTATCAAACATCTATCTGGCATCACTATGGGCCGAGCTGCCTCGAGGGTGTTTTAAACACAAGCTGCAGCTGGAGCACAAGAGGGAGTTGGAGGCTCAGCAGAGATGACAGAATTAAACACAAAGTCGTATGGCAAGAGAGGTCTGAGCCTGGACAATCAGCCAAAGCAGGGCACAACACACTCACAGTGGCTCCCAGCCCCTCTGGAATAAGAATAAAGATGGAATTTCTTCCCTGGGATTTTTCAGAGGCATGTTTCCCTAAAAGATTTACTGCACTGTGTGCCCTGGATGGCAAGAAAATCTTACAGGCCTGTGGTGAGTTCTGAGGCACAGGACCAGACCTCAATCTAGCTCAGATTCAGAAAAGATAAAGCAGAACTCTGGGTTTATTTCTGTTATATGGATTGTGAACTCCACTGCCCAAAAAACTGGATGTGCCACACGGGACACACAGTCAGAGCTCCATCCCTAAGGGGGGCTCAGCCTTGTCAAAAGTTGTAATGGGAAAGGGAGATGAAGAGAGATGCTTTAGTGATGAAATCAAGTCAGTGGGATTAAGGAGGTGTTCCAGTGCATTGGATCTTGTGGCTTCTCACAGGTGGGCAGGCAGCAGATAAAAGAGTGAAGGAAGGATTTAAATGAGTCCAAGAAAGCATGATTTAGACACATCTTAAATTTCCCCCAACTATTTTACATATTAAAGATGAATGTTGAGCTAAAGCTCAGAAAAGTGCTATGAACTCTCACCCAAGGGAAGCAGCAGTGCCGGGATAGTAAAGAATGCCTCAAGACATAGGAGGGATAAAAACTGAGGCAAGCACTCATCTCTGGGTAGATTTATTTCAGCACTAGGTAAAATCAGTCTTTCTGAGGATACAGAAGAGCCCTGTCCTCCATATGTGGTCAGATTTTATCAGATCATCCAGGTAATAAATCAAACCAGGAAATTTGTTGTGAGTAACATAGAAATAAACATTTAACAGCTCCTCTCAGACCTGCAGCTGTACAAAAAATTCAGTGGCCCAAATCTTCGTCTGTGGAGAATTAAGAAGGTATCCCGAGGTTTTAATGAGACTGCCTTGATTTATGCAAAAGCATGGATCTTGTTTAGCCAGCCTGTGCTTAAGTGATTTAGGAACATGGTGAAAAGTCCCTATGATCCCAAGACAAAGGAACCTTTAATACTTGGACGTCTTATAATTAAGTATGAGATCACAGACAGATCTACATTGTTTGAAAATGTAGGCCTTTTTTTATTTCCAAAAATTTTTAAATCCACATTTTGCAAGTTCAGTCTTGAGTCCCTGTGCTAGGTTGGGTTTTTTCTTTTCTAAACACTCAGAATTTTCCAGTTTATCTTCAACTCAGCCATGCTAAAAGCTTCAGGCTATCCTAGTCCTGAAATACAGTGGAATGAGTCCAGCTTCAAGTTTAATAGACAACATTTAACATCTCTTGCCTTTGGGTGGGTCTTCTTTCTTATTCAAACAGAAGTCAAACCCTCGCTAAAATCTGAGAGATGATTCATCAAAACAACCTTTTTCGCTTCTTTTGGGGCAAGTAAATAGTCATTTCAAGGCCTGGGGCACCTCAGAGAAGTTCCTCCACTCCTGGTCCAGCTGCCTGCATGGTCTGGCACTGAGCTGAGCAGATTACCGATGACACTTCATCAAATGCCTTCAGACACAGAAACAGTGGGATTCAGCCCTTTTGATGGTATATTTGTAATGAAAACACAATTGCTGCCCAGAATTTGGGGTTTAAGGCTCTAATTTTAACATTTTTTAGTTCAGAAACAGCTGAGCAGCTGTGGATTGCCAGGAGCTCTCTCTAGGGACCCTATCGGGCTAATGAGTATAAACAACAGGGTCTGGTTTGTGGATGCTAACTGGGCAGAGTCAGGTACAAACGTTACTCAGAAGGATTTAAATCCAAATGAATAAGAGAAAGAGGACAAAAGCATTATTTTCTCCATGTCGCAGATAAAGATACATCCAGAAATGGACCTGCCAAAGATTCAAGATAGAATGAGGAGCTCATCCAGGACTTTGTTACTTCCTTACATGGCTCAGAGACCTGCCTCTGTCTGGAAAATCATTTTGGGTGGCACAAAACTTAGTGTTGGAATTAGAATATTTTAAATGCCCCTTCCAACCCAAACCATTAAGTGACACTGTGAACACCAGGGGACAGTTCATCCTTTCTCAACAGAGGATGAAAGCCGAGTAAAACCCTGTCATGGATCCTTGCCTAATATGTTCTTACAAAATTCCAGTGGTGAACATTCAGAACCCCATGGACAAGCTTTCATCTGTCTTTAGAGGTGCAAAGTTTGAGTTTAAGTAGCCTCTTTCTTTTGTTTTCTAGACTTGCATCCCTCTCACTGCTTTCTCCCAAACTTTGATTAATCCAAAGCTTTTACACTGGACACAGACAATGCCAGCACATCTTGCCACAGCCAAGTGCAAAGATTGCTTCACCAAGATTGATATGACATTAACCTGACCTGTCTGTCCCTGCCTGGGGACACTCTGCGCTGTGTTTAATGACCCTCCTGACCTCAGGTTCTTGGTGGTCTTCAGGTATATGAGCTCTTCACTGCCATAAATTCATTTTTCTCTGAAGATTTTAGGACAAAATCTGGTGTCGCTTCCTTCTGCTTCCCTCCACTCTGGAGTCCTGTCCCATAATAAGGGTATTGCTCACAGATGAGCTGGTATATTGAGTATATTAATGACTAAAGTCATGAATATAAATGTATTTATTTCCATGGTGCATTTAAGAGCCTGGAATAAGCTACCAGTATGGCAAGGTCTATGTACCTGCAGAAACAAAACCCAGAGTGGGGTCCAGCTCCTTTCCCTCCCCTCAGTCATTTAGACTCATTTCCCAATGAATCGATGGAAACAGAGTTCCCTCATCTGAAGATAGGCATCTAAAATAAACCTGCTGAATCACAGCCTTTAAGCATCTTTAGTAACTCGGGAGTGGGGTCCAGCTCCTTTCCCTCCCCTCAGTCATTTAGACTCATTTCCCAATGAATCGATGGAAACAGAGTTCCCTCATCTGAAGATAGGCATCTAAAATAAACCTGCTGAATCACAGCCTTTAAGCATCTTTAGTAACTCGGGATTCCCTTCATCCATTTAGGGTTTGCTCTCTTCCAGCACTCTTTGTTACCCAGAGAAGGACGAGACCTCCAAGCAACCTCCAAAAGCCATCTACCTTCTGTATATGTACAACAGAACAGGCACTGCATGTGGCAAGAAAACTGTGGAGAAACAGCAGTTGAACATTTAGAAAGCACCTCATTTTTGTAGTTTGCAAGTTCCTCAAAATCAGTTTGAATTCTTTTCTTTTTTTTTTTTTTTTTTTTTTTTTGTCCCTTCACTTTGCCGTTTCTTCTCATGGGGTTTTTTACTCTCTAACAGACAGCAAATGGTGTAGCTGGAGCTGCCATAAGGGTGACTACACTGTCCCAAACTCTTTGCCCAGCCTGCACAAATTGCACATTCCTGGGAGCTGCTTTTTAAATTTTTCCTCCAGTAGCAATGGATATCACAGAAGCAAGCAGGCACTCTGAATTTGTTGGACCAGTGATCAGGGCTGCTGACAAGCGCAGATCTGCTTTCAGCACTCTCCTGGGGGAATCTGAGCATCTCTCAAATTTACCTCTGTCTGTGAAACTCTTGAACCCAAAACCCCAAACTTTCCCTCTCAAAGTTACTGCCCAGGAGGAGGAGATGGAGAGTCTGTCATGCAAGAATAGGCACATAGTTCATCTTCTCTCTTGTGGCTACAGGGTTTGCTGGCCTTTGGCTATGAAATCCCGCTCTGTGCCCCCTTCACTTCAGGACATCACTTTTGTATCTGTTCTTCATTTGCGACTTTGGACAAGTTTGTTTTTTTTTTTAACCGCAATTAAAAGCCACGTGAAAAATCAATCTCCCTTCAACAGCACATTCTGCTGGATGAATTTCCTCCTTAAACCCCGATCTCCAGTCAGCTGTGCTTTGTCCCACCATGTAGAATCCCCAGACAGTATGTCCTGCCTTCTTCTCCTCGTTCTGTTTGTCCTGCAGGAAATTGTCTTTTTAGATCCTAAAAATGTTGTGTTAACTCATGAGCAGTTTGTTATCTGCCTTCCACTCTCTGGTCTCTGCAGGAGTTCGAGTGAAAAAAAAAAAAAAAAGAAAATATTTTAAACCACACTTCAGGGTGCTCTTTCTTTCTGGGCAATACGGGAGTGGCAGTGAATTACGGTAATGGTATGACTACTGCTCTGCTACATAGCAGAGCAGCAAAGTTCCTGCTGCTCCTTGGCAGTGTGGAGCTGAGCACGGAATGAGGCACGGATCCCTCCAGGGAGCCTGGAACCAGCCCCTCACAGCCGCGGGATGCAGGGAATCAGCCCCACTGCCAGCTGCTGAAATACCAGCGGGGCAGTAAAGGGAGCAAAGCAGAGGATTTCCAGGCACGGAGCCCCATCCCCGCATGAAAGAGGAGCCTGCTGTGCTGAGAATCTCCTTCCCAGATGCTCACAGGAACTGTGCTGCCTTCTGAAGACTGAAGAGGTGGGTGTGGGGCAGACACAGCAGCTTGGGGTCTGCTCTTCCCAGCACCAGCTATTTCCACAGGCTGGGCATTATTTGGTAATGATCACAATTATAATGCTCAGAGATGCTCAGTGCAACACTCCCTTTTCATGTATGTGCTTAGATAATCTGTCCTTTTCTTCCTTGGGATTATTCCTCAACTTGTTTTATCTGATGGGAAAGAAAATAAGATCCAATTTCATTTTAGTGTACTGAAGTAAAATACCCACAGTGTGATACCTACCCATCTCCCCCTTCCCCCCTCCTCCCTGCCTGTGAACTTGGAATTTTGGGGCTTCAGAATTTGAAATGCTTTTGCCTAAGGGAAAGTTCAGCATGAAGGTTTGGAAATGGGACAGTTGTTGCTGCTTAAAGCGCAATCTGAGGGACTCATCCCAAAGGACACTTAGAGAGTCCTTCCTCATCTGGGGTTTTACACCCACAGTATTAGTGGTGGTTTTCCACCTCTGATTAATAATTGGGATGGAAATTCTATATCCACATGGAGATGTTGGGAAAGGTTTTGCAGCTCCCGCTTGCAGCTCTCCTCTCTGTGCCCCTCAGGTCTCGGTTCCCAGGCTAATCCTCACTTTTCCATCTGAGGTACCTTTTCTCCATATTTAGTCAGCAAAGGCTGAGCTTGGCTTCCAGATACCCTGAAATGTTGTGTCACTCACTATGAGGCTTGCTCCTTGCAACGTCTTCTGCTTGGCTTTGGAGCTGCTTTTCCTTATAGATTTTCAAAATTGGCAGCTCAGCTGGACTAACGCTTTAGTGGGGAAAAGTCTCGCTTACTAAAGAAACCTGAGATTAAATTCTGGGCTTCTAAATCTGCTGCACAGTTTGTATAGTCCTGAATTGTGTCCTGCAGGCTTCTGTCTCTCCTAGAACTGGTCTCTGTGGGTGATAATAAGCCCCATAAAGAAGGGAAAATTCAGGCAGGAAAACACACTTGGATCTCTCAGTTGCTGTTAAACAGTGCTGGGCTGGAAAAGGTTGGTTCCACTGGCTGGAGCCAGCCTGAGGAAAGCACCCTAAAATAGCCTCCTGCTCTATTCATATATGGGAACCCTAGCAGCGAGTGTGGCTTCTGGGAATCGCATTGTTCCTGTTTTTGTCTTCTCCAGGGGGTTGAGGATCTGCAGAGAGCACGAGACCATGGCCCTGTGCACACGGCAAACTCCACTCTTCCCCTCAGAGCAAGCCAGGAGCTGATGTATATGAACTTTAATTTGCAGCCCAGGACCTCGACTGATGAGTGCTCCACATATGGAAAGCTCTGACTGACAGCCTAAACCCTGGATGGGGCGTGATGGGCATCTCAAACAAAATTGCTGAGCAGACACAGCAGCAACCTCCACCCAGTCAGGTTTCTAAGACAATTTTAAGGCAGAATCAGGACTAACACCAGGCAATTAAAAGCATCAGTGATTTCCTCTCAGGAGAAGCTAAATTGAAGACCCTTTGGAATATTTACTTTCCTTAAATACAGAACCTTCCCCAAAAGACAGAAATTATTTGAACCTGTAGCTCCAGTATTTCTTATCACATAGCCCTGGAAAGTGGGACAAACAGCCTCAGGTTTTTGTAGCCCCACTTGTGCACCCCAAGGAAAATGCAGGAGTTAAATTTGACTTGGAACTGGTAAGTATCAACCATGTTATTCTGGTGAAAGCTTAGGAGCAAGGGTAGGTTTCCTAATATGTTTCTGGATCTTTCTCATTGCTGCTGGTGCTGCAGTTCTAAAACATTCTTCAAAACTCTTTTCCCCAGCAAGGCTAAGGAAATGTTGCCTATAGGACCTTCCTGATCTTGTCACTGTTCCTGCCTGGAAAGGGGGTGAAGTTCAGCAGACTCACATGGACATTACCAGCCATGGCTTTCCTTCCTGGAAACTCCTCCGCGTGCTCCAACTGCACCCACTCTGTGGAGCCTGTGAACATTTCCAAGGCCATCTTACTGGGTGTTATTCTAGGGGGGCTGATTGTTTTTGGGGTTTTGGGTAATATCCTGGTTATCCTGTCCGTAGCCTGCCACAGACACCTCCAGAGTGTCACCCACTATTACATCATCAACCTGGCTGTAGCTGACCTCCTCCTGACTTCTACCGTCCTGCCCTTCTCAGCTACCATGGAGATTTTGGGCTACTGGGTCTTTGGGAGGATCTTCTGCAACATCTGGGCAGCTGTTGATGTGCTTTGCTGTACTGCTTCCATCATGAGCCTCTGCATCATCTCCATCGACCGATACATCGGGGTGAGCTACCCACTGAGGTACCCCAGCATAGTGACAGAGAGGAGGGGCCTCCTGGCCCTGCTGTGTGTCTGGGCACTGTCCCTGGTCATCTCTATTGGGCCCCTTTTCGGCTGGAAGGAGCCAGCCCCGGAGGATGAGACTATCTGCCAGATCACCGAGGAGCCTGGCTACGTCTTGTTCTCAGCGCTGGGCTCCTTCTATCTCCCCCTGATCATCATCCTGGTGATGTACTGCCGGGTCTATGTGGTGGCCAAAAGGGAAAACAAAGGGCTGACCTCTGGGCTGAAGACAGAGAAATCCCATTCCGAGGAGGTGACCCTCCGCATCCACCGCAAAAACATGCCTGGTGCAAGAGGCTCTGCACCCAACCCCAAGAGCAAGCACCACTTCTCTGTGCGCCTGCTCAAGTTCTCCAGGGAAAAGAAAGCTGCCAAGACCCTGGGAATAGTTGTGGGATGCTTCGTTCTCTGCTGGCTCCCATTTTTTGTAGTAATGCCTCTTGGTAAGTAGAGCTAATCCCTGTGGGTGTTCCAGCACCTTCTGGGCAGGGAGGGTTGTGCTTGTGGCTGGGTGGCGTAACGCTGATCAGAAAAGCTCTGAGGGAACAATTTTGTACTGCAAAGCTGTCAAAAAAATAAAACACTCACCAGCACAAAGCAGGGACCGTGAAAAAAACGCAAGTGTTAAATTAGACAAAATCTGGTCTCTGGTGATGAGAAACAAAATTCTGAAAACTAGGGAAGCAATCTTGTACTTTTTCCACGTAGAAAATTCTCTTTTGTGAACTAGAGCAGATATTTGTGACCATCTCTGCTATAGGAACAGGATCTTTAGGGGTTTGTGTGTTTATATTTGCAGCCAGGTGACTTAAACGTGTAAAAGGTCATAATATAAATACATTCAGGGTTGAAGTAGCTGTTCACAGATCTCCTGAAGCACTCAGCATTGATGATTCCCATTCTAAGGAAAAAATATCTGCTTCTTATCAGGAAATTCATCCTGTGAGATACCATAACTCCAAGCAAAGTTAATATTTTAATCCAATTTTTCATATGACCAGTCAGGAGACATCAGTGAGGGTCCTTCCAACTAATTTTATACTGCTCTGGATTGCAGCTTTTCTGGGAACTCATTGAGCCCACTGGCCAAACACTGGCTCAGCCACCATGCTGGAGGTGAATATTTATTCTCCAGTTGTCATTCCAAAGTGGAGCAAAGCTGGGGATTTGTTCTGCTTTGCTGAAATATAAAGAAGTAATTAGAATTTTAATTACACCTTGCTCAGTTACCTTTGATGCAGTTGCAGCATGGAAAAGCAGAATACTAATTCCATACCTATAGCTGAGGGTGAGGGACATGGCTCATCACACTGGGCTGGGCTCTGCCATTAAATATTAGGTTTTTCAAACATGGAAACTAAAATCTGTGACTTGCTCAATTTCAGGACTTCTCTTATGGAAAGGGTTTATGCTGTACAGGAAAAATAAAGTAAGGTTCTATGGAAGCTTTACTTAGTAAGACAACAATATGGACAATTCAGAAAAGGTAAAACAGTCTTACCTAAACATGAAAATAAAGATTTGGGGATTTTATTTTCCTTTTTTTTTTTTTTAATTCTGTTTTTTCAAACTTTAATAAATAACTGTACTTTTTCAATTAATTAACCCCTACTGGCTTTACCAAGATTTATCAAGACACGCAAAAACCTGTTGCTAATGTGAAAAAAACCAAAAATTCAGAATTTTTTCCTCTTGATCAGTACTGGGAAGTGCTGGATTGGAACTGTTTCCTAAGGAGAAGCCTTCAAGGGCCTAGCTCATGCTGGCCAGGATGTCAGCATGATGAAATGCTGCTTGCCAAGATGACTGAAACATACTCAAAAAGGGTTTGAGAGAATGCATTAAACACACTTTTCATCTGCAAATGTGATTGTCCACACAGAACTGTTGTTAATTAATTTGCTTTGCATTTAAGAAATCTTCTGGGCTCCAGCTTTGTATCCTCCTTTGATCCCTTGTAAAGAAACTCTGGAGGGGTTTTTTTTCTCTATTTTTGGGAGGTTACAGGGTCTTTTTAAAGTATATATTATAGGGCTTTCAAAACCTATTTGCTGCTTTTGTTTAAGGACAAAAAAAATTATTAAATAGATGAGTGGCACTAAAAAAGTCCTCAAAAAAGCCAAGGACTCATTTTGAGGCTGGGCACTTTGCAAAAGATAAGAACCAATTTCAGGTCTGTCCTTTACCCAGGCCCAATTGGTATAGGGAAGTGATCCTGACAGTGTCTTGGGGTTCTGTCAGGATCTGACTTTACAGATGTATAAAATCCTCCCTGTTGAAACCCTGGCGGAGGCTCATAGCATACACAGATGGGCAACCAGAATTTGACCAGCTCTGCAGCTTTGTGGCCATGGGACAGACCAAAACATGGTCCCATCAACCAGTTCTGGAGGGATTTGACTGATGTGGAGGTGCTGTGCAGGGACATCATTTATAGGTGGACTTGGAAGGCTGGACTCAATGATCCAAGATATCTTTTCCAACCTAAATGCCTATGATTCCATGATTTCATCAGCCAGACCACTCCCAATGCAGGTCGCCCACAAGACAGACATTCTTAAACTGCTAAAGAAACTTCTTCAGACAACTGTGCTCATCATTCCATGCAGCACAACTTCCCCAAACCTAGATTAATTTCATTGTAATCTACAGCACCTTCAAGATTTCCACATCTATTGCTATCCACCCTACCAGCCAAGAACTGCTTCCAAGCAAGAAACATTAGGTTTATGGAAGTGCATCATAAAGCGGGGTGGAAGCCTTTGAGGTGTAGGTATGGGAAGGGCAAGAGGGATGGAAAGATATCAAGAAAAACACAATATCCATGTTGGCTGATGTTGCTGAAAATAACTGGAGAAACAATTGGAGTATCCCTGCCATAAGAAATTATTTTAATTGAAACTGGAGTGTAAAGGTACCAGTTGCAGTCAGTGTAAGGAATGTTTTTTTCTCTTAGGATCTTGGATTAAGTTTCATTTCAAAGGTTCTGTGCAAAATCCTTCAGCCCAATAATCCAACACACCTTCTCACTTGGCTTGAAGTTTGTGGGAAAAAACAGGAAATTATAATCCTGTTGCAGGAATATAAGTGAGGCCAAGATTTGCTTTTCAAAACTTCTGTAACACACAAGGTTGTCAGAGCTTTGGTTTCCACTGGTAGAAGTCAGGTTTTCATTCCTGCGAGCAGAACCAAGCAGAGCTGACATCAGTGACAGCTTCAATTAACAGTTCAGTGACCACCAGACAAACACAAAATAACAAAACAGAGACAGGAAAAAGCAGCTTTGAGCCTGTCTGCATCTCTTAGAGGGGGTTATGGAGAAGAGCCTGAGCTTACCTGCAGCTCCTGGGCCGAGGGGCAGGGGGTTTGTGGGGAGAGGCTCAGAGGCAGCCTCATCTGGGCAGTCAGGGCTTGTTGGCCTCTGGCATGCCTAATCACAAGCGGCATTTTTGGCTTTTTGTTCTTCTCTTGCAATTTCTAGAAAGGGATATAGGATATATGTAGATAGATGGACAGAGGTAGAAAGACTCAGAGATGGAAGAGCCCAGAAATCAGTGAAAGCCCCCAGTGATGGAAAGTTTTCATGTTACAAGTGATAGAACAGACCTTGTCTTGTAACTGGAAGACATTTATATGTTGTTCTGGGAATTCTTCAAAAGGTTTCCTTTCAGCAAGATAAAAGACAGTGCTTGGAGGTTGTTTTGAAGGGAAAAATGCACAGAATGGATGGAAAAAAGGGTTGGGGGTGTTGCAAAAACGGTCCTGGCCTGGGACTAATGATTTATCTTAACAAATTCTCAGAAGAGAACAAGTTCTCAGAGCTTTGCTTGTGGTCTATTTTCTGTGGACCAACTTGCAGGTGTTGCTTTCCAAAGCTGGAAGAAATAAAAAGGGAGAGTCTGAGCTAGGAGGCCACAGGGGAAAAAATCTGAAACTGTGCAAGGGAGAGGAAGGGTTTTAGCATTTGTCAATCATTCTTGTGATTAAGAAAGAAAAAAAGAGGATCTGCTGGAGGGTGTCTGTGTTTGTGGTCTAGAAGTAAATTAGTCTTGTGAACTGACACAAACACTGTCGAGGGAATCCTCTAATCCAGTCTGCAGATGGTTTCTATTTACTATTTTGTGGTATTTTTTTTTTAACAGAGTCAAAGAGGACCACTCTCCTTTCATTAGACATAAACCAGAAAAATAAAGTGCATTTTTCCGTCTCTGCTGTTGACACAACATGACCTCTCAGAGGGTCACAAGGTTCAGAGTAGCAACACACATCAACATAGACTCCCCACATTAATATTTCTGTGTTCTCTCAGTTAGAGAGAAAAAAAAAGATATAAAAGTGGAAGAAAACCCTCAGAATAAAGCCCCAGCTCTTTCTCTGGATACCAGCTCAGGGAGAGGAAGAATGCTTGCACTCCTTGAGTCACAGAGCACAAGTGTGTGTGTGAGTTAAACCATTGAATGGGGAGAATTTCAGCCATGAAGATAAACAGACAAGACATTTCCATGGCAAGGGTTTCTTTACGTTTTTTGCTGATCACAAGGGGCATTTTTCATAATCACAGACTGGAAAGGCACTGTTGGTCTGGGTCAATAATTCAGGTAATGACAAAGATCCCATGGACATCCCTGGGCTAACATTTCTCTACCATTCCCAAATCCTGAAATGTATCCCAGTGACTGAAAACAAAGGAGGGGAGGAATCAATATTAAAACAAATTTATACTAAAAACAATGGAAGGAAGGTCAGTCAGCTGTGCTCTGCTTTGAGAGCCACTCCCGTGGCTCTCCTGTGTGTGTCACCTTTCACAGGAGCCTCATCCTTGTCTCAGAATTTCCCTCCTCATGCAGCCACCACCTTCAAGTCCCCAGAGTGAAGGAAGCAGGAGTGTAATTTTCCACTTGCTCTCAAATGCCACATCACAATTCAGGGTTGAGGAGTGATGGAAAGGCTGTGGTGAGTGATGCTCCCACCCCACTGAGCGAACGTCAGGATTTGTCTGCAATTTGGATAATGGGAGAGGTACTTGGCTCTTGCTGAAGGAGATAATTTCTTGTTTCTGACTCCAAGGATTCCAAAATCATGACAGACAACAAACTCATGAGGCAGCCTGAGACTGACTCAGATTCTCAAACTATTCTCTGGTTGTTTTTTATTTAATTTTTAAAGGAAAATTATTGCTTTATTTTAAGTAAATGACTTCAAGAGTGAGGGCTTCAGGGCAAATATCAAATATCAAATATCTCCAAAATGTCAGCAATGGGATCCAGACCCATTCCACTGCAGTAAGAGCTTGGGAACTGGAACTGGAGTGACAATTACATTGATTTGTGAAACAATGTGATTGTTTGGGTTCACATGGGTAACAAAACCTCAGTTTACCTTCCCATGGTTTTTTATCAGCTTTCTAAATCTGCAGCTGCCCACAACAAATCTGGAAATAGTTGCTTGCTGAGACATTTCCCAGAAATATCATCCATCCTAAGTGGGCACAATATGAAACAGAGCATAAATTAGGTCTGAAATAATCCAAATTGTCAGAGCAGTGTTCCCAGACTGACCCATTCCTGCTGCCTGACCTTTTCACCTCTCACCTGTGCCCAGACACCCTCATGGTGCCACAGAGAGCTGAATTTAGGGCTTTGGGAGGGAAAACCAACTCGCTCCTCCTTCTATGTCTGTTTATTATGCATCAGCAACAGCCAAGCACGAAGTCCCTCTCATTTTCCCTCAGGAGTAGCCACCATATTCTAGGCCCTGGGGAGGCACAGCTGGAAAGTGCAAGACTTCCTCGCATCACCACTTTTTTTTTGTACTGGTTATGTTAATTGGATCATTTCCTACTGTACAACGGTTCCTTGACACCACTTTTTGTTCCATAAAAAATACTTCCCACAAGGGAACAATGAGAGCATATAGGAGAGGTCATGTTTGTAGAGGGGGCAGCTTTCAATCTCTGCAGCAACATATATATATATATATGTGTGTGTGTGTGTGTGTGTGTGTATCTTATATATACTTAGGTATACTTATTTTTATAAGTACACTTTCCAGAGGGTGGATTGAATCATAGCCTGAGATGCAGTATAGAACACTTAGGTAATAAAGTTTAGAGCTAACACTGGGCTTGGGAATACAAAATGTAGCATATTTATCAATGTTTGTAGAGCCATGAGAGATTAGGGAGGCCGTGGTACACAGTTAATTCCCTTTGAAATATCATTCCTCCTCTGTGCTTCATCCTCTGGGTCTTTATGGCTCTGGAAGACGTGATGCCCTCTGGAATGACTGCTTCAAGGCAGATCCCAGGACCTGAGTTTTGAGCTTTGTTTCCCTGTAACCAGAGCACTCTTCCTGTTCCCAGCCTGAAGGGGCTTCAAGAGCTGGAGAGGGACTTGGGACAAGGGAATTACAAAATAAGTGGAAATGGCTTCCCGATGCCAGAGGGTAGGGTTAGATGGGATATTGGATGGTTCCCTGGGAGGTGGCGAGGGTCTGGGAGGGAATTCCCAAAGAAGCTGTGGCTGCCCCAGATCCCTGGCAGTGCCCAAGGCCAGGTTGGACAGGGCTTGGAGCACCCTGGGATGGTGGAAGGTGTCCCTGCCCATGGCAGGGGATGGCGCTGGATAGTTAAGGTCCTTTCCAAACCATTCTGGGATTCTCTATGGACACAACCCTGACCTCCCCCATGCACTGAAGCAGCATCACCCCCATCTGACCTCTGTGTTCTGTCTCAGTCACCATATTTAAGCTACACAAAATAAAAAGAGGGGAAAAAAGCAGCAAACCTAAACAGAGCTGCAAGATTCAGTAGCAGAAATGGATTTGTAGTAGAGATGGATTTATAGCTGAGATGGATTTGTAGTACAGATGGGTTTGTAGCTGAGATCATTTTCAACACCACAAAGGGTTCATGGGTCACACAAATATATGGGATCTGATTCCTATGGTGCTGGCAGCAATGATGCAGAGTAAATAACACATGTTTTTACAGTCTGGCAGATTCCAAAACCCAGTCTGCTGTCCATCAGTGAAATGATGCATGACATCAGGGCTGGTTTTTAAACAACCCATAATCAGGCAGCTCTTGTGACAAATGACAAAGTCAAATAACAGTTTTGAGAATGAATTAGCACTTACTCACCAGGAGGGATGTGGCAAACTTACCTCTCAGAGCTGAAGAAATTTCCAGCTGAAAAACTGGAAAACAAAAGATGTGGGAACAAAATGCAATCCTGACATTTCCAGGGATGAGTGATGAAATACTTAATGGCAAAAGATCTCGGGAGGCTCATAGTACATTTTATTTTATTTACTTTTACAAGAAGCAATTGTATTGTGCTACTGACACTTGAGTCTCCTCAATATTTTGAAAACAAAGCAGGAATTGCAGAGTCATTTACTCAATCCATGATTCAAAATGCATTAAAAGACCCCTTGAAGCTTTCTTTACTGTTCCTCCAGCACAGACTGCAGAGGGACAGCATAAGGTGAAGCCTTTAAACTTTAATCAGGTTTGCTGCTACTTACAACTTAATTCCTGACAGTAGGCAAAGGAAGATATTAAGGCCAGTGAATAGCACAGAGAATTAATTTCAAGGGTGAAAACGTAATATATTAGCTGCTGCTCACCCTCCAGCTCTCCTAGAGGACACCTGGATGGCACCTGTGATTCCACCTGGTCTGACGTGAGAGGACTGGAAAAATTTGCTCTGAGAATTAGGTGCAAAACTTCTGTTTTCTCAGCCCTGGCTGATGGTGTCCAGGTGTCCAAACTTTAACTGACATGAACGGCAGTCACCAAATGGTAAAGGATTGAATGGAAATGTTCATCCCAGCTCCACCTGCTTTCCCAGTGCTCACTGCTTTGTACGGAACGTGTACCATACACCCTAAAAAATACATAATTCAACATGCTTGTTTAATCTCATGATTAATTATGGTCATTGTTTAAAAAAAATCCCACAAAATCTCTGTTTTATTTCTCCTTTGAGTTCGTCTGACCTGAGCAGTCCATTCTGAGAGCTCAGCACTGAACAAACTACTTTGTCACCAGGTTTGAAAATGCCTCCTGCTTATTACCAGATCCATCAGCCACTGAGATTGATCACAACAACATCAGTGAATATTAAAGGTTTGCAAGAAAGGGACACATTCTTGGGATTTTGTGGGGAGGAACAACATTCCTCAAGGATTTGGAAAATAAGATATTTTTCCCCTTTTCCTAGATACTCAGGTAGCCAACAGGAAAGGTTAGGGAATATTTCTGAGCTACAGAGGCAACTGTGTGGCTGCAATAGAAAGACAAAGATTTTGGTGGCCCCTGAATGTCAAACACACCCTACAGGGAGGCTGGAGGGAGAGTTTTTACCAGGGCATGCACTGATAACACAGTGCATGGCTTTGGGGTGAAGGAGGGTACACTTGGATTAGATAGTGGGAAGAAATTCCTCCCTGTGAGGGTGGTGAGGGACTGGGATGGATTTCCCACAGAAGCTGTGGCTGCTGCATCCCTGGAAGTGTCCATGAGCAGGTTGGAGCATCCTGGAATAGTGGAAGATGTCCCTGCCCATGGCAGAGGGCTGGAATTAGATGATCTTTCATTTCGCTTCCAATCCAAACTGTTCCATGATTATCTGAAAGCCAGTGTGCAGTGGGATCTGTAGATAGCAAAGTCTCTGTGCTGTTAAAGCTCCTTCATTTTCTTTCACTGTGTGTTATTCCAAGGCAACAACGAGTGTCTCCACTGATGAACCAAAAAAGGCTACATTAATAAATTAACATGCAGATCCCACCCCACAAAAAGAGCGAGGGACAGACTCTGACACTGGCTGTTTTCTATTTTTATCAGACTTTGGCACAGCCCTTGCATTCCATCTGGAGAGCACAAGGAGTTGCAGCAAACAGAAATTGTTATTGTTTACCCATTTTTACACTTGGCCTCACACTGCTGATTCTGGGATTTGGTTCACCTTTTCTCACACCACAAAATGGGAAAGCAGCAGATACCCAGCATTTAAATGAGGAAACAAACCAAAAAATTGAGCATGATTTGGGCATTTAGAAACTTTTCATTATTTTTCGTCTGCCAATGACTTCAGCCAAAAAGTTCTTTGAGAATGTTATTTAGTTGTTTTTCACTAAAGGAGAGAAGCATTAATTTGCTGAGAAAAAATTTAGGTTGTGGATATGTGTGCTTGCTTGTGCTTCACTGCAAAACAGCATTTGTTTTCTTTAGCAAAATCTTTTTGGTCTTAAAATCTGGTTGATATTGAAAGTAATAATGAAACTGCTCTACCTGGGCCAGCATGGAGCAACCAGAAGCTACCACAGAGGCAGTGAGACCCATGCTTGGTGCCAAGGTCATATCTGAGGCTGCAATCAAAGGTTCAGCTGCCCCAGTACAGAGACAGAGCTCCTGTGGCATGTTCTGCACTGCATGGGGAAGTGACAGATTTGGGAAAGGCTTAGTGTCCCTAAAGAGGCTCCAAGAGAGCTGGAGAGGGACTTGGGACAAGTCCTGGAGGGGCAGGGCAAGGGGGAATGGCTTCAAACTGACAGAGGGGAGGGATGGAGGGGATATTGGGAAGGAATTTCTCTGTGATAGTGGAGAGGGGCTGGGATAGAATTCCTAGAGCAACTGTGGCTGCCCCTGGATCGCTGGAAGTGTCCAAGGCCAGGCTGGACAGGACTTGGAGCACCCTGGGGTAGTGGACAGTGTCCCTACCCATGGCAGGGGGTGGCACTGGATGGGTTTTAAGGCCCCTCCCAACCCAAACCAAACTGCGATGATCCTGGCTTGGTGTCACTTCTCTGCTGCTGTAGCACGCACACACCACCTGGTCCGAGGTCAGAAACCCCTGCAAGGCTTCTCACCTTGTCCCATGTCCTGTCGCCTCCCTGGCAGCAGTGTCCCTGGGCCATGGGCTCTGCTCAGGGCGCAGAAGCTGCTGCCACCACAAGATTGCTCCACGTTACCCCGCAGATCCCGTGTTCAGCGGGATGAACAGGTTTAATCACTCTGCACCAGGAGTGTCTCTGGCCCAGGCAGGATTTTAATGCATTCCCGCACAGGCTAAACCACCCTAAGAATTGTTCGGCCACTCGAAAGCATTTGCTGAAGTGCTGCAGCTTTGTTTGACAAAGACTGAGGAAAAAGGGCGGAGCAGTTGAGCAGCTCTCAGATTTCAGAGCATCCTCAGAGGGCATTAACAGCTCTTCTTCTGCCACGAGGGGTCCAGGCAACAGATCAAGCCCTGCAAAGCTTAGAAGCTGCTCCCAGATATGGTTAAACTGCAGAGGATGATGGATGTATTGATGTCTGAAGCTTCCACAGTATTTCTTTCCACATGCTTACAGTTTTTCCAGGGGAAGCATGAAGACAGGCATTTGTCAGTGCTAAAAGTCCCGTTTATTACAAATTTGAGTATAAATTTCAAAACAAGTAAATTTTGTTTCTGGATGGTTTTTTGGGTTTTGTTTTTTGGTTGTTTTTTATAAAACCAAAGATTTGTCATTAGGAAAAATGTTTGCAAGATTTTATATCAGCAGATAACTCATCATTCTATAGAAAAAGAAATGCCTAAGTAATTTATTTACTAAGAAAGCAGTAAAGAAAGTTCTTGCTCTTTGAATCATCTTTTGAAGGTAACATTGCAAATATATATCAGAATATGTGTGTATATAAATAAATAAAAATAATTTTTTAAAAAAAATTAAAATTAAAATTTTAAAATATATACACACATCTCATGTCTGCCTATGAGACCCTCCCCAGTGTCCCTTGATATGAGAAGGAAATTTTCCTTTCATTTCTCCCAATTTTAGATGCATTCCATGAGGCAGGATGTGGATAGTTAGATTTTCTGCAGGTTTCAGGGAATATCAGTACCTAATATTTCCTAATATCAAAGACTTTTAGCTGTAGTACAGTCAACTCTAATCCCTTTTTTCTCTAACCCTTCTGAAATGGTGGCCTTTTCTTGCCATCTGAAGCCCCTTGTGATGACCTCCAAGATATTGCTGTCATTTGGGTAATTAATCTTGAATTAGGAGTCCCTGAGGAAGGAATTTTTCTCTATCCTTGGAATCAGCCCTCTGGCTGCCTCTCTAGCTGTAAATGGGAATATAATTCTTCTAATTATAAAATAGCTCTCTTGACATGGTTTCTGATGGAACATCTATGTAATTGTATGACACCACAGATCCTGAAACACTCGTTCCTGCAGGAATTGTGTTTCTAACCATAATTTTTTCAAGACAGAACAGAATCCTATTTATTTTTTCCAGTGTTTTAGTTTCTCTGGTTACCTGCAATTCCTCACTGCCTCTGCCCTAACACTCTGTGTATTTTCCATTTTAGGCTCTTTCTTTCCTGCAATCAAACCCCCGGACACACTTTTTAAAATAACATTTTGGCTGGGATATTTAAACAGCTGCATCAACCCCATCATCTATCCTTGCTCAAGTCAAGAGTTCAAGAAAGCGTTCCATAATGTCCTGAGAGCTCAGTGCCTCCTGAGGAAGCAGTCAGCAATGAAACAAACCCCCAGCTTCAACCTCAATCATCCTGTAGGCCAGAGCATGGAGAGTGGCAAAGGGGTGGTCAGGATCCCTGTGGGATCAGGAGAAACCTTCTACAAGATCTCCAAGTCAGACGGGGTCTGCGAGTGGAAGATCTTCGCCATGCAGGGCATGCCCACCAAAAATGCTGTTTCCAAAGACTGCACAGCTGCCAAAGCCAAGAGCAAAGGGTTCCTGCAGGAATGCTGCTGCACAGGCACTTCAGGGAGTTTTGTCCATGAGAACTGCAAAGTGCCAACCATTAAAATCCACTCAATCTCCCTGAGCGAGAGTGGGGAGGATGTATAACCAGGTGGGTGCACCAGGCTGGCAGCTTGGGGACGTCATGGGATGTCACTCTTTCTATGGGGAAGTAGGAATAGGCATGATCGTTGAAAGGATCCAGGTATGAACAGGTGAAGCAAGGCCAAATCTTTAGAGGAATGATGTCTGTAAGTGCTGGGAGCATGAATGGAGCCCCTCAAAGATAGTGCATGGCTTCAGTGGATGTTATTCTGAGAGTCCAGCATCTGCCAGGTGTTTCCTTGGCAATTAAAAGCTTTATCCCTTTATTCTCCTCCTTTAAAGTTCCCACTGCTCTCATTTAGGCAGTGGAGGAGAAAGGGAGAACCACAAAGACCCTATGCTGATTTCAGCCTCAACACTCTCTGGCAGCTCCACCTTCAGAGCCATTTTGTGATTCCACCCCTCCCCATAAAGCCAAACCTCACCTGTGGATTTCAGTCAACTCCATTGCCAAGGAAAACTTGATCCAAGTGACTGCGCTTCACCAAGCTTCAGAGACCAAGGAGAACTTTTCCTTTTTGTACAATCAGCCTCCCTGATCTCCACACCATACCAAATGAAAATTTGCATGTGTACCTGGTATGTTCAGGCAATCCATGTGCTGTGATGCAGATATAATAAAACTCAAAACTAGGTAAGTCCTTATCAAACAAGGCTCAAAGAACTCATTTGCATTTATCCTTTTGGTTTTCATCTTCTGAGTCCATCAGGAACCTGCTGAAAGGCTCAGTAATTCTTTGCTCAGGTACTTGATAGCCAGATCAGCGCCACAGTCACTGGAAAAACTACAGATATTTCCTGTCTCCCTGCCCAGTGTTTTGCTACATTCCTCTTCCTGACTCCTTCAAGTCAGGAAGTGACCAAGTGTTCAAAGCTGTCTATGAGATCCTGGTACTCTGGAGTCAGGAATTTTCTCCTTGTTCTAAGCAGGGGGAGTTAAACATGTTAAAAGGCTTAAGAATGTCCATCCCCATGAGAAAGGACCATCCCTTGGGAATTTGGGAGCAAAGTATTTGGAAGCATGTTATATTTTAATACAGCTAATCCAAATAAATAAATAAATGAGACGGCCAGCATCTGGAAGAAATAGTGGGAGGAATTCTCTGTACAATATTAGAAATAAGCCGCTCTTGACATAACTCCTCCTGAGCCTGCCAAGTAAGAATTCAGCTCCTTGAAACAGCACATGAGCCCCTACTGTTGTCTGTGTCAGATGCTGTGCTGAAGATCCACTGCCTTGAAAAGGGAAACGGCTCAAGATAAGGTTCGTTATCACAGGACAGGTTCTTGAAACAACACCTTGGTGGTGTTGATGAGAAATCATTTTTTATTTATCTCTCACTCAGTATTAAGTCCCCAATGTAAAGAGAATTTGTCTCCTGTGTCTTTTATTTATGCACTCACAGAACACAAATCTGTCGCATGATCCCAGTTTTAGCTTAAATAAGAAATCCACCTCACACTTAAGATTCTTCAGGCCTAGAATTTGAAGCTAAAAGTGTGGAAATACCATATAAGAAAATATTCTCATGGTACTTCAAGCCAAGAGCAAAAGGAGAAAAGCTGGAAATCTCATAAGAAAGTCACATGAGACTCATAGCCAAGGTTTCCAGTCTCACAGGGTTCAGATATGTGGGATGTGTATTTGGACAAAACCTGAATTTTGAAAAAAACAATCCTTAAATTGAGCAAGACTGGCAAGATTTAAAATATTCACTGCACACTCTTGGTGCCCAACCCTGTCTTATTTTACAACCAATACTTGTTTTATGACCAGTAAGACCCTTTTTGACATATATTCTTTGGAGTTGGGAGATTTACACAGGGTTGCTGCAGTAATTCCAGGTTTATTGAGGTTTCACGGTGTCAGGCAAGGAGTTGTTGTGGAGGTACACATGGAGGTTTCCACAACTGGATTCATTTGAATCCAGAGCAATTCTGATGCAGCAATATAATCTGACCCTGTAAGATGAAGATAAATAAGTCAACCTGCTGCTGGCAGTGTCAGGATGGACATGGATGTAGCACAGTTCTCCTGCGTGGCAGAGACAGAGGTTGGAATAATGAAGTCTTGGTCTCGTCTTCATCCTTTTTTTCTGTCACCAAATGGATTCTAAAGAATGTCTCTGTGTCCAGTTACTCTGAAATCTCCAAGTCCTCAGCATCAGGTGAGCCTGGTCCCAGCCACACCTCTGGTTTGGCTGCCAGGTTTGCCAGCAACAACAAACACATAATTTGTTTGGCTCCCTCGGAGAATTTCTGCAGGACAACTGCCCTGTTCCCTTGTTGCAAGAAGGGTCATTGGCACTTGTCATTTTGGTGGATATTTAGACTGGGAAGTCCCAAAAAACATAGAAGGAGCTCTAGGAAACAGGAAAAAAAAAGAGTGCAGATTTAAGCAGCCCATTTTTTTCTGTTATTCAAAGTGAACTTGGCACTGGTGAAAGAGCTGCAGTCACAGAGGCTGAATGTATCTGTTTGTCTTAAAGCATGAACAGGATAAGAAGTTTTCCCAGAGGCTGGACATCAATCACCACTTGTAAAACCTTTCCAGCATAAGGATTCTGTCATGTGAAACCTTGCAGGAGCACAGAGCAGAGATCAGAGAGTGGCCAGATGGGAAGTGGGAACAGTGGAATGCCAGGAGTTCCCCTCAAAGCCACATCCAGGATCCACACTGACCTGGCAGTGGATGTGTCCTGCCTGAAACCTCTGAAGGATGGCTCTGACATCCCACCATCCTCTCAGGTCAGGGTTTTCTGTTGGGAGTGACAGCCAAGATTCCCATGTTGGGTGAAGCACCATCTCTGCTGTAAAGGGTTGAGAGCTGGAGCATCACAGAGATGACTCCTAACTTTCACAGCCTGAGGTGAAGGAGATCACCAACCCCTCTTTATCCCAGGGCAAGGAAAGTCCAGTTTCCACAGTCAATTCAGATACACTATCTGATGTTTTTGAGGCTTTGTGTACTTCACAAGATTTTTCAAATCCAAAATATTTAAGTTCTGCCTGCCATCCAAATAAATGACTTCTCATTTCTATATTCTTTATTTCTCTCTGCCAACTCCAAGGTTAAATTGTGCATTGCGTAAAAGAATATTCTCCTTTGCCAGGCCTTAATGTACTGGAAATCCATAGCACTGAAAAGAAGAAAGATTAAGGCAGGAATATTCTTGCTTCTCTACTTGGAGTAAGCAAAAATGGATTTCACAAAGCTTCTTTACAAAATTTCCCTGCCTGACTTTTTCAATTTTCTGAAAGGCAACACTGACAGGCTTCAACATCTTATACTGGTAGAAGTCAGTTTAAAAAGCTCTTATTGCTTTGCTGAAGTGGAAGTGCCCAGTTCTAGATGGGCCTGTCGGCCTTGAGCTACTGTTGCTCAGTGGGGTTTTATTAGGCACTACATCTTAAAATAAAGCTACTGAGGCACAGAGCAACTCAGTGATCCATCCAGAAAGGTTTCAGCTGTCCCAGGCTGAATCCATACTGGGTAATTAACTCCACATCCTACCCAGAGATACCTTGATCCTCTTTCCTGTCTTAATATGGTTTGGATAAGCAAGACAATGTTGAAAACAAACTCGAAGGGACAGGCTGTTGACACCAATTTTTCCTGAATGATCTCTTCTGACAGCAGAGCCAAAGAGAAAAGCCAGTTGGTCTTCAAAGTGTTGCACTTAGCTCCAGGCAAATCTGGGACCTGCACCAGTGTTATCCTTTGCCAGAAAAAATCCAACAGGTTATGAGCCAGCTGCTCTCACAGCAGCATCTGCTCTCTGTCCACACCTCTCACACACTCAAATATTTGTGAAGGTATTTCATATATGACTGCTACAAAAACCACAAGACACTAAAGAGGTAGACTGTGGTGCTTTAAAATAAAGATCTTCCCCCCAGCTTGACAGATGTAATTGAGTCTCTGATTTCCCAGGAGGAGATGGAGCATTTGTCCCAAGGATTGGAGTGAAAAGTCATTCCTTCTCTGCAGAGCACACTGCATATTTCTCATGTTGACAGAGAAGGAGAAAATAGCAAATGTGAGCTTAAGGGGAAATGAATTGCTGAGGAGAAGAGCTATGGATGGCAACCATCACGTGAGAAATAACACATCTGTCAGTCCCACAACAGGCTCAAAGCTCCACTTAATGAACATTTCTCTTTCAGTGCAACACTGGTTCAAACCCAGGATGAGTAACAGCCTCTCCTTTATCATCATGGTAACATCAAGGTCTTTTTCAGAGTCAAAAACCTCCACATGTTAATAGTAAAAATAAACATGTTTTTACAGTGCACAACATCTCATCCAAAGAATGAGACTTTCTTGCATTAATCCAAATTTCTTATTAGGAGCCAAAATCCAGCCCAAGTAAACTGTTTTCTGAAGTAGGAAAACAAAAACCTGCCTAGCATTTCAGCATATTCCCACTTTGAAAGCAAGTCCACTCAGCCAATGATGGAAAACCTCCCTGAATTTCATAATTTCATTGAATACTCAATTCTTCCTGACAGTAACTCTGTGCAATTTTTTTTTTTTTTTTTTTTTTTTGCCAGTCTTTGGTTGCAAAAAAATGGTTTTTTTCTCTTCTGCCTGCTGCTTTTTGCCTGCATGTTGTACAAGTTTGGCTGGTTTTAAAAGATTTCTCCTGAAACAGGCACTGCATTTCATGAATGGGGTATTCCTGTGTCATTGAATTTTCTGCATGTTGTTTTCCAGATTTATCATGTTTGAACAGTTCATGCTGGTCATTTCCCTGAACAAAATACTGAATGTATATGAAATCTTGCTAAGGTGAACAAATAAATTATTGGGGGGAATGTGTACTTTGGGATATGTGAGATGTAAGTCTGGTTTGTTGGTTTTTTCCTCCAAATTATTCATACAGATTTGTCTTCTCCCTTTCAACAAACATTTCAGACAGAGGATCAGGTAGAGATTCTTCCCAATGCTTCTGATCTTAGTTGGGTTTAGTAGGAGCAAGGTGCAAAGCAAATAAAGGAATTATATTTCTACTGTAAAAAGTTGAAGTTCTTAAAAAAATTTTGAACAACTTCATTTGGGCCCCAGGTCCTCACTCTGCTCTTTCAGTTTGCTTACAGTAAAACATCAGGTTCCAGATGAAATCCAGCTAATTTTGCTGTATTTGTTATAAACAAACACCAGCAGAACAATCGTCATCCACCCAAGAATGTAAATGGGAAAGACAAGTGCTGAGTTATTATTTCCTGATTTATAAAGGGAGAACAGAGACACAGGGAAGGAAAAGACAGATTTCAAAAACAGCTGATGCCCCAGGAACCTCGAAAGCCCTGACTGTACCTTGGGAAATTTCATACAGGGAAACTCTGGAATAGACTTTAAATGAAAAAAAACAAACCAAAATCAAACCTCAGTTGCCCTCTGAAATAAACAGGGCAGGCGATCTTTCTCCTTTAAATGCCTTTATTAAAAGCGATCAGCTCAAGGTTGGGAGGCCCGACGGGTCTGCGGCTTCACCGTCGCAGCTCCCAGGAGAGAGTAGGCAAATGCAGCTTTGTCCACCAGGGGGCAGAGCTGGGGAGCGGTCCTCACAAAAGCAGGCGGGGTTATATACCCCTGGATCCTGACTTTTGAGTTTTCCATCTAAGGTACTGATCCCAGCTAAGATCTTCTTAGTTAGGGCGAGGGACAACTAAGGTTTTCAGCGTCTCTGCTAGCTTCTGACCTCACCCCTCATGTCCAGACACTACTTTGATCTCTAAATTCCATATTGGCTCGCTGGTTTAGGGGTTTGTTAACTGTGGTTGGTGGGGGCCTGCCTTATTTGCTTATCAACTCCTGGTTCCCTCCTTTCCAGGCGGAGGATGCCATTCTCTCACCTGGCCACAAGCAGGGTGATGCTGATACAATGGAATGAATTCTCAACAATAGATGGTTAACGACCTGATACTTAACAGGTGATTACAACATACAAAGCACTCCCCTCAGCCAGAACTGGTTAAACTTATAATTCTACAACCTTCGGGAAAAAAATGGGTAACCCTTTTTTTCTTCATAACACACTCCTGCTTCTTCCACAGGTCTGTTCTCTTTCTGGATTAAAATGTGCATTTATCCTGAATAATTTTGTGCTGCAGTAGAGTCTGGGAGCTTCAGTGAAGGGCCATGATTTAGTCTTTAATAGACACAGACCTTGCTCTAAAAAATTCCCTCCTGAACTTACAGTTGGCCACAAAACCTCTTGCAACTCTAAGGAATAACTTGGAGTGTTAGAATGCCCTTGTGACCACCACATTTGCTGTCAGATAAAAGAATTTTTAAATAAAAATTTGCATTTTTGTTTGGCTTTGTAATTTAAATCCAGTTCCGCTAAGATTACACATCATCATCATTGTTATGAGTAAAAAAAGAGTTACTTATTAAGGGGTTGCTGAGTTTAAAGTTAAGCTGGGAACTGATCACTGGCCTGGAGAGTTCTTTTGTTGGCTAAATATTGTAATGACCTGTTGAGTATCAAGTCGGTAACTCTCTATTGTAGAGAATTCTTTTTTCAGTACCACACTTGCCTGCTGCCAAGAGGATGAAAACCCCCTCCGGACAGTGGGTGGCGAGGAGATCTCAGGAGACATGTAAATATAGTCTCAACCCAGACTGCAACGGGACGGGACCCCCACCAAATCCCGGGAAATACCCCAAAAGAAACGAGTCAAAACAGAATTGAGAGGTCAAATTAGTGCTTGGACAGCAGGGGCGAGGTCCGAAGCTGGCAGAGAGCTGAAAACCTCGGTCACCACTCACCCCAGTTAGAGAAATCAGTCGGGTCCAGGACTCCTGAACCGGCAAACCAAACTGAAGCCGGGGTATACCCCCATTGCCTTCGCGAGGATGGGACTCCCGGCTCTGCTCTCTAAGGGACAGAACTGCACACTCCTCCTCTTCCGAGTCACTCTCTGGGAGTGGCAGCAGGGAACTGCGGACCTGTCAACCCCCCTACCCTGAGCTGATCACTTTTAATACAGGCATTAAAAAGGAGAAAGATCTCCTGCCCTGTTTATTTCAATCATCATCATCAGTCTTGGTAATGGGGCTGTAGGTCCTTCCTTGTATTACAGGTTACCCTACCTTGCCGGATCCTGCCAGGTAAGTAGGGGAAGGAGTCACATTTTCTGGCATTTTGGATAAGGATTCAATTTTCCTAACAGGGTAGTGAATTTTTGATCTTACATGAGTCACCACTTCTTCAGTGTCCAAAATTCCCTTCTGTGTAATGGGTGTAATTTATCCCAGCTGGCCCAGAAATGCCCAGTCTCATAAAACACCATCAGTGATTTTGAAAAACTGACATATGTCAGAGAGAAAACCAAAACATCGTGGTGTATTTGTTTAATTTCACTACAAGGACATGAATTAATCAAATTCTGCTTGTGCTTTTTTGCCATTGGTTTACCCCTTTATGGCTCCTCATGTTTCTTTGATACTTTGCCCACCCATGGGCAGCTGGTGATGATGTCACTGCTTCATTTCCCAGACAGATTCTGCTCTCAAGTCTATTAGATTATTATTAAGGTTTTTTTAATCAAGATTCAGACCTCAAGAGAAATTCTATGACAGTTCTAATCATGGCCCCTGCAAGATAAAAATCTTATCTTTTGTTTTGCTAATCAAGCTGCAGGCAAAGGTCAAAGCAGTCGGGAGTTTTATTGAGATTCAAACACTTCTAACAACACAAGTGACTGCTGGCAATTACAGGAGAAGTAAACAACCAGTTTTTCCTTCAGCTGCTTAATGGCCTAATGCTGCTGAAGTTTTTGCAGTAAATTTCTGTTGAAACTGGATTTGTTTAAACCCACTGGTTCACATAATGAAATAGCAGACAATTACCAGACCCTGATTTTTATCAGAAGCTGTAGAAATGTCAGAGTAACCATGGAAAAATTTTGGGGTTTTTTTTTTCTCCCTGATATCAACATTAACACCAAGATTCCCCAGTTTTGGCTGGGGAATACCACTGATCTTTTGTATGAAACAAATAGATTTGGAGCAGCTTCATGGACAGGCCACCAGTGATGTGGCACTGCTAGTTTGGTTTCTCACTATAATGATTAGCTCCAACAGGGAAAGATTCCAGATACAATTAGAAATGCTCCTTTATTCTAATAACCCATCTCACAAAGCAAGGAGATCCTGCATAATTTGCATCAGGGAGATGGGAAAGAAATTCTACATAAACATTTCTAAGTATTTAATTGAAATCTTGAAAAGAGAGGTAGAAAAATAAGGAGAGGGATTTAATTTCAGCTGGGGATTGTTCCCAAATATACTTCCACACCACATCTTTCAGCTTTTACAGTTTGTTATAACTGAAATGCTCTGTTATGTTTTCAGGAGAACACAGTATATGATGGATAGAAGCTTTCTGGGTATGTTTTCTTTTTCTTTGGCATTTTCTTCCTGACATATTTTGGCAAAATAGAGAAAGAGAAAAAAAAAAAAAACAGGAAAAATATTAATGCCTCCCATAATGAAAATAATGAAGGGCTGATTCTGTTTCCCCTCAACCCAATTAAAAATACTTATTGAAACAGATCCAGCATTCCTTATCCATATTGAGAAGTCAGTCACAAGGAGCTGCATGACAGTTTGCAGTGGAATTACCTCTGGGTCCTCAACATGAAGCTGGAGAATTCCTCATTAATGAGAACACAATCTCAAAAAAAATTACCAGCAATTAGGTAACCATTTCAGTGGTTATGTAGAAAGAGTGAGGCCAACTCAGCATCACATTATCATTCGTGAAATAAACAGGGCAGGAGACAACTCTCCTTTTTGATGTCTTTATTAAAAGTCATTAGCTCAAGGTTGAGAGGCCCGAAGGACCTGCGGGTTCACCGTCACAGCTCCCTGGAGTGACTCGGAGGAGAAGTCAAATGCAGCTTTTGCCACCAGGGGACAGAATTGCGAGTCCAGCCTCACGAGAACAAGTTGGGTTACACTCTCCCGGGATCACAAATTTGAGGTGGCAGTCTCGGGTCCTGGCTCCAACCAACATCTTCTGAAGTTGTGATGAGGGGCCACTAAGGTTTTTCAGAGTCTCTGCTGGCTTTTCACCTCACCCCTAATGTCTAGAGACCACTTTGATCTCTGAATTCCATATTGGCTCGCTGGTTTAGGGGTTTATTAATTGCGTTTGGAATGGGGGCTTGCCCCATTGCATTTTGGCTCTAAACTTATCTGCATATCAACTCCTGGTCCCCTCCCCTCCACCATCTGGGGGGGGATGCCATCCTCCCACCTGGCCACAAGCAGGGTGAAGCTGATACAATAGAGTGAATTCTCAACCACAGATGGCTAACGACCTGACACTTAACAGGTGATTACAACAAGCAGCTATCTAAAGCACTCCTCTGCCAGAACTGGTTAAACTTGTAATTCTACAACTTTTGGGAAAAAATGGGTAACCCTTTTTTTGTTCATAACATCAAGCAAAGCCTTCTTGACAAATGAGTTCTTTGCCACCACTCCCTCCCTCCAGTTGTGATGATTCTTTATCATCAATTCACTGCTGGAAATCACTCTGAGCTATTTTGAGGTGAAACATTTAGTACTTGTTAATGACTCAAGGAAGAGTATTGGTGTTTATTGACTCCTTGCCACCTAAACCAAGTATCCCCTCTGTTGGCAGCTCCCATGATTTATCCTTGAAAGAGGCTGAACTCAAGTTCAGGGACTCCAAAATGCAACTTCAGTTTCAGGAATGTTCTGTTTCCCCTGAGAGCCATAAAAATCTCAAACTAATGGTGCTATATCCGGAGCTGTGGTGCAGGAGGGGGCATGAGGGAGGAGCACTGTCAGGGTTTAAAAGCATGTCCTTCCTTGAGCACTTGGAAAATGAAGGACAAACTTAATTATTGTTAAAGTCAGGGATCACTAATTAAACCCCCAAAAGCAAAAGACACCAAACCCCTGTTAATATTTTTTTAATTTAGTTTTAATTCTAAAAAGTAGAGGAAAACAGCTATTTTGGAAAAGAGAACTTCTTGCACTGGCTTTTTTATAGTTTGAGGATGCCCAGTCCAGCAGTATCCCATCCCTGAACTCCAATGGAATCGTGAAAAAGGGATCTCAGGGCGAGCTGTTGCCCTTAGGAAAACAGGTATTTCTGAAAGAGATGTCCTGGTGTGCAGGGAGAGCACAGACAGCACTGCAATGAGCAGCCTATCCCTAAAATACTTGCAAACTTCCAAGATTTTGTGTGCAATCAAGCTTTGATGTTCTCACAATTCATTGCTGACTTTTTAACATGTGGAGGATTTTTTAGAAAAACCTGTCTTTTCCTTATGTATTTAATTATCCAGTGTGTCAGCTGACCTGCAAGAAACATGCTTTTCTCAAAAATCCAGGAAGAGATCCATTTCAGAGATAAACGTGGTCTATTTGGGGATTATTATTAAAATTACTATTACTGTTACTATTATTATTACTATTGTGATACCACTAGTGACCCCTCACAACATTAACCATTCTATGATTCTGTGATCATTACCATTATTATTGCTATTATTCTTCTTCCTATTCCCTTGGCCTTACATTTCTCTACACTTTTAGAAAACTGACTCTTTTTTGTTTTCAGTGTTACTCTGTCAGAGCCCCATCACAGAATAATCACAGAGAAAAAGAACTTTTCATTCTGTTTTTTTTAGTACTTAGTTCAGGCACTGCTGCCTAGTGGTCTGCACTGAGGCAGCTGAATTTAACTGCCAAACTCAAAGTGTTTCTGCTGTTTTTCTCTTTTTTCTCCACTCCAGACTATTTATCTACTTCAGTTACTCCATTACTGCTTATCTACTTCGAAAAGGCCTTTTGCTGCTACCAGATATCACAAAATATGAAGGCAAGGAGCTAAAATTTTTGCTTGTTGCTGTTTCCTTTATAGAAAACAATATTTCAAGCATGTCCAGTAAAACAAGCAGCTTGTCTGGGCTCAGGCTGGTGAAGCAGAAGTGGATTTGGAGTACTCAGCGCAGGAAGAATTTCCTCACAAGGTACACACAGAGAACTCATGCCAGTTCAAACAGGATAAATTCACATCCCCAAAAAGTCTGTGCATTCCCATCAGCTGCCTGATGAGTTGTATGAGAATTTATAGCATGTATGAGAAATTACAGAGAATCTGAACAGCCAAACCCCTGCCAATGCAGAGGAAAAGGAAAATGTATTTATTTATGAGCACTGAGCCCAGACCCATAAATTGACTCCTCCTTTTGCCAAAGAACAGGTTCCATGGGGTTGTTAGCAAGCTGTTTTCAGGCACTTCTATGGCTTACACTCTGATGGTATATCCATGGAACATTTGATTGGGAATTCAGCTGCCTGATTCTGAATGCACGACACATGGCCCAAAGAGAGGCAGTTAAATTAAATTACAAGACTTGGCTGGGATGTTGTTTCATTTGTGACATGCCTGTTTTTTCTACCCCGGAAATATCTGAATATAAATCTCATCCCAAGCTATATTTCTATATGGATCTGGACATATTGCAAGGCTTCTGATGATTCCTGAGAATGATATGCCCCTAGTGCTGCCAAGAGAGGATGCCTAAACACCCCACAATCCATGTTCACCTCCCTGGGGATATTTGTTTTGCTGAAAGCCAGGTATAAAATACAATTTGGGGTCTATGGAGACAGGTGGTAAACCTGTCAAAGACTAGCAAATGGGCCAGTCTACATATACTGTACCCTCTGGAATGTCTTGGGCAGTTTTGCCATCTCATGGTGATCTGGAAGCAAAGCTGGGGCAAAAGGATCTGGGAGGAGAAAGTGGTGCTACAGGAACTAAGGCAAATGGGGAAAAAGTCAGGGAAGGCAGAGAATTTCCCTCACCAGTTTACCTTCCCACTTTACCCTGATTCCATTTTACACCAGGTTGTGCTCCATGCACTGCACAACCAATTTATGCCTGACACTGAACTTTGAGGATTTCATTTTTGGTCCCACTGCTGCTGAGCAATGGCTACAGCCAGGGAGGAAAATCTCCCTTCCTGCAAGGGATGTGCAGGCTGGTCCAGGCATCCATGAGCTCATCCCAAACAGGAACATGGAGTGTTGGCTCTGCGAAGAGGTCACAGCAGCTTGGGAGATGCCAGAGCAGAGGCAGGGAGGGAGGCAGGTTTGGAGAGCTTCAGTATCAGAAACATCAGCAGAAAATGCTTGAAATTAACTGAGGAGACCAAGGGAATGTTGAGACTGACGCAGAAAATGAGCCCTTCCCATGAAACTGATTACTGCAGTGAGTTAATAGTGTATCTTCTTCTCACTGTTTTAAACAACCAAGGTTCTGCAATTGTTTTGGGATTAATTTTGTTTATTCAAACAGAGGGAATTCTTCTGAGGGAGAGGAAGATTATCTTTAGAGAGGCTTTTCAGTGGGGTCCAAGCTCAGTTGCTGTGAAGGGGTAATGTGGACATGTGGAAATTAGGAAACCAAAATTAAGCTGGGTTTGTTTTCCTGCTCTCCCTTCTAATTATTCTTCACCTAAGAGATATTCCTAAGAGATACAGTCCCTTATGAAAGGGAATAACAGCCTGGTCTAAATTTAGAAGAGAGAACTCCTAGGTAAATGGGAAGGCAGGAATGATGCAAAGACAAAGGAATCAAGCCACAGGGGGGAAAAATAATTTGAAAACCCCCCAGAAATATTTTTTTAAGATGATAAAAGTAAAAGGAATCTGCCTCTTTGGGATCTGTATTGGTGACATGACTCAGCACCTTCCTGCAAGTTGAGACCAGCTCAGGACAAGCAGCAAACCACAGCAATGGGATTTCTATTCTCTTTGCAACCACTCAGATTTCTCTAAAAAACCAGAATATTTTTAACTTTTTGCTTCATTTTAAAAAAAGTCCATGTTTGAAAGGAAAATTAGAAATGAGAGGTATTTTGTTTATTGGGGAGAGCAAAACAGATTGCCAAGAGCCATGACAAATTCTTCCTCTTGTCATTGTTCGACACTGGCCAAATGCCAGGCACCCATGAAAGTTGTTTGCTTACCTTCATTTGTCACAGCTGGGCAGAAGAGAGGGCAAAAATTTTAAAAAGGGCTCATGAGTTGAGATAAGAACTTCGACTCTAAGGGCAAAACAAGACTAAATTTAAAGCTATAAGGTAAATTTATTCTTAACAAAGTCAGAGGAGGATAATCCTATTGATCCCATTGTTCCCATTGATCCCATTCCATCTCATTGATGACATTGATGCCATCCCATACCATCCACTCCACCCCATTGATCCCAGTGTAAAATGAGCCTTTAAAACACTTCCTCCCCGCCCCCCGCCAGCCCCATCCTCTTTCCCATGGACAGTGCAGGGAAACAGGGTGTGGGAGTTCTGGTCAGTTCATCACTCAGGATCTTCTTTTGTTTGCTCAGAGAGAGGAGTCTTGTCTCTGCTGTGCCATGGGATCCCTCCAATGGGCAGTCTTCCCAAAACTACTGTGGTGTGGGCTCCTAGTCCACGGGGTGCAGTCCTCTAAGGATAGGCTGCTCTAGTTTGAAAGCAAGAGTTCTCTTTCTCTATATCCGGAAGCAAGGGCCCTGTCTCTCTATTCGGGTCTCCCACTCGATCAGCTTTTTCTAGTATCTATCTGCTCCAGTGTAAGCACTTTTCCCATGGGCTGCAAGTGGTTCTCTGCATCCCCCGTGGGCTTCATTCATTACAGGGGGCAGTTTGTTTCATTATAGTCCTCACCACAGCTTGTAGAGGAATCTCAGCTCTGACGCTTGGAGCATCTCCTCCCCCTCTTTTCCTACTGACCTTGAGGCCACCATGTTGTTTTTCCTCACATGTCCACACTTCCTCCTCTTCTCTGACTAGAAGAAAAATTGCTGCTTGTAGGTATAAGTTCCATTAATGTAAAGATTCTTGCAAGATCTCACAGTGATTAGAGGTTGATCTCATCTAGGTTCTGTGTGAGGGAATCGCTCGTCATGCTTCTGCTTCCGGCCAGGCAGCCCCGCTGCCATTGCCTGGGCAGCAGCGGCCACCATGGCGCTGTTTAACGCCTCTCCTCTTAAGGGCGCCGGGAAGGAGAAGCTGCCCTGCCCTTCTGCTGCCCTGTCCTTTTCTGCCCTCCCCTTCTGCCCGTGGCACAGCTGGCTAGAGGCAGCCAGGCAGGCAAGGCTTGCCACAGGCTGCACCGAGGTGGAGGTGGCCATAGTGGCTCCAGGGATGGCCCTGGCGGCGGTGCCTCACCAGCCCCAGAAAAAACTGCACGTGGGCTGTTTTGATTTTCTTCTTAAATAAGTCATCACAAGGGTTTTACCAACCTCTTTAATTGGCTCAGTAGCATGTCCACTTCCAGAGCCATCAAAGACTTGTTCTGTTGGTCATGATCAAAGCTTTGAAGCTTCTCAGAAAAGCCACCTTTTTTGCCCTCACCCCCTTCCAAAAACTGGTCTGTGCCAAATTAACACAATCTCCAAAAGTCTTTTAATGAAACTAGATGAGTGTCTAAAGAATATGACAGCTCAGGCTCAAAATCTTGGGCCTGGGGTCAGAACAAATCAGGGAATTAACCGAAGAACCATAAATTATAAAAAAATGCTAAACATTTAGGAATCCAAACATCTTTGACAGCTACAAAACTGGAAATATTTTTCTCCTTTCAAAGTGCACAAAACACAGATCATTTTTTTCAGGCAGATATTTCATTATTTGAGGCTTTTTCTTCTAATGAGAAGAAGCATTTTGTCAGCGCAGGCCCCCAGCCGGGTAATAATTAGCATTGACTCCACGATTGCAGAAGGCTGATCAATTGCTTTATTATCTATCTCGTACTATATTCTACTATATTTATTAAGACCATCCAATACAGCTTTGACCCAATTGGTCAATCAATCCAAACACCACTGTCCTGGTTTAGGGCAAATTTGGGAGAGAATCCCCAAAAAGGGCTTCTCCAGAAAACAAACCCACACGGCCCCTCCCCGCAACTGGTTCGGGAAGAATTCCTCGGAGAGAAGTGGAAAGAACCCGTTTATTTGACAAGCACAGCGCCCCCCAACACAATACCGGATGACAGCATTCTTTCACCGCTCTGAAAAAAGATGACAAATTCAGAAAATCTCTCCTGGGGGTGGTCGCTGTTATCAGTCCCTCCAGCACTGGGGCAGCTGCTGCAGCCACAAGATGCAAATTCTCTCTCGGTGTTTCCAGGTCCCAGTCCAGAGCAGTTGGCAGGTCCAAACAAGAGAGGGGAAACAGTCCAGGAAGGAATTTGGACTGTTTAGCTAAATTAACTAATGAGAAGGGGGTAAAAAAAAAGCAAGAGCAAGCAAATGCAAAGCAGAAGCAAAAGCAAAAGCAAAAAGCAGGGCAAAAAGCAAAAAAGCAGCACTATGTACTGTGCTATCTGTATGTCCCACCAAGTGGCTGATAAGAGGCCCAAAACAAAATTTTCACTCTGCCAGTCTTAAAGGCACAGAACATAATATCTAGCATAAATTACACACACACAAATGGGGATAACAGCATCCTAACGTCACCCTAGGACAACCATCCAGTGTCGAATTAAGAAATCACCCTTTGCTAAACAATCTCTATAACACAGTCCACATGTGCACAACAACAGGTGCAGCGAGTGGAGATAAGAATTGTTTCTCATTCTTTCCTCTGAGCTTTCTCATTGCTTTTCCCAGGAAAATGCCTGGGAAGTTCGTCTGTTGCTCTCTGTGTCCAGAGAGCTGCTGCCACAGCATTTTGTATTTCTTTTTATCCTTAAACCACAGCTTATTCCAGAGAGAAGTGCAGCAAACAGCAGCAACAGGACTGGATGTGCCCTGACAATTCATTACTGGTCCCTGATGAATTAAATCTCTTTGGAGAAGGAAGACAACACAAGAAGGGAGATTTCCTGGGCTATCTCCCTGCTGCCTTCACTGAAGGTTCTCCAGTCAAGCCATGTTGTCTCAGTTCACTCTCATCTCCAAGCCAGAAAGGAAAAACTTCCCTTTTTCTCCCAGGGCTTTGGATTATTTTCTCCTTTTTTTGGATGTCAGGCTGGTCATTGTCACATCTTTCCCCCACTAGTGCTTGTCTTTGGGAATACTTTCACCCTGCATAAAGCCAGGGGTAATTGATTTCCCTCCCAGAGCACACACAGACCTGTGGCATATGCACTTCACTTGATTTGTAAACTCACGGGACAGGCCTGAAGGCAGGAGGTTTTTCTCAAAATAGGAGTTTCCCCCGTCCCATGATGGTGGGGAGCAAACTGCCCTTCCAAACTGGGATATGTCCCAATATTACCTGCTTAGATGTTCCTTAGCTTTTTCCCAAGCAAAGATGCCCAACCAAAGTGGGTTTAGTGCAAGTTTTGGCAGCCCTAAAGACTGAAAGAATCTCGACACAGAACTAAGGGTGCTCAGGGTAACCTGTAGTTTTTCCACTTTTTTGGAAAATAAAGGTTCTGCTGTGTACAGTGGGAATGCTGTGTCATGGGTCATGTCCATCATTCCTTCTGCAGGTCTTTGGGGCTGGTGATGGGAGCTGGCAGGCAAACAGGGCTGGGGGTGGGATTTGCCCAGAGGAGCTCTGGCTGCTCCATCCCTGGAACTGTCCAAGGCCAGGTTGGATGGACTTAGACTCTGGTCTAGTGGAGGATGTCGCTGTCCATGGCAGGGATGAGCTTTAAGGTCCTTTCCAACACAAACCATTCCATGATTCTGTGATCAGGAGAGGGGTTTTTCCTCTGGGATTTCAACACTAAGGCTCCATCCTTTGTCACTTTGCAGGCAGGGAGCTGCTTCCATGCCTAAAACCCAGCACAAGCCAACGCATTCCCCTAAATTATGTCCTAAAGCTGTCTTGCAGGCACTTGCCTTTGGATGGGAGCATTAATGAGCTTTGCCAGACCCATTACAGCGCCAGGCTGACACAGCTCTTCAAAGAAGATTTAAAACAAAAATTGCAGGGGTTTGGATTATGTCCCCTCTGTTGCCGTGGTTGGTTCATAACACGTTGGGTATTTAGAAAATAAATTTTTTATAAATAAAAAGGCCCATTTCATAGCCAAGTGACAGGTTACAGCAAAACCCAAAACATATAAATGCCAAGGGCTTTTTGCAGTTTATAAAACCTTGTTTCTAAGTTTATATAAAACATCTTTCTGGCTGTGCTTTGTGGTTTTTAAAGAACTCGAGGACCGAATCCAAAAAGCGCTGAAATTGATGGAAATCCTCTCATTGATATAAGTAGTTTGGGTGAGCGTGTCCAGGATGGATGCACAGGGAGATGTCTCCAGCCAGGGATGAAGGATTCTTGCCCTCTGGTGGCTGTTGTGAAATCAAGTATCAGGAAAAACTGCTCTAGAGCTGGATTAGGAAAAAAACCCACCAGTCAGTCTCAGAGTGCTGGGAAGGTGAGCCTGCAGTGACAGAGGATGTGTCTGGTAACATTAGAGGAGCTCCCCCAGGGCAAAAAGGGCAAGAACTATTTTTTTTCCCCCTACTTTTCCTTCTCTGTTGTTCCCAGATTCTGACCCGTTAAGCTACACTAAGTGGGAGATTTTTCAGGGCTGCACTGATGAATCCTCTGTTATTCACCAGCTCAGAAGACCCTGCCCAACTCTGCAGCACCACAAAAATGATTTTTTATAAGGACTGATTGCCTGGAGATCCCAAAAACCGCAAAAGGTCTGTGGAGGAGCTGGGTTCCTCCTGGGTTTGCTGGTCAGGGTGAGAAGAGAGATACTCTACTCCTTGATTTTTTAACTCTGCTGAAAGCCAGAGCAATTTGGCCATCAAAGACACGGTCTGTGTTGTTGAAATCACCACTGGACTGTGAGAAGGGAGGTGAAAATGGATCTTTTAATTTTCAGTTTCTTTTAAGCCTATGATTTTTTAACGTTTCAAATTATTCATATTATATTTATTTCTATTTATTTTATGTACTATACAGTGTATATAATATATATTGATATAATATATTTAAATTTAATATATTTAGCAATAATATATTTAACTGTAATACATTTAAATACAACATATATTTAGCAATAATATATATTACATTAAAATAAAGTATTTTAAATAATTTTAAAGTTAGTAACTCAACCTGGCCACTTTTGTAAAAGATAACAAAAACCCAGAATTTTAACACTGGTTCTGTGAGGGACAGGTGGTGTCTAGGGCAAGGCACTCTGTGTTTACCATTCCTATGGTATTCCAGGTGCAAAATCCTCATGGCAGGTGCTCTTCCTTAACCCAGACTTCCTGCTGGGAAAGGGGGACAGGGATTCCCATCCTAAATTGCTGCTGTTAGGGTACCTGAGCCCAGCACCTTCTCTCTCTCTTAGGAGCTGAACAGGTGCCTTGCAACCCCTGTCCTTTGGAGGCTCTTGACTCTTCAGCTCTGTTTGTCCCCTGAATTTTTCTTCTCCATCCTTCTCCACTTGAATTTCAGTCAGAGGCAACAGCTGCACAGAAGTTCCCATCTCCAGAGGCATTGACATCCAGAGGTGATGGAGATGATTTACCCAGATGCAGCATTATCATCATTCTCCATCAGAGCCTGTTGTACCATGGCAGTAGCCAGGCTAGGGCTGTAAATCCTAAAAAAAGCCAGGCTGGGTGTCCTGGGGTGACTTTATGATGTTTGGATCTCCATTTGACTGTTTAGCCCAGAAATAAGTTCTGCACCTTTAAGACCCATTCTGAGAGCCAAACTGGGGAGAGAAGAAGCGCATGGTTTGTTACCAGACACTGCACTCACTCCTCCACATTCCAGCTCCTGGACTGCATTGTCTGCAGCACGGACAGAGAGTGGGACAGAGCTCTCCTTTGCTTTTAGTTAGTTTTTAGCTAGCTGAGGCAGACAAGTTCCCTGGACTGTGGTTTCACTTTTAATTGGAACTGTTTAAACCTGCTCTGGACTGAATACCTGGCAGCTCATACCTGGGGCCACCAGGCAGGGCCTGGCCCGCAGCATTTCCAGCACCAGAGGAACTGATGAGAGACTGAGTGAGCTGAGCTGCAGCCCATGGAGGGACTTTGTGAGTTTGTCATCTCTTCGGAGTGGCCAGAGGTTTTTTTGTTTGATATTGTTCATTTCTTTTTGCAGGTAAATGCATTTCCTGTTATATAAATAGGGGTTTTTTTTTCCACTTTTCTTCAAGGAAATATTTTCCTGATCCAGCTGGGGGTGCGGGGGGGGGGGGGGGGGGGGGGGGGCACTTGAATCTGCTTTCTAGAGGACACCCTTTGGAAGTTTCTCCCAAATTTGCCCTAAACCAGGGCACTGGAGCTGTAAATTCTCATCCAGGCTCATCCTTCTTTATACAGAACAATAAATATCTGTTAGGGTCTGAAATAAACAGGGCAGGCGATCTTTCTCCTTTAAATGCCTTTATTAAAAGCGATCAGCTCAAGGTTGGGAGGTTCAAGAGATCCGCGGTTCGGCCGTCGCAGCTCCCAGGAGTGACTCGGAGGAGAAGGCAAATGCAGCTTTGTCCACCAGGGGGCAGAGCTGGGGAGCGGTCCTCACAAAAGCAGGCGGGGTTATATACCCCTGGATCCTGACTTCTGAGTTTTCCATCTAAGGTACTGATCCCAGCTAAGATCTTCTTAGTTAGGGCGAGGGACAACTAAGGTTTTCAGCATCTCTGCTGGCTTCTGACCTCACCCCTCATGTCCAGACACTACTTTGATCTCTAAATTCCATATTGGCTCGCTGGTTTAGGGGTTTGTTAACTGTGGTTGGTGGGGGCCTGCCTTATTTGCTTATCAACTCCTGGTCCCCTCCTTTCCAGGCGGAGGATGCCATTCTCTCACCTGGCCACAAGCAGGGTGATGCTGATACAATGGAGTGAATTCTCAACAATAGATGGTTAACGACCTGATACTTAACAGGTGATTACAACATACAAAGCACTCCCCTCAGCCAGAACTGGTTAAACTTATAATTCTACAACCTTCGGGAAAAAAATGGGTAACCCTTTTTTTCTTCATAACACACTCCTGCTTCTTCCACAGGTCTGTTCTCTTTCTGGATTAAAATGTGCATTTATCCTGAATAATTTTGTGCTGCAGTAGAGTCTGGGAGCTTCAGTGAAGGGCATGATTTAGTCTTTGATAGACACAGACCTTGCTCTAAAAAATTCCCTCCTGAACTTACAGTTGGCCACAAAACCTCTTGCAACTCTAAGGAATAACTTGGAGTGTTAGAATGCCCTTGTGACCACCACATTTGCTGTCAGATAAAAGAATTTTTAAATAAAAATTTGCATTTTTGTTTGGCTTTGTAATTTAAATCCAGTTCCGCTAAGATTACACATCATCATCATTGTTATGAGGTGATGCTGATACAATGGAGTGAATTCTCAACAATAGATGGTTAATGACCTGATACTTAACAGGTGATTACAACATACAAAGCACTCCCCTCAGCCAGAACTGGTTAACTTGTAATTCTACAACCTTTGGAAAAAAATGGGTAACTCTTTTTTTGTTCATAACAGGATCACATTTCTACTGTGTCAGTTCATCATTTTTAGGCATGGCCATGTTTATACACAAGCAGAGACCCCTCCAAGCCAACAGGGCTGTGCCATTTGTTGCTTTGGCTGAGGCAGGTGTGGCCAAAATTTTAAGCTTTAATTTTTAAAAGGTGGCCAAATTTTTAAGCTTTACAAGAAGCTGTGTGTTCACACATGCAGAGAGACCCACACAGCACCCACCATCTGAATCCTGCCCCTCCTTTTGGGCTGGTTTGTGCCTCTTGAATCAACACTCAGTGACAAACAGTCCCTCTGTACTTCTGGTTGTTCCACAGTTATTTTGGGATGCCAGGAAGAAACTTTCCTCTCCATTGTCACGGTTTTGCTTGTCTTCAACCTTCTGTCCTTCTTAAAAGCCTGAGCCTGAAACATCCCTTCCTTCCAGCATCTTAAAAAAAAACCAATCCATCATTCAGGGGAGAAAAATAACCTGGCCATGGGTTTCCTCCACAAAGCATGGCTCAGGCCCATCATGGTTTGTGTTTTATTTCAGGTACAAAACCCAGCCAGTTAGTGGATTGAGAGGTATCTTGGGGGGATATTCCAAGTGGAACAGCTCTGGCATTAGTTTGGGAGTTTCTCTGCAGCACTTCTTTGTGCCTGTTGTGGTGGAAAACTTCCTTGCAGAGTGGCACCCTTGTCCCATCCTTGATTTCTACCCAAGGTTCTCACACAGCACAGACAGAACCAGATAAGTAAAATTAAATTTGAACACAAAGGAGGGAGATCATAACCCTTGGAGTAATTTATGAGGCATGCTTATAGCTGTTCTTTATACATCTCAGGGGGGGTTCACATTGTCCTCCACTGTCCGACATTATTTAGCAGTTGAGTGGTACCTGCAAAAAATAAAATAGAGATCCCAACCCCCAAAAACCCTTCTTAAAGACCCCATTTTTGAGTAATAATCCCGAAAACTCAGAATTTCTGTCAGCAAGTCCTCAGAAAGACTTGAGCAGTTCCTGGTCTGCTCCAAGAATTTACAGCTTAAAGGAAGAAGGGCTTGATTAAAACTCTCATCGCAGCAAATCAAGGGTAGCTCAGGGAAAGGAGGTTCCTACTCTCCCCCTTCCAGAAAAACTTTGCTGCTGGCATTGGTTGAGGATTTTTGCCAGAAAAACACAAGTGAATAAAGTTCTCACTGGGGTGCTGAGTCCTATCTATCACAAGCTGGAATATTTTTATTCATGTGCCTCCAATGTTATTTTGGGAGAGACTGATGAATTCAGGTGCTGTAAAAATAGTCTGCTGCAAAAAAACAGATCCCTCCCTGGCACACTGGAAGGAGGAAGGATGTCACCTGCAGGGACACAACCTTGGGAACACTAGAAGGGTGAGGAGGGGCTGGGCTGGAATTCCCCGAGAAGCTGTGGCTGCCCCTGGATCCCTGGAAGTGTCCAAGGCCAGGTTGGATGGGGTTTGAAGTACCCTGGGGTAGTGGAAGGTGTCCCTAATTAGAGGAGGGAGGTTGGAAAATTGATGGTGATCCCTCCAAGCCTCTTGTGCTAGAAGGGCTCATCCCCATGCCTGATTTGTGAGAGTTTTTTCACTCTGTTTCTTAAAATTCCCAGGAGATTTTAAATGGACTGGTAAACCCTGGTCACATCCCCCATGGGGTCCCCCCTGCACCCAAGCAGTGAGGCTGCTCTGAGTTGTCACAGGAAAAGACAAAATAAAACTGAATTAAAGCACACATGTGGGATATTATTTCATTACACCACTGGCCCAGAGCCTGGGAAAGCTTGATCCTACCACCAGCCAGGCTTTAGGGAGGGCAGGGAATCAGAGGGGAGCAAACCACAGCAGTTTCTGAAGAGCTTTGGTCAATCCCTGGATAATTTTGGTCTCAGCCATGCTATGCCCCTGGGATCATTTCCCTTAACCAAGGGGCAATGTGGCCTGGAAAGGGAGGACACTTTACACCCCATGATGTGCCTGCTCTTTCAGGTATCACCCAAAACAAGCCATTCCCGGGAATTGCCAGGAATTCAGAACTAGGAGCCTGAGTGCTGTCTAGAGCTGTGACAGTTAAATGTCATTCAGTCCCAGTCCAGGTCCCTGTTGCTGTTTGAGCTGGCACCTGGCCTGTCCTCCCTGTTTCAGAAACACCCAGGTGACATCCACCTCCTCTCTCTACCTCTCCCATTGTACATTTGTCTTTTCCTGCAGAAAAAAAAAAAAAAAAGCCACCTGAATATTTATTAGCAAACCAGGATCCTTTCCTACTTGCTTGATGTCAGTGAGGGAGAGGGGCGCAGCTGCTTTCACCTTGTTTGGACTGTTTTGTAAAAAAAAATCATGCAAGAGTCTGTATAAAATCCTGTGGGGGTGGCTCTGATAGGGACAATCACTTGTAAAACTTGCTGCAGAATTCTGTGTATAAATTAAAAAATCCTGTGATAAATAGCATTCCCTATTATTCTTACAGCCAAACTTGACGGGGGAGTTGGGGCAAGGGGGGTGAAAGAGGTTTTTTCAGATATGCATGAACCAACATTTATCAAATCCAGAATAACGTGAAATATGGTGGATTTTGGTGTTGAAAAGCATCATACAAAAATGCCAAGGCTCCTATGCTTTGGGAAGGACGTGATGTGAACAGGAGGGAAAACGAGAGCCTCAGGAAAGGCATAGAAACTGTATTTAAACACGGGTATCTGGTGCCCTCCTGTGGGAATGAGAGGAGCAAATACCGGGTGAATTTAATGAGCAGATCCTTCTCTGCTCTGGAGCCAGGCTGGAAGAGCTGGGGGTGTTTATCTGAAGAGGAGAAGGATACAGGGAGAACTCAGAGCCCCTTTCAGTGCCTGAAGGGGCTCCAGGAGAGATGGGACTTAGGAAAAGACATGGAGGGAAAGGACACAGGGAATGGCTTCCCACTGCCAGAGGGCAGGGTTAGGTGGGATTTTAGGAAGAAATTGTTCCCTGTGAGGATGGTGAGGGGCAAGGATGGATTTCCCAGAGAGGCTGTGGCTGCCCCTGGATCCCTGGAAGTGTCCAAGGCCAGGTTTGAGCAATCTGGGATAGTGGTAGGTGTCCTGGCCCACGGTAGAGGGTGGGATTGGGTGAGTTTTGAGGGTCCTGCCAGCCCAAACCCAGTCCATAATTCCTTGGTATGAGTTGTTCTCATCATTCCATGGAAGACAGCCCCAGGAGGTGGGGGAAGGATGGCTCTGGAGATGAGCCCCCAGGTTCTAAGAGATCTCACAGAACAGCCCCACAAATCTCAGGGCGGGGGTCTTCCTTTTATTGTGGGAATGCAGAACAAGAACTGATGGCAAGAGATGTAAAGCAGGCCAGTTCAGATCAGAAGCAGAGAAAAATGAGCAATGAAGATTAATCTGTGGAATAAACTACTATGGGATTTCCTACCATTTGAGGCTTCTCAAGTCAACACTGGAAGGCACTCGCCAAGTTTTAGTAGTTAATGGTCAAAAAAATACTTGTGGAAAGAACACATTCAAGCATGGAGTGGTAAATCCACAGCTGGAGTGCCAGAGCTGGAAGTCAGTCACAGTTGACAGGAATTAGCAGAGGGCACCTCCTCTGGCCTCGGTTATAGAAGAGAAAAAATAATTTCCTCTAATTGCTTACTTTATCTCTTTAATGAAAGGAACTTTGTCCCACCCCTTGCCATGGGCAAGGACACCTGCCCTTGTCCCAGGTTGCTTCAAGCCCTGTCCAGCCCGGCCTTGGACACTTCCAGGGATGGGGCAATCACAACTTCTCTAGGAATTCCATCCCACCCCTCACCACCCTCACAGCGAGGAATTTCTTCCCAATATTCCATCTACCCTACCTCTGGCAGTGGGAAGCCATTCCCCCTTGTCCTGTCACTCCAGGCCCTTGTCAAAAGTTCTTCTCCAGATCTCTTGAAAGTCTAAGGGTTCTTTGATGTAATAAATTGATGGGTAAAGTTTATCACTTGCTCTGTATCTGATTTGAGACAAGTGTCCTGTGAGGCTTTAACAAGAAGAGAACACACTCAGGTGATTCATCTCTCTTTAACATTGAAATACCCTCCAATACATTAATATAACTGACAGGATGTATGTGTGTGTCATGTCACAGTAATCATAAGCCCTGTGCATGTTCCACATTTATTACACCCTAGATCACTCCCGAGATGATTCATGTGCCTTTTCCTTTCTCTATGTCCTGGTGCCACCTGATGGCGCTGAGCAAAACAGATCCTAAAGCTTCTATAGTACAGTGACATTTATTGCTCCGCCATCAAGGGATAAATCAGGCTGCATTGTCCCCATCTCTGATAACTGACAGTTGTTGTTCCAGGTCAGAGTCACATTCATCATCTATTTTATTTCTTCTCCTCTCAGCCACAGAATACTCCACCGATGTTAAGGTCAGATAAAATCTAATTTGGGCTTTACACAATGGGCCAGCAGAGAACCAAATTAGCATCTATTAACACATTGTGGGCTGCCAGATCGGGAATTACCGGGATTAAGGGGCTGACCAAATACAACTATTCCTGTGCTCCCGTGCAGCACCAAATCAGGGCTGCCCCGCTGACCCGAATAGCCTCCAGAGCTTGCTCCCTGCCTCGGTGCCACAGCACATGTTGGATTTAGATCTGGCTGCTGGCAATTCTTCCTGACCTCAAAACCTTCTCTACTTACTCTGCCAGTTCCAACAGCTTCCCTGAGTCCCTGACATTTATTTCCTCAGGAGGAGGTTTCTTTCATTCCAGTTCAGGTGCTGGAGGAAACAATTAATGATAGAATAAAACCAAATGGAGGCTCTGCATGTGTGTGTTAACCGAGTACCAGATGAACACATCTTTCACAGGGATATTATGGTTGGGATTAGCTGATGAATCTTACATGCAGCTACCCACCAACACTGCTCCATGGGACCTGATTGCACAGATAGTAATATTTAATTTATGATGCCAGTAGCCAAATAGCAGCATGTCACTGCTGCCAGAGGCAGGATCCTCATGTTAACCAGAAGACTCCTTACCAGGGGATGACCACTGACCCCTTCACAGAATAAGGAAAAGCCACGCTCTGGGGTGCCAGGTTAAAAGTTGTGTGGAGGAAGCTAAATGCATTTCACAGAGTGCCCCAACGCTTGCATTTGTTCAGATGAGGAACAAAGTCAGTCACAAACTTCAGCTGTGCTCAGATTTGGGGGAAGATCCCCCAGAGTGCTGAGCTGGTGGGTGTAGGAATGCAGCATCCAACATTCTGAGCAGCTGACAGGGATGCTTGTCCCTGTGACAGTGAAATCCAAGCACCACCACCCCAAGTTCCACTGGTGTATTTTCTGTAAATCCCAAGCACCACCACCCCAAGTTCCACTGAAGTTGTTCCAGCCAGCTCCAACTCTCCCCTCTCAGCTGCCATTTACGACTGTGCTTTTCTCCCCATTCCTTGGCTGGCAGAAGGTCCAAGCAGATCCTCACTGGAGGGCTGAGAGCTATGCCGATACTTTTAGGGGCTTTTGCTCACATTCCAGCAGTGATCCATGCAATGCAGAGCCAGGATTTTTCAGGCAACTGTCTCTGCTTTGCCAAATGCTGTTTTAAACAAAGTGCCCTCAGTTGCAGCTCACTTTCTCCAGAGGAAATGACTCCGTGACCCATCAATTCATCTTTACCATCACCATGGGAGGTCCTCTCCAGCTCTGCCTCTGCTCATCTCCACATCAGCCCACCCCGGCCTGGTTTTCAGGGCTGTTTGTCCCTGCTGAAAGCAACAGCCCAGAACGCAGAGACACACAACATGCAGCACCTTGAGACACAGGTGCACCAACTGAAACAACAACATTTTGTCTTTATTAGGAGTTCCCATGGTAATATAACACAGAGGTCTTAAGGAATAAAACACAAGACTTGGGATTGGGATGGGGGTTGGTTTTGCCATTGAGACAATGGTCAAATATCAGTACTCCTCTTTGTCTACACACATGATCAGCTTTAGCACTTACAGCTCCTCCACTCATGGTTCACAATCACAAATCCAAGGGTTAAATCCAGCTAGTATTAAATCCTACTTTTTTCTTTTATTATTTTTAGAGCTTCAAGTCACTGCGGTTAATTAATTAATTAAGTCATCATCTTTTTTTTTAAGCATTTACATATGACATTCATTAAACAGACACAAAGCGGACGAGCTCTCACAGAAAAAACATGCTTACATAGCCTGCAAAAAACTTTTTTTTGTGATTTTTTTTCTTTCCTTTTCAAGAACAAATTAAAATTTAACAAGTTATCATGAGTCAGTGAAGGAAAAAAAAAAGGAAGACTTAAGTGAATACTGAAGAGCCGCAAGTGTTTCGTAGAATTGAAACGGATCCACAATTCTTTTTTTTTTTTCCCCAACTCGTTCAAATTGATTTTAACATACAGGTGACAAAGAAAAAAATTTAAAAATGAAAATAGCTGCAATATATATATTAAGTTCATGGATTACTTAACAAAACAAAGTGCAAACTCTTTATGCAAAACTAGAAAACCCAGGAGTTGAACCTAAATGCAAAATGCGTGGAGGAATATGGCAAAGTTTTTCTTAACTTTCATGTTCAAAGGGGCCTAAGGAGTTTAGGTGCTGCAGCTGGGAGGGTTTGGGTAGCTAAGTAGCTTCCAGACACTTTGCAAATCCCAGCATTGACACCTCATAACAACAAATTTGGTACTCATTTCTTGAAAGCCTTCATATATATATATATATATATATATATATATATATATATATATATATATATATAGGTTTTTTCCTAAAAGAACCTGTAAACACCATTTAAGAAAATACAACTATGGAAAAACAAGGTCGATGGAGGTGGCAAAGCACAAAGAGAAGACGGAGCAGAAGATCAGCCAAGCACCAGGGCAGGCAGACAGTGGAGGCAACACTGTGGTAATAAAAGCTCTCTGTGCTAAGACAAGTCCTCGGGACTGCTGAGCCCTCCAGCTCTGCCTAAGTGGGGAATCTGATGGTGCAGGTTTATCCTCCATGTCCCAAAACCAAGAAGCCTCCAGTCCCAGGACTACCAGACCTTCAATTCAAGAGGGTGGTTAAACACCCAGACCCTGCTGGCTGCCCCAAAGCTGAGGCATTCCTTTAAGGACCACTGATGGTGTCTCAAATCCTAGGCATGTGAGGCTGGGTGGGGAACAGCCAAGCCTTCCCATGGGGATGTGCAGGATTTCTGCAGGGCTGGGTAGCTGTGACATTCGTACAAGAGATTCTCAGCTGCTGAGAACCCAGCCAGCTCCCAGTTACAGCAGCTGGGCCTGGACTGGAATTGCCACAGGTGCTCAGCAAACACTCCCCGACTGCCCTTTGAGAGCTAAAGATAAACTCTCAAAGCTTTAAATAAGCTCTCCTTGATGGCCAGGGAGGGAGTTTCTGCTACAAAAACCTTTAAAGCAATGTGTTGCTCTTTGCCCACAGCTCCCTGTCCATCCACACCCACCTTCAGGAACAGAAGAAAAACTAACTGCTACAAACTCTTCCAGATACTCCATCCCAGCAGTTTAGATGGTGTCCAGCTCCTCTGTTTGCACCAGCTCAAGACCTGATGGACTCAAGATCCTATGGACCTGCTCCATGCCCTTACTGCAGCTACGTGACAAGAAATGGCTGAAAAATGCAACTAAGGGACACCTGAAGTACCAGGGTGGCAGTGGCAGTGACACTGGCGGGAGTCTGTGACTTGGATGAGGTTTGGGAAGAACAGGGAGAGTCCCAGTTCTCAGATAAGGCTTCGTAAACACAATGACACAGACATATTGAAAACACACACACAAACATTAAAAAAAAAGTTTCCTCAAGGACCTAATTTGCAGCAAAATCCAGAAGAAAAAAGAAACCAAGGAAAAACCAACTGAACAGAATGGAAGTCCCCAAGGATTCTGGCTCAGCCACTAGCTGGGGTGATGTTCTCTGCAATTCCTAGTGCTGGGTCCTGTTTCTCTCTCCTGGCAGCATCCAGTGACCTCAGCGCTGGTGGTGAAAAATGGCCACAGACAGGCTGGGATTCCTGTCCCTTAGTGCTTGCCTAGCTAATTCTGTTGGAACATAGAATCCTACAGAATATCCAGTTTAAAACCTTTGAACTACTCTTCTGCTTGACATCAAAAAAAAAAAAAAGCTTTTTCTATGCATTTATGTTTATATCTTTCTTTTTGTGTGTGTGTGTGTGTCTTGAAGGCAGCTCCTGGGAAATTCACTTTATCCTTCCTTTACTAAAAGAAAGATGCTGAATAGGACAGAGACCATGTATCTCAAATACTCTCTTTACATTTACTCTTTCATGTCAGAGGTGTCAAAACACGGTTTATTTCTTTAAATGTGTAAGGGGCTGGGGTGGGGGGGGGTAAGTGCGAAGGGTTGGTGAAGATGAGGAAGGAACCTGAGGGGACTGAAAGAGGTGCTTTTACTTCAGCCCCTCCCCACACTGGGTGCCCGCAGTAACTGTCACAGGCTCTAAAAGAATCAAAAAGGGTCTCCAGGTGCCCCGGTCCCCCCAGGGTGTACCTGGTGGGCACAGGAGGGTTTGGTCCTTAGCCCAAGCTGGTGATGTTGGCACGGCCACCTGGCGGGGCCACAATGCGCTGGGTCGTGCGGCGTGGGATGTTGTCATCAATCTGTGCCCCTGTGGGAGAGAGAGGAGGAGTCACGAACTCTGCCAGCGTTTAAAATCCATGTGGGTGTGGCACTTTGATGCTGCCTTAATGGTTGGATTTGCTCTTAGAAGGCTTTTCCAGCCTAAACCATTCTGTGATTCTGATTTGGAGGAAAAGCCTTCACTGGCCTGCACTGCCTTAATTCTGCTGAAACCTGTTCTGCCCTGAGCACCTGAAGTACCCAGCCCTGCAAAGGTAAGAGTTGGATGAATGATTATCCCTTAGCCAGCTTTCCTATTCCATTCTATAGTCCACCCTTCCTGCAACTGGAGCACCAGCTGAGAAATCAAATCTTCCACATCCCAGATCCACGGCTCTCAGCTGGCAAAGTTCTCCTGAAGTTTGTGTTATCTTAAAAAAAAAGGGGTTTTTGCTATAGCATCTTAAAACCAGAAAATTCCCATTTCTAAACATAGCTTGAATGGTCTCAAGCTGAAGAAGGGCAGACTTAGATGAGATACTGGGAAGAAATTCCTCCCTGTGAAGGTGTGAAGGGGCTGGGGTGAAATTCGCAGAAGGATTGTGGCTGCTCCATGCCTGGAAGTGTCAAAGACCAGGTTGGATGCAGCTTGGAGCAACCTGGGATAGTGGAAGATGTCCCTGCCCATGGCAGGGGGTGGGAATGAATGGGCTTTAAAGTCTCTTCCCACCCAGACTATTCCAGGATTCTGTGATCTGCCCTCTCTAGACAGCCAGCCGAGGACTGAGCCCAGAATACATTGGAGTGCTCAGCATTCAGGTGACATCATGAGAAGAAGCAGGAATTTGGGACAGCTCTTGTACTACTCTTCCTCCTCCCTAAAGGGAAAAGCTCACAGCTAAAATCCCCCCACAGCCTCTCTCATTCCATCCCTATCCCAGCAGAATGAACTCAGAGCATGAGAGCACAAACCAGCCGCGATTTCAGTGCAATAAATCACTCAGCAGTAAATCATTCCCAAAATCACATACCAGACAAGCTGAACCCAGACTGGTGCAGGTTCCTCACGGGCGGTGCCTGCTGTTTGGCAGGAGAGGTCTTGGCTGAGGATGCTGGTGTGACCGTTTTGGGTGTCACCGACACCTCACAGACTGGGCCGTCGTAGAGGCCTCGGGGCACCCCCCGCAGCTCAGCCAGCTGCAGGGAGAGAGGGCAACACTGCCTCAAAACACAGCTACAGCACAACCTTAAACACAGCCACAATACAGCCCAACAGCTGCCCAGATGCGGCTCAGCCAGTGACACACATTTCAGGATTGGTTGCTGGTAAGAGAATTTGAAAGCACACAGCATCTCCTCTGTACTCATCCCTGGGGAGCTGCTCTCTATCTATATTTATTTTGTATCTATATCTAGATTTTATCTATATCTATTTTACATCTATATTATATCCATATCTATATATCTATATCTTTATATCTGTATTATATCTACATCTATATCACGTCTATTTCTATTTAATACCTAGCTCTATATCTGTATTATATCTATATCCATTTTATATCTCTATTATATCATATCTATATGTTTATATCTATATCTGTATTGCATCTACATCTATTCCTCTTTTATATCCATATCTATATAAATCTATCAATATAAAACATATCTGTGTCTTTGTCCAAGCCAAACAGTTTTGCAGCAAACAACTATTTTCCTACAAGCTAAAACCAATGTTTGTGCAGCTCAACACCTTCCATGATGGAAAGTTGAGGTGCTCTGAGTCCGTAGGCACCCAAAGGCTCCTTGGCAATATGGACTTGGCTGCTCTGCACTCTCAAAAACCCCCACTTTTGGATCATCCTTGCTGTGCAGTACTGTGAGTTGGCAACCGCATACGTTCCTATTCTGGCTCTAGATTTTTGTGCAGGACAAGATGCCTACTAATTAGTATGTGACATGGAATGTGCTGTGGCTCCAGCCAGTCTGTCCCCTGCCCCAAAGGTGCTGTCCTTTAATGATCCCAACCTACCTGCCACTGGATTAAAGGCTCCTGACGGGTCTCAAATGCACCTTATTACTCATCCCCAAAAAGCCAAGCAGTGCTGAGACTAGCAGGGCAGCCCAGAGGAGCCAGGCTGGCTTCAATGGCCAGCCCTGGAGCTGCAGATTGCGGTAAATGCAATTATTCCAGTTGAGATGCTGCCCAATTGGATTTATAGGTCAGACATGTATTTCTGTGGGAGGACATAGCAGAAACCTGGGATCTGTTCTCCATGGGGCTAAATTTTGCCAGGTTGTAATTTTGATAACTTGCAATTTCTTCAAAAGAACAATCAAAGAAAGACGATTTTCAAGGAGTAGGAGGATCACTTGCGGCCAGCAAAACCAACAAAAGTTGTCCAGGAGAGGACAACACTTCAAACAGCAAAATAATTTCTCCCCAGAAATTATTTCATCTATAAATAAACTCCTTCAATTCTCAGCAACTGAGTTCAGGGTCATCTCCCCTGTCAGGCAAATTCAGGCATATCAAAAGACAGGTTCAGTTTTGAATGGGTGCATTTTACAGAATCACTTTCCAACTATTTTAGCCTCTTAAAAATAGAACAATGTTCCTTTTAAGCAGTCTGTAGGTTGTGCCTGTGACTCACTAGTCACCAGACAAGAGCATCTGATCGTATCTGGCAGAAGGGAAAGCAGCATAACATTTGTGTAACAAAAAATTACAATTCTAAATTGCTGCTGAGAGTTTTGATATATAAATGATAATGATAACTTCTCCTGGGACCTCTGGACCTCTGTGACAGGAGAAACCTGGTGGGTTCTGGGTAGTTTGACTCATGGCAAAATTCAAGGGTTCCTGGACACATTTTCAGTTTGGCTGTCCTCAGACAGAGAAAAATTAAAACCTGCAGAAAACCCAAGCTCAATCCAAAGAATATTCCTGTAATGACTTGAGTGAACAGCAAAAATGAAAGAGGAATGAGACAAATGTGGCTCCCATCCAGGGAACAGCAGTGTGGCCTGAGCCAGGGGACAGCATCTGTTTTCCAGCCACTTTAACTCCGTGTTGTCAGAGGGAGAGAACAAATGTGCAGCCAAGCATTGACACTCACCCTGCTCCTTGCTTTGATTCGCTTGTACACAAAGTCAGGGAAGGGTTTCCTGGGGATGTACCTCCCAGAGCCCTCCGTGACGTGGAGATTCCCATCCTCCAGCACGATCTTGCCCTGGCTGATCACCACCAGGGGAGACCCACGGCACTCCATGCCCTCGAAGATATTGTACTCCAGAGACTGCAATGAGAAAATCAGCACATAAGGTAAACATATTCACCCAGCAGAGCTCGCTGAGCTTTAATTAGCAATCACTGACTATGCTAATTGCCAAAATTTTAAGGACAGATGGAAGCAAACTCAACAGTGTCTGCCTGAGCTGTATTTGCTGTGATTTAATAAAGGCTGCTCTTAATTATCAGTCTAACTTTAGGGGTTTTTTAATGCAAAATTTCCATTGAAATAAGGTTCATAAAGAATCCCAGAATGGTTTGGGCTGTAAGGGACCTTAAGTTTATCCCATTCCACCCCCTGCCATGGGTTGGGACACTTTCCACTAGATCCAGTTGCTCCAAGCTGCATCCAACCTGGCCTTTGACACTTCCAAGGATGGAGCAGCCACAGCTTCTCTGAGGAAGAGAAAAAAACAATTTCAAATGAGAGCGTCCCTGTTTAAGTATATTTAGGCACCTATGTGTGTGGAGCTGGGGGCAGATTTAGGAGCCACAGAAAGCTTTATGTGAGTTTCCTACTAAAAAGAATAATTCTGAAAAATCTGTATTTTAAACCAGTGTTTTGGTCAATGGGTCAGGGACCAGGACAATCTTATTTTATTTTAATGGGATTACTCATCCTCAATTAAATGGATTGGAAACATCACACCATGGAAAAAAGGCAAGTTTGAAAGAAATCACTGCAAATGTGAAACATCCTGGAATGAGATACACTGTAACCATGTTATTTGGGGACTGTTACTCTAGTGACCATCTCTGAGTCAAATGCAGGTCTTTTTTACTGAGTTAATGATGGAGTTTGCCCTTGAAGTGTGTTGTAAGTATGGGCAGGCCTGAGTGCAGCTTTGCAATTAGCCAGACCAGTGGTTAAACCGAGTCTGAACCAAGTCCAGCCTGAAAAAAACTGGGGTGGTAAAGGAGGAGGCTGGGTCAGGAGCTTATGGATTAGGCTACTTCCAAGAACAACACTACCTCCCTCTCCAGCTCCTGATGTTTCCTTGCCAGAGAGTGGCAAGAGCACTGCAAATTCTTGGAAAATATCCGTAAGTTGCTTGAACATTTCAAAAAGGAGCAATCGTCCAAGGCCACATAATCAGAGGGTGTTCCTGTGCATGACTGTCAAGGGGCCTTTTGTTTTCTGCTTGGCCAAACCAGGATATCTGGACTCCAAGGGCATCACTTGTATCACTTTCTCCTCTAACACAAGGCATCGTGAGACCCAAAAAATTACAGACTTTCAGAATCATTAAGGTTGGAAAAGAGCTCCAAGGTCACTGAGTCCAAGCTGTGCCTGATTCCCACCTTGTCAGTGGCCCAGAGCACTGAGTGTCGTGTCCAGACTGCCTTCCTTGGACACCTCCAGGAACAAGGACTCCAAACCTCCCTGGACAGCCTCTTCCAATGTCTAATCACTCTTTCACGGAGAAATTCCTCCTGATGTAGCTTTAGGTGTGACGCCAGGTACAACAGGCAAAGCAATGACAGGGGACGAGGTCAGAGATGTGTTTGTAAGCAAACAAGCTGTGATTGCTCAGCTTTCCAAACTCTTGGGAATGAGAGCCCTTCATCCTCAATGCTCTTGGCACAGCTTAAGGGTGCAGCCTTTAGCCACAGCTGAATGCTGGGGCCTCTGACACACAGTCAGGGTTTTGGGGGATCTGCAGCTCTCAGCAGACAAAAATACTTCTGAATGGAGCTTGTTTTCCTTCGTCTTGCCCAGATCCATGGCAAAATCATGGAAGCAATCCTGACTGCACTTGGGCATATCCACAAAAGAGAAAGTCTATGAGTTCTGTGTCAGGAAACTGAATGAGCCAAGTTCATTTCCCAAAGACAACAGCCACTAAATAGAAATGACTTTCAAGCACTCCACCCAAACTACTTCCAGCTCTCTGAGCTATTCATAAGTACAAGCCCAGGTTCAGACCATGAATTCTGGCACCTAAAAGCAGCGAGTCCCTGGGTTCCCTCTTCTTAAGTCATTCCTCTCCAGATTGGAAGGAGTCTGGAAGCACCTCTAAGGTGACTGAAGTGACCAGACTCCTGGAATTCCTCTGTCAGAAACCTAAGCAGAGGTAAGATGAAGTGTAACCATCTGTGACCAATTCTGACAAAGAGTTAAGTCACAGGGAAGTGAACCAAACCTTTAAAAAAAATGATGTTTCCTTTGTGAATGTGCCCGGGGATCCAAGTGTGGAAGAAAATTTTCCTCCTTCAGCTCCAGAGTGAATGAAAGCATTCATGGGGAAAAAGAACAAGCAGGTTTTTTTTTCCCAGGGAAAGATTCCATAGGTTCATGATCAGCAGCGAAACAAGTTGTCAACAAATGCAAACAGTGGCTGCTTTCTCTGAGACAGGGCTTGAATGTCACAGGAAGACTCTAGCCAGGCCCCTGCACTGGAACCATTCTGCAGATTCCCATAGGCTGTGACAGCTTGGTAACTGCAGGGGCCAGGTGTAAGGCATGGGACTCAGCAGAGGTATCCCTAGGAGTGCCATCACTGCAGAAGCTAACAGCGACAAGCTGAAGAAGAGCTTAGGGGAAGGTCTGGTGGTTTTGGGTACTGCCCTTTGCCAACTAATGTGGGAGTGACCACCAGAAAAATCCTGACTCCACACACATGTGCCAGATCAGCAGGTGGTATAAATCCACTCAGACCCTGGATCTGGGCCAGATTTCCAGAAAAACTGTTCATGAACTGATAACACTTCAGTGAAAAGGGGCAGTTCCCATTCCCACCACTGGCAAGCCTGGATGTCATAAACAACACATTGTCCTAAGAGGCCTTTGCATATTTTAGAGGATTTAAAGAGCTTTCTGTGGGCTCAGATTTATGCACCCAACACTCAGGAAGAGCAGACGTGCTCCCTGTTCCAGGGGGAATCCACGTGATTTCAGATGGACTTGTCCTGGTCACACAACTGAGCTCCAGAGTGAGACCAGAGAGGGCTTCAGGCACAGTGAAAATGAGCCCTGAGTTGTCACAAGCTCCCGTGGCTGGCAGCACAGCCTGCCACTGAGGAAGAGAGGAGGAAAGGAAGTGGGGAATGGTAGGGAACATCCTTACTATGTTGTGAGTCTTGGCAGAGATTGTCTTGACGCTGTCAGGATCCCAGATGACCAGGTCAGCGTCAGAGCCCACAGCGATACGGCCCTTCCGCGGGTACAGGTTGAAGATTTTGGCTGCATTTGTGCTGGTCACAGCCACAAACTGGTTCTCGTCCATCTTGCCAGTCACCTGGGGGGACACCACAGGAGTAAATGCATGAGCCAGCTAAGAGCTGGCAGTGCAGCAGATTCCCAAGGATCTCCACAGGGGTAAAAATGCCAAGTGGAAGGACCATGACAAGAAAATAACACATTCCTGCAGCTCCTTCCACACTCAATGTCCAGCTGAAATGTAAACCCATGACAGGTGTGACCTACCACAGCCTTATCCCAGATGATGGACATCCTCTCCTCAGTGCCATTGGTTCCTTCAGGGATCAGGGTGAAGTTGTCCTTCCCAACAGCTTTCTGAGCAGTGTTGAAGGTGCAGTGGGCACTGCCAGTCACTTGGAGGTCTCCACTGGAAGAAAAACAAAAGGTATTCAAGATATTTTACTTAACAGGAATGCTCCTGAAGGTAAAATAGCTTTTTGCTTGTGGCAGCAACATCCCTTACTTTATCATCCATTTCCTCATGATGAATCACATGTTGTTTGAACACAGAAAGCTCTACTCACCAGGACAGTAGTGAGTTGAGAAAATCAGGAGTGGTCGGGTCAGGACTCAGTGGTGGGGATGTAACAAAAGCTGCTGCCTTTGCCCAGTTCTTGCTCCAGTAATGGGATCCATCAGTGCCCAGGCTGGCTGTGATGGGCTCTCCATACACCACGGTGCCTGTGGGACAGGGACACACATAAACCTTCTGTGAACACCAAGGAAGGTGCACTTCCAGCCTGGCTTCCTGGCAGAAAGCATCCTCCTGGGAAAGGACACGTGCAGCAGGGCTGCCTGGTACTTCTTCTGAAGCATTAAATAAAGATATTGCTACTGACCAGAGCTGGGAGCAGCAAAATGTGTACAACCCTTTACACAACTGCAGAGGTTGGCATGATTAATTGTTCTTGAAATGGTTACTGTAAAGATTCATTTTATTGTCTATATTCATTTTATTATTTATTTATTTATCCTGAGCCAAGAACTTTGGAAGAACCTGAGAGCAACTGTAAGGGAGTGAGGAGTGTGATCTAGAAGAGATGTGCAAGAAAAAGAATTTTAAAAAGAGTTTTTATAAATTATAGTATGAATTAAAAGACCTTCTAACAAGGCCAGATTTCTTGGAGTAGGGTCTGTGCATAGACCAGTTGGGAGAAAACTCCTAGCAGGAAAGTTTTTCTGCATACAAAGAAAACCCATCACAGGGGAAATATCAGAGTTGCTCGTTCACAAACACAATGCAAGGGAACTCTGTGATCCCCGCAAGGCACGCAGCAAATCTGTGGCAGAACTGGGAAATGGAACTGCATCTCCTGACTCTGTCCAGTGTGCCTACCACCAGTGCATGCTTCCTCCTCATTAACATTTTTGGAACCACATGAAGGATCAGCAGATGCTTAAGGCCAGGATACTCTGCAAGCTGGACGTACCAGCACCATCTGCACTCCAAGCAGATGCTGCAACTTCAAAAGCAGCATGAGCAGCAGTCCCAGGGATCTGCTTACCAAATGCAACCTTGCCAAAAGCTGCTCTGTGCCCACCCACCTGCCTCCCCAAGCACTTCATGGGTTTGGATCTGCCTACCAAAGATGTGGGCAGCTGAGATGCCAACCCTAAATACTTCAGTCAGGAAATATGGGCAGAGGGACAACCAGAGCTGGTCAGCAGGGTCACACACCTCACCATGCAGAGTAAAAAGACAGGATATTTCTTTCACTATATGGCCAAAGCTACTGTTACATCTCTGGGGTCTCAAGACAGCTCGGGAAGAGCCTACTAGCTGAGGCAGAACAATGATTAACTGGCTCCATGCTGTTACCAGGACCCTGCTGATGCAGGAAGTCCAGGAACAGCCTTTCCTAGAGAGTTTCCAGGAGCAGAGGAAGAAGCTCCCTGACATCACTGGCCACAAATAGGGTTCTGAAATCAAAACAAGGCCAAACACATGCTGGCTATTAATGGGAGGCCTCTTGTGGTCCAGCACGTTGGGGATATTGTTCTGCAAGGAGTGATGTTTTCGAGTCCCAGATCTGCCAGCAACAGAGTCTGCAGGGAATCTTCACCATACAAAAGCCACTGGGAACATCTGGCTTTAAATAATGTCTGTTCTTTGCCATTTAGCAAATCAATCCTTGGATTGATTGTTTTTGCCTTGGATAGTCTTCAGTTATGTTTCCTCTATTGTTTGGGAGGGCAAGAGCCAGTGCATGTGGCCCTTCTCAGTTACTGCACAGCATTTAACTTGAGTTATTTGAATAAAGGAACAGAGGATGGGGCACCATTTATACCCCAAATTCTCTTTATAAGGAGAAAACACATTTTGAATGAAAACTGCGTGTTTTGGCTCGCTCAGGAGACTGACTGAAGTGATGCCTGTGGATCGTTCATCTGAGACAATCCCAGCACCTTTCACAGGCAGGGTAACATCCACCCAAGCCAAGTTGTGTTTTATGGCTTTCTGTGATCCAGGTGTGCGGTCCCTCATCCCAAAGCCTCACTCCACTTGCAACTGGTGGTCTCAGGACACTGAGTATAGTAAGAAGGTGTTTCTATTGGTGCTCCAACTTTGTGAGGCACATGCCTTCAATATTTTTATCTGGAAAAGAGAAGAAAGACTTCCCTGGCTCTCAGGATACAACTGCACTACGACATCAAGTTCTTTCCTGGGGGGATGCAGCATGCAGCCACATTGCTAGGTCAATGCATCTTCCTACAGGATGATCCCCTCCGACGGAGCTGGGAGAGAAAGATTTATTCCAAATGGCTTGAGCTGCTTTCACAGACAGCCTTGAAAATCAGTCCTCCTCATCAATTCCTTTTACAGGAATCACAGGACCAAAATACTCCCAAGCTGATGCACAAACACCAACCTGTTTGCTGGAAATCAGCTCCTCTCACATCAAACACCCAGACAGAAAGTGATGTCATTTGTATACCCATCCAGGCTTATTTAGGCTGCAGAAAATTAAATCCAAGCCTTGTGACGAAAGAAGGGGGTAAATCATCCCTCCTGGTTACTCACCCAACCTAAGCAGCTTTAAATAGAAGTGAAAGGTTTAGTCACAGGATAAAGCAGCAGACAGCACTCACGCTGTGGGCAATCCTGACTCCTTGAGGGCCAGGCAACAGGGGCAGGGCTTGGGGGAAGCTCCTTCATCCCTCAGAGCAGTTCAGCTCCCTCACAAGCCTCAGTCAGAGAGGAGAGACACGAGCAGCAGCATCCACAGCAGATCTGCTTCCTGCAGTCTCCCCAGGCAGAGTTATCAGAGGCAGTCACAATTCCCTAACCTAACCCAGCCTGCTGATTCTCATCCCTGCACAGATGTCAGGCTATGAGTTACACCACATGGAAAGCATCTATTCCACTAGCAAGAAGCACAGCAGGCAGCTGGAACCGGTGAGCCTTTTTGGCTACTCCAGCTAAATACAACAGGGCTTGTGAGTCAGGAACTCCGTCAGGAATCAGTGCTGACCCCAGGAAGCGCGGCAGAAAGCACCAAGGGAAAACCAAAGCAGCTGGAACGAGGACCCAGTTGCAGTCTCCAGGGGAATTCACTACATGGAGAGAGCATGGAATGACTCTGTGATATCATGAAGGCACATGGCTTGGTGGGGGAGGATGAGTGTGAATAGACAGGTTCAGGACTGAGCAAAACAAGCAGCTCCTGGCTCTGACCCAACCACCAAATCCTTGTGTGTTGGAAATGAAAAAGAAACCTTTCCTGTAGGGATGAAGCTGATGTTGGCAGGAGCTAAAGTGCATGAGCTAAGGAGGAAATAACTTACCCTTTTTCCTGGCTTGAGCAATGACATCAGCAGCACTTTTGCTCATCACCTTGGTGATGTACAGGGGGCAGTTGGTCTGGTTGGCAATGGTTATTGCCCGGTTCACAGCCTCTGCCTCCACCTGAGAAACAGAGGCAGCAGCAGGTCAGGGACATCCAACAGCACCCCACTCATCCTCAGAAATCACAGACCCTGCTCTCCCAGAAAACAAGGAGCAACAAGGCATTTCCCACCTCTGTGCCTGAAAAGGCACAGTGTAATCACAGCACTTAAATGACATCAAGCTGCAGTTCCCTCTCATTACCACCTTTTCTCCCACGCCTCTTCAGAGGCCTCTGCCTGAACTAAAACAACACTCCAGGTGCTCAGGGTCAGAATGATTCAGCCCCTTCTTTAACCTAGACAAAAATAAGCAACTAAATGTTGACTCAACAGACCTGCTCCTCCTCCAGCCCACGCAGAAGGGAGATGCTGCACCACATACTCTGGTAGACCACGTTTGCAAACAAGCCTCCTAAACTGTATCCTCCACTACAATCTCCGGCTTGGGATCTGAGAGAGTGTGAACTACCCCATAAATGAACTGCTTTTCCTTGCATGTGTACAGAGAATTAACCTCAGCCAAGCTGAGGGTCAGGTTGTAACTGCAGCCTCAGGGTGATGGGCATCGCTCTGATTTTATGGATCACACGTCCTAATCAAAGGATCCAGAGACAGATTGAGCAGCTGGGTGATGCTTACTGTGCCTGCTGCCAGCAATGCCACAGACATTTTCCAAGTGAACAACAGAGGAAACAAACCCAGAGCAATCCCCACCAGATTCCCCAATGCAAGAGGCTCCCAGAACCTCTCCTATGGACTCTGGTGGCGTTGGCACACACTCAGCACTTGTGAAAATCTGCTCTGCAGTGACTGATCACAGCCTAAGTGCCTCAAATCATCATCACCTGTCCCAGAATACATTGCCCAGGCAGGTTGTGTCTCATTCCTGGAAGTGTCCAAGGCCAGGCTGGATGAGGCTTGGAGCATCCTGGAATAGTGGAAGGTGTCCCTGCCCCTGGCAGGAGTGGGACTGAGTGGGCTTTGAGGTCCTTTCCAACCCAAATCCCTCTGGGATTCTGTGACTGCTGGCTCTCAACACTGTGCTTGGAGGAAAAGAACCTTAGGGAACCATGGCCAGGCTGATGTCCAAGTGTCCTGAACAGCTCTGCTCATGCCAGCAATGCCACCACTTGCACCCATGCCCTCTTTGCAGCCAAAATGCTCAAGGAAAACAACAGCCAGGAGTTTTTACAGCAAACCAGCCCCCCAGAGTCAGTGGGGTTCTCTCTGGGACCCAAAGGGTTACAGCCCCAAGTAATGGATGCTCACAAGGGGGTATTTTCTCACCCAGATGCCCCAGACATATGGGAAAGGCTGTGAGGGAGGGTTTTGTCCAGGATGCTAGACCCGAAGTGTCACAGCCAGCAGCACTCACAAAGGCTGAAAGGAGGAGCCAAGAAAAGCCCAGTTGTCCCTCCTGAGAGACAAGGGGAGGACTCAGACAGGCCAGAGCTTCCAGGCCATGGCCTCCCTTTGCAAACTCCTCACTAGAGTGGGTCTGTGCACAGCTCTGCCTCTGCAGCACCTAGGAACCACATTTCCACTCCATGCCTCAGTTTCCCTTCAGGCAGAGATGAAACAACACACACCTCCAGACTTTTGGGCAGAAGGCGTTTGAGCAGCTGTGAAGCAGCAGGAGAATATTTTCTGAACAAGGCTGCCTTGTGCCCAGATGCTATGGTGACAGGCATATAACAATAACCCAACAAGTAGTCCAAAGAGGAATGTTTGCAATTATCAAGATGCATTAGAAGCCCTAACACAGCAGTTCTCGTGGAAAAAAACCAAAACAAAATGACATTTCCTGGAGCATTTCAACTGCTTGTGCTTCCAGCATTTTTGTGGCTGAAATAAAAACAAAAAAATGATGGATTGCTCTGAAAAGTCATCACAGAATGAACAGAGCTGTGAGGGGGATAGTTTTCCAGAAAGTGATGGGTAAGGCTGACTTGGGATGGTGCTGTCTTAACCCAGGCCCTGTTTTCTGGCTGGAATAATGTGCTGAACACTCAGGTGAGCAAAGCTAAACCCCTGAGTCAGCAGTGAAACTTAAGCCTCAATCTGAGCCTCCTGCCAGCCGGGAATTCAGATGTGTGCACTCCAAGACACAAGTACATGTGGCCAGCCCCTGAATGCTTCACTCTGATGTATTCTACCTGAAATAGGAGTAGGAGTTTTGAGTTAATAAATGTTTTAGATTTGCTCAGCAACTCCTGCTGGTTTGCTGTAGATGGAGTTCTGAATGACAGAGCTGTCCAGTCAGATGCCAACCATCCTTAGGACAGGCTTTGCATTCCCTGAAGGACAGCAGGAAAAGACAATTCTAGTGTCAACAGCACCCCAGAGAGATACAACAAAAATCCATTTTGCTGAAGTCAACAGGAATTAGGGATCTGCTGCCACCCTTGGAATTTGGCCTCTATCAGCAGCCAGCTCAAGGGGAGCTGGATGTTTTTAAAAGCACATAGTCACTCCCACGCTGCAGAAAGGGGGAGGAGGGAAGCAGATGACATCGTTTCCTGCTCTGTTTCTTATGACTTTCAAGGCAGAGAATGTTGGACCAAATGCTTCCCAAGCCTGGGCAGAGCACAGCTGAGTTCAGCTGCACAGAGACTGCCCCATATGACATCAGGGAGAGGCTTCACTGAGCCTTATCTGCAGCAGCCACATGTCCTCAGGCTGCCTTTTTCCTCCCTGCACTGAGGCAGAGCACAGTCCTGCACAGATTAACAATCCATCCACGCCTGGGAACCACACAACTCACACTTTAAAGCTCCTGCTCCATGAAGGATGAGCTCTTAAACAGCCAGACACAACTTGGCTGGTTTGATGTCCAGACCCTTTAAGGTAAGAGCAGCATTCCTTTGAAAACAAATTGAACTCCACGAAGTGTTGCACCAACATCTGTTCCCATTCCCCTGATGCAGGCCAAAAAATATGTTAAAAAACCACAAATTGGATGAGTGACTGGAAAGCTCAGTGCAAAAGTGTTTGCTCACAATTTCAGGAAGCAAAAGATTCCAGCTCTGGGAGCCACACACAGATTCTGTGTTCTGTGGGGATTCACTTATAAGTGGAGCTTTTTTTTTCCCCCCCAGGCAACAGAATGATTTATGTTCCTACTGAACTGCCTCTGGATGCTGTTTGTCAGAATCCAGGGGAGGAAATGCAGAGTAAGCATGAGGGGCATGTGTGGATGATCTCACAGCTCCAGCTCCCAGCTGTCACATCTGGAAGGCAGCAAAGTCCCAGGATCTTGGAGGAACAAAAAGGGCTGCTTGTACAGAACAGATGAACCCCACAAACCTGGAATGCCACGGTGAGGTGTCCAGCTTAGAGACAGTGAAGGACTGTGAGTGAAGAATGCAATGGGAACCAACCTCAAAGGCAAAGTTTTAAGGCTTTTTAAAACTTCTGGGATTTATTTCCAAGGCTTAGAGGGATTGGAGTGCTCATCCCTAGAGAAATCCATGGGGAAATATGAAGGGTAACTAGATTAAAGTGCTGCACTAAGGCCTGAGCATGACCTCCTCTCTCTGGTACACATTTTCTGTGCCTTCAGCAAACCACTTCATCCATTGCTGTAAAAACCCCCACCCCACTGGTAAAATTTCATCAGAATATCAAATAGCACAGTAATGGAAGTTATGGAAGTACCTAAAACAATGTTAGGATTTGGGCATGTATTAAAAAATTCTGCTAATTCACTGGAAGTCTGACAAAATAATGACCAAGAGAGAAGCCCAAGACAGTAGACCTAGAAAGGACAGTAGCAAAATTCCACCAACATAACCCTAAATGCAGAAAAATCCTGTTTCCAGCCACATTCATCCCAACCTGAAGTACTTAATGGCAATGCAGAGATGTTACAAATTGGGGAGGGGAGTAAATGCAAAGGCAGGGGAGTTCTCACCTCTTCAGGTCTGCTCAACACATGCCCTTCAGGGCCTGTGATCCCCAGCTCCAGGATCCTTTGCTGCTCCTAAAGCAGAAAAGAAAAAAGAGCATGGATGAGATTTAAAGCAACAGGGAATTTTTCTCGCAGTACACACAGCTATTGGAAAGGGGCATGAGTGAGATCCTGAGCATCTGTGCTGGCTAAAAATCACATGGGGCTTTGCATAAGGGCCCTGCAAGAAAGTCCTGTCCAACTCCCCTTGCTGAGAATAACCAGAGCTCACAAAACCTTGCTGATTTGTTCACAGGAGGCCAAGGAAACCTTTTATTTGGATTCACTTAACACTGGGCTCATAGCCCCTCGACTTTCAGCACTCATTTGCGTCTATAAAATCATCTTTAAGATGTGGCAAAATGATAACTCATGTAAAAGATTGTCCTGCAACTGGGCTCAAGGACTGGGGTGGGTTCTTGCCCAGCCAAAGAATACAGAAATCCTCTGGGTGCTTGAGACACAGTGTACAAAATGAGCTGGAGATAAGATTAAACTGAATACATTATTAACATTTCTCCCTTGCTGCTGTTTGAAGGATAAACAGACCCCAAACATCAGCACCCCCATGTACTGTATGAAGCTACATCCCTTCCCACTCCCCCCTTCTTATTTCCTGCAGAACAATTTGTTCCACACAGTGACAGTCACACCCAGCTTTTCACTTTTGAGGAGAGAGGCAGAGATGCCCAATATCCACCCCAAACAGTAAGCTGCCACAAAAACCTATTTTATCAGCGTCAAAGGGGTTAAAAACTGCTGCACAGCCCCACTTACGCCCTTGATACAGCCATGCCACACTCTCAAAAGCTCGGGTGGCTCTCAGTTTGCAAAGAAGGAGTCAGAATTTAAACCCCTGCCAGCATTTGAAGCCAATAACTCAGAGAACAAACAGGCCATACCTCAGCAATGATGTCACCGTTCTCAGCATGCACTTGGGCTGTGGCGCCAATGTCCCGAATCACACTGAGGACCTCGTAAATCTGGGGGACAGATAACACACATCACAACAGGAACACACCTGTTGGGAAGGCCACACCCCAGATCCCCAGAGAAAACAGAATTTTGCAGAGGAGAAAAGAGAAAGAGAAGCACTAAGCAATATAAGATGCGGTTTGCTGGAGAGGCGCAAACCATTTTCATGCCTATCACTGAATTTCCCAATTCTATAGCTGGATGCTGCTGATGTGGCAAAGAAGGATTATCCAGCGGCAGGCTTGGAGTATGGGAGGAAGAAACAGCAACAACTCAAGCCCCACAGCTGGATGATTTTAAAGGACTTGCAGAGCTGTACCTGTTTGATGTCTCATTTACTGGTGCCTGGCACGAAAAACATCCCTTATATCTGAATGGTGGGGGCATGTTCTCCATGGAAATCCAGTATCTGGAGGTAGGAGCAGTGTGATTTCCCACTCCAGCAACCAGTCTGAGAGGGCTCAGGTCCAGTAACCCCCAACTGGCGCCATCAATGTTCCCTCATCAAAATGTTTCCAGAGCCCTCAGAGATAACTCACACACCAACACTCCCAGGCATTCCTCTCCTCCCACACCTTCAAAAACATAAACTGCTCCTCTGAACAGCTAAATGTGCCCAAATGTGCCCACCAGAACAGCAAACAGGAGGGCAATTAATTCCTTTCTGAGGTCCTAGTGATTCTACCACCAAAAACACACCTCTGGACCAGGATAAGTTTTAGCTTCTAAACAGAATAATTATAATTAGCCCAGAGATCTCCCTGTCCTGCCCTGTGCAGAGGCATAAAGCAGCAATTCATAGAACTGCCACTGCTTCTACCCCAAAGGAGCTGAGAAAAAAACCTCTGACCTCTCAAAATGAGAGTTTTACCATGGCTTCCTTCAGCCAAGCCTTTCAGGGTTTGCTGTTGGTTACATTTTAGTTTTAATTAAAAATATATTCTTCACAGCAGAGCTATGGGTGCTGCTGCCAATCTCAGGTACTGTTACATACATAAAGATTGGAACCAGGATAGAGTGTCAGATCCCAGGATATTGAATTTAAACACTAATTTGTGACAAATTAAACACAAAGCCTTCCTTTCTACCTGAGAATCACTGAGCTGAAAGCGATCTTTGAAAGCCATGTACACCAAGAAGGAATTCACACCTGGGGGAAAGAGAGCACATTGCAGTAAAGCCATGAACTACAATCCCTAAATCAGCCCCCATCAATAATTCCATGAATTCACTGTAGGAGGTTGAGCAACAAAATAAAAGCAAAAATGGACCTCACACAAAAACAGAGACTGGGCCTGCTTGGCTGATCCCCCTCACCCTCCAGGGAGAACAATGGGAAATCTGTGTCTGTGACGTGTCCAAACTGACCCTGACTGATCCTAAGCTGGCTTTTCCTCTCCAGCCTTTGGAACCACTAAAAGCTCTCAACCAGCACGTGTGGGAAGTTCCCATTATGGCAGAAAATGCTGGGTTTTGAAACTACAAACAGGATGGAAAATTACTCCAGCCTGAGGATGAAATGCTAAGGGTAAATAAAGAGAGGGAAAACTTATGAGGTCGTTTTACTCAGCTCTTCACTTTTAGCATCCAGAGCTGGATTGGTCCTCCTGGGGCTCCTATTTCCCTTGTTTACAGCACTTTAATGGCTCCAGGTATCATCAAGGGCACTGATGAACCCAAAGGACCTTCACTGAACACAGAAGCTGCTCTGCATGGGAAAAGCAGGAGATTCACCTCTGGAAAATCAGTGCTGCAACACCAGTGTACCCCAACCCCTGAGCCCTCTGCAATCCCAACTGCCCAAGCCTTCTCAAGGAGCCAGAATGGGCCTAAAACAGCTTTATTGGGATATAAAAGTAAAATACTGCATGAGAGACAGCCCTAAATAATAGGGGATCCTGAAAAACAAGGAGGGGCAAGGCTTCCCTGAGCTTACCATGATCTTTAACTAGCGCTTCCATCTCCTCCTGAACACCTTTATGCCACTCAGTGATGTCCACGTGCAGGGAGTAGTCACAGCAGGATTTGCTGTCTGCCCACTCTCGCCACTGGTCAAACGCCGTCAGCAAACTTGTCCCGGGCTCGGGAACCACGTGGTCAACTGGGAACGACAACCAAAGCACTGGTAAATTTCTGGTGCAGAAGCTTTCCTGGGTGCCCAGGACAGCAAGCACAGCTGTAGAGAGGCTGCTGCAAAATCAAGGCATCCTCTTTCCCCTTAAAATAGTTCTAAGTTTGCCATTTCTCAGTGGTTTCTGGAGAATGCAGCCACGGAAGTCGATTATGGAGCAGCAGCTGAAGGAAAATGAGTTGTTATTACAGCCTGTTTACTACAGCTGGTGGTGCTACACATCCCAACCAGGAGCACCTTCCAGAGGACGGGAGGAAGCAGGACCAACAATTTGTGGCTGCAGAGATCTCTCTGACACTGAGAAGGTCCTGCTGCCTCTGGCACTTGCTTAGTTTGATCCTCACAACAAATCCAGCAGCAACTGGATTCACAGGCAGCTGCAGGACAGCCTCAATAGGTGATGCAAGGGACCTGGATCTGAAGGCTCAGTGTTCCTGGTTTTTATTTGAGCACATGGAGTCTCGGAGATCCTCAAAAGACACAGTGAAATAAGAAAAAGCAAGTCAGCATCTCCAGTACCGAACTGAGAGAATAGGAAAAGCCTGTGGGATTTCGGGGGTCACAAACTGGGAAGCACTGCTGGGGAGGAGAGGGCCCGGCCTGATTCTACATTAAAATACATAGAAAAATAAAAAGTTGCTTCAATTATCAGCAGAGAAATCCCAGCAGCTTTTTTTTTTTAACTTTATGGTGACGATCAGAGCTGCTCTAAGTCACAGCTGGGATGAGAGACAGAGCCCCTGGGTTCCACTCACCCCCAGGGCAAAACAAAGCTTTGCTTTACCCCCACACAGACACAGCAGCCAAGATTTACTGGTTTTGCACTGCCTAAAGAACCAGATTCACACTGGGAAAGGCAGCCCAGCTCTCCTGAGCAGCCACGAGCCTCAGTCACCAAAGTCAGCAGAGACCTCTCAGCTGCCTGAGCTGCGCACACACTGCAGAAAGCCAAGAGCTCACCCAAAACAACATCCCTGCTGCAGAACTCTGCCCACCCTCTCCCTTTTGCAAAGGGAGACAGCTTAGAATATTTCTGCTTTCTAAGAGGCTTTTCCCCTGGAAGAATCACAGCAAGGCAAGGACACAATATGCACATCCTTACTGCCTTGGCAGCTGCAGCTTCCATCAGCTCAGGTCTGCAGGAGTGGCTGGGGGTCTCTGTCTTCGTTCCCCCCATACCCATCACAGAAATCCGTGCTGTGAGTGAAAACTTGGAAATTTGCCTCTTTTCTGGCACCACACCAAGGATGTGCTTTTCACCACCACTGCAAAAAACAGCCTAAATATAAGCAGACAACAAACTGACCTGTTTTTAAAAAAATCATCCAATTTCTGTTCCATTATCTGCTCCACCCCAGTGGTCAGAAACCTTACACTAACTTCCAGCCTGAATTGTTTCTTGGCCAGTACAGAGCCCTTGTTGCTCTGTCAAAGTTAATCTTTTCCTTAAGTAGAATGAACAACAAGGAGAAAAATAACATTCCCTTTGCTTTTCCAATGGGATGTGGAGAAAGCCCAGGTTTACACAAATGTCTAATTAAAAAGCAAAAAAAAAAAAAAGTCCATTTAATCTCTAACACATCACAGGAATAAATCCATCTCCACTTGAGACTAGAGGTGCCCTCAGAGCTCTGTCAGCCCCAAGATGATGGACGGGTTGTGGGCATTGGGAAATCGTGCCTGAAGGCACCAAGGGGTTAATACAGAGTCCTCAAAGCCCAGCACTGAGCCCCTGGGAGTGCTCTGGAGCTCCCAGGAATGACTGTGCTGTCAGGGATCAGAGCTTTATCACCACCTCACTTCATGCACTGCCCAAGGATGACAAATGGGATATTCTGGAGGCAGTGGAACCAGGGGTAAGGGAGCTCTGTCAGCTCTCTGACAAAGCCAAACCACAGCTGGTGGCAATAAGAGTCAGGCATGGAAGTGCTGGTGCAAGTGTGCAGGAAAGTCAGCTCCAGGGGTTGGGAATATCTCCTGTGGCAGCACCTCTGAGCTCCCTGACAGCCAAATCACTCTCTAGCCCCTTCAAAACACAGCACACTTTTTCTCTACAGTAGCTCTGCCAGGCAAACTTCAGTGAACAACCACTTCCATCCACATGGAAGAACTCAGCAGGAAAGCAGCCTGAGAGTGCAAGGTAAACGACAGCCTTTGCACCCTGGGACTGAATTGGTCTGAAGAGACTCAGGGGAAGGACCCAGCAGAGCACACCAAGAGACAGCCATGGTGACAGGGACATCCCTGGAGAGGGGCCCAAGAGCTGGGGTCCTGTACCTGACCCTGGGGCAGGAGGGAAGCTATGCTGCCACAGCAGAGCAAGCAGGAGCAGCGGATGCTGCACAAAAGGCATGGAGAAAATGGATGTAATACCAAACCCTGGTCTGGAGGAAACTCAGACATGAATGGCAGTCTCCTAGATTCTTCATCCTCTGTGCAATGGGAGGGGCCAACACATTGCAAGATCATGGCCTACATCCCTCCATGCAAGGGTGGGCTTTGGGGGAAACCAAATAAATAAAAATGAGCCCAGATCCTGGAAAGGAGAGTAGTCAAGGTTGACTCCTTATCTGCTCTTGAAAGGACTGAGCTCTGAAACTGCTTCTGCCTGTTGCGATGGCCAGATGGAAATGCAGCTCAGAGAAGCTTCTTCCTGCCCTCAAGAGCTCAGAGCAAAACAAAAAGCTTTTTCTTTCAGGTCCCTGTGCTCCAGAGCAGCACAAGAAGCTGATGGAGGCTCCATCCCACCACGTTCCCACAGCCCCAGGCTTCCAGGATGACCCCTGGGGATGATCTGTCCCAGGACCATGGACAAAGGGCTGACCTACCCCAGCTCACAGCAAATCTCCCTCCTGGAAAATTCCCAGGAGGCTTCCCATGGGAAAAGCAGCGCTGTCCTGACCCCACAGTGCTCCTTCTCCCTGGGAACCCCATCCCACTGCCCCATCTTTCCTTCCATCACCTCAGGAACCAGGAATGTTCAATCCCTGGGTGACCCCACGCCTGCAGGGCACACTTAGGACAAACTGCAGTGACACAGGCTGTTGTCACCCCTTTATTCCCTCCACCACCACAGCCTTGATTTGGTGTGCTTCCCAGCCCAGATATTTTCTTCCTGTTGTTGATTTTTTGTGCTGTGCAAATTAATTCAGTTACTTGAGGTCTGAGAAGGAAGTTGCCAGCTCATTTTTAAACTAAAAGCTTGTTCCAAAAACAGAAACAAAACGGAGAGGGAAAAAAAAAAAAACCAAAAAGAAAAGATCATGTAAGAATCACTTCACCAGTGCTGAAATCTTCAAAGAAGAAATTAAATAGCTTTGTGGGCCTTGTAGGGGGTCCCTGAATCTGAGTGAAATTCAGGTCTAACCCTAATGTTTCTCTTTATTTAACACACTCTCAGCAAGGCACAGGGCAAAGCCAAGCTCAGGGTTACACTGGTTTCTCAGCTAAGAGCAGAAAACATTCTGTAGATTATCTTTTAACCTTTTGAGCTGCAGAGCCCAAAATGCAGCAGCCCATGGCTGAGGGCAAACAAGGCTGTTACACCAGCAAAGGAACTTCCTTAAAAAAATTAGAAAAACTATTTTATACATTACAAATATTCTAATTTTTTCCTTGTTAAACACTGGCAGGACTCCAAAATACCTGGACAGTCTTTCTCTCAGACAATCCAAGCTCTAACCTCCCTCTGAGGGCAGTGGGATTTGAGCACCTGTGAACACAAATGCTCCAGCCCTAATCATCCAGACTCTAAATTACCCTTCCCATTCCTGGTTTGGCTCTCCTGTCATTATACAGCAGGCTTACAAGGTGCACCTGCTCCTGCTTCCCAGTGTTCCAGCTCCCACCCACCACCAGCCAGGGCTGTTTTCTTGCCTGCCCCGCTCAGCTCAGGGTCCTTCACTCCTCCTCGGGCAGATTAATCAGCTCAGGATTAAAGGCAGACAATGAGCTGAAGTGAGACAACAACACTGGGTGATCCATGTGGCTCTTCTGCACCAAAGCAGTCACCCAGCCACGCTGGAATATTCTGTATCTCATGGGCCAAACTGGTTAGATGCTGGTGGGGAGATAATTGGGTGTGAAATGAAAAGGGAAGCAAAAACTTAGGGGAACGGATGAAATGCTCCAAGGATGGGGAAAATAAAGCAGTGTTGTTTTAATATAAGCAAGGAAAAATAATGGAAAAAAGGTTAGAAGTGCTAGCAGCACTTTATATAAAGTGCTAGCATCACCCATTATTAACACATCCTTATCATGTATTAACATAAAACCTTACTTAAATCAGATCCCAGCACAATCCCATTTTGAAGTTCAGATCGCTCCTACTGCATTTTTGCCCAATTCACAGAATCATTGAATACCCTGAGCTGGAAGGGACCCACACAGATCAAATCCAACAAGTGATTCCAGAAAGGGCAGCCTAAAAGCTGAACTACAGTTAAGGTTGGCCTGAAACACCTCCTTGTCTTCATCCAGCTGCTCCCAGACTTTAAAATCACTTCCACAGCCCACTGAAAACGGTGCCAATCTCAGCTTTAAACAGTGGCTTTAGTAAATGCTGCATCACATCTTGGCTCCCTTTTCCAAACTCAGGGGCTTTCTGCTCCTGAAGAGCTTTCCTGGAGCAGAGTGGTACCTGCACCCTGAGCAAGAAGGGAGATGGGCAAGAGGAATCCAGCACAGAAGGCAGGGGAATTACCCAACAGCCTGCAGGATGCTCTGAGATCAGAGTCAGAAAAATCCTCATATGATCTCTTTTTGGCACTTGGAATCTCTCTCAAATTAAAAAAAAAATGAAGAGCAATGCCTTTATATTTTTGACCCCTTGCTAAACTCCAGTGAATTTATTGCTTCAGCGAGAGAGCTGGATCTAGCTCTTTGCCTTGCCTTGAAAACAAAACTCTGCTTTTGGGATGGATGTGCTCATGGGTGGGGATTAATGGCTTTTATAGCTTCCTGGCATTGTGGCATGTGCATTTTTTTTTTTCTTTTTTGCAACCTGCCTCAGTTGAGCAAGCCTTGGCTTGCAAACAACCCATTCCTGGAGCTTCTATTAATAGCCCATGCTTCCAGCTTTCCACTGGAAAGGATTTTTTTCAACTGGTTTAATTGTCATCCAAAGCACGCATGAAAATTTTCTGGGGCTTCAGCTCATGAATGCCACTACCAGAAAGGAGAAAAACTGTTTGAAATGGACAAAATAAACATGAGTTAGGGTCAGATGTTACCAAAATTGTGTATGTAATAAAAACCATGTATTCAGGGCTCCAGTTGCTATTACGGACAGCAGTTTTACACATTATTTCTTGCTCCTACCAGCACTAAATGTGCCTATTGTTTAAGAGGGGTTTATAAGGTGAAAATCCTTAACATTTAAGCTTAACTGTTAGCAGGCAGATCTCCCCTACCCAAAACTTTAAATAGCAGCTTGATCACTATAAACACATCTGCCTTTTTAATACTACTTAATCCCCACAGCAACTGCGTGTGATGAAATCTGGTGAATTTATTGAGTTGTACATTCTGTCACAAGCCATTTTATTGAGAGGCTGTAATTAAATTCAGCCCTGGTAATTGCACAGGTCCCTACTTAGAAGTCTGGAGTTGTCAGGCTGCGGCTGCAGGAATATTCTCCTGGCACTGATGTGAAGTGGGAGTAATTCTGTGAAAGCAAGAGGAATAAAATCAATCTCTGTGACCTGAAAATCAGGCCCTTGACTGACCCATAGATTATCCCATAATCACAGACCTTATTTCATCCAGGGGCTTCAAATTCTCAGCTGGTAAAATATCACAATTTCTTCTACCTTTATGCATCATGGCCCTTCTATGTGTCAATGAATTGAGCTACCAAAAGCTGTCTCATCCAGTAAAAATAGCTCTTTTCAACAGCAAAAATTCTGATTTAAGTATTAAACCCCAATTTCCAGCTAAGCAGCCCTGCACCCATCCAGAGACCACAGCCCTTCTCCGAGCTCAAAAATCCCAAATCGAGCAATCCAGAAGAGCCTCACACCTCCTTTTTTCTGATTCCATCCCAATTCTTCCTCTAAACCACACTCTGGGTGGTGGGTTTGATCTGGGAAAAGGAAGGACAGTGACAAAATCACTTTGAAGGAAACTGCTCCATGGACCTGATGCACCTCAGCTAAAGAGAAATCAAATTAAGGATTTTCTTCACACCCTGGCTCCAGCAACCAGATTTCCTGCTGTGTATTTGTGGGGATTTATTCGCACAATGTTTTATTCTTGTTCCCCTCCCCCTGCCCCCCTTCCCCAAGAAAAGATATTGGAATAAAGAGATTATTCTGAAGAGTTACAGCCCTGCACAGAACAGCATTTATGGTGCTAATACAACTACCCAAGGATGGTCTCCTGTACACGCCTGCCAAACTCATAGTAAAGGCAGCCTAAATGACATCACATGTTGTTTTCTGTCAGTTCAGATCCAGCTTATAAGACCTGATGCACAGAAATCAGAAGCTGGACCAGGCTCAGAAGAATCAGACACATCCGTGCTCCACTGATTACATTTTCAGACTGCAACATTCCCTTATTCCCTCACTGATGTCATACAGATATTTCACTTGCCCTTTTGGCTGATTACATCCAAAATACAATTAAGAATTTGAGGCCAGCTGGACACAAACATAAAGAACTCACACAATAATTAATAACCCTCCCCTGCAGGTGGCATGGCAGCATATTAAGGTCAGATCAAAAAAAAGGCTCCATCTCTTCCCAGTACATATTCATTGTGTATTTATTGTATCTCAGGAGGTCACCATGGCAGAGAAGGAGGGGAACCAAGTTCAAAAGAGAAATGAAAGTGGTTCCAAGATTTATCCTTTCTTTCAGGCATTACTCCACACTTGAAGGCCATGAAAAGAGCACACAGAACTTCAAAGGCTTCCATATGAGTTGGTCTGTAAACCTTGAGGGACCGAGATGGAAAAAAACCTCGGTTTGTAGCCATGACTTTCAAGTCAACACAAAACACAAGAATTAATAACACATCCAAGGGGCAAGAGCTGGTCAGACACAGGAGGGCAAAAGATCACGTGCCATGATCCAGCCCTGTCCCTCTCAGGTCACTGGAGATGTGTCCTGCCCCTTAGGCTTTTTCCACTCACTGGGAAGCTGGAACAGTTCTGGATTTGCAATTTTCTCACTAAGTTTTGGATTCTCACCTTCATTTCATGGCCCAGGGTTGTCTCAGGGGTGTTGGAGATGAAGATGAACATGACTGTGGGATGCCAGTTTTTACAATGGAAATTTGTAGTGGTCCTGAGAGGGCTTTGTGTGTTTGGGATTGGAAAAGTTGGTGGTTTTCCCCCCCAAAAATAGACTCAATGTGAAGAGCTCTGATTCTACACAAGCACTTTTTATTAATACAGCTTGTGAGAGAAATGGGGAAAATAAAACCCCTGTATTTGTCAAATAAACATCTCCCCTGCCCGGATGAGAACCAGACACTTCCTCTCCTCATGACTGTAACAAGGTGACATCATGTTCCACGGAGGAAGTTGTCACCCACCACCATCAAACCACAGCCCCTTCTGCTACAATACCAGCAGTCCCCGTCCTGTTCCCACTCAAACCACTCTCACACACAACTGCAGGCAGGGAAGTGAGGGCTGAATCAGACCTAAATGTTTATGGAGAAAACCTGGTGGGAGGTGCAGCAAAACCTGGTTTCCACCGAAGGACAAGGATCAAGCAGCACATCTGCCCCTCACACAGCCATTTCCTGACCACACCTGCCCATCTGCAGGTGTTCTCTCCACTCTGTGGCACTAATATTGCCTGCAAATCAGCTCTTGTGCTTGCTGAAATCATTAACCTGTGGGAGGTCCTAACTAGGTTATCCCCTGTTTAAACAGAGACTCCTGTGGCATGTTCCCCAAGCTGCTGAATTTCCCCTTCCAGCTCTGAGCCAGCCCAGCCTGGCCTCACAAGCTGGCTGGTGTCCTCCCAGATCTGCAAAGAGTCCAAGGTTTGGGGCACAGAGCGTCACTCCTAGGCAGCACACGAGCTGCCCACCCAAAGAGAGACACCCATCCTGTGGCAAACTGGTTTGGGAAACTCCTACACACAAGATCTAACTTTTGTTTTATGCATGCACCAAGCCTTTAGGGGCAACTCTTACTTTCTACACCTCGGCTTAATTTCCTGTCTCAAATGTGGTATTAGAAGGAAATTCTTTACTATAAGGGTGGGGAGGCCTTGGCACAAGTTGTCCAGAAAAGCTGTGGCTGCCCCATTCCTGTCCAAGGCCAGGCTGGACAGGGGTTGGAGCAACCTGGGATAGTGGGAGTGTCTCTGCCCATGGCAGGGAGTGGGACTGGATGGACTTTAAAGTCCATTCCAACCCAAAACATTCTGGGATTCCATGGACAGCCAGAATTGCCCCTGGATCTGGGCAGGATGGCTCAGTGGGAGTTGCTCCATAGAGCTGCCACTTTTCCCTTTATGACAGTGTTTGCATTGCAGAAGGACTGACTGGTTCAGAGTCCTCAGCTCTGGTCCTGGTTCCATGGCCCAATTCTGCTTCTAAGAACACGCTGCAGAAGTGTGTTTTCTCAGCTGCGCTACAAAGGCTTTCCAGAACTCTTTCCATTCACAGTGAAAAGAGTCTCTACCCATCAGGCAGAAAAGTCCTTTGTAGCCCATCAGTAGCCGAACTCTTCTCTTGGGACACTGATACTAATCCTCAGAAATCTTATCTGAAGTAAAGAAAAGCCTGCTGGAAAGTATCATTAACTGACAGTGACTCTGGAACGAGATTTTTTTGAATATTGGAATATTTGAATAGAGAATCCTGTGACAAAGCCCCTGGCTGCTGAACTGGCCTTGCCTGGCTTTTCAAGGAGTCTGGAATCTTGCCAGGCCCATGAAGAGCCCCAGTTTGGAGGCACAAACCACTCAGGCTGTTGCAGTTTAGGAGCCCTCCCCCTTCCCTGCACCAACTCAGTGCTGTGCGATAATTTGGGAGGGTTCTCCAGGAACTCCTTCCCCAGTTCCTGCTGCTTGGAGGCTGTGCAAGGGAATTTCATTCATATGTAAAACACCCCCATTGAGTCCCCCAGATTCCAAAAATATCCACACTGTACATATGTAGCTGCTTCTAGGGACAAAAGCAATGTGCTGGAAACACACTCGGACAAGTGGCTGAAAGGGAGGCTTCTGAAAGCTGAGCCCTTTTTGCTGAGCTCTGAAAACCAACCAAAGCAACTCCCAGCTCACATTTGCATGTGATATTTACAAGTTCCTTCTTTTACCTACAATAGGAACCAAAAGCACTCTCCTCTGGATCTACAGATGTCAAGTGGGAAGGACAGGGATCATCTCCTTACTTCCAGTGCTGCCCACACCAGCTCCTCAGATAGCTCTTCACAAAAATAATCTCTTTTTACTTATGATATGAGGCTCTAGGTGAGCTTAATTAATTTGAATTAAAACCACAACCCCTCAGCAACAAAGCCACCTCCCATTATAGACAGGCAGCAACCAGCATGGAGAAATGGAACGACATTCCCATTGTCACAGAGGAGGTCCCAACACCAACTGCAGGGTATCAAGGGAAGAAAAGAGTTCTCCCAGAAGCCATAACTTGTAAATGTCCATCCCTGCATTCCTTGTAAATGCACAGGGCTTCCATGGGAGTGAGGGCTGTGAAAAGATGCAGGCACAGCCCCAAGCTGCTAACAACTGGCAGTCCCTGAGTGTGATTAAAGTGTGCCAGACAGGAGGAGCTCATTTGTATTCCTCAAACAATTCTCCCTCTCACCAGAAAGATCAAAAAAAGAAATCCAGTTTCTAAGAAACAGATGGGATCTACGAACTCTAAAGGCACTGGGGCTGAAGGAAAGAGGGGGGAAAAAAGGCTCTGCTGATCAAAGACATCAAATCCCACTCCACAGGCAGCACTCCAAATCCATCCCAAGAGGGGAATCCTGCAGTTGGTTACAGCCTTTGCTTCTTTCAGGCTCCACTTGCTTCCCTCCCATGGCACACAGAGCTAATTTCCAACGTGGAGAGCTGAAAGGTCCTGCCTGACCAGGGCATTTTCTGCTGAGTCAAGCCCACAGGAAGGCAAAAGCAGCCAAGGTGTTGAACACTGGTGGGGAGGTGAAAATTCCCTGCCCAGAAAAACAGGCCAAGAAAAGCGCTGGAAGTACCACTTCCTGCTGCTTCTTTGAAGATCTTGTCAAGACTCAAAGGTGATTAAGACTTCTAGCAAGGCCTAACACACATGCTCTGAAAACCTATCACAAGCAGTTAATGATATAAGAAGCAAGGTGGATAATTTCATTTTATTTTTTAAGATTTTTTTTTCCATCCACAGCAGACCTGGAGGAGCCAACTTTTACACCAGGCCCCATGAAAACATCATGTACATTTTCCATTGATGTAAGTGGCTGGGTGAGACACAGCACATCAGAGAGAGCCACTGGCTCTTCTGTGTCATCTCTAAGGCCTGCAACTTGGGGAGGAGAGCACTGGACAAAGAAAGCAAGAATTTGGGGATTTTTGGAACTTTTCACAAGGGCATGTACTCATAGGGCAAGGGAGGTGGTCTTAAGCAGGAGAAGGGCAGGTTTAAATGACGTATTAGGAAGAAATTCTTTATTATTTTATAAATTCTTTATTATAGGGTGGTGAGGCCCTGGCTCAGGTTCCCCATCCCTGGAAGTGTTTAAGAACAGGCTGGACAGGGCTTGGAACCATCTGGGTAGAGGATGGTACCCTGCCCATGGCAAGGGGTAGAACAAGATGATCTTTAAGGTCCCTTCCAACCCAAACCATTCAGTGATTCTGTAAGAAAAGCACTTCAAAGCAGCTCTTCAAGCAAAAGAACTCTTCCCCCACAGTGGGAAGGCAGCGTCATTGATCCCCAGCATTAAATGGAATAGGAGGCATTAAGTGCTATTGCATCAACAGACAATACAGGTTAACTTCTCCTGAAATAAATCTCTTTTTGGATGCATGAAAAAATCTAGGTCAGTCACATCTGCACTGTCAGAACTGCTGCCACTCTGGCACTCGTGAGTTCCAAACTAAACCAAACTCCAGCACGTGTGGAATTGATTCCATCCCCTCCTTCCTGCACAGAGAGAGGCTGGAGCAGAATGGGTCAAAAGAAACAAAGGGACCCCTCACCTGCTTTTTAAAAAAGTCACTGCTACCAAGAGGCAGAAGGATGGAGAGGAGCAAGGGGCAGGATCCCCAGCAGCTCTAGGGAAGGAAAAGATGGGAAAATAGGGAAAAATCTCCTGATTGACTCAAAAACAAGCCAGCCTAGACTGCAGAGGTTTCACAGGACTACAGCCCAACACCAGGAAGAATGATTTCACCTTTCAGCACTGAGGGGGGATGATGTCCCAGCTGAGTATGTGACAGCCAGCATTAAACACTCACCACACCACAGGTCTCCTGCATCATCCCAGACACAGCCATACAGTCCCCGAGTCCCTGTGTGCTCCTCACAGGATCCTGTTCCTCACAGCACAGAGAGGTGGCAAACAATAGCTCCAGCCCAAAGGGTCAAAAAATGCCCCCTCAGCACACACGGAAACACATAACACATCTGAGGTCTGCACAGCTGTTTCCTCCTGTGCTCTCTGGCAAGGGACATCAAGGACTTGGCAGATCCCCATGAGCCCCCGCTGGAATCCCCACCAGAACAATGGGGGATCCCATCCAGCACTGCTGGGATGCTGGGAGCAGAGCAAACCCTGGACAGAGGCTGCACAATCCACTGCAGGCAGAGCCTAATGGACTTAGAGGGGTTTAAAAGCTCGGGAAGAGAAGCTCACACCAGAGAACTGCCCAGCTCTGCTTACAGCCCCACTTTCTCATTAAGGATTTTAAGGTTGCCCTGAATGAAAGATACAAACACAGCAGCAGGAAGCTGGGAGCTGGTGAAGCAAAGAGATTTAGGGTGAATCGGGGCCAAGGTTGGTTTTGGAGGTGTAAAAAGGACCAAGGGGAGCTGGAGACAGGAGGGACAGGGCAGGAGGGACTCTGCACCTCTGTGTGGCGATGTCATTATTCCAGTCACAGAGAGCAAGGATTCCCACTCACAGAAATCCCCAATAATGTGTAGACATTTTCACTACATTTCTAGAGAATTAAACATTGCTTTGGGGCAGAAGAAGTGCTGCCAGAAAGAGAAACGAGTTCCAGAGTCAGGGCAGCCCATCTGCAGGGCTGCTCCCAGTGCACAGTTCCTCTTTCATCTCTGGGTGCAAAGAGAAACATAACTGGGGCTGGTGCCCGTGGAACAATGCAGTGCTGTGTACACACAGCCAGGGACCTGGAGAGACACTGCAGCTCTGTGGTCGCTGCTCTTGGATGCAAAATACTTGGTTTTATAATGCCAGCTCAGCCACAAGTCCCTGCCTGACCATTGCTGTCACCTCCTTCTGTCTCTGCTTCCCTCCTCCTCCTCTCACCATTTAGACTATAGAGCAGCACAGGACTAACCCTAATAATACAAATAAATGCACCAAGTCAGGTAGAATAGAATTTAATCTCCACTGCTGGGTTTAAATACCACCCCACACCCTCATCCTGTCTAAACCCCACTTTAAGCTGAGACTATCACAGAGTCTGATCTCCTTTGGGGCATTCTCTGTCACACTTAGATCAAAACCCAAGCAGTGAGGAATCATTCCTGACTAGAAACATCTCCTTCCAGCAAGGTGGTGATCTTCAGAATGACCTGGGAGACCTGGTGTCACCTCACTTTGAGTTGGATTGTGGCTGGGCAGCTCAAACTCTGCTCAAATCCCTGCCATGCAGCCCACAGGAGCTCTTTAATAGCAGGGTCAGGAATTAGGGAGCCAACAGCAGCCCATGCGAGGCTCCCCTTCATTTCCTGAACTTCCCAAGATACACAGGCTCCCCTCCCCAGCCTTCCCTCCCCATGTCATTAGGATAACTGCTGCTCAAGTTCAAAAGGCTGCTGGCTTCCAAGCCACCAGGCCAGAAAAAGCTATCATTTCTCCCACTGTAATTTCTCTGTATGATTATAACAGTGGTTGACTGAGTCAAGAGAGGCAATGTCAGCAAGAGATTTCACCCAAGGACAGCAGATACCAGAGAAGAAGCAGAGTCTGGGAGGAGGGGCTCAAATGTGTGTGGGAGCTGGCCTGGATGGATGGAATTCTCACTGGGACATTAAACAGGCTCAGGGATCACAGAGCCAGTAAATATACAGAGCTTAACTTTTTCATCCTTTCTGCAGGGCTGGGAGCAGAGAGGCAATCCTGCCCTTGCTCAAATCAGGGGGAGCTCTTCAACTGATTTTGATGGGGATTTCACCCATCACAGTTAATCAGCAACCAAATCATCAACAGGCTCCAGGAGGCCACCCTGTTCCTAGCAGGGATTCTTCCTCCTCCAACAGCTCCCGGGATTGGGTTGTATACCGGAGTATTTACCTAGCTCAGGTTGGGAAAACAGGGACTCAAAAATAGGTGTGTCTTGTGCAAAGCCAGGCACTGGGCTTTGGTGATCCTTGGGGACCATCCCCTGCAATTCAGGATGGTTTGTGAGTCTATGAAAAATGCCATTTTTAGCTCACAAAACTTTAGCCTCTTGTAAAGGGCAACTTCAGACAGAGTCCTTTTCCAAAACTCTGGAAGGACTGGTCTCTTTCCATGGAACTCAGGAAAGTTTAGGGAAGCAACTAGAACAGGTTGGAGCGTATCTAATACTCTTCTCTCCATCAAAATTCTCTGTGGAGCATTCCGGAATTCTCCTTTCAACTTAATGCCTAAACATTGCATTCTGACATTTCAGAAGGGCGAGAATCCAAGTTTTTTTCCCAGAGCAATGTTATCCTAAAACCCAGAGGGACAGCTTTTCAGCTAACATACCCACACCAGTATTTTTCTAAGGTGGGGACCAAGAAAAGGACTGTGCAAATTGTCACTGCAGAAAAACAAAGATATCACAATACGTCATTTCAGGCAAAACCAACTCTGTTTGTTCCTCTGTTAGCAAAGTCAGCTGGAGCCTTGCCTCTGGCACTGCAGAGGGGAGAGACAGAAGGATCATAGCTGGAATTCCTGCTCAGATGGCCTCAGGGGAGCCAGCAGAAAAAGAAATCAGCCCTGACTCCTAAGTGAAGCAACCTAGGGAGGGCTCAGGAAAGCAAGAGACAGAGAGACAAAAGGGCAGACTTGGATCCTCACCCCCAGCCCCTTTTCCCTGTTCAGCTGGGAAGCCCTGGATTGGAGCCAGATCTGCTTCCCACCAGGATAAATGTCCCCTGTGCCACAAAAAACACACAATTGTTCCATTTGACACCAGGACCCATCTGATTCCCCCTCCCTGATGCTGCAGGGATGAATTTAGAGGGGGGGAACAAGCAAATGAGGACAGGGCTTGGAAAAAGCAGGTTACATTCTTGTGCATTCCTTGAACGTGTCTGCCATGAGAATTCAAGGGGCAACATTGAATTTGATCTGAGCTGAAAATGAGGTTCACCAAAGCACATCCTCCAGATGAATTCCTGGCACTGCAGATCGATGCAAAAACTCACCTAAGTCAGAAATTGACCCACAATTTTTATAAACCAACCATCAGCGGAAACCTACCCAAGGCTCTCAGTTCAATTTTACTGAAAACCACATGCAAAATAAATATTTCCCTGAAATGATTGCAAAGTTAACAGCTTTAAAGTGCCCTCCAGCACAAAAATGTGAAATAAATTGAAGCATGAAGCTAAGGAAGCGGTTTGTGTGCCCAAAGTGAGGGTTATGCATAGAGCAGAGAAACAGATGGAGTAAAGGTATTTGTAAATAAATCATACATAGTTTGCTTAAAGCACTAATAAGGAAATTGGGTGGTTTTTTCCACAGATCTCATATCCAAAAAGAGGTGATTTTTCCTAAAAAAGATTGAAGAACAGAGACACAGATGGATAGAAGTCCACAAGAGGAGCAGATTCTCTTTGCAAAATCTCAGCATTTAAAACACACAATGAGATAAGAGTGTCATTTTCAGGCTGCAATTTGTGATATTGTGAATCCAGTTCACTAAATATTGTCCTCTTAATCATAAGAGAAAAAATGTTGCCATCCACCACAACTCCCACCTGCTCTGGGGAAGCCCAAGGGCCACCCACCAAGAGAGTGTTGACCAGAGCTTCACTGTGGAAGAACTTTTCCAAATGCTGTAATTTTGCTCAGAGAAACAGCTGAGCTGACACAGGGCAGAGGCTACAAAGCTTTGAAGTCTACTCATCAGGATCATTCATCCTGCTTTCTGCTGGTCCAGTTCCTGATTCCCACCTACCAGAAACATCTCTCCATCATCCTATTTAGTCCAATTAGTCCTTGCTGCAGTCTCGGGAAGATTTTTTTGTTGTTCAGAGATGATTTTGTATTTTGGTGTCTTTATCTGAGATACTCAGGATCTAGTTTAATCCCTAGCCTCCTCTAAATGGTTTGCTCATGGTCATAATCCAAATTATGCTCATTTTCACAGCTGTAAAAGGAGAAATTGTAAAATGGAGTATTCTCCCCCCACCTCCCTAACTCAGAAAAGCATTACATTATCATTAGTGAAGTATTTGGGTACTACAGGCATAAAGGCCATAAATATTTACACACATAAAAGATTTCTGAAACAGGAGGCTCTGCCGAGGTAAAATTAGGCACCCAAAGTAAAGGGCTACTCCATAAAAAATTTGCCAAACCAATTTCTACTTTCAAAAAGTGCCACTGAGGGGAACAGTGCTGCTGAAAGGTCACATGTAGATGACAGAATGTTATTTTGATCTAATTCAACTTAACAAGGAAGAACAAAATGATAATTCAAGTGTGAACCAGGTACTCTAACAAAGGAACAACCAGTGAAACAAAGTCAATGAACTGAGGCTGAAAATAAAAAACCATTTCAGTGCTATGGATTTAAATTGACAGCAAAGATTTGAAGGAGAATTGGGTATTAGTGTGCACAAAGGGACCATCCACAGCCACATCTCTGTGCGGGTGAGGTTATCTTCAGACCCAAACCTCACACTCTGAAGTGAAAATGTTACGAAAAATAATTTCCCGAGTTATTTTAAGATTATTTCTTTGAAGCATCCGACTAAGACCTACTTCCAGCCTCCTGTCAATCCATCCAAGTCCACCCACCAGGCGAGGGATCAAGGACTGCTCACAGCCACGCTCTGGGGGATGAGGATGTTCCAGTCCATGCAGAGCTTGGTTGGAACTGAGGAGAGTTAAGCTGGTTCCTGGCTGTGCCTAAGATCTCCTTATACCCACAGACTGGACAAGAGACACAGACACATGTTCTGAAACAGCTTCTTTTATCACTCTGTATCTGAACCCTCCTCCTGTGGAATGGCAGCACCTGAGAGTACATGAAAGACTGTGAGATGCTCAGATCACTTTTGGATCACTTCACACCTTTATTCCTCATTCCTACATGCAGCAACACAGCCTGGGACACCATGGCAGATTTTTACACCTGATCAGCTGCCCTGCAATAGAGGGGTTTGTTTTTTTCCTCTGGTTCAAACAAAGCTACAAGGTTATGACTATGACTTGCTTGTGGAGTTTTAAGATCCTGTGGCCAACATAAGCAGGGACAGAGAGCCTGGAAGTCATTCCTGAGGCATTTTAGAGGCAGAAGGGATTAGATTAGATACCAAAAGTATCTAATCCTGCTGGAAGCACAACAGTCTGCCTTTTTTATTTTGAGGTATTTTTACTTCACAATTCCTCTCTTTCTCCAAAGGAGGAGATGAGCCCAAGTGGAGCTACACTAAAAAATCCTGGTGGCTAAAGCAGATCCTGACATAAGTGGTCCAGTTTTCAAAGACACACTGAACATTGGCATCAGGCTTCTGGGTGTGAGAAACACAACAGATATCTCTCCACAGACAAGGGACCAAGGCACAGGAATGGGGGATCTGCTCCTCACTCTGGAGCCAGAGGTCACAGAGAGACTGGTTCCAGCAGGAGCAGACCCAAAAGCCTGCTGAAGTCACACCACCAGCAAGGGAAAACAAATGAAATGAGTGAAAACTGCAAGATGGGGAAATCCTGGGGTCCTGCTTTTCCACCCCTACTCCCACAAGTTTTCCCGGCAACCTGGCCAGGCATCACCCACTGGTTCAGAACATGGTGGCTCCCACAGCTCCTGCTCTTATCTGGGAAAGAGAAAAGCCCAGCTTTGCTGGAAGAGGAAAGCAGGTACTTACTGATCATGGTGGTGCCCCCAGCCAATGCCGCCTTGGTCCCTTGGAAGAAATCATCAGCAGATGTCATTCCCTGCTCTGGCATCTGGAACCGGGTGTGGACGTCGATCCCTCCAGGAATCACCATCCTGCCGTGGGCCTCGATAGTTTTCACTCCCCCTGGCACAATCAGGTTCTCCCCTATTTGCCTGGAGAAAAAGGTTTTGAGGAGCAGGTCAGGCACACGCAGGTAAGCAGCCTGTAAACAAACACCCCTGTGCTACTTAGCCTAGCTGCAGTTGTCTTTTTCCATATAAAGCAGGGCACAGGAGCAGCGCACATAGGGCTGAGGGTGGTTTATTCCTCCCGTGGAAGCAGCTGCCTAACGGTGAGTTAAGTGTGCAACTCCTTCAGGACTTTGGGATAACATTAAAGGAAGAAAAAGAAGGAGCCCCTCTGGAAGGGGCTGTGCAGGTCACGGATGATCACTGCACCCTACATAGCTTTTCAGGGGCTGGACTTTTTAAAGCAGCAGCTCAACACTTGATTCCAGCTCTCTAACAGCAAATTGGTTTGGGAACACTGAAAGAATTTTTGCTTCCTTATTTTCTACCCAATATGTAAGCATTACAGAGTCCCTACACAAACAAATTCAAGCAGATATTGGTTACCAAATTCCTGGTGAGACCCTCAGAGGTCTCTCCAGTCCAGCTCTTCACAGACCTATTTTTAGCAGCGCAGTAGTGGATGCAATTAATTAGCTGTCTCTGGCTGGCTCCTTTAACTTTTAACCTTGATTGAAAAAGCACATGTGCTGGCTGTTTAGCCAGAATAGGAAAATTCCTTGTTTGTAACCTCTGGCTTGTCTGTTTTTTCCAAGGAGTAATTTTCCAAAGAAATCTGTAACACATTTAACGTGCCAGAAACACATGTTCCAGGCCTGAAAACACAGAAAGAGATCTGAACCTCCTCTACTACAGGATCCTTTTTTACTTGAAGGGGGGTTGGAGTGATCTCTGCATCACAGACCCAGAGAAGTCAGCACTGCAAGAGACTTCCAGAGGTCACCTAAGTCCAGCCTCCAAGTCTAAAAGAGAATTGTGTTAGGATGCTGAACTCTGAATTCAAAATATCTGAAGTCATAACTCAGTGAAACTTTACAGCACAGATAACTTCAAACACATGTGTCATCTCAGCATGGGGCTGCTCTCATGGCTAAAATTAAGCGCATGTAAGTACCTCCTTGGAGACAGCAGGGTTTGGGCCCGGTTGTTTATTTATTCAATACCTTGCTTTTAAAGCTCCTTCATTAAACACCAAGATAGACGTGGAAATATTCATTTTTCAATGTAATTTAATAGATCTCTCCGAGATTAAGCTATTCCAGCCAATCTGCAGTGCATTTCTGTACATACCCAATACCACCATGAGGCTTCACTTACTTTATCAACCCATCCTCCATGTAAATGTCTGCATAGAAGGACTGGTCGTCATTAACTATTTTACCACCTTTGATCAAAAGACGATCGCTCTACAACAAAAGAAGCACAGCACAAGACACAATTATTCAATGGGAGAGCTGACAGTCTGCAGTGTCACTCCAGAGATGAAAGAGGAGGGAAGGCAAGAACCTCTGCATTATTCACCAGCACACATCAAAACACAAGTCAACTGCTGCACTTTCAACTGGAAAGATAAAATGCTTTATTTCATCTGCAAGGGTTTTCATCACTGATGATGCAAAAAAAATCCAAAATCAGAACGAGGAAAGAGGTGGATTCCAGTGATCTTATCTACTCTGGCAGCTTCACTCCTACCTGAAGCCTGCCACCATCACCTGCAGCAGCAGCACTAAATAGCACTTGGAGGGATGCATTAGAACCACATCTCTTATTTCCTTCTGCCTTGGTCATACAAAATTTCCTATATGCATCCACACAGCGGATTCACTGCTTGGCTTAACGTGAGACAACTGCTGTCAGGGAAATGGCCCAAAAGTCTGTTGCCAGGGGTTACACAACACAAACAAACTCCTTTGGTCCACTTCAGCGATGTTTCATTGCAGTGGATCCGAGCAGAACTGCAGAACCAGATGGAAATGTGCACGTATTTAGCAAATTAGGGTTAAGGGAAGGATATACAAAACAGTTATTAAAATCTCCTTAAATTAGAAGACAGTTTGGCAGGAACAGGAAGGTAATTACAAAAAGGCAGCTATCAGGCAGCACAATTTTATCCCAGCCCAGGTTACAGCTTGCTTCTGCAAGATTTTTGGTCAAAAACAAATGTTGGCTTTTGTGGTTTTGTGGTGGTTTTTTGGTGTTTTTTTTTTTTTTTTTTTTTTTTTGCATAGTAGTCATAAACAAGCGTGAAACCCATTGCAGAGCTCCTGATGGGGAGGAGAGTTAAAAAGTAGCTGCTACATCCCCATGGTTCCTTCATTCCCCACATTACAGATGCCTTTTTACAGCAGATGAATATTTAAAGCAAAGCACATACATGCTCTGAATCTTTGGTTTAAACCACACCTTTGGCCCTCAGATCTGTGCTTGTACCTACTCTGATTCTTTTTTCCCTTCTCACAGAAACACCTTTGGAAGAGAACAAAGCAATACCAGCACAGCCAAAGGCTGGGGAAATCAAAAGCTGGACTTTTAAATTAGAGGTGCCATGGACTTAGAGAAAATATATGTAAGAATTTATAGAAAAATACATATAAAACAGCGGCAGGGGTGCTCAGGGCCCTGATTCTGAAGCGCCAACTCCACTCGTTGAAAGAACGAACAATCAGGCATTTTCCCAAATTCCTCATAATAAAACTGAAGAGTTGCAGCACCCAATTCTCAACTGACACGGCTCTTTTAACACCAAAAGGGCTCCAAGAATTGCATCAGACACCGATTTATACCATTAGATCCATCTTTTGTATCACTGCTTAACATCCAGGAGATGTTAAGTCCATCTCCCTCCTTCTCTGCTTCTCCTTCCTCCTCCTGCTGCAATGGAGAGTTCCCCTGGATAATGCCACTGATTTCAAACACAAAGAAACCCCCAAAATTTAAATTTAGGAGCTGCTGCAAATGCCAATAAGCCTGAGTGAATTAATGTGGGGTGTGAAAAACCCACTTGTCTTTCAATAACCAGCCTCTCCAGCAAACTGTCCTACATGTTTACCATTTCCAGAAATACTGCAGTGTTGATGCCCACCTCCACTGCAGACTCCTCGTGCCTTTAAAATGGGAAAGCCTAGCCATGGATGTCACCAACAGCCCAAGTCTTCATACACTGGGCATCAATTAGGGAAGAAGGGAAAAAATATATGTAAAGTGACCACAAAAACGAAGCCTGGAACATTTTAATGATGCTTCTGGCAGTAACCAGGGCTGCTGCTGGGCTCTTGAGAGGGCTCTGAGATCAGGACAAATCCTCTTGCTCATCTCAATCACCTTGGAGACAAAAGCACACGCAGCTCACACCCCTGCGAGGGCCTGCCACCAAATCTGTGTCTATTCAGCTGCAAAATCAGGGCAGCCACACATCCATTATCCTCCTTTTTCCAGTGTTAGCCTCGGCTGATAATCCCAGGTTTGCACAACAGTAAACAGAAGCAGAATCTCATTTTTCCTACTTCTTTGCAGGAGGATTGTGTGCACAGAACATAAATCAGAGCGTTCAGCCAGAAGAAAAATGCGTCATGCTACTCCTGGCCCGTGACAGGGATTCAGCAGGAACCTCCATCGCCCTTTAAACAGAGACAGCTTTTTAAACTCTTTACCATTGGACTCTTGGAGGGAAACTGACTCCCCGTTCCAGAGAAAAAATAATTTAAAAAAATGAGAATGCACCATTTAGCAATAACCATTTTGCACATCCCCTGCCTTCCTTAAGCACTGCAATTGTACAATCCAGCGACTCCTGCCCAAACCCGACACGTCAAAGCCCCGTTTCAGAGCTCCTTTTCCTGCCCCCGAGGATGAGGAAGGAGGACGGGGAAGGGTGTGTCCGTGGGGAAGGTGAGGAACCGCTGCCAAGGATGAAAAACTCCTGTGTCCAAAAAAACAAGCAGCTCCAGCAGCCCGTTAGTCGAGGATATCTTACGTAACCTAAAGTTGGTACCCTTGGATCTGCAATACCTGCCCTAAATCGGCTCCTACAACAAGGAGACCGAGGGAGGAGTTTATATAACGGCTCCTTCCCTGCTCCCCCAGGACCGCACCGAAACCTGCGCCTTGCCAGAAGCTTCCTGGCGAAGAAAAGACTATCCTGGAAAATCCCCAGCGCCAGCCCGGCGGGGATTGGAGTCTCGAGCTGATGCCGGAGCCGGAGCCGCCCTTCGCCAGGCTGGGGCGGGCGGGGATGGAGCCTCCGGGAAGGCACCGAGACCCTCCTAGGCACAGCCCGAGGGCGGGGAGAGCCCCTCCGGGCACAGCCCGAGGGCAGGGACCCCTCCCCGGGCACAACCCGAGGGCGCCGAGCGCCCGGGCGGGGGTCCCCGGTGTTGTCCCGGGGCCGGCGCTGCGCTGCTGCGGGGCCATGCCGCTGAATCCGCCACCGGCCGGGCTCAGCTCCGCCGACCCCGGCCCCCCCGGCGCTGCAGCACAGGAAGCGCCGCATTATCCCTGATCCCATTATCCTGCCCCAGCCCCGCATCGCTCCGGCACACAAAGGGCTCCATCCCCGCGCACCCCTCCCCCTTCCCCAACGCTATTCCCCTGCGCTCCACTCACCGTGATCCGCGGAATATTTTTCTTCCCCTGATAAGACATCTTGAGAAATCAACCCCCGATGTATTTATTCAGTAATGTTATACGTTTTTTAAAGAGAAGCGCGGCGGCTGCTACACCGCTATTGTCTCCCGCGCAGCAACTGCTCCGCAACCTCCCCTTCACCAGTATGTAGATCAAGAAAAGAAAAACCAAAAAAACCCCCCCCAAAAAAAAAAAAAAAAAAAAAAAACAGAACAAAAAATAAATTCCCCGAGGCCAAATCACTGCGATCTCACGGAAGGGGAGCGGGGGGGCGGGGGGGGCGCGGCACGAGAGGTGATCGGCGCTCTCCGCAATGGCAGGAACGGGAGATGCAGCCAACCCTGCGCGCCTCTCTTTCTTCCCAGTGCCCGGAGCCCAGCCCGGCCCGGCCCAGCCCCAGCCAAGCCCGGCCCAGCCCCGAGCAGCGGCGGGGCGGGAACCGCGCATGCGGCCCCCGCCGCTCCCGGGTCCCGTCCTCCCAGCGCGCCGCGCCATTGGCTGAGTGCCCGCGGGGATGCAAATCAACAGCGGCCTCCGCCCAATGGGAGAGCGGGGAACGCACCGGAATGCAAATGAGCGGTAGGAGGGGCTGCTCGGTCCCGGCGACAGGGCGTGGGAGCAGGGATGCGGACCTTGAAGGTGTTGGGATATCTCGGGCTATATCGGGATGAATCTCGGCATATATCGGGATATCTCGGGATACACGGACCGGAATCCATCAGGACACGCCAGGCACTGCCCGCCCGCCCCCCGCCCCCCCCCCCCCCCCGAAACGCTTCCCGGGGCCCCGGGTTAGTGAAGCTGCAGCGCTGGGCGGGGCAGCCGCGGGGCTCTGCGAAATGAGCCCTTCGGGGGATGCGAACGCCCCGTTTTATTCCCCGCCGGGGCTGCGAGATCCCCGGGAGGAGCGGGAACGACCCCACTATTCCCGGGCGTGCGGACACCCCCATGCAGCCCCCGCTGAGGCTGTACCCCATCCCGGGAAGAGCGGGAGCCATCCCCCATTCCCAGGGCTGCGGACAGCCCCCATCCGAGCCCCCGCACGAAAAGAGCAGAGGATGCCCGGTGGGGACCTCGCTGCTTTCGATCTTCTTTGTCCTACCCCACCCTTCCTGGCCCTCCCAATTAGCAAATTGGGGGGGCGGGGGGGAGGGAAGGGAATGAAGATCTGAAGCCACTCCCGACGCTTTGTTTTCCCAGTCTGCCTTCTCCCACACCTCGTCCAGAAAATCCAGCCCGGATCCAACCCCCCACAGACACCTATGGTCACTAACCTGAAACCTTAGTGCCAGGAAAATGTGGACTCAGAGCTACGCACCCGGGCGTGGGGGTCCTCTCCATCGTCCCTCGGGCCATTCCTTACTACTCCAGTGCTGCCAACTCCGTGTTCCATGTTTCAGTCACACTTGGAGTCAAATTTCTCAGTCCCTGAACTCCATAAGCTGGTACTTCAAGGAAAGAAATGCATTAAATGGCATAAATATCTCCTCATTGTTTTCAATGCACTTGTCCCAGTGCAGGGAAAGGAGGTGGAATCCGTGGCCAAGCAGGTTCCTCTGACATCAGCTGTGCTGCGGTCAGGTACAACACAAATTTTGGAGAACTCAATACCACAAACTCACTTCTGCTTGAAGATTATAACTAATAATTAACGATCAAAGACTTACCTTCTTCCCTCACTCACGATGAATTCCACATCACATAAACTGCATATTTGCCTGCCTCAAAATTGTGATCTCTACATACCCAAATGCACCATGCACAGCCAGTAAGAAATGAAACCTTTGGTCTAGGAGAGTAATAAATCATTATAAAAACAGCATCTGTTCAAACAGACTCCTATCAGGACCTTTTATGTTCACTTCTTCACAGGAAGTTCTAAGGAATATAGGGAAGTGTTTTTTCCTGGGTATAGGTAGGATATCACACAACACTTAAGGAGCTGATATGTCAATCTGTTAATATTCAACTAGCAACAAATGAAAAAGTGGCTCATTACGAGAGTGACAAAATGATTAATTTGTCAGCCTGTAGGGTTTATTTTGATTTAATGATTAGAATAGACAACCCTGAATGACTTATCCTGAGCCTCTGATGTGTGCTTGAAGAAGTTTTGAAACCTTAGCATATTTTTGCTCAGAACATGGCACCAGGAATCTACACCACATCTCTAAATTTAGACAGTGCAACTGTTCCTTTTTTTTTCTCTTTGATGCTTGCTTTCCTCCTCAGTTTAATATCTGAACGGTTCCATGCCTTTTATTTGAAGGTAGGAGAGTATCAGAGAGAAATCACACACTGCCCAAGGTTGGGAGCTGGCACCCAGGCCTTGGGCAGTGGATCACCAACACATCTAGAGCCCATGTCAGCTGCCCAAACATACCTATTACAATTTCTCTTTTTTTGATTTAAAAAGGCTTCCTACTGCACATGGGCTTAATTCAGGGCAGCAGTTCTTGAATGTTAAGTATTCCATAATCATATATTCCATAACTTGGATCCAGCAGTGACTAGGGTCAGAAAGCAATAACCAATCTTCAGGTGACTTAGCTTGTCTTTCTCATCACTTTGTTGCAAGAACCTAAGTAATACAGAATGAAATAAATTCAGAGATTAAAGGGTTGGAAAACCACAGTTGTTGGAGATGCAACATTTACACAGCACCAAATTTTTAAAACTTCCATTATTTAGGACAAGAAATGAGCTCCCAAACATGTCTCCTAGCTCCATTACAGCACACCAACGTGCCCCAATTCTCTTTGCTTTTAACAATGAGCTAAAACGTTGTCAAAATACGTAATTTTTAAATTAGTGTCGTTGCAAACTGGCTTATTTAGCCTGGCTTAAAAAAGCTAAGTAATTGCCTATGGCATAATCTCACATGAGGGGAGGGGAGGGGTGGAGCTAATGGACAATGTTGGGATGAGAACAAGTGGGGAACAGCCTGGAATTACTTAAGTGCATCTTTTTGGTTGGTTCTGATAGGGCTTGGAGCAATCTGGTCCAGTGGAAGATGCCCCTGCCCAGGGCAGGGGGTTGGAACTGGATGAGCTTTAAGGCTCTTTCCAACCCAAACCATTCCATGATTCTCTGAGTAATTCCTCTGGTAAATCTCTAGTTCCTGCATAAATTCCCCCACAAGTTAAATGAAGAAAAGTAACTATTTATGAAACATCAGAGGCAGGAGTTGGGTCCTCTGTTAAAAGAAGAGAATTGAACTTCCTTGTTACATCCCGGCAGGGCTGGATGTAGCAGTCCTATAGCAGTGCCAGGATATTTTGAGAAGTGATGGGATATCTGGATAATGCTGATGCTCTTTGTCTTCCACAGGTCTCTTGATGCACACAGGGGGCTGAACAGGATAAAATTAAAGGTGTCACATTAATGAGCACTGTCGAATCAATGCTAATAAAGGGAAGGACAAGAGTGTCCCTGACCCATCCTCAGGTATTTGGGGGAATATTGGCCAGGATCATCAGCAGCCCTTCCTGCCCAGCTGCTGCAGCACTTGGGAGGCTCTTGGCAGCAAAAACTTATTTCATGTTAAAGGAGCATATATATGTCTAAATTTATATCCTGCAAAGGTCTAGAGGGAAAATGGCACAGGAATATGAGAATCTTTATGCAGTGATAATCTATACTAAAATCATCAAAATAAATCTATGCTGAAATAAATCAGCACAGGCATCAGAGGAAATCAATTTACATCAGCTCTGAATCTTAACTCTGAGATTCTGTGAACTACCATAAAGCACTTGGAGAAGAATTTTATTCCCACTGTGGAGTTACTCGATGATTTGGGAAAGAATTATTAAAAAGAGTTTCTTCCTGTGTGGAATTTTAGTGTAATGGCAACAAAACCCACAGAATTTCTGCAATATCCAGATTGCTTCTACTCCTACTGAATATTTAAAGGTGTGTCCACAATGGCATTTTGCCATGAAATTAAAAAAACTGCAAATGGAAATATCCATTTTAAAACTTAATGAAAAGAGGGATCAGAGATGGATTTAAATAAACTGGGCCAAAAGAGCTTTCAGGAGTTCACCCATCAGGCCCTAATTTTCTATCATGATCCTGCCAATGCCAATTGTTGCATCAGCTCCAACTCTCAATGATTTTAAAGGAGTTTTCCATGGATCCAGGAATGTCCTGCATCCTAGGAAGTGTAGGGAGAATTAAATCCAGGCTGATACATGCTAGGAGGAGTTACATCTGTCCTTCCCAAAAGATTATGAAAGAACTGTTCTTTATTAATTACTGTAAATTAAATTACTGAGGGGAGTTGTACTTGACAATGGGCATTTCTTGCTTCATTATCTTAGAGGAGAAAATTAAAATTAAGAGTCACAGCATAGAAATGACCATGGGGGTAAAATGTTACTATGAGGAGGTAAAAATCATACAGCCTCTCAGAGAAACAGCTTGATATTTTTTTGCATACAGACCATCTCCTTTTTTGAGGATAAGATTCACTTTCTAGCCACACAAACAGGTCAATCAAAATGTTCATTCGATTTGCAAATTAAAATTAACCTTCCAATTGATTTTCTTCCTTTGAATATCCAGAGAACCCTTCAGGAGGCTCAAAAATAGCATTTTAAGAAGGCTGTTAGTGTTGGAGTGTGTTTCTTAGTGGAAATGTCCTGAGTACCATGATGTGAATTATCCTTAAACAATCTCAGCAATTAAACAATTCCCCATCATGTAGCCGGGAACAAGCCAGGCTCTCTTCAGGGTTCTAGACAGGGATTGTTCTGTCAGGGGTTATACAATTCACAGAAAAAATGTGCTATTCTCTCCAAACCGCTCACAGCCACATCCTGCCCTGACCTGCACCACAGCTAAATGTAGAATTTCTGGAACAAAGGCATGGGACAGTCAGGCCTCACTGTCGCTGCCTCTCCCTTTCATCCTCTCCCCCAGGCCTATGGGAAGCATGGGTAGGTGCTAAGAAATGGCTGCTTTCGGTGATTGTACAGTTTCTTAAGATTATAATCTCTTCTCCTTCCCCAAAAACCTACAGGGCAAAGCACCAGGCTCTCAACCATTGCTGTCCCTGCTTGTGTCAGCCAGCTTTGCCTTCCTCTGAGGTGCAGGATGATCATGACTTGGAAAAAATGGAATTTTGACCTTTATTCTCCTACCCTGAGTCATTCCTGCTCTTTGGGAGGGGATCACAGGACAGGACATTCATAACCACACAGAAGTGCAAAGAGATTTGGCTTTTGGTGGTTTTCTGCTCCCAAATGCTGTTGTTTTATAAGCTAAGAGAGTTCATGAGGACACATGCCCCCACCTGAACTTTGTTAACAACATCATTTTCCAACTTCACAACATATCTGGGAGATACACCCAGATTTGATGTGCCACGAGACAGAGGTGTGATACAGGAAGTCGGACACGGCCCTGCAGGTAGAAAATCTCAGGCAGACCCTAAATGACTGCTCAGCACCTACTAAAACCAGATGGGGCCTGTTAAATGGTGTCCAGGGAGGTGGCCTAAGGGTGGCACACCAAACTGCCACTCCCATGTGCCAGTGATTGCATTTATCCCTTGGGATGCAGCCTGCATCAGCTCCAAGCCAAGCAGGGAGATCTGGCTCCAAGTGTTTAAATTTTCCATCAGATCTTTACCCCAAATAATCCATTGACCCTGTATAAAAATCTCTTGTTCATTCCTGCATGGAAGTGTGGTATTAGTAAATTCTGCATATGAAACCACTCCACAGGACACCCATTGGATGTATAGAACAGCAGCTGTGCTGAATGATGGCTTTTAGAAAAAGTTAAGAGGATCTTGGCATTTTTGCTCCTCACTGTTGGTTTGGGGTTTTTTTCCACAAATAATCCTGACCCATTGGAAGAACATGCAAGTCATCCTTCCTTATGATTATTTTGCAAGCAATGATTGTCGAAACAAGGCTAGAAAAATTGCAGGCATTGTAACAAATTAAACTCAGGACTGCATTTCCAGCTGTCTGGAAACAGCTCCTTTGTTTTAGACAACAGTTCCATTAATGTTCCAGAGTCTGTGATTATTTGAGCTCTCAACAACATCCTGTTACTCATTATTTCTCTCCAGGAATGAACAACCATGATCCTGAGAGCTTTGAGGTTTTAGGGAAAAGTCCAGTTGTGTCGCAAGCTTCATGGCAGTGTTTTGCAAGTGAGTCCTCTCCTATCAATTCCAAACTAAAAATATTTTCCTACTGTCTGTTTATTCATTGTCGTTATTTGTTACAACAGGCTTTGTTGGTTTAGACCAGCAGTTTATACACAGTGCTCTGTGCTTCCCAAAGGACCAGGAACTGTTTTAAGGGAGGCAAAAAAGGAATGTAAAAGTGCACAGGGGAAAAACCTGAACCACTGGAGTAACAATGAGATGGCAAATGAAGGAGAGATCCAGAATCCCAGGTCTTGTACTGGTGTTGTAAGGTCTGAGCAGCTACTCAGGCTCTCTCTGCAAACCAGATTAAAGCCCTTGTGATCTTTCTTGCAATTAAATCAAGACAGAAGGAATAGCAATTACAGATATGGGAAATCTGAGAAATACACTAGGAGAAATGACCCAGCTCAATCAATGGCCAAAGTTTTTTAAAACCCAGATGAATGCCCCTCATTTAAGACTTGTCATGTAAGGAAAAGGGGAATATTGTCCTGGGATGCCATTCCAGCAGTCCTTGCTCTGGGACCAGGAACCTTCCAGCTTCTGCACTGACTACAAAGCAGAGCTGAGAGGCAACAGAACTGGGGAAGGGTCTGGAGCCCCAGGAGAGGCTGAGAGAGCTGGAAAGGGGCTCAGCCTGGAGAAAAGGAGGCTCAGGGGGGCCCTTGTGGTTCTGCACAGCTCCTGCCAGGAGGGAACAGGGACAGGAGGAGAGGGAATGGCCTCAGGCTGGGCCAGGGCAGGCTCAGGGGGGACACAGCAGGAGTTTCCCCATGGAAAGGGTGCTCAGGGCTTGGAACTGCCCAGGGAGGTTTGCAGTGCCCATCCCTGGAGGTGTCCAAAGTAAGCCTGGACATGACACTCAGAGCTCTGGGCTGGGGACAGGGTGGCCATTGGGGAAGGTCAGACCTGGTGGTCTTGGACGGCTTTTCCAACCTGGATTATCCTGTGGGTAAATCCCACTGCAGAAATTGATCTTGCAGGTGCACAGCAGCTCCTGAGAGCCAGGCCAAGGACCTCTTGCCTCATTTAAGGAATCCCACATCTGAAGATTATGTTCTTGGCACATCCCAGTGTTGGGGTCAGGACCTCAGAGCACTGAGCAGGGCCCCGACACTGAACCAGCAGCTCCAGAAACAGGAACAGCCCAAACAGGGAAGATGAGAAAGTTCAGATGGGAAACAGAAGCACAGTCAGTTCTCCAAGGCCTGGCAGCTGCAAGCAGCAGAGCTTGGCTCCGAGCTGAGCTGCAGACCTGTTGAATTGGCCACCAGAGATGGAGCTGCAAATGCTGCTGGAACTGAGGCTGAGCCTTCCTGGTGCCTCCAGAGATGATCTTAACCCTGAATTATGAGACAGCACAGCCCAGGGGCAACACATGATAGATGGCTACAGAATGTCCCAGGCAAGTGAGACACAGAGAGATTTGATTGCCCTTATCTTGCCCCAAAAAACAATATATTGCAATTTAATGTGGAATAATTACATGGCCTTTTTTATCCTCTTGACAGCTGAGACCTCAGAGAAAAATATAAAAAATAGCTTGTCCGTATTGCTTTGTTAACTATTTCAAAGGGGTTTAAGACAAGATCTTTCTAAATGTGACAAAAGGGATGACTGAGTTTTAAACCCATAAAACCAATTTTACTTGCTGAGGATTTAACCATTGATTCAAGCTATGGGTGCAGTCAGCTGGAAAACCAAAGCTATAAAAGCTTGCAATAAATTCCCAATGCATAGCATGACATTTATCCCAAGAGACTTCACTTACCCCAATGCCTACCACCCCTCACACCACGATCCATTGGCATCAGTTTTAAGTAAAGGTAATGAGAAACAACTCAAATGTTTTGTACTATCCCATTATTTCATCCTCTCAGTTAACATTTAGACAATAATCTTTAAAGTAGAACCAAAAAAACACTTTAAAATATTATTAATATTCTTCATGGATTCTGATTTTGCACAATGTCATACTTAAATTTTTGTTATACTGGTATCATTTAATCAGAAAATAATTTATCTTTTCAGAGTTAATGTATATCCTGCTTATACTTATGTTCCACAGGACATCAGATTGTCCAAAATTAGCTCTTAAAATGTCATGAATTGCAGAACCTTTGACTCCCCAAAATGAAAAAGCCCTTTATTCTTGAAATACACCTTGATTGGTCCAACAAGACTAATTAATCATGCAAAGTTACTCCATTAGTAGACACTTCAGCATGATCAGAGTAAACTTTAGGCATCTGTAGTGGCAAATTTTTGTCTGGGTTTGGGAAACCAGGTTTGGAGCAGTGTGGAGCATATCCTCCCCTTCACTGGGTCTGGTGTGTGGGAATTCTAAAAATCTGTGCCTGCCTTTGTAAGCTCTTTGTGACACCAGTGGTTCACATGTGGAAATATGGCTGGATGGAGCCCTTAGGTCACTGCAGCGGGGCCTGATTTGGGGAGGATAAGCCTCTAGTTCATCTTTTATAAGTAACACATTTGATTAATTTATATTTTTATATTACCTCCAGCAATACTTCACATTTCTGAAAGCAGGAGAAAGTGGTGAACTAGCCCATATTCTGTATTCCTGCCCATCATACACAATCCAAATCAGATTTAAAAACCAGAAGGCACATCCTAGGAGCAGCTTCCAGAAGAAAGGGCTGCTCTATACCCACTGGGAGACTACTCAGAGAAACTCCTGCCCTATGCCAGGAGTTTATCAGGCTGCTGGTGGGTACTTCATTCATTCCTTTCTGCTCTTCCAACCTCTGCCAGCACTGTCAGAGGTGTGCACTGAGTTTTTCATGGCTCACAGCTGAGTAAAGCTGGTTTAAGTCGATCTATTGAGGAAAGCAGATGGGCATGGTCAGGCAGATCTATAGGTTCAGTGGGTTTTGCCTCTGGAAGAAGATGGGCTTTATTACACCCTGACAAATCCAGAGAATGAGAAATATCTGCAGCAGTCAAAATCCTGGGAGGAGTTCTGGGTTGCTATGAGGATCCTACATTCCTGTGAAAGTCCCAGATTTTCCCAAGTCAAAAATTCCCACTGTAGCCAGCAGCCCTGATGAAAATTGGCATTGAAATGCAGCTCCCCGGGGTCGCTCCGGCGCCTGTCCTCCCCTGGGAGCAGGGGTAGGAGTCTCCCCTAGAAGAAGCCTGCAGGGATTTGATCCCGGTAGGAGGAGGCTCATTGATGTTCTTTTGCTCACAATCGCGCTTCTGTTCCGTGAGCTGCATTCCCTGCCTGGGTGGGGCATTTCCCTACCTCCGTGCTGGGGGAATCGCCTAAGAAAGAAAAAAGTCTCTGTTTCTCCCCAGACAGGAGGGCAGGGCGGGGTGTTTGTGAGTGCGGGTGGGGGGGGGGGGGGGGGGGGGAGCGGGATCCTTCTTTCTTCTTGTGCCCCCCTCTCGTACACCTGCAGAGAGCACACGGACAGCGTTCGAGCTCTGGAGTGAAGGCTCTGTGAGAGATGCTGCTGCCCAGGGGAAGACACGGCCTGCCACACGGATGCAGGGGACATAAAAGCCAGCGGCTGCAGGTGGAGAGGATCCGTCCTCTCTGCAGCCTATCACGTGCCCGAGTTCACCCCACACAATATACATATATATATATATATATATATATATATCTCTATATATATATGCACCCACCTTGTCATTCAGGTTCTGCAGCGCCTCCTTCCCCGTGGCACTCCTGATCTCCACCTTCCTCCCGAATTCAACAGATGGTTCCCCTCCCTTCCCGCTATGCTTGGAATAGACGGACTGAGCATCCGGACCCAGGTGGGCAACATCCTTCTGCTTTGCAACGACTTTGTTACATCCGCGGCCCACTGAGAGCGAGTCGAAGTCGATGGTCTTGTTCTCCAGGGAGCCTTCCACCGGGCAGAACATGCCACAGAATTTCTGCCGGGGCTTGGGACTGCCCGAGCCCAGGTTTTTAAAGAAGGCTGGCACTTCTTCTTCCTCTCCCTGCCGCCCGTTCTGCTTCCTCTCAGCCATGGCTGGGGTGGTCTCCCTGCTAAGGGGGAATAACAACAGCGGTAACCAGGAGGATCCTGCACACACACACACACACACAAGAAGAGAAGAGGTGGGGAGGGGGAAAAAGGAAAGCTAAAGGAAAGAGTCAGATCTGGGTCCTAGAGATACGGCAACATCAACTGCAAAGGGCTGTGCCCGGCAGGTCCCCTGCCCCCATCGGCACCAGCCAGCCTGCGGCTCGCTCTCTCTCTCTTTGATGCAGCTCAAAGTTGAAGCAAGGATGGGGCAGATCCTGCTGCAATAAAGGGAGGAGGCTTCAAGTTCCCAGCATCCAGATGAGGAGGGAGGGAAAAGGAGAGAGAGAGAGAGAGAGAAGGAAAAAAAAAAAAAAAGCTCACTCTGCAGCAGAAACTGAGGACTGCTCCGGAAGTGATGCGAATGGTGAACTGGCAAATGGACTCGATCAGGTTGGAGCAACAACCCCCTTCACACCCACCCTCTCCCCCTCCCCTTCCCCGGCGTGCAGATCTCGCTGTTCCAGGAGGCTGATGGGGACCGGGCACCTCCTCCCCTCCGGCTGCTCCCCTTGCCCGGGCAGGGCAGAAAGGGGCTCTGCCTCTGTGCCTCCCTTCCTCCCACCAGCCTGTTCCCTGCCTCCCCCAGCCCAGCAATGGTGGAGTGCTCCGGGAATCCCATTGTTCCTCACTTTTCCCAGCGCCGCGGAGCCGGAGGGCGGGAGCAGCTGGGATCGCAGCTGGGTCAGTGGGGCTCCGGAGCAGAACGCTGACTCAGCTTCTTGGGCTTTCGGGCGTCGCTGGTGCAGACCCTCTTCAGGGGGGAAAAGGGCTGATGGATGGCACTGAAGAGAGGATGAAACAGACACAAATGGGAGAGGGATGTGGGAACCGGGGGAGAGAGGAAAACGAGCTGGTAACCGGGACTTACCTCCGGTAGCCAAAATTATTGACCTTGCGAGTCAGTTAAGCCTCTGCAGTGCCAGGAGACCCCGGTTCCTCCCTGTGGGAGATCAGAGGAGGCAGCCAAAGGCGGCTAGGGCTGAGGGCAGGTTTCTAGAGGAGGAGACAGAGCAGCCCCGCGCGCTCCTGCCCGTGGCGACAGTGACCCTGCGACAGGGACGAGGGGAGGTGGGGGAGATGGAGATAAAGGGGACATGGGGGCAGAGGGCAGGGAGGCAAAGGGGAGATGGGGGCAGAAGGGAGATGGGAGCAGAGGAACGATGAGGAGGAAAGGAGAGATGGGGTAGAGAGAAGATGGGGCCAGGGGGGATGGGCAAAGGGGAGATGGGGGCAAGGAGAGGTGGGGGCAGAGAGGAGATGGAGGCAAAGGGAAAATGGGGGATGGAGAGCAGATGAGGGCAGAGCGAGAGTGGGGAGCAGAGCGGAGATAGAGAGCGAGGAGAGATGCAGCGCAGAGGAGATGGGGAAGAGGGAAGATAGCGGCAAGGGAGAGGGGTTGAAGTCAAGGAAGAGACGCGGGCCCCGGCTGCTCCCGGCTCGGCCCCAGGCGCTGTCCCTTCAGCACCACCCGCGCCCGGCGCGGTGCGGGTCAGAGCCCGCCGGACCCTCGCTGCCCGGCGCAGCCCCTTCGCTGCTGGGCTCCAACGCAGCGCCTGCTACGCAAGTCTGGCATCATCTGGGACTTATTCCCGGGGTTTGTACCTAAACGAGCCGCTCCAGGGCCGGCAAGGTGGATGGAGGTCTGGGGTCATTCCCAAAGGGCTGGTTCGAGCAGAGTCCACCAGACCCTGTGAGCCTGGGAGACTCTGGGGATGTGGGAGCAGAGCCGGTCTGCTTACAAAGGTAAGAAGTGCAGCACACAATAGGTCGAACGTGGCCGTCTCCACCTGATAATACGTTTTTCATGTGTGATTTGGGGCCCTCAGGATAATCCATATGTGATATTTGTGCAGGCCAAACCCAATGGCGGGGCTCCTTACTCCCATGCATTATTCATTGATAGGCATCTTTGCATATGCATGCATTAACTGGTAATTGAGAGGCATCTGTGTCCAAATGGCTACCAAGCACCTTTGCATGATTAAAAAAAACAACCCAAAAAAACACTAAAAGAAATAAATTGAGGTATATTTTAAAAATAATAATCCCAGAGCCAGCTCTCCCTGCAAACCACACCCAAATCAAGGCATTTGTATCCAAAAGGTGGAAAACCACCAAAGCCAAGGTCACAGCTGAGCAAAGCCCAGTAATAAATGCACAGTGCAGTGATAAAAGACTCCAGACTAAAAGGAAAAAAAAAAAAAAAGCCTGCAGTTTGGCCCTGAAGGATGAGGATGATGTGCTCTGGTAACTAATGAAGGAGGGGGGAGTCCAAAGACAGGGGCTCTCCAGGGAAACAGCCCCACCTCCTTCCTCTCCTGGGATCATCCCCAAGGAGCCAGCAGGGTTACAGCCATGCTGATCTCAGGTGCTTGCTTGGGGACTGGAGCCCAACAGATGGTCTCTCAGGTACACACAAGTGATGCTTTATTCAAGGTTTATAAATATTAATTGCCACAGCACTGCTGATCAAGCAGCACCGGAGCTGTGGCAAGTGTTGGTGGAGGCTCCAGAAGAGGAAAGCCTTGGAGTGATTGTGTTGACACATTCTGCAATTTGCTGAGATGAAGGCAGTGGCTTTCAGGGACAGCCTGGAATCCAGCTCATTCATCCTTTGGCACAGCCCTGGAAGATGTTCAGATGGCCACAGGCACAGGCTCTGTGGAAGGGTGGGAAGGATCTGTCAGGAAAGCCAGAGGCTGTGCAGGGATCCAGACAGGAATGAAATCCTGCAGACAGGACTAAACCTCCAAATGTCTCAGAGCTGGTAAAAGTCACTTTTACAATAACCCTACCACATAGAGATAACCTCACACTGAATATCCATCTCCAAGTGCTTCCCCTTTCCACAGGCACTTGAGGACACACTCAGCAGAATTTCAGTTATTTAGGGTTTGTATTTCCAGCTTGGCTTATGGTAACTCACCCATGTCTGCTGATCTGCTGAGACTCTGGCTGGTCTCTCATATCAAACCAAAGATGATTTCAATCACCCAGAGGAAATTCAGGCATTCTAAAAAATTACTGAACTGCTAAAATACATCCTCCTTTGGCTTTCTTCTCCTCTTTGGGTATTTCACAGTGTCTGTCTACTAATTCTGTTTTTATCGTCCTTTCATGGACGCTGGGGAAAAAAAGGAAACAATGAAAAAAAGTAACACAGTCCAGCTCGCTGTGATCCCTAATCTGGCTCGGCTGGGGGAAGCGTGGCATAAAATACAGGAAGGGGTACAATGAACTTGCCCAAAAATAAAGATCTTTAATGGCAAATAACAAATGCAGAAAATGCATCATCTGAGGGCAAGATCCAAAGAGCCAGGGGCATGGCAAACACAACCAGGTGTAGGGATCTTTGAGGGCAGGCTCCAATCACCAGCTCAGAACTCTACTTTATATCTACCAGAACCAGCTGAGAACAAGAACCAGAAGCCTGACCCAATACAGGATAGTTCTATCGTGGCTCCCATGACTCCTCTCTTCTCACTCTGACCTGGCTAGGTGTACCCCCTCAGCATCCTGTTTCCCATGGCATCAGGCTGATCCCTTCTGTAAATGCTGCTGAGGCAAAAGTCCCAGCTGGATGCGAATCCATAAACAAATTTTTATTTCCACCTATGAAACCCAAGTATCAGATCTTGCAAAACCCCCAACTGTAGCAAATTCTATTTATTCTGTTACACTTGAACTGAAACACTTAAATGTGTCTACATGATTCTACAGCTTTCTTCCTCAAATATTTCTTGCTCCAGGAAAAGTCTTAACATGAGTAAAGATGCACCAACCAGTGCAGTGAGAACTCAGACCCCCAAAATCGCTCTGGGTTTGGGACCAGACTTGAAATTATTGCCTACATGAGTCCCATTAAACCTCTATGATGCCTGACACCCAAGCCTCGTTTAAGATTCCAAAATTCCCAGTCAGGTATTATCAGATTTCCATCAACTTTGTTATCATAAAGAAAATATGGGATGATAGAATTTATTTTTCAATTTGAGTTCGCAGCTACATAACACAGAACAATTCCTGAGTAGTAACATATTAAACCAGCAACTTGATATGCCCATGCTCTAAGCATGGAAATAACAACATTTTACTGAAAAATTACTGGGAGCTGATAATCCATGTGTTTAATAATCCCATAGGGTTTCTATTTTCACTGAGAACCACATAAATTACTTTGAGAATTACACTGACCCTCATTTGAATTTCATAAACCTGGCGTCAATATGAAAATTCCTCAGAAAACTGCTCATACTTGGCCCCACAAAGGTGGGGAAACACTGGCGAAACCTAAACAAAACCTTAGAAATTAATCAGGGCAGTTGGAATCACACTGGTAGCTTCAGTCTCCATACAGCAGCTTTTTATTCTGCTCCTGTTATGAGCATTAATTAGTTCTTGCTATATCAGTCACAGGGGTGTGCAGAGCACAATCAGCTGAATGCTTATTTGCAGATAAACCATTTAACAACACATGAAAATGGTTTAAATTTATAATATGGTATGTGGATATATTAATTGGAAAAAGGAACAAAAGAGGGAAATGAAGTGGAAACATATCTTGAGATTTTGTTAACATCCTAAAACTCCGCACACCCTGGAGCAAGTGACTTCCATCACGAACAACACCCCAGAAAAGTGATGAATAGAGCGCTTACCTGAAACTGCAGAGGAGAGTGGCAGAATTGGCCTAATTTAAGACCCTTTTATGCTCCTGCACAAAAGTCCTGAGTGCCATAAGTACTCCCTGCCTTCAGCACTCAGCACCCCATGAGAGGAGACAATCCCTCTCTGGGGATTTGCCTTGGCAGAGACAAGGAGAAGGATGGCATGAAAAGCCTGGGTTGCACAATTTTCTTTTGCAAAAATAACTTTACACTGAGAGAAAGGAAATGTGAGCACAAAGATAGACATTGAGCTGGCTCCTTGTCAAACAAGGGGAAAATTGTCTCTTCACTCTCATACTGAGACTTCCTTCATGCACAGAGCCCTGGAATCTGACTGGAAAAACTCAGGAGCACAGGACTGATCCCTGTGTCACACCAAGGGTGATCATCGATTTCTCATCTCCTGTTCCATCTTCCAAAGAAATCCCAGCTTTTACAAGAGCCTGGAGTGACAGGAGAAGGGAGGCGGCTTTAAACTGACAGAGAGCAGTTTTAGATTGGATATTAGGAAAAAAATTCTTTTCTGTGAGGGTGGTGAGGGAGTGGACAGAATTCCAGAGCAGCTGTGGCTGCCCCTGGATCCCTGAAAGTGTTCAAGGCCAAGCTGGACAGGGTCTGGAGTAACCTGGGACAGTGGAAGGTGTCCCTGCCTATGGCAGGGGGTAGGATTGGGTGAGATTTAAGGTCCCTTCCCACCCAAACTATTCTGGGATTCTCTGATTCCACTCCTCATGAATGAAATGTCTAATGGTGCTTTATTCCATTTCATTCTCACAGTTACTTCCAAGGCTGAACAATCAAACTTGATTTGAATAAGAAACAAGGCAACATAAGCTCTGTGTTGCTTTATTTGTCTTCCATCCTTAGGTGAGATAATTGCTGCAAATCCAGAATTTTCTTCATTATTTAACAACTAAGAACCCAGACAGAAATTACAGTAGTAAATTCCACCATTAAATTGCCATTATTAAACTAAATTACAGCAACTACTTCCAAATCTGGGGCTCTTCCTATTGCAAATAATTAATTATTAATGCTTCCAGTGGGTGCAAGATTTATCATGCAGAGCAGGATCCCAGTGAAATTTGGGTATTTGCAGAAGCAGAACTCTGTAACAGAACTCCACTGAGTCAATTCTCCAGTGAAAATGTACAAAGAAAGCCTGGCACAAGCCACTGTGGCAGTTTGAGGGATGGCTTAGAGAGTTCCAGCCTGGATCTCTGTAGGGGATGATCTGTAAGGTCTCTTCCAACCCAAACCACTCTGATTCTCAAAGAGAAGCTCAACAAAGCTTGAATGTAAATGAACATTTTAGCAATGCTCAGAGCAAGGATCTGTTTTAGGCTGTGCTGAACTCTGCAACCAGCACTGTGTACAAAATTATGGAGCCCTTAAAAGCATCAATTTGTTGCATGTGCCATTGCAATAATAATTCCCCTGCCTGGCCAGAAACTGGGAAAGCCACCTTCCCTCTTTCTGAGTGTTGCTTCACCCACTGCTGCTCCCCACATCCCACCCTGAAATTGAATTTTCTAAGGCACAGGCTCATGATCAAGACGTGGCACTGAATAACTGCCATTTCCAGAATATTTCTCGCGTATTAAAAATCCAACCAAATCCTAAAATGCTTCATTGGATTGGAAATTGTTCTGGCAGAGCATAAAATCTGAAAGACCAAGTTGTCCACAGAGAAATCATTAACCAACTTCCCTTTGGGATATGATAATTGCTGGAGTGGCTGACAGCTTTTCTTGGCAGTAAGCACTCAAAGACGAGACACATTATTTCAGGAACATTAAAGACCAGCAGAAAGTCTTTTGATAAATGAATACAGTCCATTCAAATGCTGAGACAAAGATCTCTTTTTTCCACGGTCCTTTTTATTTCTGTTTATCCTATGCCTCACTTTTCCTTTATGTTAGCGACCTCAGCTAACATAAAATAGCCCTGGCAAATTTCTCCCACTCAGATTTTGTTGCCAGTGGGTTTTAGTCCATGCAAACAGTTTTGGTCCATGCAATAGTACAAATATGGAGACAATTACCAGAGGATTTTCCAAAGGCCCAAATGGAAATGATGCCCACAATTCTCAGTGACTTCCAGAGGGAGTGGAGAGCCTCATTGCTGTCAAAATCTCTCCTCACTAATCCAGCATGTGAAAGGCACCAGCTCACCCTAAAATCAGATTTTTCTTTGCTATTCCCAGGATGATCATGGACAGAAGAAAGAGGAATCTCTCAGAAGTGTTCAGTATTTAAGACAGAATTTCCAAAAGTGTTGATTTCCTTGAGATCCATGAATGTCCTGTGGCATTTTCACCACAGCTGAATTACAGCCTATGACTGAGATATGCTTCTTCCAGACAGTGTCATTAAGAGAACTCACCCATCTAACCACAAAAAGGCAACATTAAATATTAACATTTCCTCTAAACTCCTCTTTTAGAATATGACAGCTTCTGGTTCACCATCACTGACATTTGTGTGGAGCTGGTACTGGGCAAGAAATAGCCATTGATTTCGGGCATGGAAATTATCTGAAGTTTTTCCACCATTGTGTCAAAAGAACCCAGAATTGATAATGACAACCTTTACTATTGGAACATGGCTTAAAATCTGACCTTCCAAGACAGGGAGCTCTGGCCAAAAAGCAAAGAGGAGTGAGTGAATATCAGTCTATGTCCTGTAACTGGGGTCTCCCGACTGCTCCCCATCTCCCCGATAAGGTCTTCCCATTGCAGTCATGCCAGAGCTATGATGCATGTGACTTCACACACCTTCCAAGTTAATAAATAATGATGTCAAAAATATTAGCAAGGGTCATAAAGCACAGCTTGGCCTGTGATTCACCTGCTTGACTCTGAGTGCTGGCAGCTCCCTGGGTTCTTCTGAGACAGGGCACAACAGCACTAAAAAAAAAAATCAGATGTAAATTAAACAGGAGAAGGAGCCCAGGCTCATGAAAAACAACTTCTTCTTGGATTAACACACTGTAATTTCATCAGGGGTGAAGCCCAGCTTCAGCTTTCCTTTCAGCTGCTCTAGAATTACTCTCTCCTGTCCCTGCTCTTCCCTCTCAATTCTAGAGCAGCACTTCCCATTCAGTGAAATCACCTCACCTTTTATTGGAACAAAAATACTTAAATATAACAGAATGATATCCTGGGACATCACCTGCCATGTGATAGTAACATTACAGGATGCTGGGCTCAGGGAAGGCTTCCTTGGGCACTGGAGCCAGTTTTGAGCACGCAGAGGCAGCGACAGAATCAACACTTGGTTCAGAGCTGAGAATATTCATCCCACATTCACACAGGCACATCCCACCAGCACAGAAATCCTTCCCCTCTCTCTTGTAAGGAATTCATTGTGCATATCTAAGCTCTGCAAGTTGAAAGAAAAGAGGGGGTGGGCCCATCAGGTCCCAGGGGAGGAAGGGATGAAAATGCCCAGGTGAGTTCAGAAAGTGTTTCTTGTGCTCATGGTTCTGTTTATCAGCTTCACTGGTTGGAATCTCTACCAGTTCATAGTGCAAAAGCATCTTACCATTAAGCTGCATTAAGCAGCTTCACCTGTGTTTGGGGATGGCTTAGAGCCTATTTTAAACACAGGGCACCTGTCTGCACAGGTAGGCTCTGAAAAACAGCACTGGATGCCCTGCCAGCTTACATGCACACAATCACTGACCTGGTGAACCTAGGTGAAGGAGAGGAAAAATGTCTTGACTCCGTCAATAGAAGTAAACAGACTGTTCTGCTCTATTCTGCAATAAAAATTACTGCCAACCAGAGGCAGTAATAGAGAAGAAAGAACTGCTACACTGGAAATCCAATGGCTGTAGCTAAACTGGGCCATAGTGCCAGATAGATATATTTTTTTTCAACTGGAAAAAATGGGAAATAACTACACAAAGCATTTTCAAGCATTGCAACGTTTTCAAGTGAAACAGAAAGAATTAAAACTTCATATATGCTTCAGATTATTATTGCAGCAGGTCATGAGCTGTGTAATATTATAAACATACAAAGAAGCAGTAGCCTTTTCCAAAGGTCTCAATCAAAGATTTTCTTGATGATCAGTGTTCCCAGGGAACTGGGATTTGGTTCAATATCAGAAAGAAGAACAGGGATGACAAACAGTTAAACAAAAACTTCATGCTGAAAATTTAATGCTGAAAATTTTGTACTGTAAATATCAAAGCAAAAATCAACCAAGTCATTAAACCCCATAAAAGGAAAACTTCCCTTCTCTCTCTTGTTTCACAAAGATTTCTCTCCTCTCCACATGTGATGTCTGGGAGAGCCAGTGCTAACTGGAAAGATACCTTAGTGTTGCTGAATTTTGATGTAAAGCTAAGAAGAAGCTTCAAGCTTCAGTTTCAAGCAGTGATGTGCCCTGGGCTGTCTCTGCACTGCTCAGGTTCTTCATTTTGCTGACACAGCTTGAACATTCAATCAGGCCACACTGCCCAGCAGGAGAGCCCAGGCCCCTCTGCAAAGCCTTCATCCCAGACCTGCACACAGCCCCAAAAACCATTTGTCATTGCTGAAAATCTCATCTCATTACATTTTAAACAGTCCCACAGACAAAGGCAGCATTATTGGCCTCACTGTACACATGGGAAATCAGGCATAGAAATTCAAATTCACCTCCAACCACAGCAACAGCCTGGGACAGAGCAAGACACTGGGCCAGGCTCCTGTTGTGTGCAGCCAGCCCTGTTTGGGGATCCTCCTCCACCACTGCTCTGGTAAGAAAAGGGACTAAACAGACTAACAGCCCTGAAGCCTCAGATCTCTTTGTGCTGCTCTGCATAAAGCCTGGGGCATTGCTGTTGCTGCTGCAATGAACCAGCGTCCTCATGTTGCACTTATTAAATAAATTTAATCTTATTAAACTGCATTACAAGCTTTTATTTCATAAATCTGTTTGCCTCCCAGATCACCCAGAGAGTTAACTCCTGCCTGGGCTCTGCTTTTCCTCTCCATAACCTTGCAGAGAGCACTCCTGACAAACCAGACATCCCTGTGATTCCATTGCTGCCGAGTTGGAGCACTTGGAATGGGCCACAGAGAGGATGGGAGTATCCAGATGCTGCCTTAGTATCCCATAAACTTGGTAGCAGTGTTTCAAAAAGAGTACAAGTTGCTTGTATATTCCCCTCAATACGTGCTTTATACATGGAAATATTTGTTTGAAATCACCCAAAACCCCTGTTGAAATGAAAACAGGGGATATCACTAACTCTTGGAGGGGAGCAGTACCAGGAGATGCAGAATTTCTGTTACATTTTGGGCAAAACAGCCTTTCCTGACCTGGTGTGCTGGGATTTTGTTTTCAAGATCTGAGGTCAACCCTAAACAATTTGTTACATAAAATTGAGTGAATCAAAATGTAAAGTTTCAGGTTTACATCTGATAGGGATCATCTCCTCTGGAGGCCAAGCAGGTTGAATTGTACTTTTGTAGGATCAAAGAAAATGTTTGCAGAGAAAGTTCTTACTTCAAAATTAAGAGCTGCAGTTTAAGAATCACTTAATTACCTGGAAAGATATTTTGAATAAATATTTTATAAATATTTGGATAACTTGACTAAATTGATACATCAATCTTTTAATCCATTAATTCTTTAGTGGTTAGAAAATTAGATGTGGGGATTAAAGACAAAAAGACACAATAACAAAATTAATTACTTAAGATGTTTACTGCATTAGGCACTAATTAGTCAGCACCTCAAAAATCAGATTTAAGAATATTAGTGCTAAGACAAGCAGTTATTTACTAATAAGAACACGTACACAACTCAGCACCAATGAAGTTACCTGAAATATCATCACCATCAGAAAATCCATGAAAGTCCAGTCAATTTGGTGGAGCAGGATTTTAAAGCACATAATTTTTCAGTGTATCTCTCTTGTTCAACTCAAGGCAGGACACATTCCCTGAGCCCAAAATATATTCCCACTCTCTAACTTTAATAAACAGCAGCAGAAACCAAGTTAAGGCAAATACTGAAGAACGTTTCACCAGTACCTGGGGGGAATAAATGATCAGGTCTGATAGAAAAGATGCTCTGACTGAGGATAAATTACAGGGTACTGGGAAGAAACAGTCACCACTATCTCTAAGAATAATTAAATTGGGAGGCTGGGCTTGATTCCTTATGAGAACACAAGGAACGTGGTCACTGGAAACCTGTCCCCTCCTTGGAGATGATTCAGTCTCTCTCACCTGTGACTTTCTCTCCCATCACGGTTCTTTGGGAGTCCCTGCGTGTGTGCAGCCTTTAGCACTGGGTCATTTTCAAGGTTATTTGAGTTCTGTCCTAAACAAAGGCCATTAATGTGACAGCAAGGGCCAATTTCTGAGCTCCTTCCCCAGTTCTGGAGGAGTCTCTCCTCCTTTAACTTGAACAAGCCTCATCCCTTCGGTGGGACACGTCTGTTAAATGGCACAGATGACATCGACCCTCTGCTCCCACCGGTTACAGGACCCACATCCCTGATCTCTAATGTTTTGCATGGCAGCAGCAGAAGCTCCCAGAGGAAGAGCAGTGCTGGCAGAAGGAAAAGAGCTGCATTGTGCCTGGAGCGGGGAGGTCTGCACAGTGATGAAGGAGCACAAAGTCGATCTTCAGAGCACTGGCAGCTGCTGAACCTACTGGCTCTAGTTCATCCTGCAAAAACACCACTGTAAGCTGCTGCCTCCCCAGAATGCCCACCAGCATTCCCTCCTGCAAAGATCCAACTGTACAAAGCCCCCAAATTTCCCTTCTTTGGGTGCCGTGCACATATGGTTCATTGTGGAGTGCGCGGAGACAAAGGGAGAAAGCACAAGCTCACAAAGGAAGCCCCGGCTAAAAAGCGCCGGGCACTCAGGGGTTAAAAAGGAAAGCGAGCTGTGAGGATGTTTGGAACAGCAGGGCATCAGCTGGAGCCGGCACGGAGGCTTTCCCACTGCCATTCATAACAAAATCAGGAGGCAGAAAATTACTATAGCAATGGCAGCAGAATGCAGTTCTTCAGAGGCTAGAGAGCTCCTGCAGCCATCGGGGCTCAGTGTCGCCATCCTGCAGGCTGTGAGCTCCCATCAGCTCCACTGCACCAACACACCCTCCTCTCCATGCAATTCTCACTGTAGATCACTGAATTTTAGCTTAAACCTCACTGAAACGAGGCCCAGCTGAAGACAAAGCACAACCATCCACCCCTTCGCTCTCCAGGTGCTGAAGCAGCCAAAGTTACCCATTCCTGCACAATGAAAGATTGGGCTCAATTTATGTGACAAAAGCACTGGGCAATAAAACCATCCATGGCTACAGACTCCTCCCCTAATGCCTTTTTCCAGGCAGTTTATCAGTTGTTTATCCACTTCCAGCAGGCTAAAGCTGTGCTGTTGGTGGCATGTTATTCCACTGGCCAGCAGTGTGACAAAGGTGTGACAAGGGATTCTCAGGTGTCCAGGACCAGCTCAACCTGGCCATGAGGTACTTACAGAGCTGTACTTGGTCTCTGACTCGGCCCCTGGGCCTGGGTTTGACACAACTTCAGCAGCACCTGGATGGGGCTCGTGTGAAATGAATTCAGCGTTGTTGGGTCAGCTCCAGGGGTCACAGTTTCCATATGTGCTGCTGCAAAGCTAAGCCCATCTCCCAGGAGATCTGATTGTCCCCACATAAACATGGGAAAGCCCTGGGAAATGCTGATTCAGAAGGACTGGCTGGGCCAGAGAGGAACCCCCTGCAATTGTAGGAAACCCCAAAGCTAAGGTCTGGTTCAGATACATCCATACAAGATAATCTCCCTACTCCACAGATCATTCCCTATAAGCCTAAAATCACAACTTCTGTATTGACCAGGAGAGATGCTGAAGGGAAATTCAGAGATAAGAAATACATGATCAGCCAAAGAACATCACAGTGTGAATGTAAATTAAAGCAGCCACAATACCTGTTACCCCCAGGGCTTTTAACAGATGATGGGAATACAAAAATGGCTTAAAACACTCCTTGTGTCTCCCTCCTGTTTATCTCCATGTCCAATTGAGCTATTCAAATCAGACCCAGAGGAATTTTCCCATTCAGGGAAGGCTTTGGGCTGCATTTCCACCCTCTGTTAATAAACAGTTGCTGTCTGAGTTCTGCCAAAGATTCACATTGTAAAAACAGAGCAGACTGGGACCACTTTAGCCAAAAATCTTGCAATCTCTGTTTTCATTTCTGGATTAGCAGAACCAGACTCTTTCACCACTTGTGAAGCAATGACTCCACCAGCAATGACCATCTATCCCTACCTTGTCCAGCTCCCACACAGCACCGCTGACACCCTGCCTGATGATTTTGTCTGCCTCAGATGTCTCACCTTGTCTTCCCTAATTTTTAATTAGGGAAGACAAGGTGACCATCTGCACACAAAATGGGGGGCTGCTGACCATTCTGCACACAAAATGGGGGGCTGCTGCAAGCACTGATTTCCAAGCAGGCCACGTTGCCTTGGTTACCCATTGCCAAGCCTCTCCCGAAATCGGCCTTTGCCTTGCATTGCTTCTGTTTTCTGTGTTACTGAGGAATTTCGGCTCTCAGAGAGCTGGTCTTACATGAATCAATTAAATAAATGAAAAACCTGAGGGGAATGCCCTTGGATGTGCACCATTTGTGAAGTCTTGTACAAATCCTTGTCAGAAACAACAAAACCAGCATCAGAGGATGCACTGCTGTATCAGTGTGGCCACAAAGGAGGTTCAGAGCACTCTAGGCTCAGCCCGTGTCCCCTTCCTGAGGAGCTGGAGCTGACACAACTCTGCTGTCCATTGGTGGTGAGACAGAACTGAAACTAGGCCGTCACTGGTGCTGCCTGTGCCCAAAGCCCTTGACTGCCCCTGCCCCAAAGCCCAAATCTCCACAGTCCAAAGAAGGCAAGGGAGGAAAAAAATCCCTTTGTGCCGATTTTACAGAGGGAGGAGAGCAGGATATTCATGATTGTCAGATTTTAGGGTTACAAGCAGGTCTCCAGAAAGGGATGGGGAGTGTTTGGCGCAGGGACTCACACCAGGGTGGGTTCAGGGTGCTGAACACTCATCAACACAGTACAGACCAAAATTACTCACGGAGATTCATCATGGGCTGCTTTTGATAAACAGACACATTGAGAAAAACTTGGATGTGTCAGTGGGTAAATCCAAAGAAGAAGACAAAGCCAAATCCAACAAAAGCAGTGCTCACAGTTTCTGTTCACTATCCTCCTGTTCCTAGAAATTAGCTATTTTCTGTAGCCACAGTTAAAAATAACACCTGATTAAAATTTTCAACACTGTCTGCGAGAATTGAATCAGAGCTCACTAAAATGTTAATATTTACTGAGAAAAATCTCTGCATCCTTCTGTGTAGAGAGCAAGTTATATTTGGTTAATCCCATTTTCGGAAAGTACTGGCAACATTTTCAGCACTGTAAACCAAAGGATTATTCCTATATATATTTATGATATTTCTAATTGTCATATCAAGTGAAAATTCTTTAAGAATGTGAAATAAATAAGATATCCTGCAGCACTCTTGCTCCACCAATATTGATTTGTAAAGGCCACCTCTAAGGTTTTCAGTGTTGAATCTTAATTGGATCTTCCAAACAGAAACAATCCACTTCTCACATAGGAGTTCCAGTAAGGAGAAAGAAAAAGAACAAGGAATTTTAATTGCACTGCAATCCTTCCTTCTTGCAAATGCCACATTACAGGGATCTAACAGACTAGAACCAAAGGCAAAATTCACTGGGAACCTCTCAAAAGAAAACACATTAAAATCCATTCATAGATGGATCTTCAGGCATTCAGCCATGTCGTTGTTTAATGTAGGAAGTAATACAAATGAAACCATTTGTCACTCCTAACTGAGAGGAAAAAGGGGAACCAGCCAATTTGTCAGCCAATTTTGCCTTCATCATAATTGCTGTATCCATCTTTGCTGCCTCTCCATGCCCCAGCACAGGCCCTGCTCCAATCTGCCAGCAGTTCTCACACTCAGCTTTTTTGCTGGGAAAACATTTCATTCTATAGTTCATATAGCTTGATGAGAGGCCTATAAATATACACCATTTTCTACCCTTGTTCCTGAGCTGTATCCATCACCTTGAACAGCAAAATTACCTTTCAGCACTGCATTAAGTCAATGGTTCTCCACTGCAGAGCACGGATGTCGATGGGGGAAGAGCCCACCCTGCATACTCAAACAACCTGCAGCTCATCAGTTCCATCAGGAATGGTCCCAGTCTCTACAGAATATTTGCGGTTGACAACAGGCTGCCAACCCCAATTCCTGACAAGCCAGACAAAGATTTGCCAAGAGGATTTGCGATCCAGCTCCCATTTGGTCTGTGCTGCAGCAGGCAGTGCTCTGGTGGGCATGAAGATGAGTTGGGAGGATGGGGATTAGGGTGGCTTTCTTAGGGAGTTATTGCACTATGGTATTACCCAGACCCTGTCAGAACCTCCTACCCAAATTAAGTTTGGCAGAACTATATTCCAAGCCTGGGCTAAGGACTTGTGTCCATTCCCACCATGGAGTCACAGGATGGTTTGGATTGGAAAGGACATTAAAGATCAACCCATTCCACCCCCTGCCTAGGGTAAGGATGCTTTCCACTATCCCAGGGTGCTCCAGCCAGGCCTTGGACACTTCCAAGGATCCAGGGGCAGCCACAGCTTCTCTGGGAATTCCACCCCTGCCCCTCCCTACCCTCAGAGGGAGGAATTCCTTCCCAATATCCCATCTAAACTTTCTCTCTGGCAGTGGGAAGACATTCCCTCTTGTCCTGGCACTCCAGGCCATTGGAAACTCCTTCTCCATCTTTCTTTTATGTTCCTCCAGTCACTGGAAGGCCACAATGAGGCCAACCCAAAGCATCTTTTCTCCAGGCTGAACAATCCCAGCTCTCTCAGCCTTTCCTTCCAGCAGAGCTGCTTCATCCCTCTGATCATCCTGGTGCCTTCTCTGGACTCTCTACAACACCTGCTCCTTCAGGGGGCTGTGGAGAGGACTCCCAACTCTTCCCACAGCTTTAAAGCAAACTTTACAAGTATCTTTTATTTGTGATCATCCCAATGCCAGAGTAAAATCCCAATAATTCCCAAGGCAGGGTCCTGACAGCCCTTCTGCAGGGCAGCCAGACCTAGGTGGAGCAGTTTAGCTGTGCTGCTCCTCCAGGTTGCAGGATAGGATGCCTTGGGACTTCAAAGGCGTTTTTTGTGTATGTGAGGGTATTTTGCAACCCTTGGGAAAATCAAATTGCATGTGTTCCTTGTGCTTGTCCCTGATTGCCCCTGTTAATGAGTTTTTAGTGCACTGAACCCTACTTAATACATTGCCTAATAAAATGAGAGTAATTAATCAATTATCCAGAAGGGCCAGCTTTTGATCGTTCTTATGCACTTATCACAGCAGCAGGGTCCTTTCCCCATCCTCCTCAGTGTCACAAACCTCCCCTTTGTGATGACGTCCTAGACACAATGAGGGGCCCCTCTGGAGGGGGTAACATGGGCTGCTGGCCACGCTTGTCCCTGCTATGTGGACAAACACTTGGCCTTGCTGCCACTTGTGCCTTGCCCAGCTGCTCTCAAGTCTCTAGCCAGGACCACAGTGGAGAACGCAGTTATCATGGAATCACAGCCTTGTTTGGATGGGAAGAGACCTTAAAATTATCCAGTGGCACCCCCTGCCATGGGCAAGGACACCTTCCACTATCCCAGGGTGCTCCAAGCTCCATCCACCTGGCCTTGGACACTTCCAGGGATCCAGGGGCAGCCACAGCTCCTCTGGGCAACTTGTGCAACGGCCTCCCCACAATTACTCATCTACACTGACTGAGGACATATCTTCTCCACCAAAACTAGGCCCTGCTGAGTTCTCTGTGCTACCACCAGTTTGATATTCACACTTTCATTGCAGCTGCTTGTACTCTCCATGGGAAGTGCAAACCCGTGGCATGGGGGGTGACAGTCCCACAGTCAGGCTGAGCCTGCTCCAAACACACCCCTTAAAACATCATGAGCCCCAACTGATGGAACAGCCACTGCTGACAGAGCTCTGGTAGTGCCTGCTGTCCCCACACGGTGCTTTCCTCAGACTGTCTCCTGCTGCTGTGCTGACCTTGACAGATGCCAAGTCTCTATTCCTATTTTAGTCCACTGAAGCTTCTGACCTTCTTTTATGTTCCCTCTTTAACTTAGGCTGCCCCTCTCTCATGGCAGCACAGCAGTAAAACCCTTGGAAGTCATCCCAAAAGAGGAACTACTGCAAACAGCCATACTTTGCTATTCACTCCTCACAGCTGAGGAAAAAAGTATCTTCCTTTATTGCAGAACAAAAAAAGAGAACTAATGCTCCTGCAGGAGCCTGTCTGTGAGGAAAGAAGGATTCCTTCCACCTTAGTGACAAATGTTATTTCATTTCTAGTGCAGAAAGAAAAGGAGAAATCCTAAGCAATCTCTGAAATCATCTTCCCAAGGCTTCTATACACCTCACAACATATTTATTTCCAAAACACTTTGGGGGGGTTGATGCTCTCTACTGAACTCCACAGTGAACAGCTGAAGGTACACATGTTTTGCCTGGGATTTTGTGGATGCTGAAAACATGCTGGTTTCTTCTATGTTTTAATTTTTTATTTCTTTTTTATTGGTGGAAAGATAAAGCAGCACCTGTATGGCCCTCCAACCTTAAAAATTGGGAGAAAGGAAGGGAATAAGCCTTGGATAAAGTAAGGTAATAGAAGGGACTTAAATATCAGACTTCCACTGAAAGAAACCTCACTGTAATTTGGGCAAAGATCATCATAGGACTCCAGACCATTCCATTTCATTCAGCTATGCCTGGATAAACCTGAATACATCAGGGTCAGGCCCTGCCAGAACAATTCATCCAGACTGAGTCATTCTGCAGTGCCCTCCTTCCACTTGCTCACAGACACAGAGCAGAGGCTCTGAGCTGGACCAGTCCTGTCAGCTCAGCCCCATCAGGAGACTGGGAGGCTCTGAAACCTTCAGGTCTTGAAAATTCCATTGGATTCTGAACAAAATAATCCTTTACCCCTGAATTAACACCTAAGCACAGATAAACTCAAGAGGAGCCCAGCCCCAGACACAAGTCTGGTCAGGGAGCAGCAAGCCAGAGCAAACAGCCTCACATTCCAGACTGGGTGGATCCCCCTGACGTTTGGAAATACTGGCTCTGATAGTCCGGCTGCAGGGCTGGAGGGCAGCACCTTCCAGCCAGCCTGCTTGTTTATCCTGGGATTTCTGCATCAGCAAATCTGGCAGCTGATCCTAGAAATAACAGCTGAGAGAAGCCCAGCACTCACCACCACTGTCAGGAAGGGCTCTTCTGAAGGTCCTGATGTTAAAGGGAGGGGGCACAATAGAAATCCACTGGCCAGACGCCCCTCCTGACAGGAAAAACCCTGAAGTGTTTACAGCAAGGGTTTCAAAAGGGCTTAGCAATTAAGATTCCCAACTTGAGACATCTTACAGAGGCCCAAATTCTTGGTGTGCCTGCCTCCAGCAGGCTGTGCATCCAATTTCCTGGCACATGGGAATGGAGACCTGTTCCATGGCAAGGAAACAGAGGTGTGATCCAGGGCAAGAAGGCTTTGCTTTTTAATTTTTCTTTGTTTCCTCATCCTCCTATTGGAGGGATGGAGCCGCTCTGCTGTGAGGAAAGGTTGAGAGAATTGGGATTGTCCAGCCTGGAGAAGAGAAGCTTCAGGGTGATCTAATTGGGCTGTTCCAGTACCTAAAGGGACTGACAAGAAAATGGAGAGAGACAATTTATGAGGAATGGAGTGCCAGGACAAGGAGGAATGGCTTCCCACTGCCAGAGGGAAGGGTTAGATGGGATATTGGGAAGAAATTGCTTCCCGTGAGGGTGATGAGGCCCTTGCACAAGTTGCCCAGAGAAGCTGTGGCTGCCCCTGGATCCCTGGAAGTGCCCAAGGCCAAGTTGGGTGGGGCTTGGAGCACTCTGGGATAGTGGAAGGTGTCCCTGCCCATGGCAGGGGGTGGCTCTGGATGATCTTTAAGGTCTCTTCCAACCTAAAACGTTCTATGATTTGTCAGACAGACCCTGATAGAGAGAAGAATAAGCCACTAAAGAGGGGGCTCAGCTGCAGGAACTTTAAAGCCCTGAGAGACCCTCAGGCAGGGGGGGTAAAGCCTGCATTGATCTGCTGAAACTGAGAGCACAGAAGCTCAAGGGCTGGCATGGCTCTGCTACAGCCACCTCAAGGAGTTCACCTTCCTCAGCAAACCTGGGGCATAACAGATTCTAACCTATCAGAATATAGCTGCAATTTTCCCTTTAAATCCTTGGAAAATGACCTTTCTGAAGCAGAGCTATTTTAGCAGTCAGCCAGTGAAAGAACAGCCCATGGCAAGCTCAGGGCAAGCCTCAGGACTCTGAGGAGCTGGGAGATGCTGCTGAGGCTAGGAGAGCACCTGGGAAAGCACAAACACAAGAAGCTGCTCATTGGTTAAAGCCAGGGGACTCCACATCCCTCTTGGAACAAAGCTTGGAGTGGCAGAGGTGGGAGGATAAATACAGCTGCAGCCCAGGGAAAGCAACAGTGATACTTTTGGCAATGCAAACACTTTGGGTGATTGCTCCTGGCCAGGGAAAATCAAAGGTCAGAACATAGGTCAGAATATTTAAGCATCTACCAGCACCCTGCAAGAGACTAAAGCTCAGCACAGACAGCTGTGACAAACTTTATATCCAATTTATGTATAAATGGCCTTATAAAAGTCTGTGTTATCCCACCCTACAGTGTTTACAGAGGAAAAATACAGCGAGAAAAACCAGGACCTAATGACACAAGGCTGTCCAGGCTGCTGTGATCAAATGCTTTACAGAAGCATCTTTAGGCCAAATCCTATTTCTTATTTCCCTGTCTGAGCCTAATGCTACAAATGTGTATCACACCTTCTTCTTTACTCCAACAACCATGCAAAGAGATAGAGACTTTACTCATTTTATGCCCCTTCATCTTGAGCTAAATCTCCTTGTTCTTATCCTCAAAGTGAAACACAATATAGTCTATGCACTGAGGGAAATTTTCTTTTATCTCAAAGTATCCCCCATCTCAGGAAAAAGGAAAAATCACCACTAGAATTGCAGACTTCCCTTGAACCATTCCAAATAGGAGCACTAAAATATCTCCACAGCTCTGAAAAAATACAGTGTCAGTTTTACCCAAGTTATAGGTGATTTAAAAAAAAAAAAAAAAAAGCTTTTAAAAACAATAAATTGCCACTAGTCACAAGCCAAATGTTGTCTTTTCTTCATGTTACCCAGAATCAACACATGCAAAGGTCATATGATGAAGAATCAGTGTTGATTGATTGACGCTTTCTTTTAAAAATCAAGCTGGGATGAGAGAAATTGTGGTTTTCCAGGGAAGTTGCAGCTTTATCAGGAAGGGCTGCTGCAGCTCCTGGTTAATCAAGCTTCTGAAAGGTTAATTATCTGTCAGAACACACATGGGGTGGGGGAAAATCCCTGTGAGCAGTTGCTAGGGGATAGAGGTTCAAGGAACAAAAGGCAAATGTGTGCTTGGGGCAGGAAATCTCCATCTCTGGATTAGGGCTGGCTAGGGATGCAGTGGTAGGGTGCAGCAGGAACCAGGGAGGGCCATGACCCTGAGCATGTGCAGGGCCAGGACTGAACTCAATGGTCCCTGTGGGTCCTTCCAGCTGAGGATATTCCATGATTTTGAGATTACCTGCAGGCAGAGCTGGACTGAAAGCTCCCTGTGCCAGATGCAGCAAAGCCCACTCCAGGCTGGAGCTGCGGAGCACAAGCAAGACACAGGAGGAACAACAGCTGCCAGTTCAGCCTCCAGGGCTCTGTCCCTCCCTGTGAGTGCTCTGTCCCTCACTCCAACGCCTGCACTGGGACAGTGGGAGCTCCCCCTGGCCCTGCTCCAGGCTCTGCATGGCCATGGCAGCCCCAGAGGTCATTGGGGACAGAGGAGAGCTCGCTGTGTGCTTCAGCAGGCTCTGACTGAGGTCCAGAGAGCTGGCCTGGGCAGCCTCAGGTTCCACAAAGGACAGACTGTGCACGGGGAACCTGAGCCATGTCCCTTATCAGTCCAGCTGCTGATATTTCACACACACCTCCTACAGAAAGAAGCCTTTGCTTGGTGCTGCTGAATTTGCAACTCCCAGTGAAGGGTGAGGTGTAGCACAAACTGGGCTTACTGGGACTCTAACCCAGCCTGTCCACAAGAGTCAGCTTCTCTTCCTCATGCTTTAAACCGGTTGTCCTCTGACAGATGCTGATGCTGGAAAGCATCCACTGCTCCTTCAGGACCCTCAGAGGAGCCTGGAATGTGACCCAGCTTGAGGACATTGTCACAAGGAGCCCAGGGAGCACAGTGATGTCACAGCCAACACATGTGAAAGTTCAGCTCTCCTGCGTGAGGCAACTCATCCATCCAAAAGCTGGTGTGCCAGGCTGTCAGCAAATCCAGGAAGAGATGGGAAAAGCAAATATTTAGGCAGATTTTAAAAGGCTGACCAAAAACCCATAGAAACTCCTTCAGGAAAAAGGAAAAGCAGCTGCTGTTTGAATATAATGGAAGCTCTAAGGAAGAAAGCAGCCCAGTGCATGTGAATGTTAATCAAGCCCCATTTCTTTTCAAGTCAAAACATGAAGGTATTTACTGGTGTGTTGGAGAAAAGCCTTCAGGAGGTTTAAATGATCCTGTCCAACCCATATTCTAATGGCTCTGCCTGACCTCCAGAGATCATCACTGAGTTTCTGGCTCACTGCCCCGCTGCATGCGATAAAAGCATGTGGGGCTTACCAGCAAGGTTTTCATTGCTCTCCATGGGAGGCCTGGGAAGGCCAAGGGATTTTGCCTGGAAAACAATGTACATTTCCTTGCTGATAAGAATGTTGAGGGACAGATTTTATCCCAGGCTCTGTGTGTGCACTGAGAAAGCATCAGAACATGGCAGCATCACTCATCCCACTTGGAATCACTCACACCCCGTGCACAGAGATGTCCAAGGCTCCACCTCCCCTGCGCAGCAGAATTTGGCACAATCCCAGTTTGGGTCACACCAACAAGTTGATATCACAGACCCACTGCTCTCCAGTGAGACTCCATATCAACTCACTGCAGAAATGACACAATGGATTTTCAGATCCTTATCCTCATGGCACAGCTCATGCAGCATTCCCATTGCCTGATCGCACTGAATAAACATAGTGTTGTACTAGAGATAAATGGGAAATACTAATTTTATGAAAAACAGAGATTAAAAATATGCTCACTGACTCAGCATGCTGACGCATTCAGTTCAGTAATTTAAGACTAAAGACCATCACCTCATTACTGCCATAAGATATGGCCCAGAAAACCAGCCCATCAGAAATCATGGAACTCCACACAAATTTGAGTCTCATAGGAATATTCTTCTATAGGAATATAAATTCAGTAATTGCTTCATGGGTCATTAAAGCTGGTTTTATAAACTAAGACAGACATAGCATATAATCCAAAACAAATCACACCAGAACAGGTTAGAGAGCACACATTAGCATGCAATTGGCTGACACTAAAATTATCTCCACTGGCTGAGAATTTGGAAAAAATATCCTTGGTATTTGGAATCATTACATGAAAGGATTATAGAAATCCTTTGCTTTTAACTAAGGTCATTAACATCTTTCTACAGCACATTAATATTTCCACATAAAGACACCTGCTGCTTCAAGTACTCATCCTGGAAAACAAAAACACAATTCCCATTTCTAGCCCAATTAAAAAATAAAATCCCGAACACTTGGAGGAGATCAAATGCAGCAGAAAGGGGTGGAGAGCAAAATAAACTGGTAAGAGAAAGGGGATGTTGTGCAGTCTGTGTGGTTTTTGCTGGCAGTGGCTATGCCAATTATACAAATTATGCAAATGTGATGCTCAGCTGGGTGCGTACAGCAGCAACAACGTACAAGTGCTTTGGGGCAAAACCCACATGTTCCCATGTTTCAAGCATTCAGTATCACAAACCCCAGTCAGAGAGTTCTGGCAGACACGGGCTGGGAGGAAAATTTTTCTTTTCTGCCTTTTCTCCTTTTTTTCTTACATTTATCCTATTATCTATTTCCAAATGCTCCCGACTGACCCAATCCTCCCCGTGCCACTGCATCTCCCTTCCTCATGAACTCAGCAGCGCAAGGATGTGCGGCAGCTCTCCCCGCCCACTCCTCACAAACCCGTCACTCTCGTGCACAAGCGCTGAAATCTAATTAATCCCCCCCCCCCCCCCCCCCCCCACACTAATTTCGCATTAACTTCGCTCCGACTGCACTGCTGGGAGGAGCTCTGGAGATTTATCAGCGGCTCTCACAGAAGGGGATGGAAGGCAGCACTTTCAGCATCACTCTTTTCTCTTTTTCTCTCTCAGCGCGTTCTGCCGGGAAAGAAAAGCCCCCAAAGAGAGTCTGGTGTGGAGGCTGCCAGGGTGACATCAGCGATGGTGCCACCGCGGGAGCAGCCAATTGGGGAGGGCTCTCTCGCTGCCGTCCCTCTCACCTAGCACAGGAGCCTATAGGAGAATGTTCCACACGGGAAAGACTCAATCCTGTTTTGTCGATGCTTATCTTGCCACTCCTCCCCTCTCTCCCCTCGCCGCTCCAGCTGAGTGCTCGTACACTGGCTCACCGAGCACAGCCGAGGCAGAAGAGCCCTGCACAGCAAAACCCCGCTCTGAGCATCAGACTGCAGGAAGTGATTCACATCAGAGCTTCCTGCCGCTGTTGCTGCTGGGGAGTCCTACTTCTGTTCAGGGATTTCAGTGGGAGGAAGAACCTTCCTCCTCCTAGTCACTGGCGCTTTTAACTCGTTGTTATAACAATGCAGCCTACAGACTTTGGGTTTCTATCCCAAATGCGGTAAAAGCAATTCAGCTCCAGCCAGAGAGCCCAACCGGGCCTGCAGCGCTGTGAAAAGACAACAGAGAATTTAAAGGTGGGGTTCAATAGCCTTGAGCTGTGCCAGGGGAGGGTCAGGGTGGACGGCAGCAGGAATTTCCTCCTGGAAAGGGTGCTCAGGCCTTGGCAAGAGCTGCCCAGGGAGGTTTGAAGCCCCCAGCTCTGGAGGTGTCCCAGGAAGGGCTGGAGGTGGCACTCAGTGCTCTTGGCTGGGGACAAGGTGGGCATCGGGCACAGCTGGGACTGGATACTCTTGGAGGGCTTTTCCAACCTCAGTGATTCTGTGTTCTGCCTTTCCCTGGATACCTGTGAACTTAACTATACAAGGCCTAATTTTTAGCATACAGAAACAAGGCCCAGCATCAGACTGGGGCAAACTGCAGTGCTTGCAAGTACGCCCTGTTTACACCAGAGATCCTCACTGCAGCTGCTGTCTACCAGGAAATGGGCACATAAAGCTGTTTATGAGCTGAAGCTATTAAAGCAATTTGTTGAAACCCCAGAGATCTCTTCTACCTGTCAGACAGTGCTCTGAAAGCAGCAGCTATCATTGTCTGCTGCTTCTCACTCTGAAATGAAATGGCAATTGGCACATTGTGGGAGCAAGTCTGGGGTGCCTCCTGGTAGTGCTGCAGCCTCCTCATGTGAGAGGTGAGCAGCCAGGCTCTCTGGGAGAATCCTAAAGGAGACTGTTGTACTCCAAGCACACAACTTCAAACCCAACTAACTCGCAGCACCTAAAAGTCTTGCAAGTACAAAGAGATTTTTATGTCCCATTCTTTGCAAAAAATATCTGAGAACTGCTTCAGCTCTGGCCAGCCCTCACACACTACACGGCTTTAATTCTGACTTTGCAAAGCTGAAGCTGAAAAATCCAGCTCTGTGTATCTATTTTTGACTCTGACAGGAACTTTGTTCCCATCCTACCAGTACTTATAAAAGTAGCTGTATTTTTACAAAGAATCCTGTAACTGGAGCTGGCTCAATGACCCCAGGAGCAGAAATGCTCTTGACCTTGCCAGGCCTGGGCAGCACAGACAGACCCTGCCCAGCAGGGCAGAGTCTGCAGCTCCTTCTGACCTCCCATTTGGAGGAAATTGCAGTGAGAGGAATTCTGTCTTATCCAGCACAACTGGGAGTAAATAATGGTCACAAAGCATTCTCCAGGCCTTCAGGAGGAATTCTCAGACAGAAAAATCCAGAATAGTTCCAAATTTGGAGCTGAATACTGATTTAGTGTGCATCCCCCTCTTACCTATAAACATGACAGACCACTTCAAAGAATCCTGGAATGGTTTGGGTTGGAAGGGACGTAAAAGACCATCTCATGGGCAGGGACATCTTCCACTATCCCACGGTGTTCCAAACATATCCAACCTGACCTTGGACACTCACAGGGATGGGGCAGCCACAGCGTCTTTCAGCAACCTGAAAGGGCTTCCCCAGCCTCACAGGGAAGAATTTCCTCTGTATATCTCACTTAAGTTTCCCCTCTTTCAGTCCGCCCCCCTTAGTCCTTGTCCTGGCACTGCAGTTCCTGATGAAACTGTAAATTTCCTTTACATCTTCCTTCCTTGGAGGTGAAGACAAAGCAGTGGCCCCTGAACACCCCCGTCCTCGGTCGTGCCAGCTCCAGTTAAACGCATCAAACATGAGGTAAGCACCTGGAGCTCTCCCAGCATCCACACTTCTACCTGATGGAACTGCAGGGTTCATGGAACCAGGAAATACACACCAAACAGGGCAATATTTCATCTCAGTCATCAAACTCCCCCTGACAGAGCTGTGGACTCAAAGAGGCTTGAGGTGTTGGAGCAGAATGGAGAAGCAGTGTGCAAACACGAGGAAATGGATGTTTCCCAGAGCCTGGGAGAGCACAGGAATGCAGCGAAGCAGGATGAGAACATCCCATCTGTGACCTTCACAGTGAGTAATGGGAATAATGCAAAAGCAGAAGAGGATTTCAACCAGCAGCAAAGTGCAGAGGAGGTGCTCTTGTTGTTCCAGCTGCAAAATTAGAATGGTCCCACAAAGCTCCTCCCAGCACCTGGGGACAAGGACCCTGCCTGCTCCTGCCCACAGAATGAGCTGGAAGAACCAGGGGTGCAGTTTGTGTCTGTGTCATGGTTTGAGCCTGGCACAATGCTAGTGCCCCCATGAGAATACCTCTTTCCCTGGTATCTACTGTGAGATGTGATCAGAGACAGAACAGAGCAGGCTCCAACTTAAGACTGAAAGAAAAAAAAACTTTATTAACCTAAAACTACAAGGAAAAAAAACACAGAACAGAGGATGAAAACCTTCCAAATTTCTTCCTCCTCCCCCCACCAAATTTCAAATTCAGTTACCACCCCTTAGATCACCCACTCTCAGTCCATCACCACCCTTTAGATAATCAATTCTCAATTCCTCGAGAAGAGAGGAGTTCCTCTTGCACCACAGACATCCCCAGGAAACAGTCAAAACTTCTTGTGTTTCCGTGTCACGTGTGGTACTGCCCAGAGAACATTTGCCATCGTGACCTCTTCCTTCCATGTCCAGTGCTCTCACCATTGCACATGGACCAGAGCTGCTTCTAGGGTTTTTCCCTTTAAGAATGCTTTGTCCAGTTCCAAAAAAGAGCACAGTCCCTCTCCTTTTGGGACACCTATCCCCCCCAAATTTCACCCCCTGGGGCTGAGGGGTCTCTTGAACAGAGATCATCTTCCTCTTCTTCTTCTTTGAAGACAGAGGGCACCACCACCACCCTCCTCACCCATGGTCTCTGTTCACACACCTTCACATCACCGCACTCTCCTGGCTCTGAGCCATTGCCTCCCCCTAGAATGCAGTCTCTATGTCACAGGTACTCAAGGGTTCTGTCCATAGCTATCCAAGAAAAGTCCAGCCAAAAGCCACTCCATCATCTCCTCCCACCTAGGATTCTTCTCAACTTCTCTCAATCTCACCAACTCCAGGAGGAATCAGCATTTACAAGGTTTCCATCATCCCAAGAAGGGTTAAAAGTCCCAGGCTCTGCTGGTTCGGTTCATGAACTCCCACGGCTGGCTGCCCTGCTGGGCACCCCCCCCCCCTTCTCCTTCCCACCAGCCTGCTATCACAGGCACAGGCCGCTCTCTCTCTCTCTCTCTCCCTCCGGAGGGTGGGGGAAATGGGGGATGGCTGCCCGAAGCCTCGCAGTGCTTCTCCACCCTTCGGCCCAGGCCTGGCCTACCTCCCTCCGGCCACATGGCTCCCCTCCCCCGCCCAGCTCAGAGCCAGGCAGGGGAGAGGTCTCCTCTCTTCCAAGACCGGAACCCAAGAGAGTTTCCCCTCAGAGTTCACAGCTTTTGACCCCCTGTGTTCTCAGAGGCGTATCCATGCCCTCAGTGGACAAACCAGGTGCCAATATTAAAATCTGAACACCGATTGGCGTGACCACACCATCCCAAAAAAAACATTTCCTCTCAAACCACGACAGTCTGACATTTCACCATGCACTGTTTACACCTTGTTAGCTCATAAGCTCATGTAGCACTGTTGAAATAAATGAGGAATTACTATTTTTTATAAGGAAGTGAGAGGCAAGGAACATGTTTCACTCAAAATTTTGCATATAAAGTTTTTTCTGCTGATAATTGACAGTCTCCCAGCTTGTATTTAGATGCAGGTTACATTCCAGAAGTAAACGGCTGAGAGAAGATTGGTCTTAAAACAGAGTTTTTAATTAAAACGCTTACTTAGAAGACACAGGAAAATGCACTTGAGAGTCAGAGACTCCTTGATCTACCATAGAAAGGCATTCCAGGATCCAGGGGCTGAAATTTAAATTTCAAAGTAAGGTGGAAGTTAAAGACTGGAGCAGCTCAAGGTGTAGGTTCTGCACAACTCCACACACTGACAGCTTTGCAAGGATGTGTCCTTTTGTGACCTAAATTACACACCTTAATACACTGCAAGAACTTCAACAGCTGTAGGACTATTCTCTTTTTTTTAATAAACACCAGAATAAAGCATTTTCTGGCCTTAAAATTCACTGATCTGTCTTCAGATGACAGCAAGTTACAGCAAACCGCACCACTAAAAAAAAAAAAAAAAAATCTCAAAACAAACTTCCCAGTCTTATCAGAAAAGCGTCAGGAAACAGTTTAAAATAGAAAAATGCATGTTTCCATACTCTAAATTCTCTGGCAGCAGCTCAGAAAGTTAAGTTGTGTTTACTTTCCTTCGTGGAAAAGCACCCCTCGCTCTCCCCCTAATGTCAGCACTGCCTGCACTGGAGCACAGCCTGGCTGAGTCAGCTCAGCTCACATTGGGCAGGGCACAAAGAGACACCTAATGAAGTGGAAACTAATTGAGCTTTCTCTTTTTCATGGGGATGCTGTATCCAGCACGAGGATTTTCAAGAGTACCTCCAGGTTTTTGTTTTGTTTTGAAAGTGCTGGCTGAACTACAGGGCATAGTTCAGGAATCCTGGTGGTTTATTTTGGTTTTCAAGGCCCACCCAAAACACAAAGGAGTCTTCATAAATCACAAACACAAGGCAAAGATTCTTAGAGGGAATCAGGGCTTCGCTTTCAGATGGTGAAATGCATACTTTACAGGTATGCACACACACAAAAGTGTAAATAATGTTTTTAGAGTGAACTTTGCCGTTAAACAATTCAAATTCTAAGCTTTTCATATGTGTACAGTGAAGCCTGAATCCAGTGTAAGGAAGACTCAACATCCCACCACTGAACTCAATGACAGAGCACCTGGAGATTCCCTCAGGTCATGGTAGAAGGGAACTTTCCCAGAATCTGAAATTCCTAGACAAGAATAAAAAGGAACTTGAAAACAGTCCTCAACTCCATCAAAATGTGATTTACACCAGAATAATCCCAGAGCAAAGAAAGTGCTGCCTTATGCAAAATGATCTTGTATTTATTCTTGCATTATAACTAAAAAGGTTTTGAAGCAATTCAAAAGTTCAGGCCCAAGTTTCACTGTGAGACCCAGAGAGAGAAACTTTCTGAAAGTAGGGTTTATAACTTTCTCTTATTCCTCTGGAAAAAGAACATCCCATTTACACAAAGTTCTGGATTTACAGATTAAAAATATAGAAAAGAATAACTAAAATGGGTGGTAGCAGTAATCAGAATGGTGCCATTTCCACCTAGAATGAACAACTCTCCTCTGGATAAACAGAAATAACCTGTGCTCTTGAACCAAGAACATGGAGGCAGATTAACAATTTGGGTTTATGTCCCTTACTCTTTAATCTGCAAATTAAACCCAATTAGGAAACAGAAGAGAAGTACAAGAAATACAATAGAGTTGATCAATCATACAAAATCTCAGCAATTCTACTTTACATTTAATAGGCCACCACATTATTTTCCTTCCAGAGTTTTTCCTGGACAAGGTGCTGGAGGACTTGGAGAAGGTACACAAAGCCATCCAGGGGGAGGATTTTTATTAAGTGCTTTAGGAAATGAAGTGGATGATCCCATGTCACTAAAAAACAAAACAAAAACAAACCCAAGCAATCTTTCAAAAAAATTATTCCAGTCTATAAACAGCAGCTTCAATGTTCATGTCACCCAGAACAAAACAGTTCCATAAAACATCTTAAAAAGCAGACCTGTAAAAAAAGGGAAAGAGAAGAAAGACAAAAGAAAGGCGCAGCATGAAGTAATTTCAGACAACCAGTTTTGTGAGAGCTTTAATGGCACAAAATGTTTATAAGCTACAACTTATACATGTAAACTGTATATAATGTTACAAAGTGCTAACTAATTTATGAAGAATGCATAATCACTTTGGCTCAGTTAACTCCAATATTTCAACAAATGTCAATTAAAAATTTGAATTTCTAACAATCTTCAGCTTTCACTTTTGAAAACAGTAAGTAAATATGCATTTGCTGCAGTTAGGTCAGCCTGCATCTTTAATGTGCGAGTTTATGCATTTTTTCTTGATCCTATTTACAAGTCTAGGCCAGTTTTCACTGAATGTAAGAAAAATGAAGCCTACACTTTTTTTCCCAAAACTGTAAACAGGTATAAAGCTTTATAAACAACATTTATCTTAACAAAACTTCAATTCTCAATAATTGAAGCTCCTTTGTAAATGATACAACACTCTATTCCTGTTCATTGTAAAAGTGGAAGTTGCAGATTTTCCTCCAAAGCTTAGAATAGGGTCTCAATAAATACTGCATTGTATCCCAGGCAGTGTTACAGTGACCACGGGGCATTCCTCAGCTCTGGGTTTCATAGGTTTTACTCCAAATGTCATTAGTGGTCTTGATACTCTAGCCACAAGTTTGCACTATTATTTATCAGATATTCTGAAGAATTACCTTTTAATTTAGAAAGGTGTAATTTACTGGGTTTTCCTCTTTAAAAAGTATTCCCTACTTAGTAAAAATCTCTTTTTCCACTACTCCTATTTCATACAAAACAAGGTGCTATGTTAGAAGTTAAAGTGGTCCAACCTTTCTCCCGTCCCCTCAGATTTTAGGGCTATAAAATGAAGTATTTGATGCTCTCTAAAACACCCTCCACCAGGTTCCCCTGCCCGCCCCCACCTCTGGGTGAAACCCAATATCCACACCCAAAACAAACCTGCACTTGTGGGCAGCTCAAGTACCACTAAGTATTCACAACTAAAAGGAAAAAAAAGCAGATTACTCCAGAGGATTTGTTTTTCACCCTGAAAGCATGCTCTGACAGTATTCAGAAGTAGAGAATGAAAATAAATACAGTTTAGCAGTGGATTCATACTTAACTTTTTCACTTCCTGGGAGCTAACTGAAGATTTTTTTAACCCAAGTCTCAGCTGGGATTTAGCTTCTATGCATCAATTGGTTCATGCAATCACTGCTCTATCAAATAATCAACTTTATAAAGTCTGATGGAAGCAAACAATCATAGGTAGCTGTTTTCTCCAAATGGCTGACTAGATTTTCTTATTTTCTACAAGTCAGCCGACTAAAGTTTTTATTTAAATGAGATTTTTGCTAGTCTAAAAATTAGCATTGGTTCCCTAAATACTTAGTATTAAAGTCTATATCATATATATATATATATATATATATATATATATATATATATATATATATATATATTCATATATATATATATTCATATATATATATATAAGGAGTATTCTATCCTTCAGAGTTCATGCTACATGTTCTGAAATTCAATAAAATCTATTTAGGGACAAGACTGTCCCGATGCTTTGTAACAATTTGGTACTAAAGCTTCACATTTTGAAAAGAAGTGTCACTGAAGGAGGACAAGGCTTAATGCTCCCTAAGATAAAAGGTCAACAACATCAGTGAGAAATCTACCCTAACATGAGACATCACAGGTGACTTTCAGGTTCCAAGTATCCCCAAAAAGGAGATTGTACAGTAAACAATGAGAGAGAGGAATATTGAAAATTCATTTGCAGAAGACATTTCAGAGCTTTTACAACTTCTGAACCTTTATGCACCTGCAAGATTGTCCCCCTTAAGGATGAGTCAAACGCTTTTCCTGCTGAAATTGCCAGATCTTCAGAGATGTAAATGGGTCCACCACAAACAGAATAATTTCCTTTTACACAGAGCCTACCTACACTACAGCTGCTGGGTTTTTCCTTAATTTAGAACTACTGTGAAAAGGAAAATTTCACATTGAAAATTTTCCCTTAAGAAAACAGGTAAAGAAAATGAAAGCTTCTTCACATGCAAACAATGCAATTTTTTAATATTTCCTAGGTATCAGACAGGTTTTCCTACAAGGAATAAGGAGCTGACTTCATAGAAAAGACAAGATTACAACAATTACCTAGTATTAAATTATGCTGATGGATTTAGTTATCCTACTTTAAGATTTATGCAGTCTTTGCCTCCTGCAATTTAAATGGTGTTTGTTTGCCAATGCAAGGGGCCGAGTAAATTCCCCCTGAAAGCTGATTTAAACTGGATCTTTATTGCCAGTGATTTCTTAGTTTATTCCACAACCAGCTTCTTTTTCACAAAAGAAAAACTCTTTCCCACTTCAGTAATTTCCTTCCAAAGAGACTGTTTTATCACCACCATGCAGTCAACACTTAGACCATGCACAACTGCAACTGAAGTCAGGTTGCACTAAGGAGGCAACAGCATCACTGATAAAATTAAACTTGCTGGTGGCATTTTGCATTGAGAGAAGCCCTTGCAACATAGAGACAGTTGTAAACTCCGTCCAGCAACTCTGACGTGTCTTGCAGGCCAAGAGGCAGGGGAATGGGAAAGAGGGAAAGAATGTGGATAGCCAAACACCTCAACAGAGTTCCAACACAATACTGAATTCCAGAGTTAGCAAAAACCTGGATATGGAAGGAAAGGGTGAAGTCAGGGTCATGCTTAAAATGGTCTCAAGTCAAATGTACTATATGAGACAGTAACACCTTCACAGGTCACATGGGGTCCAGGTTTGCACTCCATGGGTTCAATAAGTGCTGGCTGAAGGTGTGGTCAGGCGTTTCCCAATGTAGATGCTGAAATAAAAAGTATAAGGATATCGTATTGCACAGGAATACTCCCTGCTTTCCCACAGTCCCCACACACCCAGCTGCTCTAATCCCTCTCTCAAGTCCAAGATCCACCCACAGACTTCACTTCTCTTCTATAAAACTACTTACAGTGAGGCTTTGCATGAGTCTGGAAGGATCAATGCTCTCAGTACTCACCCAAAGTGGGTTTTCCTCCAGTCCCAGGCTCATCTGAAAACCCCAATCCAAAAGCTTTTGTGTTTTGAGTACCTGACACAGCAACACTCCCAGACAACTGAGGTAAAACATATCAAGTGCTGCCTATAGGGAGGGGGTTGAGCTTTAAAACTCTGAGCATCAAAGATCTATGCAAACACTGACCACAAGCAAGATTTCAACCATTGCAGAAATGCACAATTTTGCTGTAGTACAAATATTTCACAGTATATCCTCACATATTCTATCCTTATTTATTTGAAACTTTAGAAGAATTTAAATAGACACTTGAACTACATCCACGAAACCAAACACAAAGCTAAATAAAACCATGTTTTGAGTCCATGCCTTTGTCTCATCCCAGAATTTAAGGTGGATAAACAGAATGTCAGGATTTAGGCAAAGTGAGAGATTATATTGGATTACACAGGCAATGTAAACACTGCTGAGCAGAGACACAGCTGATCTTGCAGGCCATATCCAATTTTTCATCTTTCTCTAAGTACTCAAACTTTGACTTTCAGTAATACCACAAGGAAGCATTAAACTGGAAATTACAGAGTTTGTGCCACACACACCACCTCAGCATCATTATTTGTACAATGTAGTTTCATATTGGTCAGAAGAAGTTATTTTTCATCTTTTCTAATTTCCCCCCTTATAACCTGAAGCATTTAAATAGAAGGCACATAATCACATTGCACGTGTTACAATTGCAAAGGTTATTTGCAAACTCATCCACGCATATTCAATATAACTTGATTTATTCTAGAAATAAAGCACATTAAAGGCTGCAAAGTTCTAACTGCTGCTAAGTTTTCCTGCTTTTGTAAAAATACACCAAGTCTGAGTGACGGGCAAAAATCATTACTCTAGAAAAAGTCCTTCTCAGCAGGACTTGACATTCAAGCAAAGTGGAAAGGCAAAAGCTGAAGTGAGAATTAGGTTAATACTTACCCTAGTCCCAGAGCCAAAACATGAGATATGAACAGAGATGGAATGAAAACCTTAAGAAATTCTGCAGAGAAAATGCCACCTTTTTTCATTGCTCCACTTTTTCTCATACTTAGAGACACTGAACGTTTAGGATGTCTGAAATGGAATTCCCTGGAAGAAGAGGGGGAGGGGGGAAAAATTCAACAAGACTTTTTTGTTTCTTTCCTTTTTTTTTTTTTTTTTTTTTCACACAAATGCACAGATCTCTGTAGGAACATTTTTTTTTTTAAGTACAAAGAGCTAGAGATCAAAGCCCAAGATCCCTTAGACAGAGTAAGGAATCAAAGATAATAAGAGGAGGGATTGTGCAGAGACCACTTACACAGACAGTATAGACACAAAGGGAGCAGGAGCTGCAGAGAGAGGTAGGTCCGAGAGAGGGAATTTCAGGATGTGATTTGTTAGCAAGAGGCCTCATTTTTTGTTCCAAACACAGATACAGAAGTCTGCCAGATTTAGACAGCATCCTCTATTTTAATAAAAATGCTTTGCATTCAAGGATCTCAAGGTTTCCCCTTCCGTGGATGAACATTACATATTTTACATAGAAAGAAAAAAAGGGACAGAGAATTTAGGAGACTTGCTCAACACTCTTCCATTCAATAAGCCAAGACTAAATCCCATGAATCCCAGCTCCAAGTACCCAGCTCTCCCACTAATTATAATTTTGTCAAGAAACCTTGCAATCAGTTTGCAGTGGCTTTGTATTACCTTCAAGTCATTCTGTTGCTATTTTGATTTTCATACTTCATTGTTTTGACCTTTTTAGCCTCCCCACAGAGAAATCAATCTCTTCCTAAGATGAACTTATTTTGATTGTGAGACTGTGACGATCCTTTCCTTCATCTATTCATTAAAATATATTAATATTCATTAAAAACACGGAGTTGAACTCACTTGGGAGGAATGTTTTCAGGCCTACTTGACCAGTCTGACACCCAGTCTGCACTTTTCTTCAAAACTTCCAATTCTTTCTCTCCTTCTAATGCTTCTTCTTCGGACTGAAACACACAGGGGACAAGCCTTGTAACACACAATTAGCTCCTCCTCAGGGTGTTAAATTGAGAGTGACAACAATAGCGGTGACATGATAAGCACCAAATGGTGGCACCTGATAAATGAGTAAGTCTTCTTGGACTGCTGATTATTTCAAAGAGATTTGATTTTGCCAGCAAAAGTCAGGAAACCACAAATTCTATTACTGTAGCCAGGATTTCCACATTATTGCAAACCAGAACCGTGCAAAAAATATTTACAAATGGAAAAAAAACATTAGGTTGATGGCATTCCATTTAAAGCCCACAGAATGTGACTAAAAGCATGGCAAGTCAAATAAAAAGGTTTCAAAACCAGTATTTTGACTTTTTAAAGGTGTTATTAATCATTTAAAATTTACATTACTTGCAACTAGTAGCTTCTACTGGGAATCCCAGATGCAAGAGGGAAAAGCAAGCCCTCACTCTAATTGTGTATAAAGATTTAACTTCACATCAATAGATGCAAATGTTACCATATAAGAAAAGAAATAAATTAGGAAGAGTAGAGAACACCACGGACTTTAACTCCTACTAAGTATTAAAACAATCTCCTGAGTGACTCTTATTAAAACAAGATAAGCCACTTACAACATTAAGTGAGAACCACAGAAACCCAGAGGTAATCAAATAGCTCAGTCGCAAGTGAGAGGCAGAGCTCACCAACACCTTCATTCACACCCTTTTGGCTCTCAGGGCAGAAATGCAACAGTCCCAGGTCTTTGACAAAATTAAATGCAAGGTTTCATTCTTCCAGGAATGCTTTTTATTTAAACAGCTGACAGCAAATTTTATGAAATTATCAAACTAAGAGTTCAGCATTAGTCTCGTCTCAGTTTGTGTTATGGAGATTACTCACTGTCATGTGAGTGCCTGCACAGCAATCACTGAACACCCTGAAATCTTGTGCAGAAATATGAACATTTTAAACCCAGCTTTGACACCCAGTGCCATCAGGGTTACACAGTAACATGACTGCTAGGAAAGAAGCATTTCTCAGCTGTGCAGATGGAGACTCATTTTTCCCTCACTCCAACACTATTAATGTCTAAGTCAAATTTCAATTAATAGAGAATATAAGTCTTTTGACATCACAAAGAGCATGTTCTACCCCTCAAGCCTAGATCAAATATCCATAACTTACAAATGTATATTTTAAAAGGAAGAAAATACCTGAGAACTACTGTCTTTACTTGTGTGCATTTCCACATCAAAAGTTATCTGTCCATCATCTTGAGGTGACGGGCTAAAGAAAAATTGATATCATAATGTCATTTTGTCAACTAAAGAGTCATCAGTGTAGGTAAATCTCAGCTGAATCATTTCCTCATGTACTTTTGGACATTATTCAGCTGAGCTACAAAATGCACCACCCTTCAGATCCCAAATACCAGCACTAAAAGTCTTCCTAACCCCCCCGACTTTTCAATTTTTTAAAATTTATAATCCTACCTTTCTCGACAGAGTTCACTGTTGCTCCCTAAAGCAAAGAAAGCACTCCCCAAAAGTTCAGCTGCTACAGAAAAGATGCAACTCCCTTTGTTCTTGTAGGGAACACTATCAGTACTGTGAATTACACGTGGTTTTGTATCATTACAAGTGGAAGCATCACGCAGCAGCTATTCCAAATACTGGAGCACAACAGATTCTTCCCTGAGAAAAAGCTTTACCCATCCACAGGACAAAATCGGCCATAAATCACAGGCAGAGTAGCCAACACTTCTTTACCTGTCGCAGTGGGAACTACCTCTTGAACTGCTCTGTCCTGACTCGTGCTGTGCATCCAGGAGGATTTTTTCCATGTCTCCATTGTGGATGGAGGAGGAGGATGGGACATGCTCCAGGCCCCCGTTCTTGCCGTTGCTGTTGTCATTGCTGTTGCCGTTGCCGTTCATCTGCAGCTCCACCCAGGAACCTGCAGGGCAGCCACACATCACCCCATGGACACCCCAGCACTGAACACACCTTCCCTTTATCAACTGCAGCCAGAGGGAAACAGCAGCATGCTGCGCTCTGATAACACATACCGACCTGAGAGAGCTCACAAACATGGGATAGAGACAGCAGCGACAGGGTTCTACTTCTTTCATCAACACAAACACCCCTGAAAGCTGCTCTATTGCTCCCTAACTCGGGAGCTGGTCAATAAGATGTCTCCTTTCTCCCCAGCTATTAATACTTTAATCAGCCACATCTCTCTGCAGTTTGTGAACTACAGATCACTCCATTACACCTCACCCTGTTCTACATTCCTTTCTCAAACAGAATTTTCATCCCTATGCCCCTACTACAAAACTCCCCCTGTGCAGCTTTATATTCTCCTTTCCTTTACTTCCAAAGGCCTTGGATCAATCCTGATTTTTCTATACATCAGGCAGGCTGCCATTCTCAGGTCTCCTTCAGCTTGCTTTGGCCTGGCACAAACATCTCCCATAAAGCTCCGATTTACTGTTTCCCCCCCCCCATTTTTTGGTAGTTTTACCTATGGGACATCTACACCTGCATTAAGATCCAACAAAGAGCAAGAGTGTACTCTGGATGACAAAAGCAGCTGCTAAGAAGTTCACACACTGTGTAGATAAAGACAGGATTTTTATTTTAAAATGTATTTCACTTATATTTTATGTACAGATTAACAAAATATGAGAGTGTATGTTCTGACACATTCTTCAGTGATATGTTTCAGCTGGTGACATGCAGAGATACATGTCACCACAACTCATGTGTAATTTAGTTTATTCCACCTGAAGGCAGGAGCTTTCAGGGTTCTTTTTGTATTTGGTTAACTATTTTTTAAAGTTTGGACATCTTCCCCCAGGATGTAAAAATATCCAAGTAAGAAAAGCAAGCCTGAAGCTACAATACAACATTTTGAGCATTATTTGCACAAGTCCTACATTTTAACACTGATTTTTGATTTCTGAAATGCACCTGGGAGTGCCTGCACTTATTTTTGTAGCATGGTTTTGTCTCTGGGAGCTCCCTCAGTGGCACAGGAAGGGGAGTTTAATAATGAGCCTGTTTTCAACTTGATTTGATGAAGAATTCTCCTTTAGTACCAATTATTCACCATGCCATTACAGTGATGTCCATGGAAGCATGATGCTCTGCTGGTTCCCAGCCTGGTCTCCCCAGGCTAGATTCACAACCAGGGAATTTTGGGAGTGCACAGGCGCTAGCTCAGCACTGCACATTAGGCTTTTCAGACAAGCAGGTGTTAACTGGGAAGAGGCAGCTTTGCTCAGTCAGCATCAGACAGAGACTGTGTCATTCCAGATTGGTGATGATTGCTGGTGTCTGAATTCCTAAATAAAATGGCCAAACTCTAAGAGCTTCATCAGGAAGGTTGTTCTGCCTTGCACCACAAGAGACCACACCTGCAAAAAAGCAGGTGGCAAATGCAGTTAGCAAGGGGTCAAAAGTTAGGTAAAAAAGCTTTATATTCCCAACAACCACTTTTGGCTGTTGGAAAAATCAGGATCTGCAAAGCCATCTAGGATCAAAACAATCAGCAGAGGACAAAAGCGTGAGGGGATGTGTTCCTCTGACACTAGAACACCCAGAGGATGGTGATCAGATCTCCTTACTCTGATACACAGCTCTAAACCCACTGTCACAAATAAAGATTTTACTCATTCACCTCGGGCTGACAAATTCTATATTTATCTCAAACACACGGTGGCCGTAGTATAAAGAAATCCCAAATTTCCCTCTGAGTAAAGAGTCCCTGGGAGCTGAGTAGGAGTTGACATGAGGAGCAGCACGTTCCCAGCTGACCTCACCGGGAATGACTCAAAATACATTAAGGAAGCATAATCTGCCATCAAGCTCATGCACACTGCCCACTCCCACTGGCACTCACAACTGCTTTGGGACAGGGAGCAGGGAACATGATTGGTCTCCAGGACTGATTAGAGGGACTCTAATCTCTGTTTCTTTAAAAAGATAGACAGGAATGTATTGGAGAATAAACTGCCCAAATAATAGAGAATGGGGTTTGCCCCGAGCTTTTTTGTACATTAATCACCTGCCTGAGAACTTTTACTTTCACCATATTTCTACCTGACAGTAAAATAGGAAATGTGGCAGAATGAAGAGCGGTAGAATTAAGAGTAACACAATTATGAAATGCGGCAGTATCTCCTCCCCTCACAAATCATATAACACACACTCTTTGGAGAAAAAATACCATAAACAACTGTTCACGTTAATGGTATTTTTCTCCAAAATTATTTGAATTTTGGCTTTGCTCTATGGCTAATTATTTCACTATGAATTTATATACACTGACTTTGATTCTATGTTTTTCCATAACTTGGTGGACTGTTTAAACAGCAGGAGTTAAACATGTTGGGGAAGACTGGTCTCATTTTTTTTATTCCCTCTGATTTCAGCTCGATGCATGAAGTGGAGATATTAAAGGCAATATATAAATTAAATACCTATATACATTTTATAGATATAAAAATACTCCAAGCTACTACCAACTCAGTAGCTCATAAGTAGTCAGAGACATGATCAACCTGAATTAACTAATAAATATCACTTTTACAATAAAGTACACCAGTAACAAAAAAAAAAAAAAAAAAAAAAAAAAAAAAAAAAAAAAAGAAGAGGGAAAGTAAAAGAAAGCCAACCAGACTCCCACAATGCTAATTATTAAGCAGATTTTCCATGACAGAGCTAGATGGGCTCTTGCCTAAGGTGGGATTTTTTTTTTTTTTGTCAATATGTAACAGAGCTTTATAATAATTAAAATATAGGAAGCATCTAGAATTCCCAAAGCAAGCAACTTGGATTTTTTATCTCTTTGAACCCAATAAAGCACAGGTTACCAGTTTTTTCCCAGGTCTTCTGCCTTCCAGGTGCTAAGGGATCTTTGAATAAAAGGTCCTAAACACACACAAACGAGGCAATGAACACCATGAAAGTGTCTCAGCTCATTAGCCTGAAAAGTTCACTGAAAAGCTGAGAGAATGGCAGAAAAGGCACCTCTCCCACCAAAGCACTGTGCAGGGGCTGAACATCTGAAAGCAGCACTAAGCCTGTGGGGAACCGATTGGGTGCATTTGTTTTGTTGCTGGAGCACGGAGTGTCAAACATTTCCTCTCCTCCCTTGTGCTCAGCTCCCCAGCAATCACTGAGCCGGGTGAGCCTCTGCACTGGGTGCTGCCCCAGCAGCAAGATCCCCGTGGGCAAATCCATCCCTGGCTTACAGAGCTCTCAGCTCCCGTCGCCCCTATCACCCAGCAGATTATTGAGTCCCAGAGTTACCACATTGCCAGAAATTAAAAATAAAATATACAGGCATCAAATATGGCCATTTCTGAAGTAAGCATCGAGTCAAGCACCCAGCACGTCACAACTTTGACAGCCTAATTGTTATTTAAGTATAACAGATATAATATTATATCTTGAATAATTTGCCAAGATTATTGACTCTGGTAATACTGTTTAAAGTGCCACGGTTATCACACGATGTAGTGTTACCACAACACAATAGCAGCGTTATGAAAAGAACACAGTTTATTCTTCCTTTCATACAATTTCCATTGAGTTATGGAAAAGCAACCAACGACTTTATTTTGTGGTCAGCTAAACTGCATCCTAAACCACGGAGGTTACAGTTAATCATTAAAATTTATTCACCTCTTCTATCCTTAAAATTTAGAGATGAAAAGACATACCGAAGGAGCTGTTTATAACGAAGGGAAAGCACTGGCCAAGTAAGTACAAGAGCCTACATGATGTGCCTTATAGTGTTATCCCAGGAACAAAAGGATGCAGCAAAGCAGCTGACAGAGATGCCGGATATAGAGGGAAATAGCTCACGTCAGTGCTATTGACTCAGCCACTGAATAAACTCATTCCCACAGCCACGCTCCTCCCCCTACCCCGCTGTATCCCCATCGCCGCCGTTCGGGTAAACTCCGTGTAACCACGCAACGAGCTCGGGCCGTTCCTCGGGGGACTCGATCGCCCTCAGCCCCCTGCATAAGGAGGCGGTCGGGTCCCGCCAGGCGCAGCACTCTCACAGCACCCGGAGTCCCCTTTATCCGCCCCGCTAGAGCCGCGCGGCCCCGCGGCGCTCCCGGCCGCTGCCCGGGGCCAGCCGGCCCCTCACGAGCGTCGCCACAACTCCTCCGCCCCCTGCGGCGGCCGCCGGGCCATTTATACCCGCTCCGCCCCGGCCATTGGCCCCCGGCGGCTCGCGCGCCGCGTCCTACGCCAATGGCGGCCCGGAGCGGCGCGAGGGGGTCGCGGCCCCTTCAGGGCCTCCCGCGCCATTCCCCGCCGGCGCCCCCGCGGCCGCACTCACTGTTGAGGCCGGGCTCGCCGTGCGTCCCGTCTGCTGGCGGGTTGTTGTTATTGTTGTGCTGCGGCTGTTCCTCAGGGCTGGACATGGCGGCGGCGGCGCGGCTGAGGCGACTGAGGAGCCGCTGGGGCAAAAACAACAAACCCGGACTCCGTTCCGGGCCCGGCCGCCCCGCCCCGTCGCGCTGCGCAGGCGCGGCACGCGCTGCTTCCGCCTTCCTCCTCCATGGCGCGACCCGCGCCCGCGCACGTCCCGCGCGTGCGCAGGGCGGGGGCAGAGGGAGGGGGAAGGGACAGAGGGACCGGGAACGACGCGGCGACCGGGGAGTGACACAGGGACAGGGAGCGACACAGGGACCGGGAGTGAGTGACACGGCCCGTCAGGCTGGGAGAGCCCTCCCAGAGCGCCGAGTCCGAGCGGTGCCTGATCGCCACCGTGTCCCCAGCCCAGAGCTCTCAGTGCCACATCCCTTCCTGGGACCCCTCCAGGGATGGGCACTCCAACCCTCCCTGGGCAGTGCCAAGCCCTGAGCCCCCTTTCCATGGGGAAATTCCTGCTGTGCCCCCCTGAGCCTGCCCTGGCCCAGCCTGAGGCCGTTCCCTCTCCTCCTGTCCCTGTCCCTGGAGCACAGCCCGACCCCGGCTGTCCCCTCCTGGCAGGAGCTGTGCCGAGCCACAAGGGCCCCCCGTCCCAGCCTGCTTTTCATCTTGTTCTCTTCATTCTGTTTTTGACATCACTTCAATGTCAAGATTTATTTGGAGGCCTAGACTCTTTTTGGTGTAATTTTGTGACTTCGGTCTCATGTCTCTTACACGTATATTTGTGTTTATAAGCATTTTGCTTACCAAAAGTTGTAAAGGAGCCTTTTACACCATAAAGTCCTCCCATCAACAGCCACAAGAGTATAAATTGTGTTTTTTTCATTACTGTACTCACTGAAGGAGTTCAGTAACAGCAACACCGTCAGAGTGAAGCCACGCAGACACAACTCCAGTAGTGTTCTTTGTTTGCTCCCCATTACAAATGTGAAAAAATCACTTATTTCTGTCAGAACTTCTTTTAGCTAGACAAAAAGCTTGTATGCACAAGTGTCACAATCATCCTATACTACAATACCTGTTATAAGTATTTTTTGTCTTCTATTCATCTACACTAATGTTGGAGGTTTGAAATCTACCTTTTGTAACACCAAGACTTCTCCTGAATTTGCCTGCAGGCTTTGCATGACTGTACCAAATATCTGAGCCTGTGGAAAATCTGGATGCCTCTAGGACAGCACTGGGAGAGAATTAGCTACGTTGGTAGTAAAAAGAAAGTGGCAATTGAATTAATTTGGTAAAACATCTGTTTACAGGTGGAGGGGCAACAGAAACATTTGAGATTGGAATCAGAACAATGAGCTGCTTGTGATTTTGAATAAAAAACCTGCCCAGGTAACCTAATCCTACTTTGCAACCCTCAAATCACAGGCTAACATGAGCATTTGTCACCAGCCTCCTTCAGGAAGCATTTGCCACAACACTTGTGGCATTAATATTTATCAGTCAAGTGGGACTATTAAAATTTCTGAGTCAGAAATAAATTGATCAATATTATAGAGTGAGTCAATGCAGAGCCAGAAATAGCATTCACAAAGCCTGACTTTCAGCCCTGTGCTCAAACCACTCCACAGGTTCCTTGAGGCACTTGAGTGATGTAATTAATGTTTGTAATTTGAATCCTCGGATGGAAAATGCTGTGGAAATGGCAGCGTTGGATGGACACAAAACCACATATTAATAGAAGAGAAACAATGGCCACAGATTCCTGGGAACAGCTTTTTGTACTGGAGTGCAATACAAAGGTTTTTCTTCCAGGGAAAAACCAAAACCTTTAAGTCAATTGAAATCAAACAATTAACAAGACCTGTGCTAAAATAATCCCACTGGGATTATCTCATGGTTTCAAGGTATTCTAAATGTTTGAAACGAGTACAGGAGGAGAGCTCTGTCTGCCCCTGGATCCCTGGCAGTGTCCAAGACCACGTTGAAAGGGGCTTGGAGCACCCTGGGACAGTTAAAGGTGTTCCTGCCCATGGCAGGGTGTGGCACTGGATGGGCTTTAAGGTCCTTTCAACCCAAAACATTGCATGATTCTCAAGTCTAAAACATGCCATGATTACTCTTATTTTCTTTGTTTAGTGTTTCTGTTCCCCAAAGCTGAAAAAGTGCCCTTTCCTGAGCTGGACACACCCAGCATCCTCCTGGCACAAGGGCTCTTCGCCCTGCAAACCTCGGCTGAACTCTTTGTACTGCATTAATCTACCCTGGAAACGCTTTCATATTGTTTCATATTTAGCAACAACTGATAGCTGTTGGTTCCGGAGGTGACTTCGAGGGACAGTGACCACACCTCGCCGTGACCGCTCGAAGCCTGCACCTCTTTACGGTAACGTTTGCCTCCTAGTGGAGAGCCCTGGCTCAGAAAAGCGTTATTAAAACCAGCCTGGGCTGTTTTCCTCTTTGCAAAGGTTGAGACTGTTAAAATTGGAGGGTAAAATTCACTGTGTAAAGAAATTGAATTCACAGTTTTTATTCCCGCAGCTGTGAAACAAACACCGGTTTTAGTCCACCGCTTATCTTTACAAGCCCAAACCAAGTTGAATAAGATCTTTGCTGCAGGCAAACAGCAGCTCCAGACACCCACAGTCATCACACAGCAGCCTCACTCACTCCCAGCACACCTCGATCCAAGGCATTAGTCCTTCCCTTTACAACAGCCAATTCCATGGGAAAGGGCAAAAGGAGGCACCTTTTGTTCAATAAAAGGAGTGTTTGATGGGAGCCAGGATGTTTTACACCTCTACAGCCCGAGGGGAAGAGCAGAAGAGCAGCACACAGGAAATTGCTTCCCAGCTCTGCTGTGCCTAAGAGGATGACAATAAAAATTTCTATTAAAATATTGGTATTCCATCATCCATAGCCCCTCTCCAGGAGGGGAAATCCCACAGGTTTCTGCTTGTCAGCACCACCTGAGCTTTTTCCAACCAGGCTGATAATTAAAGGATCTGCAGTTAAGCAATAAATGATCCTGTCCTCCCTGAACAGAGCAGTAGGGGAGCAGGTGCTGCTGCATATCCAGCGTGTTTTCCAGGCAGCAGCCACATCCTAGCAGGGAAGTGACAAAGGACTTGAGGCACAGGGCTCTCCTGGACCTGGGCATTGTGTCAGCTGTATAAATACCTCACTCTAAACAGTAACTGTTAGCAGGAGTGACACTGCTGCTGTCACATTGTAGATACAAACGACCTGGGAATTCAGGTACTGGGAATTGCAGATTTGCACTGGCTTTACTGGGCACTGACGATGCTGTGGGACTGGAGCAGCTGAAGGCAGTGGCCAGCACCATCCTGCCTAGGGACAGGAATGGGGACACAGTTCCCCAGGCACAGGGAAGAGACCACTCATTCACTAATACCTGCAAACACAGAAAAGGGTAGGGGGAGGAAAGAGCATAAAAAGCATCCTGACAAAGTGTATTCTCTGTGTACTTTTATTAATAAAATATATGATTTACAGCATGTATCAGTGGACAGTGTGCTTAGAGAATTCTCTAATGGATAGTGTGACAGCACAGGCAGGAGCTGGGTTTGGTGAGGACAAGTTAAACCTCAGATGAATGACACCTCAAGGATCACCATTACCAGCAAACCCAAACCGTTTCCCAAGGTGAGCTTTAACCCATCCCAGCAGGCCCAGCTGTGGTGCAGGAGGAAGCTGTACTGGAGTATTGCTCTGGGTGACTGCACCCGGTCACTCTGTGCCATCTTCACAGCTCAGCTCCCTGTGGGGCTGGGCTAAGCACCTTCAGTGCATCCCTGGGGCTCTGGGTGGCACAGGAACAGCAGCCTCAATACCATGGCCCTCATCTTCCCAAAGCAGCACCGTTAAACCTACACCTTCACAGAACACGATTTTACCAGCTCCACAGCAAAAGCACCTCATCACCTCAGTGCCCTCACGGGAAGATAAAGAATAAGCTTTGGCCCTGGAAACAGCTACGTATGTGATTAACGTTACTCAACGAGTTGTTTCTCGAACTGTTGGAAAGTCTGGTTTGCTGGAGTAAAATTAGTTACATGCTGCTAAATAGGAGTAGGGCCCACTCGTTTATTCACCCACTGGAAAACAGCTGCTGTCCCTGGGGCAGTTCATTTGTTTTACAAGGCTAACAGGTGAAAAAAAAAGGTAAAATCCTTACAAAGGCTCATGGTCACGCATGCATGGTACAAGACAAATACTGTATTTAAGAGAACTGGATTAATAAATATTAGAATTTTTACATTTTCACACCACTGCAGAAGGACTTAAAAAACCTAAAGAGTGATTGCAATAGCAGTCTTGTTAATAACCTCTAACCCAGCCAAAATTTTACAGCAGAAACAGTATCTCAGTTGATCAAATCATAATGTCATTTTAATAACTACCTCTAGGCCAATGAAATAATTAAATACATGTAATTCAATAGCAAAAATTCTCCCAGTCAAGGTAAATTCACCATGAATTCAAACTTTACTGAACATTTCCATGAAGGAGGAACAAAACCTAAAAGAACAATCAGCAAAAATACTGGAAGTAAAAACTCATGAGCCTTATAAAGCATCAATATCTAGTTAATCTTTGGATAAGCCTTATGTGCTGAGGAGTTGAAATCTCTCACATCACTATGAACACTTATTTCATGCAGCTTCTGTACTCGCCATGTTTGACTCCTTGCACCAGGGAACATTTCTATAAGTGCAGGAACTTTGCAAAGCCAAAAGCCAGAAGAAAACATTTGCATGGTTAAAACTACATTTCCAGTTAGCAATAAATACAGAAAATAGAGCAGCAGAATGCAGTGCAGTCATTAGCTATGGAACCATGGCGCTGGCTGGTACTACAGAACACCACACAGGAGCTTGGACAATTTCTCACAAAGCCACAGGGGACTTGGTGCTCTAAGCAAGGCATTAAAGGTATTTTATCCTAAAACAAGGCATTGAAGAAACCAGGATGAAACTAAACATTAAGACATCAGTCCCAAAAAATGGAATTTAAAACCTGAAGATTCTATTCCCTTTCTGATTAAAGCAACAGGTTAAAAAGAGGAGCATTCAAGGGCACAGGAAGTGACTGCTCAGATCAAAACCTGACAGCAGTTGTGGTGCCGAGACAGAAGTGGTCATACACTGGCTGGTGCCCAGGTTACTCAGGAGTGAATGCAGGTACCTGTGAAATCCCTCCCTCTCTTCATTCCCATGAAAAATAATTAATACTGGTTAAAATCATTACAAAAAACATAATTTTATTTTCATGCATCTAAGGTAAAACACAGAGTATTTGTATAAAGAGGTAGATTAAAAAAAAAAAAGAAAACAGATTCTCCATTCTTTGTCACTTTTATTCAGTAGTTTGTTTTTTTCCTTATTTTCTCTTTTTTTTGGTGCCAGACATGGCAAGGAGTGATTACAGTCAACTGTTTATTAAAACACTTGTTGCAACACAGACCCCCTTTACCACTGACCCCAAACGGACCCATTTTATGTGCTTTATTTTGTTTATTTTTTTTCCATACACCACCACCGAGGCGAGGTGGAGGGGGGACAAAGGGGGAAGGGGGAGTCCAGGAGGCCAGAAGGAGGAGGAATGCTACAAGCCACAGCAAGAATGAGCTGTATTTAATAAAAAAAGGGGGCCACGAATGATACAGTAATGAGGTTACACAATTAAATCCCATAGCATGATTGAAGGCTTTTTCCCTGTGTCTGACGTCATCACAATGGAAGGCATAAAAAGTGGAGTAAACCGATGTTGAGACAGTCCAGTCTAGTCCATTAGGCAAGATGGTGCAAGTAGTCATTTAAATTAAAAAGTGCCCTATCCTCACCTAAATGGCTAGCAGGTACGGAGACAACAGAGCCACAGAGCCTTCTCCATTGAGCTATAAAAGTGTGTTGTCATATGGCACATTTTTAAACACTGGAAAGGGGTGCCATAATGGACCTCTCACTCGCTTTTGTTACAGGTACAAATGCTAGATTCAACTATTTCAACTATGCAGGAAGTGACTCTTCAGTTAGGAATGCCAACCCTAATTCATCTTGTCTTGAAATATATACAAGTTGTTTGTGGTAGCTACAGCAATGATGTTCTCCTTGGGGTGCCAGGCTGTGTGCAGGATCTTCTTGTTGAAGTCTAAGCTGTCGACACTGATCTCGTCCTTCTTTCTCTTGCCACTGGCGCACACCTTCCGCGGCTTCAGCACCGTGCGCGGTTTGTTGTTCTCCCGGGACGCCTCCAAGGTGATGTCTCGCTTCGTGTTTCTGTCAAACATCCTGAAGAAGTTGTTGTAAGACCCTGTCATGACAATGCTGCACAGAGGGGGAAGGAAGAAAGATGACGGTTAGGAATTCCTTCTCCTTTTAGCAGCCGGAGGGTCTCAAGGAGGGCTTCAACTGAGATCACGCAAATGGAAGGGAGGTGGCCTCACCCACACCTGCTACAGCTAAAGGGGAGCAGGTACTGCAAGGTTTTATGCATTTAAAACCCCAAAAATACCCTTCTACCTTCCCTGGGCACTTTGAGGTATTTTGTTATTGAAGCATCACAAATGTCATTATTTAATTTAGTTTTTACACACACACACACGAGAGATCCAACATGTTGGATTTTTAGCGACACACAAGGTGTGCAAATTTAGGTACTAAGCAGCACATCTCATTTGTGAAAATCCCTTATAGCCCCTGATTCTGCATCAGCTGGTCAGTAAGAAAGACTTGCAAGTTTCCCTGTTCTTCCTTTGCCTCAAAAAATATTTGAGCAGACAGATGCCAGATTAAAAAACAAACAAACAAACAAACAAAAAAAACACCAAAAAAACCCAAAAAAACCCCAAAAAAACACCAACCAAAAAAAACCCCCCAAAAAAGCGCCCACATCTGACAGTACTGCCAGGGAACCAATGAGCTGCTTTAAATGCCACAAATAATCAGTTAATGGCATGATTAGCACAGAAGCAAGAGCTGTCCTAAATGGTGTTATTGGCAGGTCACTACCATGGCAAATCACTGTAAAAAGAACATTCCTGGAAGGTTTTCCCATGGGTTCCCCTAGAGGTCTGGTGCAGATTCGTACAGTTAATAATGCACATGTTACAGTCCACTGAAGTACTACCGTGTTGTCCAAAACCAGGTATTTGAGGTCCACTGCCCATTTTAAGAACAATTTGATAAGATCTGAAGTGCATAGGGATAAGAATTCCACTTGCCTGTCTGATCCATTCCAACAGCATTCAAACTTGTCAAAAATGCAATCATTCTCATACAGTGAGCAGAGTTTACTTCTGAGGTATTCATGCACCTGGGAAAGAGGGATCAGAGAAACTGAGTGAGCATTAGACTCATACCTGTAAAACAGCCTTCCCAGACTGTTCCAAAAGCAAGGAACCTGAGACTGCTCACAAGAGCTCTTTCTTGTAATGAAAACAGCAATTTTCAGTGGCAGCTAAAAACATTTTACGAAAAGGAAATGTTTCACCTCCTGTTTTCTTCAGGATATAGGTCAGAACATAAAGACAGCCAAAGACTTGTCATGGTTTTCATGGCTGGAGATCACCTCTCCACCTCCCAAATTCCCACTGGGTAAAAGGGAGGCTTTTTCAGCCTCAAACATGGGTTTGGGTTCCACCACCACCCTGCAAATACCACAATCTTCCAGCAGGAGTGTGGAATCCCCAAACCTCAGGGATGCTCTGCCTGAATCTACAGACAAAACTGTAACTGCCACATCAAAACTATCAGTAAGATTCAGCCCCTATCCAGGTTTTTTGATTTCCAACCCACATGATTGTCACCCAATACCTGGTATGTTTCCACAGGTCTATTTTCCATATTTAAATCCCAGATCTTCACTGACAGATAATCTCTAGTCATCATATATCGGCCACTGTGGCTAAATTTGACATCAGATATGGAAGAGATGATTTCAGAGAAAAATGATCTGTTGCTAGGATCTTCTGGTTCTTCAAACACTGCCGGAAAGTAAGACAGGCATTTCAAGAGGTCAGTTTGTGTCTCTTTGATACAAGATACACCTGAACTGCTTTAACATTGTCTCAATAAGCTTTCTACCTTGTGTTACTCTGTCTTATATAAAATAACTTTTAAGAAGAAACATTTGTAGTACAGTTGCCATACCCTCTTATTGTTGTAGCAAGCCAAGGTCAGCTTCTTAATAAATGATTTGCTAATATGTGAAGTCTTGACTCACACATGCACCAGATTACCAGCACCAAGTACAGACCAAATGGCCTTTAACCACCTGAACTCTGCAGAAAGCCATTCCTGGTGTCCAAACAGAAGCTGCTCATCATTTTACTCACTACTTTTACTCCAGAAAAACTTAAATGTAAGATTTATTTAGATTTTAGGCTTTAGATCTGTTCAATATACTACATGAATCCTACACAAATCCACACAGACAATTCAGTGTTTGATAAACTCTAACAGCAAATGTCCTCTGGCACAGGGAGACACTAAACTGCAGCACTCACACTTTGAATGTCTGTCACAGAGGGCTGATGCCCTCATGTCACACAGGCGAATTGTGCCTTTGCTGCTGCTGTAGACAAATGTGCTGCAGCTGTTGGGGTGGAACTCTGCAGCTGTGATCACCTCTGTCAGCTCCTCCATGTTGGCAGGCTTGATATCTACAATATCTGCAGAAGCTCTTTAAGGAATTGCCTCCAGCAAAATAGGTTTTTCCCCAAGGTGTTTTTCAGTTTTAGATGCTTTCAGAAATGCTACTTCAGGCTTGTGGGACCCAGGCACAACCCAGGTAAGAGTTAAAATCAAGCCACACAATTTGTCTACGAAGCAAGATAGTAACATCACATTCGGAATCGGTTCCAGGATAATTCTTTTATCAGCAAAAACCTGCTTCAGTTTTCTCCACACTCCAGTAGTAATTAATTCTATACTACAAATTATCTCCCAAGAATTCAATACAGAAATTTACTTTGCTTAATTCATATACTGCTATGTTATAAAATGCTACTTTGTATTAAAAACTTCACACAGCCATGGCTGCTCCATCCCTGGAAGTGTCCAAAGCCAGGTTGGAGCAACCTGGTCCTGCCCACCTGGATGAGCTTTAATGTCCCTTCCAAACCATACCATTCCTTCTCCAGAAGTAAAAGCCCTTACAATTACCAGGGAGAAATAACCAGGATTAATGGAGATGAATTCTCTGTATATATACTAAACACTTCTCATGAAAGGAAATAAAACCCAACAGTTTTCCTGCTCCCAACCCACAGAACAATGGCAAAAGGATACTAAAACTTCTGTCTGTGATTTCTAGGTGCCACAAGTTGATCCGCAGGTCATCTGCAGACAGGTACGTTTCATAGTCACTATTGATGGAGATGGAATTGATGTGATATGTGTGGGCATTGGCAAATATCCTTCGTGGGCTGGCTTCCACCATGAGGTCCATAGGCCTGAACACTGGCACCTGCAACACACAGAGCAGGGCAAGAGTGAGAGCCCAACCTCCCACAGACATCAGCACTGCTCAGCACAGTCCTGCAGCATCCCAAGCTGGATGAAATATCTGATAAGTCAGTATTTCTGCCAAGTGCCATCAGAGGAAAGATTCAATTAATGATGTGATGGGGCGGTTCCTCCCGGAGCCATGGGCTGGGAGAGGGGAATTAGCTGATTGTGAGCTACTCACCCGTAGTGTTGTAACTGTAGTAGGATCCCTATACCGTCCATCCTCCTCCTTTAAATTATAACCCTCGGGTCTTTTGTCCCTTTCACTGATTTTCCATAACTTTATTGTTTTATCTGCAATGAAATGGCCACAGTTTAAAATGAGAGCTGTGGAGAGACACCAGTCATCACTGCTGATGCCTTCAAACAAGACAAGGCTGCCCATGTGCACCAAAAAAGACAAAAATGCTGCTTGGGGAAAAGAAGACAAGACAAAAAGCATTAAAAAACCTCCTCCACAGTTTGTTCTTTTTAGAAGAGTTAGAGCAAGTTCCAGTCAGGACAGGTATTGCTATGAATGATTAATGTAAGCTCTGACACAGGGACTCATGTACACATGAAGGTCTGTACACAGGGGCTGTAAAGCAACTAAATCCCAAATACCCCACCCTGTGCTGGGGACACCTGGGCTCAGGGAAGCCAGAACCACATCCCCAGATCCTTGCACTTAAACCCTGCTTGATTCCAGCCTTTTGGAGAGGATTAGACCAAATCCTAATAGAAAACCTACATAATAACATGTTGTGGTGCAAAATACTTACCATTTGTAGACAATAAAAACTGAGCAGCATTTTTCTGGGGTAACCACCTAATTTTGTTGATCTTCTCTTCAATTTCTAAACTTTTCAAGTAGTCAAACTCTGGTTCATGGCTTTGAAAGGTACTGTAAACATTGTATTCTCCCCTACTGTGAGACTGGGTTTTGTTCTAAAAAGAGAATTAAATGATCAAGACATGTATACAATGTACATTGGGGAACAACCTGCTTGATTTTCATGATCCTGTCAACCAAATAACATGAGCATCATCTCTGTGGCAAGAAATTTATTAAAGTTTCTACTATTTTGGCTAAGAAAACATCAGAGAAAAGACAGTTTATGCAGCAGCTTAAGTTTCCAGAAACTCCCCACAGAATGTGAATATCATCTCCAACAAGTTTTCACATTAATGCTGAGCAGCTGAACAAACTAATATTTTACCTATTAAAAAAAAAACAAAAAGCAAACTACAACTTCTTTCACCTTTAATTTTTCCATCTTTACTGTTTAAAGGGAATATTCCTTCCCCTGCAACAGAGACACACAAATGGCAAATCTACTCTGTGAATACATTCAGCTTTCCAGGCACACTATGGAAATCCCACATGGCACCTCTAAATTTATACCAGCAGCTCCACTATTCTGGTTTATAATCTCCAAGTCCCCTGAGAGCTTCTGAACTGCTTCAGCAGCTTTTTCATCCTCTTTCTAGAAGGGGAAAAAGCTCATCACCTCTGCTCTGGCATTAGAGTCACCCCCGCAGTTACCTGACCAGGTGGAAACCTTTGCAAAACTGAAAAATTTGCACAACTCCTCTTTCCAGAAGCTGTGTCTGAGGCACCAAAATATTGCACTGCATGGACTGAACCTTGAATTTCATCCACTGGGTGCAGAAAATTGGATCCATTTCTGGTGTAGTACTCCCCATATTCACCTGTAGTGGTTTCAAGCTGAATTTTGTCATTTATTGCTGTCCCACCAACTCCAGAGATTGCACCATCAGATGCCTTTGCTGTGATATGTTCCTGACTGGGGACTTTGCTCCTTCCTTCTCTGGTGTCTCATGTCCATGGGCTCGTTTAATCCCTCAGCAGCTCACCAAAACCCATGTGATACAACCCTTGCTGGCCCACATTAGTCACATTCCTTGCATCATTTTCTTGTGCTTCATACCCTGAGAGCTGGCAGGAATTCTTGTACTTTAAAATAAGCTGGAGGTGGAGAAGGGATAAGGGGGCAAAACGCTTAGAAATCACATTTGGCACCAGAATTCTGTACCACACCTGTCCCTTACACTGCTTTTCCCACCCTGGAGAATGGAAGGGACTTTGTTCTAAGCTTCAGTCAGAACTAACAACTGAAGCTGGGTCACTGCATGGAACAACTTGGAAAGGAAATCTATTGTGCTGTAGGAAATGCCTTAGGAAATCCAGGGAACTGGGAACTTTACTTCAATTCCAGACTAACCACGACGACTGAGGCTTAAATATTCTGTGTGCGCATTCTAGTAAAACTTTACAGGATCAGAATAATATATAAAGCCAGTAATATGTGAAATCTATCCTTGGGATAAAATCAAAATTTAAACTCTCTGTCTCATGGCGCTCAAAGGAAAACAAAAAATTCCAAACAAGGAGAGGTGTTGGCCTAAGCGCCTGATGTTAAATTCCACGTTAGGTAATTGCACCATGCCTACGCAAATTCCTCCTCAGTTTCTGTGAGATGCAGGATTCACTTCCTGCCTGGCACTGAGCTGATGTCACTGGCTGCCACATTCCAGCCCGGAGGTGGCAGCAGTTTGGCAGTGGGTGAAGCCACACAGGTTTGCACAGCTCTTCACACAGCCCCTGTCAGTGTTTCTCCTCCTGCAGGCATAGTCTGCAAAGCTCTCCAGTGCAGTGTGGCAGAAAGGGGCACCGAATTTTAAACAGAACACTTCTATTTTATACGCTTTCACATACAAAATCTGCTCTAGACAGTTTGTTGGAACAACCAACTACCAGTGCATCAGGGAAGTAAGCCCCTAAATACAAATAATTTCCTAAACACAGAGAATTAAAAAAATGCCAAAACCAATTCTGTGGAATTTCATCTGACAACCCAGCTGGTCTTCCTACCCCTGAATCCCAGCTCCTAAGGACGTGAGCTTGGGTTGTGCTCCAAAAACCAAGGAGTCATTTAAACACAGCTCACCTGAAAGCAGGCAAGGAACTGCTGCAACTTTAAGCTACACAAGAGGATTCTTAAAAGCGTCAAGCTACAGATCAAGAATTAAAAGTAATAAAGAAGTAAAAGGAAAACAATAAAAAGCCACAAAATACCCCAAGAGCTGGTGCCACACAGCCCCACTAGATGTCCCCACTGACCGACGTGAGCTGCTGGCACAGGGACGGTGCCTTGCCCACAGATCACCCCTCTGCTCTGGGAACCAGAAATCCCAAGCTTTGGGAGTTTTAAAATGGAAATTGAAGGAAAAACTACACTAAACTAATAGTGCAGTGAGATGACATCTCCCTGAAATACATTCTAACCACAACAACTTCCAACTAAAGCCTCAGCTAAAATCAGACACTGCAGCTCAGCTGCCCACTGACAGGGAGGTAGAGCCAAAAGACCAAAAAACAAGGATAAAGGGAGAAAAGATACCTCTGCTATGGGGATTCTGTGGTTTTACTTGATTGATGTAACATCTGAGGTCACAGTCACACACTTACCTAAGGGCAACTTTATTATCCCCAGTTACACTGAAATCTGAAATCAATGTCACAGCCAGGAAGAGTCACTGTGTAAGAACCAACTTCAGCTCCCTCAAGGGTCTTTTGTGTCCTTCCCCTTTTTGGTCTTCCAACATTCTTTATACCACAACCAAAGAGCGTTTAAAATAACTTCTATCACAAAGTTAAGTGATTACAATACTGAAATTTAATTATCACACAGGCATGCACTTCGTGTAAGGGGTTTTATAAAAACATGCTCCTTGTCTTTAAAAAGGGAACAGAAAGAACATGTAATACAGTGTAATTAGACAGCACTCACCTCCTGCTCCTGTTGAAAGATGACAACTCTCCCTCCCTTGTCTCCTGTTGCTAACAACTCTCCAGAATGGTTAAATTCTACTGTAGAAATTATATCCGCTGCAGAACAACAAAAATAAATCCCCCAGATTAATCATTCTTCTAAATACCAGTTGGCCAAGAAAGCCACGATTAAAAACAAACCCAAAAAAAAAAAAAAAAACCTTTAGTTAAAGGACATCTATAAAATGCAAGTAGAAGTTTCTTCCAAAAAACAGTAGTTTTTAAGCTGTACATTTGAGAAGCATTTATAGATCACCATGCCAGAGCTACAAGCACAGTGTTGTGCATTACTTTGTTCTTAAAGGTTTAATATCCTCAGCTTCTTAGAACTGATTTTTCTACTCTGACTCTAGATAATACAGACTGCACCTTCCTAGAGCAACTGTGTACCTTTATTTTCTCAATTTTTCTTAATGCATGATTTAGATACAATCATTATCCATATGACCTCAAAGCACCTTTTTTTTTTTTTTTTTTTTTAAGGACTCAGTACACATTTGATAACCTAAAGGCAAAAGGTATTAGGGGAAAAAAGTTCAGATATCTGTGTATAAGGAAAGCAAGGAATAAACAGCTGCAGAAAACCAGGGAAAAAACCTCAATAGTCTCCAAAACACCCGAGTACCTCTTCTGGATGAAGAAGATTTACACTATTACAAGGGATTTTACAGGGAGTGCTAAAATTAAATTGTAAATATACAGTGACAAGAATAGTAATCCCTAGTATCAAATTGAGCTGTTCATACACCAGAAAGGACAAATTACAACTTCAGTTCAAGCCCACCCATTCCCATTTCCAAAGGTACAAATGCTCCTTGGACTCCCAAACAGTTGAATCAGAAGCCAAAGCATTTTTGAAACACCAAATTGAAACACAACTCTATAAATCTCATTTTTTGCCAGAGAAACTACTTGAGAGTTTTACATACAGGAGTCTTAAGACCATTTCACTTTCATGCCAGTCAGCTGTAGATAAACAGTATTTTCTCTGGGATGGTTTCTTTTTTCTCCATTGCATTCATAACACTTCAGACTTAAAGAAGATTGACCTGCTTGACTTAGACCCAAACACCAGCTCCACAGAGCCTGTGTTCTTAAGCACAAACTGCCCTAGAGACCCCCCTACCAACCTCCCCTGCCACTGCTTACACTGGCTGGAATGTCTCCAAACAGAGTTAGGAACAGAAATACAACCACAGCCTGTATCCCACTGAACCAGGATCCAGATCACACACACAAAAAAATTTCATTCCAGTGCTCATCATTTTTCATCCCAGAAGGCAGCAGTTACTCCAGCCAGTCATTCTTCTATTTGTGACCAAGATTAAGTGATTTAGCTCACATCTGTAAGGCTTAAGATGCAAACCACCGAGCTGCAGACAGGGTATTTCATAGGTACCTCTCCCAGGTGAAGGGGGCATAGAGATAAGAAACAACTCATCAATGCACAGAAAGGGGGAAGTGCAAACCAAGCAGTCCAATTTTGACTTTTTCACACAATGCAAAGCACCTGGCTGTACCCCTCCAATAGGAAAAGACCGTAGGTTATCAATTAATTGAAGAAAAACACACTAACATATCTCAGCAGTGAGAAGTACACAGAATAATTACTATTGAGAAAAACAAAGACTTAACACTACAGGCTCTGACAGTCTTGAAACTGGTAAGACAATACAGTGAATTATCAGCAAACCCAATGTGTCCATGTGGAAAGAGAAGAGCAGATAAAAAAATTGCCTTAGAAGTCCCATATATCCATCTAAGAACAGATGGATAAATTAATCAAAGTACTTATTTTGTGAAAGTCACTGGAAAGTTTAGAAAAGGCAGCAACAGCAGCCAGAAAAACCTTTGTTTAAGGACAAAAATCTCTATTTTCCTAGGTCTGATGATGCTATATATTGTATTTAATAACAACACAAATCTCACTTAGCAGAAAGACAACCACTTTTCTGTAGATCCCACACATTCTTGCCTTTTTAATTTTGTAATTTCCAGGACAATCCAAGCTTTCCCCCAGTGATTTACCAGCTCATACAGATCCTCCTTTATCACAGACTCAAGTGCACAAACAAACTTTCAGCACCCATATCCCACACCTCCCAAGGAGTCCAGCAGGCCCAGGCAGTGGTGACAAGACACTGAAAACTCTCCAGTGCCTGACTGACACCATGCAGATCATTCCAAGTATTGGATCAGTTTTAAATTAAAACCAAATACATTCCTTAGCAGCAATCACAAGGGAAAAATATTAATTCATTTTAAAATTCAAGATACATCAATAAATCCTATGTGCCTTCCACAGTGTATTCTTGGACTGTTTCCTCTCCAAAGGAAAAAAAAAAGGTGCTAAAATGTGACAGAAAAAAGTGATTTCTGCTTAAGTAATCCCAAACCAGGACCTACATACAGATTTTACAAAGAAATCTTTACTAGAAAGCAAACAAGCAGTTGTAGATGCAAACCCAGTAATGCCCTGTTTGGAATTCCACATTCCCACACCTCCTTCAAAGCAAGAGCCAGACATCAAAGCACTGGGGCTGACCTGGATGGATTTAAAGGTGTTGGGAGAAATGACAGAGGGAGCTTTTCAACCTCCCCAGTGCCTGGATTCGTTTGTGGATTCTCATCTGTGTTAACATCCTCATTGCCCAAAACATGTACCCGTCTTATCCTCCTTTTTTCCAGTGACAATTCTAATTCCTTGGTGATTTTAGCCCTTCAGCACCACAGGAGAGTATCCCCAGCCTGTGGTGTTTTCCCTCCTCTCCCTAGGGGAGTGCCTGCAAACACAGAGCTGCTCCTGCTGTCCACATGCTGGGAAATGATCCCTTCCCAGTGCCAGGAGCACTTGGAAGGGATATCTAAGGGAGAAGCAGATGTGTAGTGCCCTACTGTCACCACACTGATGGCTGCTGGAAACAGGATGCATTTCAGCGCCCTTTCCTTCCAGCACAATGTCAGAGATAAACACCCACTGACCCCTTATCTGAAACCCAAACCCCTCCTAGGCCACAGCATTATCTGCTGTCGCACCCTAAGATGGAGATCAGATTTGTCTTCTCCTCCCCTCAAGCACCTCAGGACATCTCTGACACCAAGATGCAGGGTGACGTTGCCAGTTCTGAGGGTTTAAAACACGACATGGCAGCATCAATCACAGGAGATGAAGACACAATTGTGACAAAGACAAAAATCAGGACACAGCAAGGTACACCCTCATTCCTGCAGGGCACCTGCAATACCAGTACCAAGTGAACCAGGTTTCTCCTTCTTGCATAACTTGGGACAAAGAATTCAGCGGTTATTACATCATTCACAAGTATTTCTCTGCACAGATCTATACATACATCCTTTAGTTCCATTCAATATCCCTTCACAGACACTTACTGTTGTAGAAACACTTCTGAGACTGCTAAATGCTTTCAAATAATGTTTTTTAGTGACCTGAAAGCAAAGGGGTAGTGGGGTAGAAATCACCTACATAACCTGAAATCTGTTTATGAATGAAAATGTTCTGCAGCTGGTTGAGCAAAATACTATGGAAACAGAGCTGCTGCACACTTGTATCTCCACGTCAGAGATATAAAACTCTAGTCAAACCAAGGCACTGATCACAAAATTCTCAAACTAAAGAGAGGTTTTGGTCCCTGATCCATCAGCACATGGAGACAGGGCAGAGTCTGCTTCCCCCAGAGCCATCCAAAGCTTCCTGCAGCTCTCCCAGATCAAGCAGCTACAACCCGGCAAAGCTTTCCTCTCCTTCTGCACATCACCTTTATTTTCATATCCTGCTTTAAGTTTTTTAAGCTTCAATCTTAGACATCTTCACCTTTCAAGTGCCCAAACAAAAATCAAAACCCCCAGCAAGATCTGGACTCTTGACTGGATTCAAGCAGGACTAAATTCTTCCACGGCAGACACAGAGACAGAAACTGGAGGAGCCAATTTAAAAAAAAAAAAAAAAAATCAAAACATGGTGTTTGACTTCGACAGGGAATAGGAGAAGTAGAAAACACATCTCAGAGCTTCAGGTAAGGCTCTGAGGCCACTAGGCCAGTGCACTGGAAAGAGAACCAGTTCAAATTAAAAAAGAAGAATAAAGGAATCCAACAGATCTCAAATGCCTTTTCCCCCATTAAAAGCAGTGTTTGAAACAAGAAAAACCCAGAGACAGATACTTAAACATACTTTCACACTCTGGGGGCCCTCCACATTTTGCAGTGAATGCAGAACACGTGCACTGTCACCATCAAGTTTTCTGAAACTTAAAAGAAAGGATTGTGATGAGGTGTTACCACTGTCTATGGAAAAAGGGAATAAACCAGCTTCATCAATCCAAACCAGCAAAAGAAAACTGTAATCCAATGACTTCATTCCAGAAGGCCCATCACAAACCTGAAAAGCAATTCTGTATTAACTTTGTTTCCAATAATACTATAAAGAAGATTTTATTCGTAGAGAAGAGGCTATCTGTTTTAATGTTCCATGAACTTTATATAAACTCTGCTTAGAAAACATGCTTGGTAGGCAAAACATGTCACCTATTCTGCAGCAGCAAGTCAATCAAGGCAGGAACAAAGAGAGTCTTTATTTCACCAGACCCAAAAGGTTTCTGTGCAAGTTTTTGGAATCACGTTGATCTGCTGCCTAAACAGAGAGCAAGCAGACCAGAGTGTTTACACAAGTGGAGCAATCTCCTGATGTTTCCAAGGACTGAACAAAGAATTGTAACATTTAAAAAGCATTTTCAAATTATTTAGAAAGTATTGTTTATATACCTTCCCAGTGGCTCAAAATGCCATTTCTGGAATTTTCCAAAGGAGCAACTCAAAATACTCTTAAAAATATTACAAAAATCCATAAAGCAGAGCAGATTATTTACAGGTTGGCAGTTCTGTCCTGGCAAGTGAAAACCAAATTTGCTGACCTAATGTGGAGACCATGTCCTCAGTTTATCAGCCTGGAAAAGCTCTTTTCATCAAACTAAACATCAATCAATCATTCCAAGGAAACTTCAGAAATGGTCTCAAAACAAAAACATTAAGAAACCAACTTTTAGGATTAGTATTAAAATCCACAGAAGCTCAAACAGCCTCAAACTGAGGAAGCAGCAGAGGAGCGGATGAACATAATGAGGGATAAAGACAGAGAAATATTTGAATACGATGCACAATTGCTGAATATACCTGAGCCATTCTTCCTAGAGAGAGCAAGAGTATCTGTCCAGGAGAACCTGCAGACATTAAGTGTCTGGAAATCACTTGTGAGTTGTTTGGTCCTCTCCAATCCAGGGTGAGGCAAAACCTCCCACGTTCAAACTACTGAACAGATGCAGCTTCCAGAAACTCCAGCTCAAGTAACAGCTAATGACAGAAATTTATGGCTTTTGATTGGACTTTCTTGTTCCAATGATGGTTTTGTTTTGGAATTATGTACTTCATCACTGGGAACAAACCCCAGTCAAACAATGAAAGACACTGGAGAGAAAACAAAAGCTCTTCCAAGGCTTCAAATATTTTAAGTAGCTCCACAATGCACTGAGTCATCCCACCAACACCCCACCATTTGTGATTTGGATTTACTCCTTTATCCAGAGTCCTGATTCATTGTGTATTTTATCTCTGAGGGTAGATAGTGAGGTGTCAATCCCAAAGTGACCAGGCCGTTTAAACGAGGTTAAGGCAAGGTGACCACATGTCTGTGTGCAGAGAGCTCCCAACACAGGGTACCACAACTTCACATCCCAGGAAAAGTGAGAGCAAAATGCCATAACTGTTTAGTGCTGGTGCTGCAAAAGAAAACACCCTCTGCATTCCAGCCTTCTCCCTAATTTAAGTCTGTGGAGAGGGGGAAGGGAACACAAGGATTGTGTGCTCTGAAGTTAACCATGATCAGTTTTACTATTGACTTCATTTCCCTCTTCTTCATTCACTTGCCTGAATGATTCCCTGCATTCATTCCATCTCCCTGAAGTGACTAGGTAACAAATCCAAAGGCAGCTTGGAGAAGGCATTCTTACTGTTCAATTTACTACTTGAGACTCATTCCAGAAGTCCTTTAAATAGATCTCTTCTCTACTAGAGAGGGCATTAAAAAATATATTAATTCCTTAAAATATGGGGACAGGAAGAAATGCACATAGACATAGAAGAGCCAGAAAGGGGTTATTGCCCTTGTGGCAAAAATCCTCCCTCTGTGCCATGCGTCTCTGCCAAAGCCAGCTGGTTCCCTGCTCTCTCCCAAGCACCAGCTCTGGGATTTTGCAGCACAAAGCTGCCCTCCTTCCCAGGGAGGGGAATTTGTCTGACGGCCAACTCGCTCCCCAGCGCTGTTGGCCCTGCCGGGGCAGACAAAAACACACAGGAGCCCAGGGTGCAGCTCCAGCAGACAGTAATTAGGCCAGGTTTGCTAGGCTTTGCTTTGCAAACCTGGGAGCTGTACAGAGAGGAGGAAGATTTACTAAGTGCTCCCTGCCCTGCACATTCACTCCAAGTGAGTGAACTCACTTGAACAACCCTGGGAGGCTGACAATTAAAAACATGACCATGACAAAGTCATAATTTTCTTGCTGATGCTAAAAGCACTTAGTTTGGTGAAGATGCACTTCAGTGCTGAGACTCACCCAGTCCTATTTACATCCCTACCCACATGGAGCATACACAAGATACCAGTGGCCAAACAGGGAATACACATAGTATTCCACAGCATAAATTACTCACCTAAGCAAAATAATCAAATAAAATCCTTGTCAAGCAGGCCTAAGCCACCATAACTTTTCTCTCATTTCCTGGACTCCTCTATATTCCCATTTTTTTTTTTTTTTATTCACCGTTTCTTCTCCCTTTCCTTCTCCAACTTTGCCAATCCTTTGAGGAAAGATACACTAGGGAAGTTCTAGTTCAACAATGAGTTCAACTTTGGATTAGAAAGCTATTATTATTACTGCTACACGTTTAATTTTTAACTTTTTATTTAGCTCTCTAAAACAAAAGTTTGATACTGCTTGATTAAGCTTTTCCTGTTACTTCCTAAGCCACATTAGCATGCCCCATGCCTGCCCTGCTCACTGTGGGCTCCCAGGTAAGCAGGACTCTACTCCTGCATGGCAAAGCACAGCTCAGTGCGCCACATCCTCCTGATATCACTCCTTGTGCTGTCAAATCCATGTACCAGCAATGACATCAAGAACACTCTGTTATCACCAGTCTTCAGAAGCAGGAGCTGGAACTAGTCACTTTTTTTTAATGGGAGGTGGAACTGGAGGCAAGGGAAGGAATCAGTACTCCAAGACTCCATAGGATTTGTGTGTATTAGGATGGCTTAGAACTTACAGCTGCATTTGTAACACTTAGATAGTCTAGAGATAATGCAACTTAATACTCAAGTACAAAACAATGTTATTTTGGTGGTTTTGCAAATTCATGCAAATAACTTTTGTTAAGCCTCATGGCTTCCTAGAAAACACAACAGCAAACTTCCATCCCCTCCCACGGCAGAACAGTGGCACCAGCCCTAATCTTGTTGCCATTAGGTTTTATGCAAGGCCAGTAATGCTCCTGAAGAGCTTTACTGGGCTCAGCACTCAGAGCAGAACAACTCCAAACCCATCTGTCCCATGCACCAAAAGCTGTTCCTCCCTGCAAAGGCAAAATGAGAGGATGGCACTGGAACTGCAGAGAACAGCATTATCACAGAAGTGACTCAAAAGCTTCTACAAGTTGGGATGGGAACAAATATGTAGATTAAGTGTTTTACAAGATAAGAGTAAAGCAGAGAACAGAATGACCATCTGCTAATCTCTCATCTGGAACAGCAGCTTCTTATGCATCCAGAAATCTTTACGAGCTCTCGAGTTAACTGTGGCATCAGAGTAACATCCTCATTTAAATAGAATTCAGAGAAAGCACACTCTATGGTCAACATTACAATCCAGGTCGATAGGCAGCAGCACACAGAATGTTTCAACTCTTGCGTTTGGCACACATTTTGCCTCACTTGGGCAACTGCTACAACATCTCTACTCAGGGCAAGTTTCCACCACTAAATTTACCAGTATTTTCCCCCCACAGTCCATTCCTGGGCCAAGGCAAGAGACCAACAAAGAATTGCACAAATCCAGCAACTCTCAGAAGGAGCAGAAATCACTACAGGAACACTTATAATCCTCTTCAACAGACACTGCCACCGCCTCAGACTTCTGTGAACAATGGTAACACATTTCACTTCTGTTCAACAATTTGTGTTTTGCTAAGCTATCAGAGTTCACTAAGACTGAGCTGAAGGCATCAGATGAGCAAATTTGCTGTGGGTGAAAGCAAGGAACACTCTCAGGAACAACCACATCTCCAGCTAGCACAGCTGGATTTACAAAGGCCATCGAGCCCACACCCAAAATGCCAGTTAACTGCATTTCTGTATGCAGTCTCCATGAGCTTCCATCTACAACAAGGCCAGAATCTAGCTTTGCTAGAACAGAGAGAAAACTTATTTAAAGCTTAGACTCCAGGCTTCCTGTCTCCATCTATAGTAGGAAACTCAAGTCTCCAGTACACAGGACTCCAAGACACCTGTGGTGGCAGGGAAAAAACAGAGATGACAAACAGCAGCACGTCAAAGCACTCTGAAAAGAGGTGTGTCAGATACTGATGTGTCCCTGCTTCCTACCACTGAAAATGGCATAAAATTGCTCTGAAATTTTATCTTTGTGAAAAGAAAGTATTCACACTGAAAAATAACCCCATGAGCTTAAGGAAGGAACTTTTACACCTTAAACTAATTTAGAAGTGTGATCCACTGGGCAATAATACCTGTACCACACTCACTGTAACCACTGGGCTGTAGGTTTTATTTCTGCTCACCAAGTCTGGCACTGCACTCTGTAACTCCTTTCAAGCCAACTTCACTACAAACCTACAGAAGAAAGAAACCCTGTGGGGTTAGGATTTCTTAGCAGGAAACAATCCTGAACTGGCCCCTTGAAACCATTTCATCTGATGAGAGAGTTTAATAGTTTGGGGGTTTTTAACCCCAAATAAGTTTTTATTCGTGTTTCAAAAATTACTGTGAAAAATCCTCTCCTGTTACAACAACAGCAGACAGAAGAATGTTTTCTCTATACAAACAAATGCAAAACTGCTTGGTTTCTGGATAGAAACCATTAACCCTCATCATGCTGATTAACTGCTTTCTATTTTAAACTTTAAGACATTACCGCAGTTCCCTTCAGAACACATGCACAGGAGATCAAGAGGAAAATTCCCTCCTTCCACCAAGCAAAAGCATATCAGTTGAATGAAATTAGTTCAAAAGATGCTGCAAACCAGAGTTCCCAGTACTTGCATTGCCCCTTGGCTGGACACAATCTAGTTGGGAGAACAGAAGAAGGCACAAGTAGCCTGATCACACGCAGAGAAGCAGGAAAATAAATACATTTACAACAGACCACACAAATAAACACCCCAAAAAACTCCTGCTAACTGGGCTGCCCACAACCAGGCACTGCATATTTAACAGGTAAAGGTTAACCTGGGTCCAGCAGCAGTGGATGGGATGTGAAAAATGTAACACCCTGGAATCAGCAAAAGAGGAGCTGTGGCCCTCGCTGCAGTTCCCAAGTTCTTAGGAGCTGCCTCCAGCACTGAGGATGGATTTTACAGGTACACCCAAGACAATCTACCCTACAGTCCTTTCCATCCTGGAATTGAGTGGGTATGTGTCTGAAGCTTTTTCCAGAGCTCCACAACTCTGGGAGATTGCTGCTGTCCCAGTAACTTCATGTGAACACTACTGCAAAGTGGAGATCTTACCAGTTCAAGACAGTGCCATTTTCCAACTCTACATCAGCTTGAAAATACTCCAGACTCAATAATAAAGGATTATTTAATACATGACAAGAATTCCCTGGAGGCATCTTCTGCCTGGAAACCACACAGAGCAGTTACAGCACTCTGTGAAAGGCAGCTCAACCTCGAGATGAGCTGAGGCATCACTCCATTATTTCACTTTATCCTAGTAGTTTCTGGACTTTGCAAGAGGCCTCCAAGTTTTCCTTTCAGGAATAAATGTGATTAGGAAAGCAATAACTAAGTCAATTACCCCTTTTAAATCTTCATTATACAGGTATTGAGTTTTTCCCCCAAAGAATATCCTAAATAATGTATTCAAACAGGGGACTCCACCTTATGTTCTTAGCACTGCAAACATATTTAGGAAGGTAACAGAAATACACATACACAGGGAACATTTTGCTGGGGAGAAAGAGCAAGTGATGAGCATTTAGTTTACATGTCTTAATAGACACACTTCCCAAACTCAAATATTCCTTCAAATATGACAGGAAGTACCTATTTGCTTTTCCTATTCGTACTAATTCAGGTCTATTGTTGGCTGAAACAAAGGTCTTTCAACCTGCATAAACTGTTCCCAGGACATTTGACACCAGTTTATTAATATCATAAACAGGAGAGGCCGGAGTGGCAGAAATCCAGCCCCACTCCTGGTACCCAGCTGAAATCACCTCAGAAAAGAGGGTGTTTTACAGTTTGTGGAACTACAACATTTATCCAGGACCAGGAATGAGCAGTTGAAGGTCACAGCGTCTCCTTGAGCCTCTTCCTTGCAGCTACTGCAATATTACAGAATACTAATAATTTTTTTTTAAAGGGCTCAATCTGTCCACAAGCTTTCCTCCTTCCAAGCAGAACTGTTCTGCTTTTAAACAAAAAAAGTAATCAGCAGTAACTCCAGTGTTTCAGCATTTTTAAATACCAAGCACCTGTTTGATGGAAAAGCTACTGTGGGGTTCAGTTTCCCAACATCACAAAATTCAGCTGCTGAGAGCTTCCAGCTCCTGAAGCTTAAATCTATTTTCAGGCGGGGAAGAGGTAAAGAAGAGTGGCCCTCCTACTGAGGATGTGTCACACTCAGTGTTGCATCAATCCCCTTTCAATTACAGTGAAAACTCCTCTTCACTCACAGTCTAGGATTACCAAAAAAAGCCTGGGAACAGCAGTCATCCAGAGGTTAGATAACACCACAATCGGAGGCTATGCACCCCTAAGCACTCCATGAGAAATGATGAGTTTGAGAGGAAATAGGGGGGAAAAAAACCCCAGAAACACAAAATATAAAAAATATCCTACCTAAGCAACATTTGTGTTAAATGCATTAAAATTCTTAAGTCACTGTTTCAAAACATCATCTGCCATAAAAATCCATCTGACATTCTGGGTACCTGGCCTAGGTTTGCTTGTGCCCTGCTGCTATCACAGGCCACATCTATTACACTTCACCTGGAGAAACTGTGTTCCTGTTTTGATGCAAAGCAGCCCAGAACCTCAAGCTTCCATCAAGTGCCACAGAATTCTGGGAACCAAGAAAGTTTTTAACAGCCCACAAGAGTCATAAAACCAAACCTTCCTTAAATGCACTAAAAAAATGAGCATGCACGTGTTCTTTGGTGCTGCACCAATAAAACTCTACCTAAAAGCAAATTTCTTTTATCCCCAAGTAAAATACTCGCTAAAAGGCAAGAATATGAAATATATGGCTTGTTTGAAGGGAGACTGGCATTGTCAGGGTACCCTGTTTCTACAGTTTTGAATACAGATAAAACATTAGGTATTACTGCAACATAGAGATGATTTGGCAAAGTTACACAAGAAAGAGCTTCCTTTCCTTGGAAATGTCCTGTTTCAATGACGCTTGATCCGCTTAAACAAAGCAGCTGCACTAAGTGCTGCACACAATCCACACCAGCTCTAGTTCTTTCAGAAGCACTTGCAGCTACCAAAACATACACTGATTTCTGAGGCAAAGACAACAGAATGGTTTAGTTATATTTGTATTGCGTAGAATTAAGTTTGGGAATTACTCATAATTTCTGTCCTTTGTACAACTGCATACAGCTCATACATATCTAATTACTGGGGAACAAAATTAACTCCAGCAGGAACCAACTTCATGCCCACAATTGCTTAATCTGAGATCCCCTCAGGTGCCTGAACGTTCTGTCACTATCACTCACAAAACTGGGACTTGTTGAGCAATAGAAGGAGAACAGAGACAAAAAAACCTTATAAATAACAGATTTGATTATTTATCCTCTTACACAGCATTTGCCTGGTTTTAATACTCTGGTACATGACTTGTTCCAACATCTTTTCTGCCTGCAGAGCTTTAACTTACAAGCTATCTATCATTAATACAGTTGCAGCAAAACTGAATATCTATTTCCAAGAAGGTAACAACTCAATTTTAGCACTGCTGAAGACAAAAATTCGTGTTAACTGATTTTCCAGAATAAGCTCCATGCTGAAACAAAGAAATTAAATGTCTATTTATGACATTTGTGAGCTGTATAAAACATCCTTGCAGACCTGGAGATAAAACTGCACCCTAGGAATCTATAAAGATTCAGGAGACCCCAACTCCATCTCATGCCACTACTCCCTGGAAAACCTGTATGCACAGAGCTAAGTCATAGTTCATTCTCTCAAAGCTCCTCAGGGTTTATCCATAATGCTCACACAAGTGCTCCATAATTCTCCTAAGACATTCTTTGAAATGCAAGCTATACAGAGCATAAGGATTCCCCAAAACGCATTAGAAGTATCTGACTGAGTCTTATTGACGCTTTAAAGCTTTATTTCTTCTCTCTGTGATAAATGTTGGCAATGTATCGGTTTTGCAAACCCAGGCTAATTACCCCTTGGTAGCAAATGAGCTTTGCTGGAGTGCAGAGCTGCTTTATTTATACTTCCCAGTTTCTCAGGGAGCTACTCCTAATGTGCCTACAAAGAATGAAAAAGAATGTTCATGAAATAAAAAAAAACGTGAGCAAGCTCAGAAATACCACCTAGGCCTTCAAAAAGAAAAGGCTGTCAGCAGTTCAGCTGTTCTTCCCACCAAGAAAGATGGAGAGGGACCATTTACAAAGGCCTGCAGAGACAGGACAAGAGGGAACGGGTTCAAACTGAAAGAGGATAGGTCAAGATGGGATAGTGAGAAGAAATTCCTCCCTGTGAGAGTGGTGAGGGGCTGAGATTGAATTCCCAAGGAAGCTGTGGCTGCCCCAGACCTAGAAATGTCCAAGGTCAGGTTGGACAGGGCTTGGAGCACCCTGGGATAGTGGAAGATGTCCCTGCCCATGGCAGGGGTGGCACTGGATGGGCTTTAAGATCCCTTGCAATCCAAACCATTCCAGGATTCTGTGACTCTGAGTTATCTCCAGTTATCAGCACAAAGTCAGTGCCTCAGGGCTGTATCAGAACTGATTTCCATTCCAGCCTTGTGTGCACCCCACACCCACAGCCCAGGTGCTCCTTCAGCAGAGGTGACTTCAGACATCCCCAAGGCTCTGGATAGTGAAGACCTCCGAGATCCTTCTGAGACTGCTCAGGGGCCACAGCCGAAGGTTTTTAATAAACATCCAAGAGGAGCAGTAGGTACAGCTGGGAGATATGCACAGAGACAGTGTCCTAACATCTCCTGGGGCTGCTCTCAGTGATCCCATCCTCACTCTGATACCTGATAAAGACATTTGCCATGATAACCAGGGGTTAAGGACACTCCAGTCCCCACTCCAAGCAGGGATTTCTCAAATGCTAACATTTTTATGCTCTTTGATTGCTTTTAAAAGGAGATTTATTCTTTCTTAGGAAAAAGTTTATGAGCAACAGGACCAGCAGAGAATGAGCCCTGTGACCCAAGCAAAACACAGAATTATTTATTCACCTCTTTTCTATTTCACAGAATGTTTACAAGTTTCTCCTCAAGACTACAAATTACTCAAGACAGCTTACACCAATTATAACTGAATACTCAATAAAATATTACTGTATTACTTATTCAAGTGGGTGTTTACCTACACAGCACTGGAAAATACAGCCCATTTACTAGTGCAGGTATTAATTAATATAACAAACATCCAATTAGCACAAATTTTGATGTCTGTTTATGGAAAGAATAAATAATTTTAATTTCAAGTTGTATTTACTTGAACCCTAACCTAATGCTTAGATATTATAGCTTTTATTTTAAAAAATCCAATAAGAAAATTTACTTGCTTCTGCTCATATTTATTAATTTTTATTATTCTTTTTTCCCCTATGGTCAAGACAGATGATTTGTGAGTCCTTGGATCAATTTGATTGGTAATTATTTACTTTTTAATTCCTGCTGACAGCCCCTACATAACCCTATAGAAAAATTCCTCACATCCACCATACTATCTGCCCTGAAGTACACACTAATAACAGGTTAAACAGTCCCTCAGGAGACCTTACTTCAGATCTTTTCAGGGTTTGTTTGTGTTCCCAAGTAGTACAGAGCTATTTATGGAAAAATCTCTGCTGGAATCACAGCCAGAATTTCAATAGGCTGCACAGCACAGTGCAGCCAGGAGCTGCTGGTCTGTTTGCAAATAACAATATATTTGGAAATAACATACTGGGCCATTGTTCTGCACATAGAGAAAAGAAGCCTTCAGGCAATGCCTTTCTTGTCACTGAGAAAGCTACAGACAGAGCTCTGCAATAGCTTCATTTTCTCTTTTTGCTGAAGCCAATTCAGAACACACACCACAGGTTAAAATTTACTAACAGTATTATTACAGAAGAAAATAATACTTTAGCAATGCCTTTCAAAATTAGAACTCTGTGACGTGGTGGGCATTCCTGTTGTAGATATAAAAAAACCAACTCCTCAAAACTGCCCTGCTGTTTCACACTCTTCTAACACATTCTTTGACCAAAGGACTTATTTCAGGTACAAAGCTCAGGCCAAACATTTGGAGGCTTTTAATTTTGGTGTGTAGAATGCAGGAGGCTGTTGTGGCTCAGACAATGCATGAAATGCCTCCTTCTAAGCAAGAAAAATGAGATCAGAAATTCCTCTTGCCTACCAGAAAGGCAGGGAGGGAGGGCAAGAGGGAGGGACACTCTCCAGCTGAATTTCAGGCAGCCTGCCGGGGAGCACAGGGCCTCTGAAGGTCACAAGTACAACTGAAGTTTCCAGCAGAGATAAATACACAGCTCGATGAAGTGACTAGAAAATCAAAATTTCTGATTACTTCCCTCACTCTGGTCATTCATTCAGCTACCAGTTCCTTTTAATACCTAATGCATCTTTACTGGCACTTGGAACCTTAAAGAACAGTCTTCCTTTGCCCAGTTGCCTTTTCTTCCCCAGCCCCACCTCCCCCCTCCCCCCAACTTGGCAAGTGTTTTCCTGTGTTTCTATTCTGGCCCAAGCATACATGCCTCAGCTTCTTTAAAAAAAAATCATTATTAAACAGAAGCCAATTCTGAATTTCTGGCCTGGACTTTGAGAATCCTAACACATGGAATCTTGACTACTCCAAGGCATATTTATAACACCTCTTAAAATTATAAATATAGTCCACTAATCAAAGCAAAATACCAGCCTTTATTTTTAAGTATTTGTTTCAAATATGTCTGTTTATAGATCAGAACCTTTTCTGTGGGTTTTGGAAGAGTTGCATAACAGATTTTATGTGTGTGTATATATATATATATATATAAATAAATATAAAATTTGTTTATATATGTTTTATATATAAAAAGGTAGAAAGTATTTTGGTAGCATTACTGCCCTGCAAGGATGTCAAAGATCATTACAAAAAAAACTATCAAAGGCTTTGGAACCTTATTTTAGGAAACACCACACAGGTCTCACAAGTAGGGAAAATAAAGCAGGGAAGGGTTAAAATTACTCCAGAGAAAACAACTGCAAATAATTACTTTCAGTTATCTCCATTTCTAGTCTTCCATCAGTCTTCCCACTATGCCCTGGGACAATGACATTTAAATTTTAACTTTTAAGTTGGCAAAAAGCAAAAGAGTAATAAGAGTTCTGAAAGAAAACGGAGCTCAGACCAAAGACCCTGGTTAGAACAAATATGAATTGGAAGATGCCAAACTGCTTCCAGCTGAATGCAACATAAAACCCCTGGAAAAAGAATTTCAGTGTATACATAAAAAAGTTTATGAGCACAAAGAAAAGCTTATCTTGACAACTCCTTCAAAAGGACAGTGAGCAAGCAGCAGGAAGGAAACGCAGGATACAACCCTACCAAGGCATTTCTCTAACCCAGACATGCTCTTAACCAGAGTGGAGAAACACCTTGCAGCAGCTGCACCATGACCTGGCTGCACAGCTGTTGGTGCCAATTCAGAACCAGCAGAATGATGAGCATCCTCCAGAAACAGGCAGATGTTTGGTACTCCCAGGCTTGGGATGAGCTTCCTCAGGTCACACCAAGCAAAGCATCCCCAAGCTCCAGGGAGCCAACAACCTCACATGCAGAATATCCAATATTTTGTTTCAAATGCTCCTTGTCTTCCTCCTGCCCCTTCCTCTGAGGCATTTCATTACTGTGAGATACAAACGAGCTGGGTTAAGCACAGCACGTGTCCTGCTGCAGGAACACAACCCTGCTGTCAGCTCCTGCTGCTTTCCAGGGCAGGTTACCACTTCCAGAAGGATCTGGAATAAAATGAAAGACCCTAGATACTTCTTTAACATGGGCACACACAAAAGAAAGGAGTGTAGGATTTAGCTTCAACAAACAAATAAAACTAAACTAAAACAATTACATGAAGCTTTGAGGAGAACTGACTGAAAAAAGGCAGAAAAGATTATATAGAAAGTTTTAAACTTCTGGGCAAAAAGCCATTCCTGCCAGTTCCACATTCTAGTAAAACAGCTTATGAATGTTTTAGTATTACCCCTATAAACAGTGACATTTTCTCACTGGGCTATATAACGAACACTGTTGGCTTCAACTTCAACTGCTGTTTGTTCATATTGATCTGTGAGAAGAAATGTCCTCACATACAAATCTCAGTGCACTGAAAGTCGAGTTTTCATGTGAAAGGCAGACTGTGAACAAGCAGGGGTCAATTGTGAATGTGAAAAGGCTGAGAAGGAGGCTGAATTGTTCCCAATTCCATAGTTTCCCATGTTGCCTTAGAACCATTATCAACTCTCCCCAAGAAGCAATCTGTCCTTTCAACTCTCATCCCATTCCTGTAGAACTACCACCTATCCCACCACAAGCATATGCTAGAAGTTGGACAAATTAAGTCTGGAGAAGCTGATGTGGAATAAAATTAATCCAAAAGGAATCCAAGAGATGTAATTTTCATTTGGGTTGGCTTCCCCAAGTGAGCACCCTGGAGCACAGGGATCACCTGGCTCAGCTGAAGGCACTTACAGGCAGAGGCACTAGGAAGGACCATTTCTCTCAGGAGCAGCAGCTACTTGAAGTGACAACAAACCTACAGGCAGGCTGGGGTGCAATTTGAATTCTAATTCCTTTTCCCACACAAAGGTCACACTTCAAAACAAGCCAAACTGGGTAATTATTAAAAAATAATCCAAGTTTTTCTTTATTATCTTCAATATTTCTATGTATTATTCCCTACTCAATGCACCAAAACCAGAACCAGAGAAGTCAGGGGTTTGTTAGGCAATTCCTCTGGAAAATAGCCCAAGAACTCTCAAACAAGTGTCTTTGAGAGTCATTATATTTTTATGAAAGCCAAAGCTTTATTTCAGTATGTAGCTCTTGTCCAGTGGACCAATTCACTTCCAAGTTATTTGAAAATAAAGCAAGACCTTCAGACTACATTTATAAGCGCTATACATAAACATAGCTCATGACTTCTTAAATCACCATTTAGCAATAGCACAAATGACACCTAAAATAACTGCTCTTAAGGATCAAAGAATGGTCACTGAAATACTTCTTATAGTCATTGAAAAAAAAGGGAAAATATGGTTACTGGCATTCAACAAACAACAATATATTAGAAATTACACCCTATTAACCATATTTTAAATAAGCAACTATAATATGAAGTCTCAATTACCTCATGCAATTATCTTTTCTCAGGTTCTCAAAACCAGAGTGCCAACTGTGTATTATTGGAATAAAATCCCAATATTGCTGAGAGGAACGTGCCTGGGCTCGTCTGGCTCTAGTGCTGGACCAAAGGCGGCAGCTGTGGATGTTCCACCTCAGAGACACCTTTGGCTGGCTGGAGGTTGCAGTTAGGCGCTTGGAATGAGTCCAGGCACGGTAGAAACTCAGTTTGCCTCTGGTGGAAAAAGTTCAGGCGATGGTGAAGAGAAAGAGAGCGGATTCCGCCGGAAGGTTAAATCCAGAGTTTATTCCAGGGTGACAGAGTTCTGAATCTCGGTAACAGCTCCAACAGAATACCGACCACATGGTTTCAGTGTCTTCTAAGCCCACAGGGAGTGGGGAGGGAGAGGATGGGTGAGCCACCAACCAGGTGGGAGGGGGAGGGTCTCAGGGGACAATGACACCTGGACAGGCCAATGACCCCAGGTCTGAGAAGCATCTTTTGAACTTCTGCCAATCACACTACGTCCTTACTGGAATGTGGAACTTGACAGCACTTAGGAAGAGGGCAAGGGGGAGGGGAAGAAGTTGGCACACCTGAGGGACAGGATACTGCTTACACCGCAACAGTGTATGTTTGGAGCTCTCACTATTCCCAGAGCATTAATTTAGGAACTGCAGTTGAAAATGCAAAAGGAAACATTTCCACACAAAACGCCTTCTATGTATTTGGGAAAAATCAATCTTTCTTACAATACAACTCTTTTAAACCCTTTTTGCCCGACCCTAAAATTTTCTTCCAAACTTAGACACAAACAGAACTGCCTCAGGGACTTCACATGACCTAAATTTGCTGGTTCCCCTCATGGTGCCATCACTTGTGGATGGCTGAGAGGAAAATACATTTTGATAAAGAATGGCTGACCAAATTAATAGCTTCTCCTCCAGTGCCTAACAAAAGAGTGATAAGTTAGGAGTGGAAAGCAAGAAGCTTCCAGCCACTTCTGTTTCTCTCACTGGATTACAATCATGCAGAGAAGCCTCAAATAATTATTTTCAGTAATATCAGCACACAGTAGCAGAATCTGATGGTGGTACTTAATTTCAAAGGGAAATTAACAACCCAAAACCTTCCAGTGACTAAAGAGCCAGGCAAGAGCACACTGATGGAACACTGCCTGCTACGCAGAGCAGTGTTCCACAGCAGGCAGTGTGGGAAGCCAGAAAGTGAGCAACACTATATTCAACTAAGGAAATCCTGCTACATCAAATTATTAACAAGTGGGCACACACAAGGTATCAATATTTTACCTCTTAAGACTTTTTTTATGCTTTCCACATTTTCGAAGGCAATGTCCCATCTATTTCCAGTTTACTGACACACTGACCTTACAAAAGCAGCACTTAGCTGGTGCATGTTGCAAGAATATAACTGAGCTATGGCAATATAACAAAGCTATAATTACGTGTTCCACTCAAGTTTAAAGCCTAGAAAACTGTCCCTGCATTGTTATTTTGACTGCAAGATCTACCACTGCTTCTTCAAAGAGATTACTCCAAATTGATTTGGATTAATAAATACTTCCTGCATTTATCTGCTTTCATCTTCATTGGAACAGGATAACTGTTCACATTCACAACCTAAACATCAACCTAAGCCAAGGCTTTTTACTCCTTTCAATAACTTCTTTGAGTGCAAACCACAGTTTCACGTGATTACTGAACACTCATTTGTTCTGCTAAACTGTTCACTCCATACTAAAAATACTGTAGACACAGTTATGGTGCTGCATATACTACAGAACATTGAAAACTGGAAAAAAGGCCTGAAAAATACCCTTAAGGCAGTTATTAAAACATCTTATATAATGAAATTATTGTGGGAGCACAGTGTTTCCTACAGATGAAAGGACAAACTGCAGCCTTAACTCGGTACCATCAGTAATTGATGTTTTTGCTCCATGAGGCACACACAGAGCAGATTTAATTGCATACACACTTTAACAGCAGCTAAAACAAAGGCAGACTAATTCTGCAGCATTTAATGCAAGACAATATATCAGTTTAGGTGAAGATGAAACCCCAAAGAAGGGATCCATTTTTCAAATCGTATTAAGACTGATAAGACACGACAAGAGAAGATAAAAAATTGTCAGATTATCTTTTTTAAGTGCTTTACAATAAAGCAATCAGTAATAACACACCTCCCATTCAATTGGTATTATTTCCTACAACAGCTTCAAAGAAACTTAACTTGCACTGATAATAACAAGCTCATTTTACTAACAGAGCTCGAAACAACACTGAATAAATCCCATTTCCATAGACTGCTTGTGTGGACACAGTGGAAAACCAACTCCATGTGTACTATAAAAAATACATCACAAAATAATTCTGATACTGTACAGCGATTTTATTGCTGGCCTGCAGACAGCACATGTTCAAAGTATGGATCTTGAACAGCAAAGGTTTAAAGTCCTTTTTAGCAGCTGATTTTACCCTTCATAGTAGCACTGCACTCAGAGAACAGTCAGGGTCTTGCACTGCCTTTACATAAAGTCCTACAAAGAGACCAATCTTCCAGAGTTCCTCCTGCTCCCCTGAGCCACTTGATTACTCTCCACACTGGCATAAGCACATGCAGAGCTCTGAGAATCACAGCATGGTTCAATTCAGCTGAAAAATAATCCAGTGAAAAACCACGATTTTACCAATTTTTCATCTGGATCAGCTTCCCCAACAAGTTCACTGTCCTCTTAGGTGAACACCCATGCCAAGGAGTGGGAAGGAGTGCCTCTTTAAGCAGAAATGCTGCCAAACATGCAGCTGTGGCCTAAATAGGCAAGTCAGGGAGAACAGAAAGGGGGAGGGAACCAGAGAGTACAGATTGGAACACCCAGCTTTTAACTCTTCCTTCAGCTCCGCATCCACTAGGAGCTTTAGTCTTCATTTTAGCTCTTCAAAAATACAGTCTGTGAAGCTACAGCTACTACAATAGCTGTACCCATTCCTACAGTAGAAACAGCCAAACCAGAAGCATTTAGGTAGCATCCATAAAATGAAAAGTTGAAAAGTTTCACAAAGCTGATCCAGAGCTGTACTCCATCTAGACTGCTGCTGACAGCCTAGCTTGCATTCATGTGTGCTGTGGAGTCTGATGGCTTGATCACTCTAGCAGTGCATTTCCAACACAAAAGCCTTTTTAATCACCAATTTTTAATTTAAGATAGAGATTCCAAGAACAGCAATGCCTCACAGAAGGGACAGAAAATTCCCTGACTGACAAGCTGAAGTGCCCCAGCTTCCAAACCCATGCAAGAAAGAGAACTGAATTACTTCTGGGGAGCTGAACAGCCACTGCCTATTTATCTGTCTGCTAAATGCTCTTTGTTTTGGGGTACTGCACACTTTAAATGCACACTCCAGTCCATCCAGAACAACAGTTCCTAGAACACAGTAGCCTATTTCTCTCTCTCTAGATACAGACATTCTCTGAACAGCTGAAGAGCTCAAATACAGAAGCAGACTCAGGAATACAGAACAGGACTATAACCTTGGGTCTTTCTTTTCCCATCTACAGCATATTTCAATCTACCTCTTAAAAACAAACCTATTACTAGGCCTTGCTCCTTGTAAATGTTGTTACCTCATGAGCATAGAGAACATAACCACAGCCCTCAAAAGCCCAAATTAGCTTCCCTCCCACAACTATATCCCAATCTTTCCTCAGCGATATTATTGCAGCCTAACTGTCACTCTTACTGAGAGCTTTTTCTCCTCTCCAATTCCATCAATCCCCATTAAAAAAAGCCAAAACAAAAAAAAACCAAACCACCAAACAAAAAAACCCAAAATAAAAAACAAACAAAAAACAAGCCACCAAACAACCAAACCAAAACAACCAAAAAAACAGATTGCAGTAAACAACCTTTTTATATCCATCCTTATTCCTGCCTTCACTTCTCTTTATTCAGAAATAACACTTTTCATGCATTCAAGACAAACTACCATTGCTGAAGCAACATCTGTCCCCATTGCTGCTCCGCAATTCTGAAACCTGTCAAAAGTAAGCATCTAACTACATTTGACAGATATAACACACCTAGAACCAAACACAGAAAGCATTCCTGAACCAGGAAATGTCCGATTTCGTTTCAGTCTTCTACCATACACAAGCCAGGGACAGAATTTTATCTGTTCATCACTTTCACTCTAAAACAGGCACAGCCATGTTTGGCTCTAAGAGGAGACATGACGCAAATTACAGACAATTATAACACGGCATGACAAAAGGATTAAGCATAAATAAAGTCAGCAATTAGCAACCACTGCACATATTCAAATGCTTCTTTCAGAGACAATTTGGGCATGAAACAGTTAACTTATCCAAGATGAGCAGTAATCATTCAGGGTTAAAGCTTAGGACATAAGTTCCTGGCTCCCAGCCTTGGACCTGGACTATCAGACTTTTACATATCTTTGAATTACACCTGAAAGAACATTGAGATAGAGCTGCTTGACTCTTCTCCTTCTGCTGAGCAATTTAACAAATTGACTGAATTTGTTCTGAAGCACAAACTCACTCCATTAAGCAAATGTGTAGTTTTCAGAGGCAGTTTAAACTCACAACTTTTAGCTGTTCCCAACTGCAGTTGCTATAATGCCACATTCTGAAGAACAGCAAAAGAGTATAACCAACAAAATTGCTGCTGAAAATCTTTGTAATCCTTTTCTGTAATTATCACCATAAAGGAAGCTTCCACTAAGAAAACACCAGAGTATTTCTGGACAATTCTCACTTGTACCGAAACTGCAATGGCACAAAAGAAAGAAATCTGTGCATTACAGACACTTTTGATAACCTGATCACTGAACTTATCACAAACAAGCACTCTGCGTTCTCCACCCCAGAAGACCTGTCTACAAAACTATGAAAACACAAAACTAAGTAGGGAGGAACGCTATTTCAGAAAGAGAGGCAGCACAAACTACAACAACCTTAATCCTCATACAACATACTGATAAATCACTAGAATCAATTAAAATTAAGGACCAGAGTTATAATGAAGCTGACACCAATATTTCAATTTACAATCTGATTTCTGTGCTTAACTGTGATCTGACAAAGCCAGGCCACAGCTTACAAGCAAGGCTAAAATCCATACATACCAAGGGAAGAGAGGCTACTTCTGCTCCTCACATTCACATTTTCTTAGAAAAGCTTTGCCACAGCACTAACCAAGGCAGGCCCCACATGCAAGTTCAGTGCCATCTTTCCCCAGGCTTTAGCCACACAATTTCCCCCCCTTCCCCTTACATGTCACATCCATCCATAACACGGTGGTTGGAAAGCCAGAAAATTAAAAATTGTGTATCAGAGTTCATGTTTCAACCACCAAAACCACCAAATATTGACTTTGTAACAACCAGCCAGCCTAGTCCAAGTATCTAAAGAATTATAGGTGATACATGTGATGGGAAGGCTGGGGGTCAGGTCTGACCCGATACATACTGGAAGCTACATAATAGCATTCTCGACAGGCTTTTTAAAGTTCTTACAACTGTTACTGTATTAAAAGTGTTACTGTCCAAAATGTTATTCTCCATGGGCCTCTTTTACAGACAAGAAACACTGTAGGGAGATCACAGGGTTTGTATCCCATTGATGAATGCAATTAAATGATGTCGTTTTCCTGGTTATCTCTGCTTTAGCTTAGTTCAAGACAGCTTTCCAATGTAAATATTGCAACACTAAGTTACCAACAGAAGGAAAACAGAAAGTCAAACTCCCAATTCTTCACATTTGTTTTCAGCGAAATTTCAACATTCCACAACAAACTGCTATTTAGATTTTGAGCTCTGCAGCTGTTCAAAAATCAGATCTTCACAGCCTTGTACTGCTTGTACACAAACTGGTACTGTGCTCACCACAGGCATGACTGGAGGGCAGACCTGTTCTCTGGCAGATCACAGCGGTTAGAGTCATTAAAGCCTGAGACAGTACGATTTCCTTGAGCTTTCACTGTGGGCCTGCCCCAAGAAAGCAGAAGGAAAGGCAGGGAACAAAAAAGGTCCTCAGACTGCACTTGGACCCACTGTCAAGTTGTCATTGGGTATTCCAAAAGACCAGAAGCTGCTGCTCCAGGTGGTGCAAGAACCAAACAAGGCTCCATGTCTGTGTGAAGTGAACCATAAAGTGAACCTTAAAGCCAGAAATATTGCTAGGAAATGGAAAAATGCAACCATCCTGATACATAATGCTTCCAACAGAATTACAGCAAGACGCTGTGATGTATAACAGGAAATCAATATAAACAACTGCTTTCACCAACTTCCAGAATGGACTGTGGGAGCCAAATACACAGGAATTGGAGAGAGTTTCAGCTCCACACACTAATTACAACCAAGCATAACATCAATAATACTTGGGATCTCTCCCTAGGCAGCTCAGTTTCACAACATCTTGCAGAATAATACACTTTGGACCTCAAGACTCATCCTAAGTCAGGTATAGCTGACAATGAAACAAAATTTCTTTTCACTCTTTGGGTCACAGAATCAGAAGGCTACACGGTCTATAAACCAAAAAATGGACATTCTTACAGTGTTTTAGAAACCAAGCTGCCTGGCTTGCTGAAACTGAAGCCAGTTAATTCTCTCAAAGGCTTCCCGGAAGTCCACCCCAGGATTCCAGGAGTGCTCAGTGTAGATCCCAGCCTGGCAGGAGGCACAAGGCTGGCAAGGCACCTTTCCTAACACTAAGTGCAACACTTAAAACAGCTCAGTCTGTCCTTCATTCCTATTTCCTCACTTCTGCATTTCCAGATCCCTGTAAAGGCTACTTTTCTATACCTATATGTAAGTTCATTACTACTAGAAGCATATCAACATCTATTTTAATGAAGAATTATTTGCAAGCACCACAACTTCACCATAACCACAACTTCTTCAATACTTGCACTTATTAAGGATTTTGTTTGATACGCAAATAAAACAAAGGTTACAGAATTTTAAATCTGTCAGGAAAAAAATTATACCACATTTAACAGTACTTCTGAGTTCAAGCTTTAAAATCTACTTCCTGAAGAATTTAAAATTAAACTTGAAATTGTTACAGCTTTCTCATTTCCAAAAAACATATTCCAGCTTGCAAACAAGAGAAGCCTCAGTGCATTGTTTGCTACATGTTGCAGCTAATAAATAAAACCAACTCAGTTACGTTTATACCCATCTTTTCTTTGGGCCTTTGGAAGCTAATCTGAACCACATGTCAAGCAGGGAAATAATGGAAACTGTAGTTACTGCTTTTCTAAATATAACATTAATCTCACTTGTATGCCAGAGCATTCAAGATATGCAAGAAAAAGAAAAAAACCCAGGAATTATATAAGTGACAAGGCCAACTGCTTGCAAAAGACAACCTTTAACTCGTGATCTTAGAGGCTGCTTTGTGCCAACAGGACTTTATGGCCAAAGAAATTCATATGTCAGGGGATCCTTCCTCGAGAACAATCACAGAAGAGATACTGCTCTCCAACACAGAGAAAAGCACTATTCCTTCAATGATCCGAAATCCAAAGGAAAAAAAAATCAAACAGTGCAGTTTTTACAGTGAAATTCAGAGGCAGCCATCTTAGTGTAACATGACACTTGTCACTGCCAGCATGGAAAAGTTTCAGACAATTTCCAGTGTTATTTCAAAGCCAAAGCAGCTCCTTCCGTACTAAGTAGGCATGCACAAATATTCAGATTTCTCCCACCTCTTGTTAATAGGAGCTAGAAAGATTGGGATAATTACTTCATCTAGTACTTAGATCTTCAAAGAGTACAAATATTAATTCTAACAACACTTCCTTGTGGAATTAAAGTATCACATTCCCCATTTTGCAGATTAAGAAAAAACACAAATCAAAAGCCAAAAAATCAGAAAAACCTTAACAATTTTACAAAACAATTCCAGAAAAAAAAACTTAGAAAGCCTGAACTTTTTTACAAGAGTGTTGAATGATACTTTCAAACCACAGTTTAAACCTGAACCTGGATATTGGAATGCACATGAAATGTCCATTTGCTTTGCTCAACCAGCACTCAGCAGCACTGGGATACTTCACTGACTGCATCCAAATCTCCCTACCTAAGGAATGGCTAAAATGTTAGAAAACAGTAAAAAATATTACTCTTACCTTCTGCTACATCATCATCTACAGCACCTTTCACCTGAGAAAAACACCACTGAATGTCATTTCCTCCTCCAGCTCCTAAAAAAATGAAAACAATTCAATAAAACGAGCCCCCCCAAGAGCAGCAGCACAAGCACACAATGGTTCCAGATTGCACATTTCAGAGCCTGTGCACGCCCACTTCCTCAGCAGGGCTGAGGCACAGTCACACACCACCCTCCCCACCTTTTTCCTTTGGATATTGTTTTTGTCAGCCTTCAATGCAGTTTTTGTCAAAAACAGGGAAGCATAAGCAGTGTAAAAGCTTCACTCAACCAAAGCTCGCTGGACTAAGCAACATTAACTATGAATTTAAATTTCAAATGTTTTTTCCTACTCGAGCAGTCAGAACCCCCTAAACACACACACACAAACAGCTTAAATATAAACTATCAGAGCTGTGCTTTTTTAGAAAATTTCGATCTCCCAGCCAATACAAACCAAGCACACAATTAATCTCCTCCTTCCACTAACCCACTGCACCGACCCTATGCACTCAAGGCTAAAGAAAAAGAATTTTACCACAATTTTAGAGTCTCTTCGCAGAAGTAATGAAAGCAATTATCAGCCTAAAAAAAAAAAAAAAAAAGCAGCAAATCCGAGCAGAAAAGCAAACAAGCAATTGGAGGAGGACAAGTTCTACTACCATAGAAAACGGATCGGAGAGAAAACTTCAGGAACATTACTGCCTCGGCTGAAGGCAGTGATTCATTTGAACCGTGCCACCAAAACACGCACCAAAAATCACCACCCATTTATTTTGCATTTCATTCTGAGCAAATCACTGCAGGGCTGAGGACATACAGGAAGAGCCAGAAATGGGCTTGCCTCGGTTGGTTTTTTTTTTTTTTCCTTTTTTTTTTTTTTCTCCAAAAGCCACTGTCAAAATGGAACTTTTCCTCCACACAACTCAAACCGGCTGAGCAACAGATGGCATTTACACATTAATCCCGAGCTCTGGTAGGGCTTTGGAGATAACAAAGAATACGGGAGGAGACTCTTCCCAAGTTAAGGGAGTCAAAAAAACTCAAAGAGAAAGAAATCAGAAGCCTGAAAATAAGCTTTCCAGAAAAGATGAAGTGCCTCAGAATAAGAAGTCCTGGAATAGAGTGCAGTTTGCATTTTTCACTTGCTTTAAATTCTTCCCCGAAGGATTACATCCAGCTGCATAACCCGAGGAGGTGAAGGCAAACAACAGAACCGATTTATGCAGGAGATGGCAAAATGCTTTCCCTCCCCCATCATTCCCCCAAAATCCTACACCCCATTTTCTTCTCTTCAACTTCTTCGTTTGTCATTAAGCAGTTAGCGCCATAGCAGCACTTAAAGGGAACAGCTTGGAGAGAATCACTGCTCCTGCTACTTCGAGCCAAAGTCCTCTTTTCCATAAAATTTACTTGAACTAAGTTGGCACTTTTTTCCCCCCACGACTAAAACGGCAAGAGGGCGGAGCATGTGCATATGGTGTAGGGGGGAAAGGCAAAGCACAAGCCTCACAAAGCCTCCTATGCTTTGCTCCTCCACATGCAAAGCACTGAAAAGACAATTCATGTGCAGAGGAGGGGGATGAATAAATTTCCAAATGAAGAAATTGCAAGGAAAAGTAAGAGGGAAGAGATCCGTTCTGCACACGCACTCCCAAGCCTACCAACAGTACTTTGGGATGTGAAATGGAGAGCAAGCAGTGGAAAGAACGGGAAAGAAAACAGCGGGACCTGTGCTGTTTAATTACGCCCTGTGCCAGATTTTACTGGCATTTGCAGATGCTCAGAGGCTGCTCCTTACAGAAGGGTGCGACTGCAATCTGGACACCGCCTGCACCTGGAACCTCTCCGTGCACGGCAGTGCTTCTGAGAACTAACCACAAGCACCGACCCCAAAGCCTCAAGGGGGAAACTCTTTACCAGAGCGTGTAGTGACAGGACAGGGGGGGAATGGGTTCAAACTAAAGAGTAGGTTGGGGGGGGGGATATTGCGAAGTAATTCTTCTCTATGAGGGAGGAGAGGCCCTGGCACAGGGTGCCCAGAGCAGCTGTGGCTGTCCCTGGATCCCTGGAAGTGCCTAAGGCCAGGCTGGACACGGCTTGGAGCACCCCGGGATAGCAGAAGGGGTTCCTGCCCATGCTAAGGTGTGGAACTGGACAGGTTTTAAGGTCACTTCCCACCCAAATCATTCCATGATTCTACGAAAAGGCAGCAGACCCACCCTGCCTGCAAGCTCTTTAACTCCAAAACACACCACTTCCCGCTCCACCTTGCTTCTTCCATGCTTTTTTTTTTTTCCCCCCGAGAACGGAGGGAAGGAGGGGTGGGTGGGAGCAAAGCACGAATTCCCACAAGAGAGGATAAAAAAAAAAAAAAATCACCCCACAAGCAGCAAGGCGCAAGTGAGTCGGAATAGGAGAGGCGGCCGGGAGCCAGGGAGGCAGCGGGTAGAGCCCCCCGAGCCATGCTGGAGCAGGGGGGGCAGGCTGCCCTTACCTGCCATGTTGTGCTGGCGATAGCGGCCGCGGCGGGTCGGGAGGAGCGGGCGGCGCGGGCGGGGCGGGCGGCGCGGGGCGGGCGGCGGCGGCGGGCGGCGATGGCGGCGGATGGAGGAGGCGGCGGATGGAGGAGGCGGCGGATGGAGGAGGCGGCGGCGGCGCGGCCGCGGCGGGGCTGGGGCGGCCCCGCTCCGGCCCCCCCGGCGGTGAGCGTCCAAAATGGCGCCGGCAGAGCTGGGGGTGACGTCAGCGCGGGGCGGGAGCGAGCCGCCCTCAGGAGGGCGGGCGGCGCCGCCATGTCCCTGCCCAGCTCCTGTCAGCCCTCACGGCGAGGGTGCTGCTCCTCAGCTCGGCATCCATCGGCCGCCGTCAGCCCAGCTCCACCCGCCCTCTTGGCGGGGCTGCCGCCCTTCCGCCTAGCATCGACCACTCCCATGGCGAGGCTCTGTCCCTCATGGTGGGGCTACCGACCCTCGCTCAGCTCGGCCCCTGCCTGCCCTCATGGAGGGGTTGCCGCCGCTCAGCCTGGCATCGATCGGCCGCCTTCATGGCGGGGCTGCCGTCCCTCAGCTCGGCCCCTGTCCGCTCTCATGGAGCGGCTACCGCCCCTCGGCCCGCCATCGCCCGCTCTCAGCCCCTCCGCACCGCGATATCCGCCGCCCACTGCCCCCCGGACTCCCCTGCAGGAAGCGCTTCCTTCCTTGACCCCTCTCCCGCAGGCTCGCCCTTCATGAAGTCGAATATCCAGAGTTGGAAAGGACCCACCAGGATCATCGATCCAGCTCCTGGCCCTGCACAGACAGCACAAAATCCCACCCTGTGCATCCCTGGGAGCGTTTGCTCAAATGCTCCTGGAGCTCCGGCAGCCTTGGGGCCGTGCCCCTTCCCTGGGTACCTGTTCAGTACCTCACCGCCCTCGGGGGGAAGAACATTTCCCTGACAATCCCTTCGTGTCTCTTAGAGCATCTCCCTTTCGCTTGTCCTTTGGTTTTGGGGGTTTTTTTCCTCCCCCTCTCCCTTTGCTCCCTTCTGCCATTTCCCCGTGCAGCAGCCACACATAACCTGTTCGCTTGTGCATTTTCCACCCCCTTGTATGCTTTCCACAACGTCCAGGGCTCGGTCTCTGATTTCACTCCGTTCTCATTGCTATTCCCTGCATACACCAGCCGTGCTCCTGAGCCATTTTTAGCCTCCATCCACCTTTCACACTGACAGCCAGCAAGATCCACAAAGAAAGGCTTTCAGCCGAGCCCATCTTGGCTCAGCTCCTGCTGGCTCAGGAAGGATGGAGGCTCCTTTTTAGCTTGCTGGGTCCCAGTTACAGTCTCATCTGTAGTTAACTACAGGACTGGGATAATTAATTCAGTACAATCTATTTAAGATCTTGTGAAAGTCATCAGTTTCCCTTAAAAGATGTTTGTGCAAACATTTTCTTCTCGGGCTGGGTAGATCTTGCTAATCCAGATTTCACTTGGAGATTCATAAGCTCATCCTGCAAACCCAGCACTGCCATAAACTTGAAATGTAACTTGGAATAAGCCTCCAAAACCATCCCATACACTGATTTCTGCATTTCCAGGTCTAAACACTTAAGAGGATGCTTTTATAAAATGAAAAAGCCTTTGAATTGCTTGCCAAGTCCAGCATGAAACAGAGCTGTGGTACTGAATGCCTCTAATGAACACAAAGAGACCGACTCCCACCAGAAACCCACAACTGGCCCAAATTACAAGTTATTTTGGAATTCAGATTTGTCTCTGCATCCGCAGTAAAAAAATTGCACCAGCAAATAAATCAGTCTTGGAAAGAACAATAACATTTGAAAGAACACTCAACATGTATGGGATGTTCTAAAGAATTGCAACTTACCTAGGTTTGGAAATCTCCAAAACCAAGTAGTTTTCGTTGGTTGTTTTGAGAACAACCCGAAAACCTAAAAACAAAAACACTGCATGTTTGGGAAAAAAATCACAACAAAGACAAACTCCCTGGTCCCAGACATCCCAGTCCACATTTCCCAGAGCTCAAGAGAAAATTCACTCAATTCTACAAATTTGTGGCCATGTTTACTTGATACCAAATCCAGCATGAAAGCTGGCATTCCTCTCTTTTCAGAATTCCTTGAATTCTGAATTTAAATAATAAATTAAATTAATTCTTTAAGCATACTCTTTTCAACCTAAGCAGAATTGTCCTGCAACTGTTTAGCAGGAAAATTTGCAAATCTAGTCCAATTCATCCATTGCCTTCTGTGTAATTACTGCAGAATTGATCCTCCTAGTAGAATAAGCATTGGTTTAAGAACTTTTGTTGCTAAAAAAATTTAAATAAGGAAAAGAGACCTGCAATTAGCTCTGTAATAGAAATTAATGAAGCCTTAGTACAAAGCTTATAATTAAAATAAAATTTCTCTTAGAAAAGATTTAATATCATGGTGCTAGGAGGATGGATTGTAACTCTAATATTTCAGGGTTTTGTTGTCAACTAACTGAGCTACAGAAAATAATGGAGCGTAATAAATAAATAACATTAAATCACAGCCAGAGCAATTAGCAAGACACCTTGGGAACCACAACCTTTGCCTGGGTGTTCACTTGCTTGGTATCTCAGAGCGCTCACACTATGAATGGTTGGTGCAAATTAGGCAGAGTGTGTTCCATAGCCCTGACTCAAAGTTTGTGAGCACATACTTGGATTTCTCTGGAGCTTGAGTGTTTGTTGAGGTGCTCTGGGGGGATTGTAACTGTATGGTGTTAAATTTATACACAGCCACCAACAGGACAGAACTTTAATGAGCATTTATGTACTCTGATTATGCTTTAAAGACTAATTCTTACTCTACACACAAACTCCTTCAGCTGAGACTGAAGAACACCTCCGGGAAGTGGGAGGGACTTACAGGAACACGCACTCACAAAACAGCATTTCTGGGTCTGTTTGCTGTGATATTTGTCAGAAAACTACATAAGGAGTGATCAGTCCACAGCAGCCTAGACCAGGAACTGTGGAAGTTAGAATAACCTAAAAATCAAAGTGTAGCATGTGACCAGCAACCAATAAAAACATTTAATAATGTAAAATGACTGATCAAACAACTGAGGCTCCAAAGAAGAGCACTATCAGCAAATCATTTTGTATCTGCTTTAGTTTTCCAGTAATTTGACCTGTTAGACAAGACTATAATGAATTACAACAATTCAGTTTAGAAATAAAGGGAACAATTATCACCAGAATTATCATTGGAATGTAGTAATAGCAGAGCCATCCGAGGCCATGTGCACGTTAACATCAGGGCAGTGTAATTCCCTACTCTCTGTACTTTATTCTGTTCAGCTTCAAGTGTCTCATTGAGAGGTTTCCATTTTGTTTTTGAGCATTCAGAGAATAACAGCCTTAACTCCTAGAAAATATTTGCTAATGTTCACCCCCCATTTCCCACTCTTAATTTCACATAAACAGCTATTACCAAACCAGCACTGAGTCACATCTTGGTGCTGCTGCCGGAAAGCTGAACAAAAGCTCAGGCAGACCCTGCTTCTGCAATGAGTCTCAAGGAAAATTACCTGTGGGACAAGTCCCAACCCATCCACTCTCTTCACCTCTTACACCGACCTGGCTCAGGCAGCTGGGTCTCTACTGCTGTTTTTGGTGCCAGCTGCCAGCCCAGGGCCTCTTCTATGGGCACACAGAATTTAATTTGCTTTTTCTGGCTTTTCTTGACCGATTTCACCTTAACCAGGTTCCATCTGCAAACTCTCAACTGCCAGTGGCCACAATTTTTCAGCTAAAACCAGAGTGAAAATAAAGGTTTAAGCATTTCCAGTTCCTGCCACACTGTGTCCCAAACCTAAACACTGTAAAGATATTTCTCGTGCTCTGTATCACTGGGGCACTTCCAAAGTCACTGGGCTTTGTTTTTGGAAAGGGAAATGTTGAAATTAAAGTTTCTTACATGACTGAACATATGTACTGTTGGGGAAATCATGGAATGCTTTGGAATGGAGGGGACCTTAATGACCATCTACGTCCATGCCCTGGGTATAAAATATCATCTGATCAGTCACTAGGCAGTTTAGCTTAAGTCTTATCAATGATAAAAAGTGGAAGAGAATAATACATATCTTGCAGTTCACTTTGCAGCTGCCAGGAATTTCTTAGAGACCCAGTTCCCAGAAAACCCAGCCTAACAACCTAAATGGTTCTGGAATTGAGTGCTCCAAACTACTCCTCATTGAGCAAACCTCTGCTATGGAAACTCACTAATTCTGGTAACAAGCAGTTTGTGTCACCCCAAAACTGTAAAGTTCATTGGATTAATGCCCTGCCATTACAAGAACCCTCAGCATTTTTTCCCCATAAATTATTAAGTCTTTTATTTTTAACTTTAGCCTGATACAAGCAAACAGAAGAGGTAATTAGGCTTGGAAAACTAATTCATATGTTCATTACAGTAGCAGTTTGCAAGACAGGTTTAAAACCAGTTTCAATTTTGATCTGTTTAGAGCAGGGCTAAGACACTGTTACTGAAACTACAATTTGCAACACATTACATTAATTGATTATTTAAGCCCATTTTGTAGAGGATTCATGCACCTGAATTTTATTTTAAAACGAATTCAAAAATACAGGGAAAGATAAAGGGGAAACAAAGCTCCTGGAAAAGAAGGGAAAAGGTGTTAGAGGTAGTCAGGAAGCACCTGTCTGGAGGGAAGAAAACAAGTATTTTTCAACTTGGAGGGCTTGTTGGCAATGGCAGGAGTGTCCCAGTATTTCAGGATTAAAAATTAAGAGATGAGAGGTAAATTGAAGTTTATAGAAAAATTTCATTCTTATCTCTGTTTGTTTTACTGTTGGGTTTTCTGTTTGTTTGTTTTGATTTTGTGTTTTGGGATTTTTTTACAAGCTCTAGTTAGTTCTGTGGAAAGACGAGCCCAACCAAAAAATAAGAGAACTGATATGGGATGCTAATAATCCTATCAAAACTAAGAGTGGAGCCATAGGAGAAGATAAGAAGTTCACAAGGCATATGTTTAATCCTCCCTAAAAAGAAGTAGCTACAATTAAATGTTTGGTTGAGGATAACCTGGCACTTGGAGTCTTCCAGCTCAGGATAATTTGGACATAACTTGGAACTCTGAAAGCTGAAACACTAGGAGAACAATAACATCAACGAAACAAAATGAGAACAGTGATCCCAAACTACACACCCTGAAGACAACACAAGGCCCTCACAAAGTGGTTTTACTCAAACAAAAGTGATTAAATACTGAACTCATTGCCAGAAAATACTTACAGCACACCCACTACAAGGCACTCTGAAGAGCAGATTCCCTTCCTGGGAACAGGCTAAGTAGAGCTTCTCCCTGCTTAAGGGTAAAGGATGCTGCTTTAGTCCTTTCCAGCCCCAATTTCACCTCCCAGCAGAGAAACAGATTCTGCAGTTGAGAACACAGGTTCTTTGTACCAGTGACAAAATCAAGTTACACCAAAACCAATAAATCCTTTCTCAGAGAATCCTTTTAAAGCCATTAAATTCTCCTCCTATTCAGTCTTTAGAAAGGGGATAATTAATATTTCTTGACTCTTTGAGTTCATTTAGATCAATGAAAGGAACATAACAGAAATAAAAACAAAAAGAAGAAAAAGTTACCTTGGGGGGGAATCCCACCCCTTGATGCCCAGCCCTATCAGATAGCATGGTGCACTGCTCAGGAGCACAGGTAATAGAGATGAGAGGTGCCCCAGTCATCCCCACCACCTTTAGGAGGCACTTTCCAGGAAGGGGAGGAGCTAGCACACACAACTCCAAAAGCCTTGAGGAGTTTTCATTTAGGGTTGGGGTATTTTGCTTATTAAGCCTTCAAACTCTCGTGGCCTATACACAGAAATGTTTCTTCTTTTGGGTGAAGAATTGCAGGGCTATGGAGGGAAAAGAAGTATTGATTCTACCTTACTAATAAACCTGCCTAGGGAATCTAAATAAGTGAAAGAAAAACCTCAGAAAATTTTATGAAACATTTTTGTTTAACAAAAGCAGGAAGTTGAAAAGCAAGCATGTTAAAAGCACTGCTGTCTGTAGGATTTCCCTGTTATTTTTAACGCTGAGCTTTAACGTCTTCTATTTTACATTCTTACTAAGGCAAAGTGCTTTTCCACGTTAATTGAGTTAACAAGCTATTGTCTATCAGTAGAAGCCCAAAAAATTACACCTGTGCAGATGTATTTCAAGAGGGTGATGTAACTACTAGTCTTAGCTCAGGCCCTGTAGTCATCTTGTGTGTATCACTGAAGCTGTTACTAAAACAAACCTAAAAAGCCAACTGTTCTAAAAGGAGCAGGATCAGCTCCTTGGAATCGGGTTTTTGCACTTTGAGGAAGCCTGTAATTTCAGTAGCATTTTGCAGTAAGAAGTTAATTGGTAGTACTGTGGGGCTAGCAGGGAGTATGAATTTATCACCTCAAAGATCCCACTTTGCCAGAAGAAATGCTCCTTAAAAACCATGAATTGTGGGGAATGATGATTAAATATTTAATTTGGGCTAAAATGTCACCTTAGGCTTTGGGCTGAGGCATTCTCACTCTTGATCCCAGGCAATATTCAATTTCAATCAGCTTGGTGTAACCAAATTCCCATGGTATTTGAAGGGTGTGAATGCACTGATGTCCTAAGCCCTGGAATCACAGAAAGGCATGAGAAATTTTCAGATGATATTTTTCTAGGAGCTTTTAGCTCTTGATTCCAGGAAATGTGAAAATGTGACTTAAAAAAAAAAAAAAAAAAAAAAAAAAAAAAAAAAAAAAGGAAACCAAAGGTATTGTCTCTTTAAAACTGTTGATAATTTACTCTGAGTAGTAACACTATCACTCTAGTGTTGCTCCAGTTGTGTGTACAAAAAACAACACGTGCAGGTTACTACCATGATTAGTTATTCATTAACTTACTCCTTGGTTTAGGTGTTAGTTTACCTTTTGGTTTCATTTTTCATTAACAAGAGCACCATATTTTGAGGGTATTTCTAAAGTGTTTCAAACTTCTTTAAGCAAACAAGTATATAAATCAAAATTCAAGTATTTGAGCTGAAGCGTTTGTTCTGAAATGTTCCTTTCTTTCTTTGCTTTGTCCCACAGTTCTTCTGATTTGCAAGAACCTGAAGGTAATGCCAGGAATGAACTGAGAAGGGAAGGAAGGGAGGCCAAAATAGCAGAATTAATTGTTCCATTCACATGGCTTTTCTGCTTGGGAATAAGTTCACATTGTAAACAGGAGAGAGGTGTGGTTTGCAGATAGGACAGGAAATCCTTAGTTCTAATCCTTGCTGTGTTGTTGGTTCCCTTGGAGATCTTCAGCAAATGCATTCTGTCCCTGGATTTTTAATTGGAAATAAACTGGGCATGATAGCCCTTAACTATCTCAGAGGAGCAGCCTTTCACTTTTATAAACGTTCACAATGTGTGTGAAAGCAGCTCATGGCACTCAGGCTTGAAACTCATCCCCTGCTCTGAGGGTAACTCCTTACCCTGTCTGCCCTGAGGACCAGGACCTTTGGGGCTGGAGTCACCAGAGCACACACAGGGCTGTGTTTCTCGCACTCGTTTGGGTGCAAAGCAGATGCTCCACTGGGGACAGAAGGAAATGTGGCCTCCTATTGTCTGGTGTGATTTTCTGTCATCCTCTGGGCCAAGCGTAATCACATTTCTTACCTTTTTCACCTTGGATTGCATGCCTGTGAGTGAGGGTGTGTTAGGGGGAGACCCCACTGAGGAAAGTACCTTTGAGGGAGGGGCTGTGTCTGACCCTCTTTGGAAGCCTCAGCTCTGGCTGTTGGGTGGTGTGGCAGTGCCCTGTCCTCTGGAGCTCCACACCCCAGAGGCAGCTGCCTGGCAAGAGTTCAGCCAGGTCTGATGGGAAGGGTCCTGGAACCAGCAGAGGATGGTGCTGGGAATCCTGCAGGAGCACAGAGCCTAGAGGTGTGACAGCCCTGCAGGGAGTCAGGGCAGAGATTCTCATTTTTTTTAATCAATGCAGATTCTCTGTATTGAGGTAAATGCTGTAAGTGATGAACCAGATTTAGAGGCTTGTCATCCAGCTTTAGTTAGGGAGAGCTGCAGTGACAGTGTGTGCTAATAGTAGCATAAAAAGGCTGAAGTTCAGACTCCTGGAAGGTGTCCATACCTTGGGTTCCTCACTTTTGTTTCTCTCTCACTGCTCACAGACACAATTTCAGAGCTACTGAGCACACACAGCTTGTGCTAGTCCAGAGGAGTGATGGAAAAATCTCTAGAACTGAGTGACAATTTTCTTGCATCACATAATTAGAGGAGGAAAACTCGCTAAAGAGTTGTCTGTTACTTACCAAACCTTGTTGGCTTTTCACTTGACTGCAAACATTTTGAATTGTCAAAACTTCTAAACTGTTGCTGAAATTTAGACAACTTTCTCAGTGCTTTTTTGTGACTACTGGTATTTAAAAACACATTTCATCCTTGCCCTGAAAAGCTTTATTAACTAGTCTAAATCTGAAAAACAATGTTGAGAGCCTAAAGAAACTTGGTTTTGATTTGTGTGTCATTTGTCCTGAGCCTGGTATGATGTCCTGAATTTAGCCATGAAGTTTTATGTGTGTAGAACCCTATTCTCTTTTATTGCTGAGCTATAAGAATTGTACAATCAGATTCATGGAGTAGTCTGGGTTGGAAGGGACACATCCTGTGCCACTCTCTGCTATGGGCGGGGAAGACTTCCACTATCCCAGGTTGCTCCGAGTCCCATCCAACATGGCACAAGACACTTCCAGGGATGGAGCAGCCACAGCTTCTCTGGGCAGCCTTTGCCAGGTTCTCGGCACCCTCACACGAGTTTCTTCCCAGTATCCCATCTAACCTTTCCCTCTGGCAGTGGGAAGCCATCCCCCCTTCTCCTGTCACTCCAGGCCTTTGTAAATAGTCTCTCTCCATCTTTTCTGTTGACTCTTTCAGGTACTGTGTGGTGCTGTTCACAGGGGTCCCAGGACGAGGGAAGAGATGAGAATCTTGACTCCATGTTTCAGAAGGCTGATTTATTATTTTATGATATATAATATATTAAAAGAAAATGATATATGAAAACTCTACTAAAAGATTAGAAGAAAGGATTTAATCAGAAGGCTTGAAAAGAAAAGAATAGGAAAGAATGATAATAAAATCTTGTGACTGACCAGAGAGTCTGAGCCAGCTGGACTGTGATTGGCCATTAATTAAAAACAACCACATGAAACCAATCACAGATGCACCTGTTGCATTCCACAGCAGCAGATAATTATTGTTTACATTTAGTTTCTGAGGCCTCTCAGCTCCTCAGGAGAAAAGATCCTGGCAAAAGGATTTTTCATAAAATATGTCTGTGACAGTACTGGAAGGTCCAATTAGATCACCCTGAAGCTTCTCTTCTCCAGGCTGGACGATTCCACGTCTGCAAGCCTTTTCTCCCAGCAGAGTGCTCCAGTACTCTGATCATCCTGATGCCTCTTCTGGACTCTCCAGCACCACCATGTCCTCCCTGTGCTGGGACCCCAGGGCTGGAAGCAGCTCTGCACGTGGGCTCATGAGAGCAGAGTATCCACCTGACTGTCCAAAAGCATCTTTCATTGTTTGCATGATCTGTTCCTCCTATGCTTTTCCATTCCTTCTTACGTATTTTCTGTATATTCCCCGACTTCACTTCCTCCCCTTCCCCTTCAAAATCCAAACCTTTGTATGTCAAAGAAGCGAAACCAGGACAAAAGCTCCAGCAAGCCCAGACGTTTTCTTTTCATTTTGACTGCACTGTGCTAGTTCCTCTGCAGGGAGGGGCCAGTACATGCAGAAGGCCAAGTAACTCCTGTGTGGTTTCCCAGATCAGAATTCTGATTGCTGAATTATGTGCTCATGCTTCAGACAGTGTCGTTTTCAACTTGGCAAATGGGAAGCTAATTATAAGACACCAATGAAAGACACAGTTATTTGTAATTAAGCCTGGCAATACATCACAATGGTACTGCCACAGCCAAGTGCTGCCATGAAAGAGGAAAAGGTATCCCTTTCTACAGGGAGAACTGCAATGTAGCCATGATCTGCAGCAGAAGATGCAGCTCAAAAGAGCTGTGGAGGAATGGCCCCTGAGAAACAGGAAAAGAGCAAGTTATTTAATGTGATTCTTAGTCGGCCAAACCCAGATACTGTTTAAAAATTCTAGACAAGAGGAAGCCCTGAATTACTTTCGTTAATGACCTTCTCTCCTTTCTCTTTCTGTGCTTGTATCATCTTTGCACTTCACTACAAGGAATAGAATAGATTTTCCTTTGAGGTTCCCTGCACATACTGGTTTTGATGTGATCCTGCTTCTTGCTTTGCCCATCAACAGAGGGACCTGGGTGCTTCTGTCCCTGGGGAAAAAGCCTTTATTTTTTAAACTGAATGTTACTTTATAAAAGACTCCAAGAGGGATGGAGGGATAGAAAGTAAAAACTCTACTGATACTTAACAATCAATTCATTCAAACTCTTCTTGGGCAAACATAAGGGTGCAGAATGCCAGAATTAGGTATCCGGGGGTCTTTGAAAAGAGCCATCCATGTAAACAAGGTGGAATTAGAATGTGGTCACACAAGGACACAAGATCCAGCTGATAATGTCCAACAAGCACTGCACTGAGCTGCAATAATTAGTCACAGATCATCTGCCCAGCCTGCTGCAGCAAAGAGAAATTAGTTCATCTGAGCCACTAGTGCAAGGTTTAACTATTAAAAAGTGGTTCAGGTTGACTTCTTTCACTTTACTTAACAGCAGATGAGATTTTTCATAGAGTTCCAAGTGTTATTCCCAGCCTTGAGCTGGACCACTGGGTAAAGCTATATTTCTGCAGTGTCATTGTTTTTATTTTATGGTCACTGAGATTAAAGGTAAAATTCTCCAACTCCGATTGCTTCAACCAACATGAGGCTTACATGGTCATGGTCTCTATCTCTATAGATAAATTCCTATTTCTCTATTTCCACAGGCACTTTTGACTCAATTATCCATTCCAATTAAGTTTTATAGTAATGGATGTTCCAAGAATATTCAGCTGCTGACAACTTCAAGAAAACGAAACTGAATTTTTGCCTGCAGAGTGGATTTTGACCTGGTAAACTCCAGAGAATATACACTGGAAAAGTGTTATTTAAATGATTTATCTATGGAAAACACCTTAATCAAAGTTTGCATCCTTCTGGACAGCAGAGAATCCAATTTTGAAGAATGCATGTCTCTGAAGAATATATGTCTTAGGGACCAGACTTGCCAAGTCCTCCCGCTTCCCAAGCTGCTCATTTCTGCTTTTTGTGTAGAACCCTCTCCTCTTGGTGCCATTGAATCCTAGGATGAACCACCCTGATGGACAAAACCACAAGGTTAGAAAAAGTCAGTTTTCACATTCCGTATTTTAACATGGTTGCAAGAACTGATAAGAAAGTGGGTGGCAAATGAGAGCTGCTCTTTGAAAGTACAGAGCTGTTCTCTAGAGAAATCTGAGCCATGAGAGAATACACATAAATATTCAGTGACAGAAATTACCCTCTACCCTAAAAGCAAAAGTATTTCTGGTTTGAAAGAAACTTATTCTTTCCAAAACTGGACAAAGCTAGGAATATTTCCCAGAATCTGGAAGTTCCCTAGACTCTGCAGGGACTCTGGGAAACCAAGAAGTTGATCAGTTGTGTTCCTGGTGGTTATACAAGAAAGGCTGTAGGAACAATGAATCAGTTACAGGCAAAATGTGAAAGTTTAAGAACTTTCAGTGCTTCAAATGGAACATTTGGCACTCAGAAAAACCGTGTTTGGTTTCTCAGAGTGTGTTCGAGAAGCTTTTGTCAATATTGTGAACACAATAATAGGTTGAATCAAACACACTGACAGCAGCTATATTGTACCGTACCCGGATGTTGCAGCTGAAATAGCTGAAAGTGCCGGGTAAGGAAGCACAAAGGGCCCTTGCAGGTATCCACATGTGAAAAGTGCATATTATATGGCTTTACGCGGATATTTACTATATGTATTGTGTTGTATTGATTAGTAGTGCTCTATTAACATTTTAATAATATGGTAAATGTAGTTTTGTAGTTAAAAAGTAACTTTTGTAGTTAAAATAAGAACTATCTATGTGAGATTTTTTTTTTAAGAAAAGAATGAAGTACTCGCACCAGAGAGCAGCCACAGGACACCTCAGTCTTTCAGAGAAAGAGAATTTATTGCTCCACTATCAGAAGAAATGAACTTCTTCCTGCCTCGCTCAGCCCTGGAGACACCATTAGGATTAAGAAGTTGACACTGCCCAGACAGAATCCTGTGTTTGAATGGAATTTATGCATCATGTATGAGATGTATGAATATTCAACAGGCTGTTGCTTTTAAGGGTTAATCCTCTTTTCACGTGGGTCCTTTTTCAGCTTATGCTGCCCAGAAAAGGTACCTGGACTGTCTGTAACTCTTTGTCTCTATTGTCTCATGTTGTCCTAATCCAAATTGTCCAAATTTTTATTACTCTAATTATAATGCTATTTTTATAACCATTTTATTACTATTAAACTTTTAAAATTTTAAAAAGAAGTGATCGGCGTTTTTCACACACAGATATTCAGCCATGTGGTGAGATATTCAGGGTCCCAAGGCAAGACTCGTGGGGGGAGTCCAGGTTTCTGTGTCTGGAGAGGCAAGGGCTGAGCAGGGGCGTGGGGGCAGGACAAAGATGAGGGCCAATATGGGAATAGGGGGGAGTGGCTGAGGGACAAAGGAACAAGGGGAAGGAGCCAACGGGCTGTAGCAGCTTTTCTTGTGTCTCCCTAACTCAGGGAATGCCTCTCAGGGTCTCCACACCCAGAGACACAACTAATTATAGCATTTTATTTAAAGAAAGGCTGTGATCTCAATGAAATGGTCTCAGATAAGAAGGGGAGGTACAGTGTTTTGGTTTTTTCTAGCAAGGGTTTCCCATACACAATAGGGTCACTTTAAGTTCTTGTTCTGCTTGATTCTGCCCAAGTTCTTGAACTTAGTCTGTCACACTGAAAATCAGTGCCCTAGTTAAATTTGTTGCTGGCCATCATCAGCAAAAGCTGAATCTCTTTCTCTGTACTTTGCCAAACAATAACAAAAGGGTTTTTAAAGGCCTTAGTTTTCTACATTGTAGAAAAAAAAAAGTGTACTTTTCAAAGCTTGGAAAACATCCCTTCCCAGCATAAAAACAAAATGCAAAACTTACAAAATCCTCTCTGCCTGCTCTTACCCAACTCTAAGGAAACAGGCAGATTCTTCAGGGATCCTCAGCAACAAAGTCGTTGTTGCAATCCAAACATTGGTTTACTTGGACCCTCTAAAAATCGGGTCATTTTGAAAGCCAAGCACCTAAACCCCTCTCCATAGCAGGTTATTTGAACACATTAACCATAACTTCAGTTTAAAGGACACAGAAGAATTTCTGTCTGCAGGAACCAGCCTCTAGTGAGGGACCATAGCCCTGACACCTTGCTTCTGCTCTCCTGCTCAAAAAGAGCCTTCTATCCCTTAAGTCACAGACATATCCACTTGCATTTCCCTTCTTTCTCATTTCTTTGGCCATGTGTTTGCTCAGAGCTCCTCTTCTTGCATCAGCTGGGATAAGGAGGCAATTGTTTGCTTAATGCACTATATTTCTATTGTTTTCTTGGAATAGTGAGGAGACAACTGGACTTTGGCTCTGCCACGAGAAACCAGAAGCTGCAGTGTTCATTTTGCAGCAGCCTGAAATAGATCCTTCCTCTGCCTGCTGCTCCTCCTGGTTTCCCTGTGCAGTGCCAGCATCAGCAGAGCTGTTGCAAACAGCCTGGGTGTAGGAACCAGTTTCATCCAGTATTGCCAAATGTGCAGCTCCCAGAGCCTGCCCACTCCTTCCCTCCCAAGTTGGTGGTAGGTTTGCCATCCTCACAGCTCCTGCAGAGTGCTCCAGATCAAGTGGGGCTCCTCTGGAATGAGCACCTCGCTCTCACCTTCCTGGGGATGGGTGGTTGTTTCACCAGGAGAGCCCTGTGAAATCTGAAATGTGTTAAATTGTGGATTCATTGCCACATTCCTCCAGAACTGGAATGGAACATTCCCTTGAGGGGGAGGCTGGAGAAGCAATAAACAGGGCATTGGAAAACACCATCCACAGGGCCCAACCTGACACCCCTAACTCTGCATGAACCTAGAGGATGTTTATCCAGCTACTCCCTGGATTTGGAAAAGTGGTTTTGGCCACGAGACAACTCAAACTGAGAGCTCTGTGAGGAGCATTCCAGTCCACCTAGGGCTTCTGTTGACAGCAATAATAAACTATCAAACCTCTGTTTTCCCAGTCCCTGATATTTCCAGGACTCCTAAAGAAGGTACGGCAATGTGCAATGTTAAATATTTTTGTTCCCCATTTTGTTCTGATCCACACCAACAGAATAACCCAGGCAAGTCTTTTCACTTGCATCATGTCAAAAATCACTCCAGAGCTGAACGTGAAGTTAAAAAAAGTTTACTGGTCTGGAAACAAGCTTTAATCCCTAGAAATCAGCAAACCCAATGATTCTATCATGGTTTTAAGCTGAAACTGCCCTTTTTGCTTTACAAATTTCAGTTGTATCTATTGTAGGATCTGCTTCATGTAGCACTGAAATGCAGCCACTTCTGGGGTAGGTTTTGAAATCTATTTGGTGGAAAAGATCACAGCATGGATCAAAAAGAAACAGATCCAATAGTTTTATTTTACAGAAATGAAGGGTAAGTTCTTCATTAGAAGATTGACAAGGAGCTTAAGTGATCTAGATTTGTTCTCTGTTCTGTTTCATGTTTGTTGTGCCAGCTAAGCAAATAATCTCATTTCTTCCTTCCTTTTTTTCTAAAAGAAGGAACAATAATGGCTTCTTTAGCCAGATCCATGCATTTGGACATCTTACTGCACCTAGCACTCAGGAACCTGACTTCTTATTGCCACATGAATGTCTTGCTATTTCCTAAGAAAGACCTGAAAGTCTTTTGGATCTATGTGTAAAATAAATTCTGCATAAGATTTTATGTGATCTCAGAAAAATTATAAAAGAACACAAGATGGAAACGTCATAAAATGAAGAAGGTCAGGTTTAGATGAAATATTAGGATGTAATTATTACTTGTGAGGGCAGAGGAGGGCTGGGATGGAATTTGCAGAGAAGCTGTGGTTCCCACAGACCTGGAAGTGTCCAAGGCCAGGTTGGATGGGGCTTGGGGCTGGGACAGTGGGAGGTGTCCCTGCCCACGACAGGGTGGCACTGGATGGGATTTAAGGTCCCTTCCAACCCAAGCTATTCCACGATTCCGTGATTCTATGTAAAACTGGGAAATTAAAGCAGGGAACAATGACCCTTGGTAGAATTCAGCTAAGATCAATGAAAATAACGACCTGAAAAAATATACAGCTATAAAAAAACTCTTTAAAAATACTAAACATGTGAAGGAAAATGAAGTCATCATCCCTTTAAATGTATCTACAAGGCTCTTGGGTTTTTATTTCCCATCTGGGAAGGTGTTGAGTTTCCAGGGCCGTGCCAAGCACTGGGCCAGGCTGCTGGATGCCCCCAGGCTGAGGGGACACTTGCTGGGTTATTTTTGGCCACATGAGTACATCACTCATGCTGCCACTGTTTGCAGCTGTGACAAAGAGAGGCCTCTGTGTCATAAAATTCGAATGCATGGAGGAGGGGAGGAGAAAACGAGGAAGGCATGACCCAGACCACGTTTTGCTAACAGCGTTAATTCCTCATTTAATTAAATAGTTAAATAAGTTCAATCTGCCTCGTAGACAGAACAATTAATTGCAGGCTAGTTGCATTTTTCAATTTGTTTAAAGAAAACAAAAATCAATTCATCATCATCATTCCCCTGGATTTTGCTTACCTCCCAGAGCACTGATCTGATTGATGTGACAGAAAGTGCCCTCTCCAGGAACCGTGGGTCATGGCAGAAGAGATTCCCGTGCTCTAGGGAGCTTATTCAGAAAAGACTGGGAAATGCACTAAAATAGAAATTGCAGCTTGTTGTGGGTCTGGTTTTAATACCAGGAATTTCAGTGTCATAGTTGAAGAGGGGAGGAGACTATGGAGAAGGGCTTTGCTGGAGGAAGGTGTTGGAGAGTCATGAGAACAAACAAAAATCAGATTTTTAAGTTTTACGAATATCTAAAGAACAAATGGAAACTTCCCTTTTTTTTGGTGGGAATGGGTGCTCTTTTGTTAAAATGCTGTGAAAGAGGAGGGAAACCTATAGAAAATACAACTAATTTTCAGATCTTTATGGTAAAACTATTGTCAAAATGAGAATTTATGTGAAATTTTCAGTGACGTTTTTGGGGGTTTTTGGGGTTTTTTTGTAGGTAGGAGCCCCAAAATGCTTCAAATCAAACTTGAAATGGGAACACCCCTCACCCCCAACTCTGAAATTGGTTTTGGATCCCTTCAAAAAGAAACCCCGGACAGCCTTGGTTGGGTCCCTCTCATTTGTGTTCATGATGTGGAATTTAGTGTCATCCAGGAACACTTCCAAGATCTTCAAGGCAGCTCAGGGTAGTTGTCCTTGAAGGTTAACGTTTGGGGTGGGTACAGTGTCAGCTGTGGCAGGAGGTTTGAGGTGGGATTTCACAAATCCTGGATAATTTCTGTTCCAGGTTTCCATTGTCAATATGGTTTGTAGAACAGGGAATGTCTTCAGCCTCCTCTAAAAGGATTGGTTGATACTTTTGCCTTTTCCTCCTTATTTTTGGACATGAAATCAGCTAGAAGAGGGGAGCAAAAGCATAAGTGGGTGAGGCAGCTGTGACACAGCAGCAGGGAGATGCCAGGCAGCTTCCTCTGGGACATTTCTGTACCAGTGTCCTAAAAAAGAGATGAGAAAGGGGAAGGAGGAATTCTGAATCACATGCACATTATGAAGCTGATTAAGCAGCTGAGGAAAATCAGCTTCTGGAGGCTTCTGCTCCTCCTGTGGGGATGGTGGTGGGACTGACTTGGAAAATTACCTTGTCAATGAACCTCTGTTTTGGGGTAACCCCCCTTATTCTGCCTCTGAAAAGAAAAGCTGAGTTCATTGATATTTATAGGCCTGTTAATAGCCATAAATTATCAATCAATTATCATTATTAGGCCTTGTTTGGCTGGAATTCCTTACCCTTCGTTTCTGTGAAACAAAGCTATAGGATCAGTTTCTTTTTGACCCATGCTGTGATCTTTTCCACCAAAAAGATTTCAAAACCTACCCCAGAAGTGGCTGCATTTCGTAACTGGATTTTATAGTGCATCGCCTATGTTTGTATGGCAGCCTGGTCTGGGTGACAGCACTACAGAAATAAAGAAATTATTTCCTAGAAGGTTTTTCCTATAACGGAGATTCCTGCCCATGCTGAAGCATCATCCTGCTCTGGGTTTCTCCCTGAAATCCTGCAGTAATGCTGCCACCTATGGATGATTCCCCAGCCCCGACCTTTGCAATCTGTCTGACGCGTTTCCAGCTGTGCAAACAGGATCTGCGTGTGCTCCTCTGATCTGCTGATAAAACTCCCTATTTTCTACTGGATATTTAATCCTGACATGAAGAGGCACACATTCGCTTCCTCACAAATAAATTAGTTTTGAAATTGAAATTGCTTCTGGAAATTGGTCCTTAAGACAATATTTTTGCTTGACAGGGCAGCTCAAGGTCCCAATGCAAAATATCATTTTAAGTGCTGTAAAAACACCACAAAGAGCTGGGCAGCATTTCCAGCTCTTTTTTTTTTTTTTTTTTTTTTTTTTTAATGATACAGCTAAGGAAGGTTTCATGAAAAATTCCTTCTTCAGGGATATACTTTGACTTGCTGAGTGTATATAATATATTTTCTACAATGTACATGATGGGGAAGTTCATCTCCACCATGTACATATATTGGGGAAGCATATAAGCATATCCCCGTCGTGCCCTCACATATTTTCTATGATGCATATGATGGTAAAGTTGGGGCCTTTTCCCTTAAATTTGTGTCATTTTGGGTATCAAAATAGAAACCTGTCAGGAAATTTGCACATTAGGTCTGGGAAGAGGTCACATTTTTGTAGTAAGGAGAAAGAGGAATGTGCTTGACCACTGCTACGGGTTCTACAGTCAAAAACAGTCTCTAGGCTTTAGTGCCTGTTTTCCACCCTGGGACTCACAAGGCAAAAGTCAAGATGCTTAAAATGTTCAAGAAACGTTGAACTAAATGTTTAGCAAATCCTGAAAATGTGTTTTTCTCTGCTTACCAGGTGCTGTGGAAACCAACCCCAAAGGCTTGAGGTAAAGCACTGCGAGTGCCTTTTTTTTGGAGGGAAGCACAGCTTTGACCACCCCCCACCTTGCACGTGGCCCTACAACAGAAAATTTTGATTAAAATGTGATCAAAGTATTCATATTTTTCTTCTTGTGGGGAAGAAAGGAAAATATTAGGAAAAGTGGGGGGGTGGGGCAAATTAGCTTTAAAGGCTGTGGGGGGAGGATGAGAAAAGTTTCATCAGGTGTGAGCTGTGCCAGGTGTTTCCTCTGAAGTGCTGATGACTGAGGGGTGCTGAGGGGGCTGCAGAGCCTTCCAGAACTGGGGGGGGGGGGGGGGGGAAGTGGAAGGAAGTGTGGAAGGAGCTTTGGCTCCTGAGGTGTTGAGTCCTCCTCTCCCAGACCACAACTCTGCCTGTCTGGGGAAGAAGATTGGGGGAAGGAAGGTTCTCTGGTGGAAAAACAACTGTTTGAGAATGTTCTCTGTGTAGGAGATGATTGAATTTGCTGCAGCAGAGTGGCAGGATGGGGTTATGCCTCTATGTGGTGCTTGGAGTAATTTTTTCCCTTTGGTTGTGGCTGGTTTGCAGCTTCTTGTGATCCTGCCCAGATGGTGCTGTTTCCTTTTGAGCTTCTGGAAAGTTTTGGGAAGGGCTGGGCAGCCCCTTCTTTTCTGTAAAATGGCTCTTCAGCCTTCTGTAGTGTTCTTGGGTTGTTTCCAGTTTGGGGGGTTTACTGTGGTAGCTATACTGAAATGAAACAAGGAGTAGTGAAACTTCTCCAGAATGTTGGTGAGGTACCTTGAGGTGAAGCACCAAGGCCTGCAGAAAGAGGAGTTTATAAATATTCACAAATGGTTTAGTTCTCTAGTTTAGTCCTACTTTCCCTCCATAAATATAATAAATAGAAGATGCTTTTACTGTGGGATGAAATGTGGGGAGGAGCACTAGGAAGTCCAGGGGTAAATGAGAGCATTGCTGTTGCACCTTTCAGCAGGAAGGGATGAATTTTCAAATACTTGGGTGCTGCTAATGAGACAGAGTTCAGTGATCACTAGCATGGCTTTTGTGTCATAATCTGGCACTCAGTTGCTGCAGATATGATTGGAGACTTCCCTGTGTTTATGATCACCTCTAACTCCCCAAGATGTGATTTTTCTTCCCCTGAGAGTTTTGAATACACAAAAAAATACTAAAAATGTAAGTATTTAGCAAAATTCAGGTATGCTGTTATCTGTGTTGCATTTGATAAAGCATTTCCTGCTTGCTCCTTTTTTCTGCCAGCCATTTGCAATTCTTGTAAATCAAATTCAAGCCCTAGACCATAAAGTTACTTTTTTCCCCCATATATGTTTTTTTATAGTAGTAACTGTGCAAATGCCTGTTGATGATGAGGATCCTGTTGTGTTAAGAGTACTAAGAGGGCTGTAAAGAGGCTACAGAGTTTGTAATTTCGATTAAGAGGTTTAAATAGAGTATGTGAATGTAGCAAATGCCAGTGGGATTTAGGGGGAACACTTTATGGGCTAGAACTTTCAAAGAGAACCAAGGGAATAAGGTGCTCAATTGCCTACAGAGATTGGACCCTGGAGCTTGTCTGAGCAAAGAAAATGACAGGAATGGCTCTGTAGCTGTCCTTGATCACTCCCAAAGCAGATGTTTCCAGTCCAAGGTCCTGGCTTTGATTGAAAATCCTGGTCTTGATCTGCTTTGGAGAAAATGAGAGCAGCTGTAAAAGGCTGATTCTGTAATAAAGTGCTCCAGCCACCCTTCCCCATGGAGTGTGGCCTCTGCTGGTTCACTGACTTTCCATTTTGATGATGACTGACTTTTGTGGTGCTACTTCTCTGACTCTGCTGCCACTGCTAGAGTAATTCCCTAGTTACAGAGAATTCTCCTGTGTGTGCCTGGGCCACATGGCAGGAAATGTTCCATCCTCTTGGAGAGCAGACAGTACTGATAATCTGTAATTCCAGGCAGTAAAATTGTGCCAGAACACTGAGTTTCTGCTCTGAACATAAAGAGCAAGCAAACATTTCTATGAAGTGTCACTTGGGAAGTGAAATATGTACCTGCACTGCTCAAAGTGGTGAGTGGCAAGATTTTATGGGAACCAGTTTGACCTCAAGATGCTGTAAGGAAAAAGAAAAGTTTGGATGGGAAAGCCTGTTGGAATAGAATGTGGTTCAGAAGAGAGAAAAGGAATCTATGCTGGAATAGCAGTACAGAAAAGGCCTTTTTTCAGGGTTACATGAACAGGAGGTGCTGTGCTCACTGAGTAAGTGTAACTTTGTGTTGAGAACAGGTATTTGTACTAACAAAGGCTGAATAATCATATTTCATGAAAATGCATCAGTGGCACCTTGCTCGGGCTGTTCAGCAGTAGAGTTTGAGCAAAACTCCCTCAAAAGAGAACAGCCAACAGCTTTAGGATCAGTCCCTGCTGAAGACGCTGGGATTGGAGCAGAGAGTTGCTGTGCAGACCACAAGGTGGTGGCATTGCCCAGGTAAATGGTGCGTGAAATATCATGATTTTAATATTTCTGTGTGTTTGAACTGCAGGTTTGTCTTTTGTGCCAGCATCATTATGGGAAAGGAAATACCATTTAAAAAATTTGATTCTTGCATAATTAATCAGGAATGTGAAATACTTTTCTTGATGGTAGGACTCTTATTTTCTCTTTTAGAACATTTTCCTCTCCTGCTTTCTCAATACTAAGCAATTAGAATAACATTTAGCTGTTATTGAGTGTAATTGTGCTCTGAAAGACAGCTCTGGAAAGTGGGAGAGTAGGGCTGAGTTCTTTTCTTCCTGTGTTATTTCAGGCAAGTGGCTTAAATTTCATGGACCCCTGTTTCAGATGTGTAAATTTGGAATGTACGTCTCCTCCTTCTATTCTTCATGTCATGTGAAGCTGCTGCCTCCCTCACTAACACCCTCTCCTTTCTTGAGTATTTAAAGTGTAATCCTTGCAGAATCAAGAGCCACAGCACCAAAACATCTTTCATTTGGCTGTAGTTCATAAATTTGCACAAATGAGTTGAGTGTTGGGGGTTCAGTGCCAGGAGCAACTTGTGTTAAGGGGGTGCTGAGCCCAATTCCTGGACCTTGAAACATGAATAGGCCTCAACACTCACACCTTAATAATATTTTAAAGATCTGAATTTTGTCATTCTACCTGAATTTCCAGGCTTGGGCTGTAGGACAGGGATGTGCTGCCCTGTGGTTGTATTGGCAGTGTTCCCCATTGTTATGGTACTAAAGGGGATCAGTTTAGGTTGTTGGTTCAGCCCCACTGCCTCCTTCTGCTATTCCCTAATCCATCCTTTCCCAAGATCTTTCCATGGCCTCTTTCCCCAGTGCTGTCAGAGCTGCTGCCTTATCAGCCTATTTGCCATCATCTTTCAGCTCACCCCTTCCTCCTGCAGCACCGGGCAGTGCCTGAGGAGAAAGTTGCCTGACAAACTCTTCAGACTTTACAAAGTTTCAAACAAGATTGGTGATCTCCCTTTCCTTTTCTAGGAATTCTCTAGATCTGAAGGGGAGTTTTGTACTAGGATATGGGGGAAATGTAGATCAGAATTCATCTGTTTTGTTCTGAAAAACTTTAAACTGTGTTAAACAGATTAAATCATAGAGCTGTGATTTTATATTGTTTATGTTTGGCTTCTGTCAACTGAATGGACTTCTGCTTTTGTACTAAGTGCTCTTTTACTTTCAGCCTACAGACATATCCTTTTTACTCCTTCTAACCTGTATTTCTTGAGTTGCACACAGATTCTGAACTCCTGGATATTTGGAGTTTCTGGGCCGCACTGCACAGCACAAGAGAAAGTTGGTCTGGTGCAGGGGATTTTCCTGTGACAAAGGACAAGTCTGGGGTGTGGTGTGAAGTCAGGGATCCAAGGGCAGCTTTGCTGTTGCTGAAACTGAGGGTGAAGCTTCACCAGCCCAGCAGATCCCTGATTCTCATCTGCTGTACTCATGAACAACAAATGTACCCAAGATCTGGGGACAGGAATTCAGTGCAGGTGTTTAAACACCTCAGATGAACAAATATTTAGTTCCTATCTTACCAAATAATTAGGCCAGGTGTAAAACAGGAGTTCTGCAAGCTATTAAGGCTTGTAAATCAAATTTCCTGTTTTACAAACAGTGTGGTAGTGGAAACCTTCCAGCCACTGAGAGAACATTTTATCAGTAGCTGAAGTTCTCCCTGTAGTGTCAAGCTAAACTTTATAATTTTATATTAGAGATGTACATATGTTACACATGTGTACCATGAATATGTAAGAGTGTGCAGGTGCAGTAAATTCAAGTTTTTAGGTGACGCTGTTGATCCAAGTGAATGTCTGTGGCTCATTCTACCAATCCTTGGTGGAAAGGCAGAGGTTGTTTTGTTCCCAGCCTGCAGGGATGTTCCCTAAACAGATGTTTGTGTTTTGGCTGTCTTTGGCACTTCCTCAGTGTTGTTATTTCGCAGGGTATGTGGCAAAAGTGCCAATAATTGAGCCCTGGGGACATATTTGCACGTGTCCATGGATGGCATTGTCCCAGGATTCAGGAGCTCCTGAAATCCATTTCCATCCCTGCCACTGACCTGCAGCAGCTTTGACTTCCCTGCGTTCCCACTTTGTGTGGGACAGGAATGATACAGCAGCATTTACCCACAGCAGATGCTGAGCAGCAGGGCTTGGTGTTCACTGAAATGGGGTTTGTCAACTTGGGGCTGAATAATGAGGAAATCACCCATTGGACTCTTACTGGATCATATCATTTTATTGAAGCTACAGTGGTCAACAAATCCAGGGAGAAAGAATCAAGAAATGAAAACCTAAGGGAAAATAAGAAGAATTTAACTGTGTCAGTTCTCCCAAACTGGACTAGTCACTGAACAAAACTTCTTTCTTTTATGGTTTGGAGATTAGAAGTGTTTCTTAATATGATTTATTAGTTAATACAAAGTATTTTGCCTGATTGGTAATGCTGCTTATCCTAGCTGATTAAAAAAAAAAAAAAAAAAAAAAAAAAAAAAGAATGGCAGTGGAATGGTAGAATGTGGTTTTTTTGCTTTAAAATGCAGGTTGTTACCACTTGGCCAAATCTGTTTAAGCTGACTGCTATGCAGGACTAATAATGCCTAGAAAAATTCTGCTTTCTTACTTATTCCATCCTGTAGTCTTATTTCTTCTCACACTTGAGTTCTCATTGGAACTCTTTACAAATTTCAATGAACATCTTAGCACTGGGGAGCTCTGGATTCTTGGTTTGAACCTTCATGTGCTGTTTGGACAAAGGATGATAAGAAAAGTAGGGATTTTTTTCATTGGCTTCCCAGCCTATGTTCTTGTTTGGAGCCTTGGCAGCTGAATATGTGAATAATAACAATTGCCTTATTCATTTGAAATATATATTAAAAACCAGGGCAGGTATGTGTGAAACACAAATTTCTTCCTTTCTGTTTTTTGGGGGATTTTTTAAAAAATGAAAATATAACACATTTTCCCTCTGTTTTCTCACTGGAAACCAGTAATGCCATGTAATTCCTTAATGGCCACTGGTCCTAGGCTGGAGTAGGAAGTGCTGGCTGGCTGCGGCAGCTGGCAGGGAGCCAAAGCAAATTTGGAGCTGTTTGATACCTGCCAAGGCCTTTTATTGCCGGTAGGCTCTGTCACCATTACCATTATTCATATTGTGCACCAGGAAAGATCAGATGGCACAGAGCTCCTGTGGGGTGGCCATGCCTTCCAGGGCTGCAGGTCTGTGCTGTTCTCCAGCCTGGCCCTCCCTGTGAGCTCCACTGCCCACTCACCTCGAGCTCAGTGCAGCACATCTGGGCTCTGGGGGTGCCTGTGCACAGCTCAGGGCAAGACCCAGCGCTGGGAGGTTTCATCCTCGACTACAACCCATCAGCATCTAAGATTTTGTGGCTCAAATATCAAGTCTTGGGCTCAAGCCCTTCGAACATCAAGTGCTTTCTAGGTTTGAGGCAGTGCACAGATCCAGGGCTGTCCCTCCTGTGGGGTGATGTCCTCTTTCCTTCTGTGCTCTGGGCCCTTGAACACTGCTCTGACAAAACAGGACTACAGTGAAGGGGAAAGCCAATGAACATCAAGTCCTTTAGTTGCTTACTGAAGATACTGTATCATCCTAAGTGTTCTGAGGTTGTGTTTTCTCCTCCTGGCTTCCCTGTCTGTGCCTCTGCTCCATCTTCATTCCCCTCATTGTTTCTTCTAAAGTTTAGATTGTGAGCAGTGCAGTGACTGAGCTTTATCTCATCTGGGTTACACCTTGGATACTACCATGGTAGAAAAGCACAAAGTCAGTTGAAAGCATGATGATTTGATGCTTTGGCCTCCAAAATGAGGTATCAGTGGAGGCAGAGGTCAGATAGAAAATCCTAAAGGTTTGTGACATGTCTTAAAGATGTGTGACATGCATTTCACCAAGCAAATTGCTCAGTCCATCCATAGCAGTGGTCACTGAACACTTTTCTGATACTCACATGCCTCAAGATGATGCTGAAGACAAAAATTATCCTTGGCTGATTCCGAGTCCACAGGACATCAGTGACAACACAACAGATGAGCAAATTCAGAGAGTTTCAGAGCACCCTGAGCAGATCCAGCCTTGTGGTCCACATGCATTCTTTGGCCTTAGGGAAGGAAAACACCCTCTGTTGTTTTCAGGAGCACGTGTTCAGAGCATCTGAAGGCTCTGAAGGAAGGAATATGTTGAAGCATATGGCATATAATTTCCTTTCTTTCATTCACAGTCCGCAGCAAGATCAGTCCTGGTGAGAACAAGCTCCAGCTTTCATTTGAAGATATTTCTGCAGCCATTTCTGTCTAGCAAGCAGAACTTTCTCTTGAAATTCAGAAATAGAATCATATTATTTGGTAAAAGATATTATTTTTACTCACCTAACTGATGAAAAGGTGATGGTTTACAACCAGGCTGAACAAATTTTTTTAAGTATCAAAACCATTTAGGTGTGAGAAACTTTCAAAGCATTGCTGTTTACCCTGTTAAAATCAGTGATGAAAGAAACAGTTCAAGTGGTAAATTGTAATTAAACAGTGCAGGAGGCCTAAATCTCTGGGAAGATTTCTTACCTTCTGGAAGATAATGTTTAGCCTAACCTCGATTCTGATGACTTAAATTTTGAGCTTTTGTTTTTGGTATTTTTACTGGTTATGGGAAGTAAACATGGAAAGATCTGATGAGAGGAGATGGTGTCACATAAAATCAGCTTCCCTGCTTCTGATACAATTGCAAATCTTCTCAGGATCAGAATCTGGCTGTGTAATTTGGCAGCTTTTGGAGTGCAATGTACTGAGGTCCTGTTGGCTTTCTGGAGTGAGGTGTGTTGACAGCTCTGTTCCACAAAATAACCTGAAGGTTCTTTGTTTGATGTGCTTCAAAGAAGAGCTGAGCTGTCTCTCCAAGGTTGTAAAGCTTTAATTGTAGAAGATTGGGCTTTTAAAAGCCTCTTTTTTGTAGCTGATGGAAAGAATGTAGGAATAGTCAGGTTAGATTAGATTTTTTGGGGTGTATTTATTTTAGCTTCTGTTACCAGATGCTTTAAAAGAAGGCACAGGACACTTGACAGGAGGCAATTATTGACCACCCAAGTGATTTTCCTAATCCTAATGTGCCCCACCTTTTCTATCAATCAAGGGCAAAACTGGCAAATTTGGAATTAAACACAATTTGCATATTCCTGCTACAATACCAGTTTACATCAATGTAGTTTTATATCCCTGTCACTCGAGAGTATTCTAGTTTAAATGTTAGGTTGTACTTCATGGAAGAACTGCAGAAATCTGCAATTCTTATATTTTTAAATACTTTTTTAAAGAAGGGGTTTTGTCTAGCGAGTTGCTTAAGGTTTGCTGACTTTTGAGCTGGCAAAGTGTCCTTGTGGCATCACTTGAGAGTGACTATTCATGTAATTAAAGTGAGACACCTGTTTAAGGCAGAGCTGCATTCAGTTGAGTCAAGAAATAAAAATGAGGCCCTCACTGTGCAGATGTCTGAGCATGATGTTAAGCATGACTGTATTGTCAAGCAATTCTTGTAAGACCACTCGAGTGACTATAGGAGGTTAAGTGCCACTCTAACAATGTTTGCAATTCTGGGGACTTTTATTTGGTTCATATGTTAATGAATTAATTGAATTCTGGTCTTCAGTATGTCTGCATTTATCAGTTACTTGTGGAGACTGTTTGACAGCTGGGGTTGGGTCCTAAGCACACACCTGGAGCTAGAAAGGCTGTGATAACCTAAACTCCTTCCTGGTGACTATTTCAGATAGTTTATATACAAAGACATATTGAAAAGTTTATTTTGATTGCTTTCCATAAAGTGCAAAATGCGGGAGCACAAATATACACCCGCTTCAAGTATTTTTCCTGAGTGTGGTTGTTGCCTCAAACCTCCATGTGGTTACAAAAACAAACTTCAGTGCTGCGACTCCTCAAATCTGCATTATAAAATAAAATGGAACACACACTCCCTATGGTAAAATATTATTTGCTAACGTGTTGCAAAACTCTGCCAGGCAAAAGGCAGTAAAAGTATCTTTTAAAATAAAAAAGTTGAATATAAAATGTAGCAGATGTGTTTTTCTGTTCTAGTGAAAAGAAAAACACCTACTTATGGAACGAACAGGATACTCAAAAGTGGATCTGATGGATACAATGTTTTCTCTCTTTTGGGAAAGATGAGGTGGGGAAGACGTTATTAAATGTTTACTTATGCATTTGTAAGTTTGAAAGCATTCCTTTGTTCACTGCTTATAAATATGATTGGTGAAATCTCTGCAACTGGCAGATTGTGAGAGCTGATGAGTGTGGAGAGCTGCCTCCAGTAAATAGTGCCTTTATGGTGCCAGAGGGAAGGGGGAGAGAAAGAGGCAGAGACCAGGTAGGGTTCACAATTTTCCAGTTACAAACTCGTGTTTCTGCTTATTTACTGATGGCCTGGGGAGGTTGTGATGAGGATTTATTGTTTTATACTTGGGAGTTCAACTTTTTGTAGCAATCAGATGGAGTTCTCTTCTGGGAAATGTGTTGATTGTATAAATCAGGTTTATAATAAATATAACGGAAAGCACTGCAATACTTTAGACCCTGCTTTGCAGTTTTCACTGTTAAGAACTCAAGTTGCTTCCAGGATTTAGTTGAACCCACCTGAACTACTTTAGACCTCCCCTGTTAAGAAGCATTTTTTCATTTTGTATGGTTTTATTTTAGTTAAATGGAGAGTCTTGTAAATCCAGAGTAGTCTTGCATCAGCTGGAGCAGTTTTCTGCTCTGGTTCTGTAGGTAGCGCTCTGACTGCCCTCCTCACACTCCTCATTCCACAGCTTAGGACTCAGCCTGCTCCTGGTTTTTGTAGCCACATTTCTGTCGCAAGCTGCGAGCTATCCGATGCAAGTAAATATTTTCTTTATGCTGGTGTTTGGCACTTGAAAGTTGATTTTCGGGGACTTTTTTGTTTGTTAAATACCGTTACTCTATTGCCAAAAGTGCAATTGGTGTGTGCGTTGCGTGACTCAGAACTTGAAGCTGTTACCAGCTTAAGAAAACATTTCTAAAAGGCACATTTATTTTTCTGGTACAGGTGTACTGGAAAAATGAACCTTCCAGTGAGATTAGTGGATAAACAGGGAAATATATTAGTTGTCCTTCTCCGTTCTGACACTCATAATTTTAACCTACAATTCGTTCCCTTGAGGCACCTGAAGGTTGGTGAATTCTCACAAATGAATAGGAACAAGAATTAAATGTTTCCTTCCAAGTGTCGTCTTTAGGATTAGTTTACCTTTTTTTTTTTCCCCTGACATTCTCCTCTTAAACGTGAGAGGAAACAATAGTAGTTGAAGGTTATGCTTTTAAATGGGTTAAATATTATATTCTATCCATCTTTCTTCCTGCTGGGAGTTGCTGAGATGTACCGAGGAGTGAAAGTTGACTCCGGTGTATGAAACGACGCTGCTAAAAACCTGCTAACAAAGACGAGCATCTCTCTTTACCGCGTCAAATCTGCCTCACCTGTCATTTTGACCCCTGCATGTGGAAACGAGTGCGGCAATCTGGAGAGGAATAACTCTTCCTCCAGAAGGAAATGATCAGCACGCACCGAACCAGTTGCTTTCCACCCTCTCACACGCCCCCCACCCCGCGCTTTCTCTTTCAGTCCGAGGAAGAAAATCGCTCGAAGCGATTGGCAACATGAACCCCGCTGGATGGAAAGCTGTGGGGACTCGGGGGCGGCCGGGAGGGACCCCCGAGCCCGGGGCGTGCGGGGAGTGCCCGGCCCGGCGCCCTCCCCTCCCTCCGCCAGGAGCATCGCGGAGTCGTAGCCGCTCCCGGCCCCTCTTGGCTCCGGAGCCCCTTCCCAAACCTTCGGCTCCCGTTCGTAGCTGGAATTGTATTTACGGCACGGCAGATGCTCCTCTGGGCGCTCCCCTCGCTTTCCCGGGGGCTGGAGGGTTGTTTTGGGATTGTTTTCCCTCCCGGAGTTCCGCAGTGCCCTTTACCTGCCGGTGGATCCGACTCCTTGAGCCGAACTGCGGAAACCTCTAAAGTGCAAATCCAGATTTATCGGCGGTCGCACGGGTATCAACACGGCTTTTTTTTTTTTTTTTTTTTTCTTTTCCTTTCTTTCTTTCTCTGAGTGAATTTGCATCAGAGGAGTCTGAGCAATGAGCTTTTCCCTTGGTTTAAATACAGTTTGGGCTTGAAACGGGGAGTCTAGATCAGCAGTCTGTCATTTCAGAAGTATTCAAGGACTCCTGTGCTTTTGCAGCGTATCTTAAAGGCGAGAAACTCTGTTGGGGGACCAAATTCTGTCCCCGAAAGCGCTTCCCCTGCCTGGAGCAGTGCAGCTCCTCCGCCTTTCCCCAAGCCCCCCGCGATCGCGGGGAGGGGGCACCCCACGGCCACAGCTCCCGCGGGGCCAGGAGGGAACGATGCTCCCGCATCTGCACCTCGAGAGCCAAACTCTGGCGGCAGCTGCTGGGGGCGAAGGGAGAGCTTCTCCCCTGACCTGCGGTGGTGCCCTCTGACCCGCCACGAATCCCGACAAGCGGGGGTCCCCCGGGGCCACGGCACACGAGTCCCCTTTGTTCGCAGGGCTGGAGCCACCGGCCTGGGCCGAGCGAACGGCCGGGTTGGACCCGACCTTGCGGGGATAGGCTCGGCTTTATCTCCAGGGGAGATGGGCTCGGGTTATCAGGGAGCGTTCTCTCCTCGGGAACGCATCGGCCAAGGTTGCAGCGAGAGGGAATTCCGCCCCCTCCCCTTCCGCCCCTGCCCAGGGTTTTGGAACAAAAGTAGGAACGGTCGGAGGGGTATTGCCAGAAATTATCTTGGTACAAAGAGGGGGCTTTTGTTGGAGGAAATGTACCTACGCCTATTGCGAAATGGTAAAAAAGCCCCACTATAATATGCCTTACCACCGCCTATATATTTATCTTACATGCTCTGGTTTTTCACTTTTTAGAAGTATTTTTAAAAAAATATCTTGCTCTCTTTGGGCTTTTTAATACAGAGGAATTGCATTTCAGAGATGCTAAGATCATATCTTGAAAGGTTAACCTCCACCCTCTAGCTCCGTCAAACTGCTGTTGCTTTTCTCTAATGTTAAAATAACGCCAGCCTCGCCTTTTGCTAACCTGGCAAAATCATTTCCTGCATATTTATCAATTTGGGGAGGTGGGTTAGCATGGCGAATTTCCTTGAACAAAGATTGGGTGAGATGTATTAGTTCATCCAAGACCATGTCTGTCACTTATGTAGACAGAATAAATCTGAGTCCCGGCTTTGCCCTCAATCGTGCCTGAATTAAGGATACATTTTAATGAAAGTTTCATGGGAAGATTTTAATTTGAGATTCTTTTTGGAGAGAACTGTATAAAACTCTGTGAAAATAATCTTGCATTTAATAGGTGGCGTTTTGAATCGCGGCTGAACGTGGATGGAAGGAGTTCCGACTTATTCGGAAATGGAAAATATATTTCGATCCCATTAAAAAAAAAATCAAGCAGGTTAAATAGAGGAGCTGCACATAATGAGTCAAGGAAATCCTTGAATCCTTGCGCTGTGCCTTTAACTACCGAACATCTGATTCCCTCATCTGGCAGATGGTCTCTGAGCACAGATTTGCATTCATTGTCTTGAAATCTGTTTTCGCGTTGGTGTTATATAGATTTCAGAGGTAGATCTATACACAGATCAGAATACAAAAGGGCCAGGAGGGAAATATCGCCAAGGCAGAGCAGTTTTAAAAAATGAACTAAAATAAATGCAGACGTAGGTATGGTCGCGGGTCACCGCGGGCCGGGCTGGGAAGAGCTCCGGTTTCCTTTAATGGGAAATGTTGCCTACATGGGATGGTATAAAAAGTTTTAAGGTGAGACCTGACAGCTCTCAGGGTGTAACTTTGGGGTCTGCTGGGTGCCTGGCAGTCTTGGGGCGGCTCTTGCCCTGCAGGCAGCCTCTGCCTTCACCCTCCCCCAGACCCATTTCTCTCCCTCTGGGCAATTTTTCATTTTAAATCCCGCGCCTGAGAGCGAAGCGGCCGCTCCCCGTGCGGCGGCTTTGGCAGCGCAGCGCGGCCAGACGGACAGAACTCGCTGCTTTCAGCGCAATTTGGCTGTTCTGGGGCAGGACAGGTTGGGGTGAGGCTGCCGGGACACCGTGATGAGCCCGGGACACCGCAATCAACCCGCGAGTGCCGTGCCCGGCTCCGGCTGTCCCGGGACGGGCGCGCTCCTCCCGCTCCGGCCCCACAGTTTCAGCGCACTCTGTGCGGTCTGGGGCAGCACCACTCGGTGTGAGGCTGCCGGTCCCTGGCCATAACCATCGTGATAAACCATCACGATAAACCCGCTGTTCCCCTGCCCGGATTTCGGCAGCCGCGAGGCGAGTGGCGGGCGTGCTCCCTGCAGCCCAGTCCCGCAGCTTTAGTACAGTTTGTGCTTTCTGAGGCAGCCCCGTTTGGCGTGGAGCTGCCGGGCTGTGGCGATAAACCCATCACGATAAACTCGCGGGTCCCCTGCTCGTGCTCCAGCTGTGCCAGGGTGTGCGGCGGGCGCGCTGTTTCCGCCCCGGTCCCGCTGCTTTAGCGCAGTTTGTGCGGTCTGGGGCAGCACCGCTCGCTGTGGGGCTGCCGGGCTATCACCATAACCCATGCCCAAAACCCGATCGAGACATCCCGACCGCGACAGCCCCGCGCGTCCCCCGCCCGGGCGCGCTCCTTCCATCCCGGCCCCTCCGGAGCAGCGCGGTGGGCGGAGCGCGGCCTCTCCACTCAACCAATCGTGGCGCGAAATGCAAATGAGATGCCCTTATGTGGCTCGGGCCCCGCCCCCCGCGCGCCGCCCGCTCGCGCTGTAACCCATTGATGGCGCGGCGGGAAGGGCCGCGGGGTGGGACCGGCCTCGCTGCCGCTCCGCTGCCGCCTTTCTTCTGCAATTCACCCTCGACTGGTGGCTTTTTTCCTTCCTTCCTTCCTTCCTTCCTTCCTTCCTTCCTTCCTTCCTTCCTTCCTTCCTTCTTCCTGGATTAGGCAGCAATCAATCCTTCTCCCCGTTGTCTGTTTGAGGAACAAGTGATCCTCGTTAGCGGCGATCGGTTTCTGGATGCGGCTCCCTCGTCTGCGTGTGAAGGATAATGATACCGGGCAAGACTGAATCAGCGTAACTTCTACTTGGCAAGAGGAAAAACTTTCTTCGCCGTTTGAAGGCGTTAAAAACACGTAGCGTTAAAAAGCAGAAGAAGTTGGTTTTAAAGCTGAACTTCACTTTCCTGGGATTTGTGTGTCAGATTCAAAGGCTGCGTCGTTTTGTTTTTCTTTTTTTTCCTTCTCCCTTATCTCCCAAAAGGAAACTGTTGCTAGTTGGCATAGACTTTTTAAATGTTTGGGATTCAAGATACTTTAGGAAGAGGACCAATTCTGAAAGACAAATCTCTAGGTTCTGAGATGGATTCCGTCAGGTCCTGGGTCAGAAACGTTGGGGTTGTGGATGCAAACGTAGCAGCACAAAGGTAACCGTGACTATTTCTCTCACACTTTCCCCCTCCTTTTTTCTTTTTTTAAACCAAATATTTTCATTATGCCCCGTTGTTAGCATTTGATATTAAATTTTTTTTTTCCTCTCTGTACCCCTCCCGGTCTCCTCCAGTCAGCGAAAAATGAAGGTTGGAGCTAGAGCTAGGCAGCAGCGCTCCAAAACTGGGGAGCATCAGGAGTCCTAACACCCGTGCCGGGCTCAGATGACAGCGAGACAGGATCACCCTTTTATTTTCTGCCCCAGGAAGATGTGGGGGGCTCTGGACTGGTTGTTCCCAGAGACCCAGGGTACTCCTCCCTGCTTGCTGGGCCAGACAGCCGAACAGAAGTGGACCAAGTTGGAATTAACTTAAATGCCAAATGTCAATTAACTTAGATGTCAAACCCGAGCTCCCCCGGCCCATCTTGTTTTGCTTAATTCACGGTGGGCATTGCTGAAATCGTCACCCGTGGTTTCAGGGCAGGCAGGGCAGGGTCTGAGGGAGCAGGGGAGGGCACAGGCACGCCGCATCCCTGCGGGCATCCCGCAACCTGCGGCCATCCCGTGCCTGCCCGCCTAGAGCACCTGCCCGAGGGTCCGAGAGGTCTCTGCTGAGCTGAAATGGCTCTGGACATCCCGAAATTGGGACCTGCCTGTTTGCTTTCTACTCGTTTGGGCTGGTTAGCACCCTTTACGCCCCCTTTTTATTTTCTCTTCCCAGCCAAGTCGGCACAGGACAGTTATCCCAGTCTCTTCCCGTTAGGGGTAAGACGATAAAAACTCTTTTGGGTTTTTTTTCTTTTTCCTTGCTCTCTGGATAACTTCGGAAAAAAAAAAAAAAAGTTAAAAAAGAAAGTAGTAGCGGCGGGGAAGGCTAAATTGGAACCCCGAGAGTAAGCTGGATTTTATTTAGTATTAGGGACAAGGTGAAAGGTACGAAACAGCAGAGGGGACTTCAGATGAAACAGATGTTTTAGAAATAGTGCATCCATGCCCCCACCCACGGCCTGATCTCGCAGCAAGGTTTTCCAAGCACCATGGGAGGAGTTATCAGAGTTTTATGAATGTCGATAGAGCGTTTAATAAACACGGTTGAGGGGGAAGAGGTTTATGCTCGAGGAAACTGAAAGTAAAAGGAAACAGCTCCTGACAAGACTCCAATTCACGGGAGCGGTGGAGGTGCAGCCGCGTTGTGCTGCCTGCTGATTTTTCTCCCAGATATTCCTAACAAACCAATAAATCCCAATTTTTACACGCAGAATGAGAGGAATCCCCAGGCTAGGTGCAGTTGTGGCGGATGTGGTGAGTTCACACCCATACCTCGTTGGCAAGGAAAACACAGGGAAACATCTGGAGTTCTCTGAAAGCGTCAAATACTTTTGCCAGTGCTGTGGATCTATTCTGGGGACTAAAACCCAAAGCTGTGCAACTCCTAACTAGTCTGGCACACAGACTTAATCTGTCTATTAAGTAATTTGGAGGTGCTCGTGCGCACCTATTTTCTTCTCAGTAAGTAGAAATTGGCTTTAGGGAGAGGGAACTGGAACTAATTTCACAAAGAAATAAAGCTGCGGTCAGGGATATCGTGGGTAAACAGAAGCATTTGAATCTTTCGAAGCCGGGAAATGCGTGGGAAACATCACAATGTTTTCTGCAGTCAGGGACAAGATTTTCTCAAGGGCTGGTTAACCCGAGACTAAATTCTTTCAGTTCAAAACAGAGATTCAATTCACAGGAATCAGTTCAAGTAAGTCAGTGACTACAGTCAAACTTCGCTGCCGAGAAAGTCGCTGTCTCTGACCAAAACGGAGCTGTCCCCGAGTTGACATCCTGCCCCTAGGAAAGATTTTTAGGATCGCTTGTTTTCTCCTCCAGGAAAAGAGACCAGGAGCAGGATGTGCAGAGAACACTTCCAGACCCTCTGACACGTTACAGCACTTCCCACCCGGCCGCATTCCAGCAAGGAGCGGTGACGGGCAGGGAAATAAGCGGAGGAAGGCAAACACGCGCTGCCTTTAGCAGTCCCCCCTCTGTAAATCAGCGCTGTCCTGGGGCACGCAGGGCGCGGGGCCACGCCGGGATTCGGGTTCCAGCGAGCACGGCCCCGGCGGCGGCAGGGACAGCCCGAACGTGCTCTGCCTTTGCTGTTGTTGTTTTGCCGTTACTGCTGCACAACCTGGTAATGTCTTTGTCTCTCCCCCCTCACCCCCTCCCGTGTGTTTCCTCCACAGCGGAGTAGCTTTGTCCAGAGCCCACTTTGAAAAGCAGCCACCCTCCAACTTGAGGAAATCCAATTTCTTTCACTTTGTTCTGGCTCTCTACGACAGACAGGGGCAGCCCGTGGAAATAGAGAGGACAGCTTTTGTGGACTTTGTAGAAAATGATAAAGTAAGGCTCCTTACTCTTCTTCTTCCTCTTTTCCTCTCCAATTTTGATCTTCTCCCCTCGCCGAGCTGCCAGCTTCTAATACCTGTTGTCCCTAAAAAATACACTCATGGTTTGGTCAGGGTTCAGGTGCTGTGGTAGAGCTGTAACCCTGTGTGTGCTGCTGTGGTTAAAAAGGGTTGAAAGCCTCTGCTCCATCGTGAATTTCATTCACCCACTAAAACTAAAATAAATAAAATTCATGGGGGATAAATGCTTTTTTTACCTACCACATCTGCCAGGTTTTATTAGTACCCAAACAGAAGTGGAATCTGACCTGTAATATGTCAGATTATAATTGAGTGTGGTTATATGTATTTCCTAAGGCTCCAAAGTCAATGGCAGGACTTGAAAAGCATTTACTTTTAGATTTTAATTCCATGTCTTGAGCACTTTGCATTTCTTCAATTATTTTCTTAGCCATGAACAAGATTTTGTTTGAACCATGAATCTTAAATAATTATCTTACAGGAAATTACAATAAAAAAGGACACAAGAAATATCCCTGTAACACAACCTTCAGGAAACAAATATAAATTTTGACTCAAAGTAGCACTATTGAAAAGCAATGATCGCAGTAAAATCAAAAGCCATTGTGTTTTCCTGGTGTCAATCAGCTTTATATTAAATGATTTGAAATGCACAAATTCTTCTCAATGTATTCCCTTGAAAAAGTTGAGAGCATAATGGCAAATAAGAGAAGGAAAGAAGTTCTTGAACTCCTACAGGAAAAGATGTCAGGAGTATTTTGTAGTTTGTCCTGGGTCACCCGGAAGGTTAATACATCCCAATCACTGGATTCACCTCTTAGAATTTTAATCAACTTCGTTGTCACTTCCATCATGATTATCAGCTCTTGCATTTTAAATGTGCCAAGTGTAAGTTCTGGAAGGATTTTTCCCTCCCCTTTTTTCAAATTCCCTTTCAGGAGCAAGGCAACGAGAAGACGAACAACGGCACACACTACAAACTCCAGCTCCTCTACAGCAATGGTGAGTGCTCGTCCCTGGCACCTCCCGGGGGCTGCGCAGTGAGGTGGGGTCTGGCTGTCGGTGCTGTGGTTTCCAAAATAGGCCGAAATTCCCTTGCATGAGGTCCCTCCAGGGCAGAGATGGGCCCTGGAGTTTACATGGGCTTGGGAAACAGAATTACCTGGGGTGCCGAGGGCGTCTGATCCGGCACTGGCTGCGTTGGCTCTGCTGCTCTCAGGGCAAGACGCCTGTGGAGTGTTATTTATCCCTGTTCTCCCTCGCTCTAGGTGTCAGGACAGAGCAGGATCTCTATGTGAGGCTCATTGATTCTGTCACCAAGCAGGTGAGCAAGGCTGACCTGTGCCATGCTGTCCTGTCCCACCTCATCTTTCCTGTTTGCTCAACAATTCCTTGCATGTTTTTCCTTCTCTGTTTCATTTTGGTCTCTTGCTCAGCTGTATTGCAGACCTATTTTGGAGAGTAATTGAAAATTGTGCTCTTAAGTCTCTTTTTTTTCCCCTCTTGGACTGTTGGTTTTTATGTACTTTGTAGCAATATTTATGTAAAGCTGTTTTCCCTGCACGTAAAAGGGAAGGTGTTTATTTGCAGGCGATGGTAAGCAGTGGTAAAATCCCTTCCCCTCACATCTGAATCTTCTAAGGAATAAATAACCCCTGAAGCTCCTGGCTTACCCCTTCTCTTAATTTTTGTAGCCTATAACTTACGAAGGCCAGAACAAGAACCCCGAGATGTGCAGAGTGTTGCTCACCCACGAAGTCATGTGCAGGTAAGATGACTTTATTAACTCATCATTTTTGAGCTTTGCTTCCCAAAATGCTGGAAGAGCCTCTCCAAGGAAATTTTAAGTAGACAGATTTTGATTTTGTTGTTTATTTTGTTGCTGGCTCAGAGAGGGTCTTTGTGTAGGAAGACTTTCTCTTTACATGGGTAATGCTTGCTTGGGTTCAAACCAGATATTTGGGGGAGGTTTCCTATTTCTTTGCTATTAATTTTTCCTGCAGGAGACTCAGCAACCACAGCTGCTCTATTTTTGTTTAAAGTAGGCCTTTGCATGTGTTGTTTAAATCAAGACTTTTATATGCTTATTGCTGATAAAATTTCTGCTCCCCTTATGAAAATGAGAAGTTTAATTTATATATTTTTGCCTGGAAACTGCAGGATGTTCTTAATGCAATTTCCTTTGGTGAAATATTTTCATTTTATCAATTAAAGTGGCATCATTAATGTTCTTTAATTTTGGGCAGTTCTACCCCATAAGAAAAACCCCTCAAACCCTTCCTTTCTCTACATGAGAACAGTATTTAGAGGCCTTCTACTTTTTAATTAAAACAAAAAAAAAGGACACTGTTTTTAGCATTTAAATTTATAAATTAGAGGGTGAAATGACTTGAGGATGTTTTTAATAACTTTTGTATAAGTCTGAACTTACATGTACCTTATGTATGTATGTCGTGCTTCCATGGTAACTTATTACTTTTCCTGTTCTCGGGTAATTAAATTTTTTTTCAATATATATAATAATGCAAACACTCAATGTTCTTGTATTAAAATGTGCTAAAATGTGCATAGAACATTCATAAAACAAGAGGCAAAACCCGTTCGTGACCTTTATTATTCAGTTTGTAATTGATTGCATCAGTGGGAGAGGGTTAAGCTGGTGGACTTAACGTTGCTTCTTTTAATGGCTCAGCTTGCTACCTGACTGTTGTTTTTTTAATTAGAGTAACCTTTTTAAGTTAATGTAGCAGTGAGAGAAGCCTGTTTGGACAGAATTTTTATCAAGGGGTAGTAGTACCTAATTATGTCAACAATTCTGTTACTTTTTAATAGCACGCGAATCAGGTATTCAGTATGAAACAAATGTGCTGTTTCTCTGTTTTGTGTGGCTCTCCTTAATTAAGTAAATTAGCTTTTGACCAGTGTTTTCGTATTTATGCCCAAACACAATGTATATCACGTATGAGGGATGCACTGGGTGGGCTTTACAAGGGCCTGGTGATGTCGTGGCAAAGATCAAAGGTGTAAAAGGGACTTTGGGGCACATTTAGAACCCATGTATATAATTATATATATATATATACGTATGTATATGTGCATCCATGCTGTTGAAAGGTTTCACCATAACCAGTGAAAACTAGAGAAGAAAAGTCTGATTTCTCATGCAATTGGGTTGTGGTTTGTGATAACATAAGAACAGTGAGCCCATTTCTTGTCTCCACTCTCCCTGCACAGAGCGCAGTTCTGGTTTGGAAGTTCAAGTATTTCAGCACCTTCTCATCCACGTTTGATTTAGAATTAATTTGGGCTTTCCCCCTGCTTCCTCTCCCTGCCTTTATGGTATCAAATGCTCTGCTCAGCTGTGATATTTCTGAGCTCCAGTGATGCCTGCAAACCTCCTCTGTGCTTGATTTAAGGTAGCGTTGCACAAATCGAAGCTATTATTCTGATTATTCTCAGCTCTGTTGCTTGATAGATTAACCAAGGAAGAATTACAACTCAGGTACGTCCTTCCCTTGTAAAACACAGATTAGTGAAGGGAATCAAAAGCACTCTGTAACCTAATGAAGACATTTGATTTTAAATGTTGTGTTTTCCTGAAGTGTCTCTGAGCAGGACGCTATGTATTCTGAAGAGGCATTACACACATCACTTTGAATAATGCCAGGGGAATGCCTCCAACTCTAGTTAAACTTGACATTTTATTTTATTTCTTTTAAGTACAATAATCAAATCTTCCTCATTGTGTGCTGCTTAAGTGGCAGCATCAATTTTTAAAGCCTCTAGTTTAGTTTGCATTAGGAACAGTACATAAAATTTTAATGCACTGTACCCACTCTGCTGTCGAAATTGATGCCTACTGCATCTGAAAAGGAAAACAAGAAGGGTCTGTCTGTCTTTCTGCTCCTCTTCCAATCCTCCCTAGCTGAAGGCAGGGTTTTTTAGGGGGGATTTTTCTGTACATAACCACACATGAAGATATTTTTTGCTGTGTGGAGACGAGCTCCTCCGAAAGTGCCCGTCTCTCCCTCAGACGGTGACAGATGCCTGCTTAGCAGGAAAGTTGTCTAAATATTGATACGGCTGCATCAATCTGTCACAGCCATTGAAAGTCCAGCTCTCAATAATTAGTGCTTTCAGGGCTTCCAGTGCCAGCCTCCCTTCATTCATTTCCAGTCTGATATTTTTTTCCGTTTGCTTCTTATGGCCTAACAGGAACAGTTCCTGTTAGGTGTGTTTGTGTGGAATAACACAATCCTGAGGGCTGGAAATCAAGGTAAAACCCCTTCCTCTCCTGGAATAACTTCCCCCCATCTTCTTCCTTTGCTTCCAATTATCCACTAAGAGGAAACTCGTTGTTATGCTGCTGCCAGCAGCCCCCTACGCCCTCAATGCTCAGAGGGTTAAAAGGTATTATAATTCGAACAGAAGTAGTCTCAGGGTCTACAGCTGGCTAATAACAGAGTTGTATTGAGTGGAGCGAGCCCCACAGCTGTGACTTTCGCCACAAGGCTCAGACTAGACGGGAGCTCTAATCAGCTGGGCCAGGCGGCCGCTGGGGCCCGTGTCTTTATCGGCCAGATGGTGTGAATTTAGACACTTTTGTTATGCAATTGCAGGGAGGAGTTGGGCAGAAGAAAACAAAACAAAGGCCACCATGCTGTGAGCTTATTTGAGTTTGAAATTAGAGACAGATTTTTTTTTTAATTTTTTTTTTTTTTTTTTTTTTTTTTTTTTGGTGTTGGGGTGAGGGAAGGGAAGTTGGGGGATGAATTTTAAAACCATTTTAGTCAAGTGTGAGGAGGGGAAAGGATGGAAGTTTGGCTTCGGCATGAGGTTTCTGGGGTGCTCAGTTTGTAGGGCTGGGGTTGTCTCTAGGAACTTTCTGGGTTTGGTTTCAGTTTTTTCTGGACCATCCTTAACACAAGCCATCATTTTCACCATGTGGATCTCACTAGAGGAGACAGTATAACAACAGAAGGTGTAGAAAATCATCTTAAGCCTTGATATTCTTGACTTAAGCAAATGAGCATCTCTAAAAGTGTGTTCCCAGCCTGACACTGTAGCAGAAATGTAAATGTTGGTGAAGTCTTGCCAATAATTTTCTTGAAGAGAATATTGAAGGCTTGGTCCTGGACCACCAGAGTTTGGGGCTTTTGGCTTGGACTGAAATTGGAACCAGCCAATTCTGTCACTTGTGAAACCAACCAAGTGGAAATGTTACTACTTGGATATGGGCTGAAACTCTTGAAAATGGGGATTTAGAGATTTAAGAGATAGTTTTGCTATAATGTTGGGCTGAAACATCCTCAGTCCCACTCTGATTTATGTGCAAACAGTAATTCCTTCCCTGGAAGTGGCTCTTCTCCCTCATCAAGATTTTTTAAAAATATATTTGGCTCAGAAAATACCATGGTCAAAGGGGAAAAAGTCTACCACATGCAAAGATCTTTCTCCAGCTGTGATAGATGTGTAGATATCGGTGAAATATTTGGAGAACTTCAGCTGCAAGCCACCATTTTAGAGGGAAAATATTTGAATATTACAAACATAAAGTTCAGAACAGCAATAATAGTGGAAATAGAAATATAACGAGATGCACTTGCTTCTGAACCCAGCCACATTGTGCTCAGTCTCACAGAATTCATTCTAAAATGCTCTGTCAAGAAGTGGCACCATCCCTGGAATCACTACAGAATATTTTTTTTTTCTGCTTTATTATAATGGCCTGTAAAGCAGCAAAGATTTTGTTTTGAATGTTATTTTCCATGTGTTGCTATACTGGGCATGTCAAAGTACATCCCAAACTGATGTTCCTTTGGGAAGATTTTCTGCTTTTTTGGGGGGGTTTATTATAATTTTCTCCTTTAGAAAGCATCTACCATCTTGGTCCTGGTGTAAAAATGCTCCATTCTTTCTAAACTCGAATTAGGCAGTGAAATGCATAAAAGATGAACTTAAAATAAAGTTGGGAGAGGGAGGGAGGGTGATGTTCTGTGCTGGTGTGAATTACCAGAGCTGCACTGAAGTCGATGGAGCCATGACAATTTACAGCAGCTACAGGGACTGCCCCAGGGATTTTTAAATATTTAGTGTATCCTTTTATTTTAAAAGGAGCAGCATCAATGAATAAGTGCAGGTTTGAGGCAAGGGGAATGTAGGAATGTTGAAACAGTCAGAGCTGTTATTCAAATAGATCTGCTCCTTCCAGCTCATCAGGCTGGGCAATTCCAGCCCCTGAGCAAGAACTTCCCGGAAACTGGAGGAAATGTTGGGATTTTTCATAGCTGAAAGAGAGTTTCTTGTCTAAATGCTCATTTTAGGCATTTATAATTAAATAATCGGCATATCAAGAAAAAAATCCCCACTTTAATATTTCATTCTGCCTTTAATGAATTCAAGTATTTTATTTGTTTCTTCTTTTTATATTTATTTATTTATTTTAAAAAAGTCTTTATTTTATTCTGCTTGGAATTCTCCCCAGCTGGAAAGCTCTGACACTCAGAGAGCTTGAGAATTTTGCAGACGTATTCAGCACACCTGTACAAAAACCCACCAACATTTCTTCATCCCATGTGTGTAAATTTGAACAGAAACCTCTGCAAAATATGGGAAATACCTTCTAGAAAGGCACCTGACCTGGTGACTTTTGAGGGATGTGGGACTTCTGATAGAGACTTTTAAACTTTTGGGTGCCTCCATCCTCCCTGTCCCATGTTGGCTTTGACTGGAACAAAAAACCTGAGCATGAAAACAGCTTAAATCTTCTCTGTTGCTTCAGATTATTAAAAGTGAGGATTTCAGAGCAAGGACTGTTTTTAAAGTCTGTTTAACTCCTGGTCCTCAGCTACTGTGTGTGCAGGAGTATCACCCATGTCAGTGATTATATCAATGGAAATAATGAACTGTCTCCTGATTTTTAAATATTTATTATTATTTATTATAATTAATATTATCATTGAAAGTGTATAAATTAATACTTAGTCTCAAGGGTTTATCACTGAAGCAATTGCAAAGGGATTACAAAAGCTGACCTGAAAAACATTTCTTCAGATCCTTTGTAGGACCTAAATATGTTCAGTTTCTGGCTTTTCATAGAGTGCTGAAGTTTTCAGTCACCATATAAAACTTAGATATTTAATAATAAAAAAATACAGTAATATAAAAAAAAATTATTGGACTATGCCAAACCATTAGGTTGCTTATAGTCAGTTGTAACACCTTTTGATGGACTTTTAACCCCACATAACCCATTTGGTGCTGCCTGTAATGACATTATGACATCTGTTAATCACTTATTAGACCTTTATGAATATCACCTCAGTCTCCAGTGTGGCCATATTGCTGTTCATTTTTGGCTGGGTAATTCAGAATAGATTACAGGGAGCTAAGTGCCAATCTCCAGCTGGAACCAGCTAGGACTTAGGCACCCAATTCCCTTAATTTTCCTTTCTGGAAAGCAGAGTTTTTACCCTTCCAGGCATGTATTGAGTGCCGAAGGGTTTCTGACAGACTTTGAGCTGGTTCTTTGCTCTCAGCTGTGCCAGTGGTTCTTTCATTTTGGTTTTCTTTCCCTCTCCAGTCGGTGCTGTGAGAAGAAAAGTTGTGGCAACAGAAATGAGACTCCATCTGACCCTGTGATCATTGACAGGTAGGAGACGAATTCTCATTTTCCTGCAAAAGCATCCCAAAATTGTTGGTTTTCACTTTGAATCATCAGAGATTGTTTCTCACTGGTTATCTGTTGATATCTGCCATTTGGGGACCTTGACAAAATTTATGTTTATTTTTTAAATGAAATTCTGTTTTTATTGTGACCAAATATTCCATGTGTGCAGCTGGAACATTCTCTCCTCACCAGGGATGGGATCCAACTGGATTACTGAGACAGATAAAGCTTTGAGCAGCCTGGCAGCTTCACTAATGTTCTTTAACAAAAGAGCAATATTTTTGTGGAAATGTGGGGGGAAAGGGAGGGGTAGGAAGGCAAAAATGCAACGTTAAATCTGACAGGTTTGGGATTGTAACAATTTTATGTAGAGCAGCTTTGTGTATTACTCAGTTTCAGTTCAGGTTTAGGTTCTTTTGCTAGTTTTTAGGTTCTTTTGCTAGTTTTTAGGCCAAAACATAAACGGAGAGAACAGCAGTTTGTTAAACCATGAAGTGGCACTGTAAAAATTGTGTGTATTTGGGGGAGCTTAGAAAACTTCCTTGTGGAACTCACTGACATGGAAGGGTTGAAATCTGGAGTTCAGCAAGGCTCAGACAGGGAAAATAGAACCAGGCAGGGCTGCTTCAGAAAGGAGCACACATACAAGGACTCCAAAGGGGAACAGTAAATAAGGACGAGCCAGCAAGAGAATGTTTTCCCCAGATTATTCTGTAGTAACTGTTAAAGGGTTCCTTCTCCCTGGAGCAGCTGCTACAAGAGAGCTGCTGCTGGAGTGGATTGATTTCAGAGCCAGGTTTTGTGCCTATCTGTGTCTGGCCTGTTCCATCTCCTTCCTAATAAGTTTTATTTGTCAGAGTATTTCTGCTGGACTTGTTTTGGCATTCACAGCAGTAAAGCTGGTTTGAATAAAGATCTGCTATAATTTCCTTTTTTTTTTTAAATCACAGAGTTGATCTAAATCATTTTGGAATTCTGATGAGGTGATGGGTTCTCCTTCTCCCTTTTCCCCATGGTTTTCCCTTTTAATTCTGTGTTCTCAAGCTGTGGCTGGGGCCAGAGAAATCCAGAGCAGTGAAATGGGCTCTTTGGGGAGCAGAAGTCCTGGATGTGCCATCTTGACCTTTCCTATGAAATTTCAAGCTTATTTTTGGCTGTGTTGATGCTTGGTATGAATGTGCATTTGGGAACTTTCCAGCCCAACGTCTGAATTTTCTGGGAGCAGCTCAGGATGGAAGACCCTGGATTTGCCCCTGGATTGAGACCTTGACAGGGACAGTTCCTACCCCAGGTGAATTTGTAATCCTGAGCCAGCTGCTTATCCTCATGCAAAGTGAAGATTCTGATGCTTTCTGGAGGGCTTTGGGATGTGCTGATGTAAAATTAAATGGAAGCTAAGAGAAAGGACGGGGTTTTTCTTTCTAACAACTATGTGTAAAATGTGCATCACAAATCACCTGTTGTGCTCAGTGAGTCCCAACCTTTTCTGCTTTGCTCTAAAACCTCTTCTAACTTAGTCTAGACCTCTCCTCATTTGTTCTGAGCCCAGAACCTTTTTCCTGCCTGCCCAGCTAACAGCAATAGACATTCTCTTGGCATGGAAGCATCCTCCAGGCTCAGTCCTGCAACTCCTTTTTGTGTGTTGGTTCTTCCCTTTCTGTGTGTGTGTGTGTCTCCATTCCAGGTGAACTCTGGAGCTCAGTGAGGGTCAATGAGGGAAATAAATCAGGGGTGCAGCCTGATAAAGCTGCTCCATTCAGTTAAAGGCAGTCACTAAATCAGATTTAGGCCACAGAGAGAATTTATCCCAGCTCTGCCCTGCTGTCTGGAGGAGGCTTGGCTTGGTGAAAGAAGCAAAACTCAAAGCTAAATATTTTTTTTTTTTCTACCACTAACTGGTGGCACAGCATCAAGAGAGTGACTCCTCCTTCTGGCAGAGTTATTTCTGCAGTTATTTCTGTTCCACCTCTTCACCCAGCAAACAGGGCCCGAGGAGGGAGGGATAATCCTGGGTGCTACATCTCCATCGTGTAATGCAAATGAAGAAACAGAGCTGTGCTGGGCCTGTCTGTGCACAGAAAAACCCTTGGTTTGTCTGTCATCCTCACACACCTCCACAGCACCAAAGGACAACAGCTCAGGAGTTGAACTGCACATTCCACTCCTCTCAAATGCACCCTGAGGGGTCATATTTTATTGTCTCTCAGGCAAGGAGAGTCCTGTGTGCTCTGGACTAGCTGGGCACCAGCTTTGATTTATTTAGGGGGTCTTTCTGCAGCTTCTTTAAAGGAAAACACCTCTGCTTAGGGGCTTGGCAGCAGGTGGAATATGATTTCTGAAGTGCACCTTGCAGCCATGTGGATCAATAAATATGGTGATATTTTCAGCTCAGTGGTGCCTTTATGGTGGGTTAAAATGAACTCCAGGTTTTCTTTAAATAGTGATTGAAATACAGGTGTTTTTCCCTGGTGTGAAATGATAGGTCAATGTAAAAATCTGCCACGTACCAACCTGGCTGTAACATTGTCTCACGTCTCTGGAGAAAGGAAAAAAGGAAAATGGAGAGAGGAGAATTGCAAAAACACCTTTGTGTTATACAGAGCTCTGCCTAAGCAGTGCGGGCAAAGTGAAGCAGAATTTCCATGGAATAAAATTCCAGAATCTTTGAGATTGGAAAGGTCCCCAAGGTCATTGAGTTCAACTGTAACACTGTCATCAATATAGTGATTTTCCCTTTATTGTTTCTCTCCCACTTCTTTACCTGCTGTGTGCTGGAGGGAGACACAATTCCGTGGTGTTCACCAGATCCTGGGGACTTGTAGCCCTGTTTAAAAAGCAAGAAATAGTTCAGTGGGAAGAAAATGTCAGCCCCGCTGTTGTTGTTGTTGGGCTTTTTCTTCTCCTTGAAAGAATTCCAAAAGTTCTGATGCTGAATAAAACATTTTTTGCAGTGACCTTTGCTCTGGGAACTGGATTTAGATCCGAAGGCCCTTGCAGTTATTTTTTCCACTCCCTCTTGGAAATGAGAAGGTTTCCATATGAAAGGGAACTTCTCCACTGAAATGCAGTGTGTGCCCTCTCCTGCTGGCAGAGCTCTGCAGGATACGTTGGAATATTTTGGCTCCTGTGATGTTCTGAGCCAGAATTCCAGTGTAACTCTGGGCAGGATTGGATTCCAGAGTGATGCCTCTGATTTAACAGGGGTGGCACAGCTCAGATCCTGTGGTGCTGCTATTACAGGAGTCCAGAACTGGGAATTCCACTGGAGCACAGGGCTGGAAGGACCTGGGACTGCATTTTTAGTCCAGAAGCACTTGCACTCCAAGGTTTTGGAAACATGAGCCATAATCAGTTTTCAGAATGTTACAGCAAGATTTAACTTTGTGTGCACAACCAGAATTAGTGAGAGCTAAGTTGGGTCTGGTGTTCTTGTGGTACATCCCAGCTCTGATGGATGCGTCCTGGATTTCTGCTTGCCTTTGGAAATTGGTATGTGGGGAATTGGTTGGTTTAAGAGACATCAAATATGTAAATATTATCTTTTTTCCCCCTTCTCTCATGGCTGAAGTGCTGGTTCTTGATGTTCCTGGTAGTTCCTTGAAACTGGAGAGTGAACTTTGTGTTTCCTTCATGGAAATCACAGGCAGGGATGTGAGGTGCAGGTGCTGGGGAACTTTTGGTTGGAAGGGTGGAATCTCATTCCTTTGGAGATGGCACTTCCAATTGAAAACTGTATTTTGTTACACCTGTGCTAGAATTACTCAGTTTGTTGCCTTTCCTACCCTGCTTATGCAAATAAAAAGAACCTTGGTATTAGGATTAAGAGGTTGTGGAAGATGAAAATTAATTTAATTAATCACTTTACTGCAGATTTTCTCTCTCATTGTAGGTGAGTTGTGTAATTTTGGATATAAATTCATCAAATGGCAATGACCTTTTGATTTTTTTAGTTTTCTTTGTGTTCTTGAAGATTCAAGCTCTTTAGAGGAGGTTACTTTGTGTACTTGTAACTCTTAATGCTTCACTGAGTTTACTGAAGCTGTGGTTTAATTGAAGCCTCTGTGGTATAGGGGAGAATTGGTGTGAGTTTATAAGTTGAAAAATTTGCTTTTTTTGTTTTTTACCTTCCCTCCACCTTTTCAAATAGAGAGAAGCAGTCAAAAGAAATTTACATGTAATTCAAATGAAACCTCTTAAACAGACAAAAGAAATGTTTATGTCATTCAAATGAACATCTTAATTCAATTAAAAATGCAGTGTCACCAGGGTGGGACAGATTTTTTTGTTCCTACAAGGGAAACTCCTCAGAAGAGCACGAAAAGCTGGGAGCACAACCCTGCTGCCCCCGTGGTGCTGTGCTCCTTTGAGCTCGTGGAATGAGCTCTTTTAGCTCAGGTTCTTTCAGAATCGAGACACTGCGTCCAACTCCTTCTACTTTTAGCTAAACTCCTTTTCCTAAACTGTTCCTAATTGTCCTGGGAGGGGTCTGTTGTGTGTTGCACGTTGTATTAATTTATTTATTGTGGTTGTTGCTGGGGAGGGAATGGGGGGGATTGGAGTGAATGGTTGGGATGGAGAGCAGTGTCCAGTTCTCCAGCTGGGTCAGTACCCAGCCAGGCACGGGGCACCTGCTTTGGTGGGTGCTGAAGGGCAGCACGGATCAGCTGTCCCATACTGCAAGAGAAAAAATCAGGTTTTGTAGCTGTTCTGTAACAAAAAGCCAAGCCCTGAGCACAGCTGGCACCTTGTCAGCCTCTCTGGGAAGGAGCAGAAGAGCCTGATGCCATCCCTGTGCCATAGGGGTCCATCCCTTCCCATGGAATTGAGGTGCAGGGATGGAAACTTCCACCCCTGCTGGTGCCCTGCCCTCCCTGCTGCAGGACAGAGGGCTGAGCTCTCCCACAGGCACTGAAATCACTTCAGGGTTAATAGGGATGGACTTTACATCTTCTCTGTGTGTGTGTGTGTCCCTCCCTCCCTCTCTCCCTCCCTCCCACCCCACTTCCCTCTCCCTAAAACCCCAAAAGAACACATAGATGAATTTTCATTTTGAAGGCTCCAATGCAGACTTCTTACTGGGTTTTTTTCTTTTTCTTTTTTTTTTTTTTTTTTTCCTTTCTTTTCTCTTTTTCTTCCTTTTCTCTTCTCTCAGCCATCTGAAAAGGAATTTATCCCTTACACATCCCTTTGGGGTGGCTCCAAAACCCACTGGGTAACACAAGGCTGTTTCCTCATGCTCAGAGGCAGAACAGCAGGACTGGAGAGGCCTGGATTAAATTCCCACTGCCAGTGGGTTGCCCTGTCACCTTTAGTGACAGAAGTCCGTGCCTCAGTTTCCCCCTTAATATAAAGCATTAGCAACTACCTGGCTGTGGAAAGTGGTTTCAGATCCCTGAACAGGAGTTTTTGGAGTTTATTTTTCACATTCCTGGTGCCAGGAGGATTTAATCTGCATGGCAGAGTTTGATTGTTCCTGTTCTGCCCTGCTCTCTGTGGCCCTTGTGAGTCTGCCAAGGAAAAATGAATGTCTGGGATCTGTGCTGCTGTGGGGTGAAACCAGGAGCTCTTCCCAGCTCCCTGTGTGCCCCAGTCCCCCCTTCCAAGCCCCCAAAAGCTACAATGATCTCTCCCCTTGTCCTAGGGAGTCAAAGTCCTTTGTTCACTGCTAAACCCTGCTCTCCTGCAAAGAGCTGCTGTTGTGCCATCTGTCTCTTAATGAATTTTTTAGTAGACTGGATGTTTGTGGGGAGTCAGTAACTTAAAATTGCACTATCCCAGCCATTTGACAAGTGGTTCTCTTCGTGCCTAATTTGTTTCTTTTTATTTCCCCCTCTCTTTCAGACAAAAAGAAAATTCTTTACTAGTTTGCTGTCCAAAACATCTTGAAATCTTTGATGAGTGCAAACACTTAAAGCTTGTAAACAGACTAAACTGGAGAGTAGCTTGTGTCATTTAATATTTGTCATTTACTGTTGACAGACAACAGATTTTTCAGCAAGCTGGTGAGTCAGAAGAAGCTTAAATATCTTTTTGAGTGTGCTGGAAAAATGAAGAATGGACTGGTTGGGTCCGTGGAAGTTCTGGGTTCTGCTCCTTTCTGCCCATCACAGTCCCTGAATTCTGCAGCCATTCTCAGAGTCTGTGTTTAACTACAAACTATGGATGTGATTTTCTGACTTTCCCTGATAACACAAAGACACAGTTGCTGAGAACTGATGTGTGGAAATACTCTGGTGATGTACAATTTGTAAAGTTTCTCTCCCCCAGGACTGTTGGTTGCTGCTGCCTGGGCTGGAGGTGCTGCTTCTTCTGGAACGGAGCAAGAAATGAGATGAGTTTAAATCACTGCTGGTTTCAAGCACATATTATTGGAGAATTAAACAGAGCTGGAACCTCGTTTCCACCTGCTCTCATTTCTGTTTTGTGCAGATTTTCTCCTGGCCATGTGCTGTCACTGTGGGCACCTCTGCCCTCCAAACAGAGAGATGCCTTTGGGATGTGTTGGAGGGAACACGTGTGGATGTGCCCACCAATACTGATCCCTTCAGTTCCATTGAATCTGTAACCAGAACAGTTAGCTCATGTCCTGGTCTGAGAACTGTGAGGGAAACATGGCTCAGCCTAAGCAAGGGCACCTGATATAATTTAAAAAATAAAATCTAACTATTGCTGCTACTGCCTGGCAGCCTTAAGAAAATAAGTCCAATGAAGTCAAGACCCAAAGGATTCCAGCAGTTCTGCATAAATCAGATAAACTTCCCTGATGCTCTGGAGCACCCTGGACACAAGCATGGATGGATTCCAGTCTTGTTAGACCAGTTCAGATAATAACATTGATGGTGCTGAGGCTAAATCCTGCCTGAGCAATGCAAAGATGGGAGTGATGTTTGCACATGGTGTAGGAGAATCCTTGTTTCTTTGTAAATTGAGGCTTTTCCCTCTAAATAGGGAGAATTTGGTCCAGTTTGTGCTCGTAAACAGTGAATGAGGAGGTTAAGGGGCTGCTGACCTCAGAAGGACAGAGAGCAGGGTAAGGAGCCATTGGAATCAATGAGGTTGGTGGTAGTGGAAAGGGGAATGGAAAAGAAGTTTCCCATGGACTAAAGCACCTCTGGGAATAGAAGCTGAGGATAAATTCACTGTGCAAACAGCACAGAAGAAATTCTGGGTATGTGGAGCAGCAGAGTGTGACATGGGATCTCCACAGCTCCTCTCCTTGGCTCTGTGTTTGCCTGGCTCCATCTGCACTCACCAATAAATGTGCCAGTATTTCAGAGTATTTGCATCCTAATGAAAGCATCCTCTGTGTATTTATGACCTGAAATACTCTTCTCACTTTTGCACTCCTCTCGGCCTCTGTCTAGACCTGGTTTTATGGACTTGTCACTTCATCTGCCCTAAGCTTTTTAGTTACTGCCTCTGGCTTTCCTTTTGAACCTTTTGTTTTTCTCTTCATCCCTTCTCTGCGTGTTCCTCTCACCATCTGTTTCTGGTGGGATCTCCCATATTTTCTGCCCTGTAAACATCCCAGGATTTCAGCCTCTCTGAAGGTGATTTCTTCACCTCAAAGTTCTCCCAATTAATGTGTTCCTGCTTTCAGATGGGATATGAAACAATTTGTCCTGCTTGGAATGTTACCCCAAATCCTTGTGAAGTGAAGAAAAGATTGAGCCTGGAAGTACAAAATGTGCATCTGCGCTTAAATCAGTTGGAGATGTGATTTTAAAGCCATGTTTTGCCCAAGATGATGTAGGAGACAGGCTGTAGGACACACTCCACATGAAAGAGTGGAATCCAAGTCTTGTACTCCAGGCTGGATCATGTAAGCATATCCTGGACCAGCATTTCCCCTCTGCAGCTGTGACTCACATTCCCATCTTTCTCCCTGGTTTGGATCTTTAATAATCTGAGCCATCCCTCTTTTTCCTCCTTGTTATTTTTCCTTTTTCTCCACATCTCCTCTGCTACTTTTCCTCACAAAAAAATGCTAATGTCTCCATGGGCATCCCACTTACAGCTCCACATTTGGTGGCTTTTCCTCCAAGTGGAGTCCAGCGAGCCTGTAAATTGTATTGGATCAGTGAGCCCATAATGAGGCTTCTCAGTCCAAACAGTGCAAGTCTGCTGGGATTTTATTGTTCATAAAGCTCCTTCCCTGGGGAGTGATAGAGCCATTAGGTGTGTGCTGTGGTTAATATTTGGTCATGACAGGAAGCAATAATTTTCTATCTTTTACTGTAGCTCCCCAGTTGTTTTTAAGCAGCCAGCTCATTCAGTCTCAGTGCCTGGGAGCCCATTAGGCAAACAGCTCTTCCCTCCACGAGTTTGTGTCTTCCTACAAAGGCTTGTTCAAGGAAATAAAATAAAGTCAAGAGAAAACTGGTTGCCCTGTGGTGGCTTTTAATCCCTTGCACTTCTCAGTGGCTGTCACTGACAGGGGTTGACATAAGGCTGTTTTCACCAGAAAATGGCATTTTTCATATTGAATGAGATTTTTTTTAAAATTATTCCAGCAGAGAACAACCCCCAGAGCTCCCATGTGCATGGTGTGTTATGGGTTTGGGTATTTATCTTGTGCAAATCCATGATTTGTTTCAGTGGAAGCAGCAGGAAGGTTGTATTTAAGTATTCCAGAAGTGGTTTTATATCTATATAAACAGAAAAAAAATGAAAACAATAGTTTTGGGTGTAGCCTGTAGGAAGCTTCTCCTCTGACTGTCCTTCCCTTGCATCCCCAATGCTTCTCTCAAAGAACCAGGCAACTTTCTCCTTGGAATGTGTGAGGAATTCTGCACATTCTGTGTTCTGATTGTACCACCAGGCTGCTTTTCAGCCTGATTATTGCAGGTATTCCCTTGCTCTCTGCTTAGGTCTCTTCCTTTGCTCCAGGGGGGAAGTTTTCCACTTCTCCATTTCCCCTCTGGGTCCCTGCCTTGGATCTCTGCAGCTCAGTGGGGGAGGTTTGTATCAGGAAGGGAAAAGAAATTGGCCGGCTCTGTATGCAGAGCTGTTGTGAGGGCACAGAAGTACGAGGGGGTTTGCATCAACCAGGAACACACAGGTTCGTTTTCCAAACCAAACCTGAGAGGAAGATCCTACAGTGTTTGGGAAGAGGGAGGGCAATTCCAGAGGTGCTTAAAGAAGCTGAAAACAGCACACAACAAACACATGAAACCAGCTCATGGCATATAGAAATAAAAGCTGAGTGCTGATGTCTTACAAATAATATTTAATTAATTTTTAAGAGATGGGCTTAGGTTTTCCTATCATAAAAAGTTAATTTAAATGGATCCTGGTTCAGCAAAGCAATTAACACTTTGTATTATCTAGCATCAACACCAAGAAGGGTGTATGTAAATAGTTTAAATGAAGTAAGTCCTGAGAAGAAAAGTGAAACTGAAAAGATTGATATTTGGGTTGATATTTGGAAAGAAAGATTGTACTTTCTTTCACAGTCACAACATTTCTGTAAGAAAATTTAGATCTTGAAGGTGCCTTTTTTGAAAAGATGAAATTTGAGGTTCTTGTGTTCTAAACCACAAAATGCAGATTTGGGTGGCTGATAAAGCTGATTTCTGCCTCCTTCCACACCCATTTACCTTTTGTTCTTACTGTGGAAATGATCTTGGAATTGATGGCTGCTAGAAAGTTCCCCGGGTCTTCAAACTTGCGTGTGCTAGATTGTAATCTGGATTAGGAGTGCTTCAATAGAAATTGTAATTTGCATTAGGAGTGCTTGAATTTGGTTTTCCAAATCTCTGCTCTCTTTGGGAATGTGGGTGCTCAGGGCCTGGTAGAAAAGTAACAACAACTTTTCCAGCTGACTCCCTGCCAGTATAAATCCTTCCCCTTTGAAGCTCACAAAGTATCTGCTCCGTCAAAATTTCTCTCTTAAAGAGGGGAGAAAAAGCTGCCCAATATTGTGTCAGTGTCACTTGGTCACACAGAACCTCAAAAAAACCCCATCCTCTGGGATGTTTTGGATGTTTTGAGTTTTCCCCTCTTTCCTCTTTATCTGAAACATTTCCCAGCTTTCCTTCAGGGACATCTGGCTCTCTCTTTTTCCAGCTTTCCTTTGGTGCCTTCAAAAAGTGTCACTGTCAGTTCTTCCTCTTTAGCCAAGCAGCACAGGCAGGACACTAGCTTTGCCCAGGAATTTGCCTAAAATGTAGCTGCCCTCCAGAAGCAGAGACAGAAACCATTTCTGGGATGGGAGTGTGTACAACTTTGGTTTTATTTTTACAGAGAAATATATATACATATATATATATATATATATATATATATATATATATATATATATATATATATATATATATATACATGCAACACAATATATTTAAAAGTTACCTTATATATTATGTGTTATTGTTATATATAAAATTATTAGATATTATATTTTTTACAGACAAATATAACATCTTCATGAAGTTCAGAGTTTTTTTGCACTCATAAATTGATGGTTCTTTAGAATAATAAAATATCATAATAGAGTTCAGGGTTGTACTGGATATGCCCCAGAGGATTTAATTTAGAGTTACTTCTTTCATCCTGATTCTAGCATTCTGTAACCTCTGAATGAGTTTTTATGAGGAATATTCCTGTACTTCAGATCTTCGGTGTGTGAAAGATTTCCCTCTAACATTGCTGCAGCTGCAGGAGGGTGTGAGGTTTGTTCTTTCTCCAAGCTTTAAAAAGAGTGTTAATAGTAATAATAACAATCATAGTAATAATTCTTCTCTGTATCTTCCATGTACTTTATTTTCTCTCTATCTAAGAAAACTAGGGCTGTTCCAGAGCTGGTGTGGGGCAGTGCAAGCATTGGCAGAGCAGCACAGGGTGGTTTTTTACACACCAGTTCCACATCCCAGCATAAGCCTGCAGCACAACCGAGCTCATTGCAGGTACCACACCTCCAGGACTGTACCAAAACTCTCTAGGTTTTGCTCAGGTCATGATTTGAGCCTCTCTGCCACCACCACCTCCTCCCCCAGACACAACATTTCAGATCCTTTGTGTCCCTGAGCAGTGAAGTTAAACCAAGACACGGCTGGATTTGAATTTCAGCCCCTTCCCCTCCGAGCTGTGGGGCTGAACTGGGAAAATTCCCTGAGCCAGTTTCTCCCTGCAGCTGCTTCCAGCCCACCCTGAAGCACAGGGCAGGAGTGTACAGCAGGGAAGGAGCCTGGCAGCTCCCTGCTGGAGCAGGGCAGGCTCCAGGAGGGAGGGATGGCTGTGGATAATGGATTGGTGTGTCCACCCCAGGGGACTGGCAATGTGAAGTGGCACCCAGTCCCTTCTCCTGTCACCCCTGGTATGTCATGTCCCCTGGATGCAAAGGGCAGGGAGCTCTCAGAGACATAAATCTTCAGGTTTCAGTCTTAAGGATTCCTCCCCCTTTGTCCCCCAAGGTCTGTTGAGATATTTCATCCCTGCCATGATCCCTGTCCCTTTGACAGAGGGTGATGGCAGCACATCCTCTATGTGTATGCAGACCCACCTTGGAGCAGCACATCGTCCCTTTCCTGCGTTTCTTAGGCACTTTCTTGTCTCTTTCTTGCATTTCCTAGTGTAAAAATGTCCCTTTCTGAAGGTTTGGCACTGTTGCAGATGTTTTTTATTGAGATTTATGTGTTTGGGTGGGGGAAAGGGCTCTGCACTCTCACGCTCCATGTCTCTGTGTCACTGACAGCGGCTGTCACCTTGTGCCCGTTGGTTTTTCCTCTGGAGGAACTGTCAGGAGAGGAAGGGTTTGTATTCCCACCTCTACCTGAGCCCCTTCCAGTGCCTGGTGTCAGAGGAATGTTGGAAGCCACATCCTATTGTCTGTATGAGCTCTGCTTTGTGCTGTCTCCTGCAAAAAAGGGGCTGATGGAAAACTTTATTTAATGGAGAATTAGTCTGGAGACAACTGCAGAGTGTAGTTAGTTAGTGACAAAAAAAAATCAAGATCCAGCTTTTATGCAGTGGATTCTCTGCACTTCACTGACTGCATTAAAAACCTCACATTTGGCTCTTGCTTATATTAATTTAAACATCTCTTTTAGGGTCCTCATATTTTAGGGCTGTCCAGGACAACTGTCCTGTTTCTCTTGTGTTTCAGCTATTCTTTCTCCATCCTTTCTCTCTGGGAAACTCTGGAATGCAGGGGTTTGTACTGTGCCTAAGGAATTGGGATCCTGCTCTGCACTGAGTCTGTGCTGTGTCTTAAATAATGCAATCATTTCAACTTGCCCTAATACTGATTACTGCTACACATGGAAATGTGTTGGTTTATTAAATGGACTCAAAAAAACCCGTTTATTTTCTCCCCACACCACAGCTGTTTGAAGCATTATGTGTAAAGTAATTCATAAAACTGAATAACCATTTAAATATTTTGGTAGTTTCTTAAAATTGTATTCTAGAATTCTTCATAATTTTTTTGTATAACTGGCAAAATATTTCAGTAGGTTTTGTCACTTGTTGAAACTCTTTGAAAATAAGAAGTTTTTCTTTATAAAACCTGGTTCTATACTCAGCATGCTCATGTAGCATTCTAATTGTTTCACCAAGATGAAGTCATCTCAGATTAAAAAGTAGGGATAAAATCCTTAATGAAAATTATTGCACTCTTATGCCCCAAATAATCCTTGCTAACAACGGGGTCTCCTGTTTCCAGACTGCTTCTAATTGATGTCATTTGATCTGATCTGTTTGCTGGGCACTGAGTGGCAACTGGAACATGAGATGGGTTTTCAAGGGTCTGTGTGAAAAAAATTTACAGCCACGGTGGTGTCAGTGCAGGGCTCCTGGCTGTGGAGGGAATTCCTGGTGTGGGCAGACACAAAAACTGGCTTTTAGTCCATTTGTGTTTGGCCCAGGTCTCATATCCCCAAATATTTGCAGTAACATCACTGCAGAGGGCCCAGGTGGGACACCTGAGTGTTCTCCAGCACTCGGGTTCTGTGGGGGCAGTGATTCTGTATCACCCCCATAATCCACATGGAAAACTTCCCCTTGTCTTGTCATATAAAATATCCTCCTCCCTTATCCCACTGAAAATTTCCCCTGTTCCAAAGTCCAGCTCTGTCTCCTGAGCCATGTTTTCTCCTGGAGTTCACCATTGTTTTGCCAGCCCACCCTCACAAAGCAGAGGTCACATCCTCACGACCTCTTGGCTGGGACGAGGAGGCTGCTAAATAATTCACGTGGCCAACTTGATTTCGGGGTCCACATTTGTTTTTTCCACTCTCCTAATCAAGATGCTCATTTAATTCTATTCCAGCACCTGTTCAGCAATTAACACCCTACAATTTGCATCTTACCCTGACATTTGCTATCTTTCCAATTAGTTTTTATATCAGTATAATTAGGTAGGGTTATTACAGTGCATCAAGCAGGGTCGAGGATATTCCCAAGCCTTTAAGCTCTTTCCCAGATTTGTTTAGGGAAGCCACTAAGGGTAAATGGTTGATTAGGATCACTGTTTTTCTTCTTCATTCAGATCAGGCGAAAACTGTTTCCCCATGCGGCCCATGAAAGATCAGGGAAATATGTCAGTCTGTAAGAACTAATATTATGTAGTTCGTGACTTTTTGGGTGAATTTACAGGGGATTAGGAGTAAGGGTCAGGCTGTGCAGTCCCTTGCAGCAGTATTCACCAGTAGCCTTCATTGTGCTCTTGCTTTATGTTAAGCTGAGCAACTTGCAACAATGATTTCAATTTTTAAAATCAATTTTTTTTTTGAGTTGACATGTGGGTGGGTGAAAAATCCAAATTAGAGGGTGACCTGATCATACTGAACACTTGGCTTAATTGGTAAAGACTCTGGGAGTGAAATGACTGCTCCTAACACCTTTTAATTTAAATTTCACAGAAGGAAGGTCTTGCTGTTCAGCTGTGATTGGTTTGGGTTGTGGGCTCCTCGAGTCAAAAACGGTCCTGCAGCCAGTGTGGCAGGACAGGACCTTCCTCAACTTGCTGAACTCCAGCTGATCCCCCCACAACACCCAATGCTGACAGAAGAGAGAATGATGTGGGGAAGTGGGACATGGGCAGGGGAGATCCATAGCACAGATCAGAGGGGAGAGGATTTTTTTCTTACCTGGCACTACTCAGCTCTGCATGTTCTTCTTTTTTTAAGGTTCAGTTTGAAATCATCTCCCTGCAGTCCCCAAATTCCCCCGCATGTCTCTTCATTCTGGAGGTGCACACAAAGGCTGGTATTATCTGGAGGCAACGTTGCCCGTGGCAAGATTGCAGTGAAGGGTGGGATTGGAGGAAGATTCACATTGTGCTGGGGAAAGTGAGAGCTGGATAAAAACCCCCAAAACTGCCACATTTCAGTATGAATCTGGGTGTTATTATGAGATTTTCTGCGGTGCACCTTAATGATGCTCTCCAGGCATTGGCAGGGACCTGCTGGGACCCCAAAGGAGGGATCAACCCAAATTCCCCAGCCTGGAGAGAAGCAGAGCTCTCCTGTGCTGTGCTGGTACAAGAAGTTCTAATGTTTGTAACTCTGCAATGGATTCACCCTTGCCCAACTTAATATTATTTACTATAATGATCTTCATCTCTCCCCATCCTGTCGGGGCTTTTTAATCCAGAGTTGCTTTATACTGGTAACTGAACAGGCTTAGTAAAATAGCAGGGTGAAATACCCTGGGGAACTGGGGCAGAAAGGAAGAAGTGAGAGGTTGTTTCATGGAGTGGGAGGAAGGTGTTGGATGTAAAGAAGGCAAAGAAGGACACAGAGATAATGGAATTCACTCTGCCAGTGCACAGAGCTAGCTTGGCTCATCTCCCTCCTCAGTCTGTGAGAGCAGAATCTGACCCCAAACCATCAAAATATTCCCATTTATTGCTTGGAACTTTGGATCAGACTGTATTGGCAGAAGTTATGTCCTCAAGTTACTAGAGCAAAAAGGAGAGCAATTAAAAAAAAAAAAAGGGACAAATTTTTGTGAGGGTGAAAGCTCCACTTGGGGAGAGCAGAATGGACAGAAGCCCCTCAGTGGATGCTGTGCCCATCAGATTTCAGAGCTCCTGCTGTGAGCAGGCAAAGCTGCTTACCTGTGCTGACAGGACCTGTGGGGTGTCCTTTTCCCAGGATTTGTCTCAGCCAGGAGCCTTGTTCTTGGGCTGAGCTGTCTGGGTAAGAACGGCCTCTTTATACATTGTCCTACCCATGAATGGCTGTAAATGTGCTCTGGGAAATGAGGACAGACAATTTGTATCAATCTGATTTAAAAGAAGGAAGAGTCTATATTGAGGAGACTTTCAATGAGATTTTTCAAGCTCTTCTTCTTACCTGGGTGCTCATCTAAGCTAAACCCTGGGCAGCAGAAGTTTTCCCTGTATCTTCTGTTGGAATCTGGAGCCTCGTGTACTGGGTGGGTGGGTGGAGGAGAAAGCCACCAAACAATTCCACTTAACATGACCATGCCCTGTGTTGTGCAGGATGATGTCAGTATCTGATCAGCTTGTCTGCACTGCAATCTTACACTTCATCTTTTCACCTTAATAGATTTCAACTTGGACTGCAAATCCACTTTGTCACTGGTGGGTAAACTGGGTCACACCGAGCCTGGTTACTGTGGGCCAGCAAGACGTTGTAACCATCCATCCTTTAGGAGTTATAAAAGGCTGTAGGAACTTCTAAAGGAGTGGAGGAGGTCTTACAGTGACATCAGGACAGGTTCTCGTGACAGTACTGAAGGGCTGAATTTTACCGTTGCTGGTGGCAGACTGCGTCTTAACCAGCAGTTGGAAACCTTCTCTGAAGCTCACCTACTCATTCACCAAGGTCTTGGACTTCAAAAGTTGAATCTTTAGCTCCCCCATCACTATTTAGACCAGATCTACCATGCTGCCTAGGACTTTAAAACAGTACTTATGATCCAAATCTAATGGATGGCTTGAAAAAATCATCCTAAAGGCAGCAATTGATGTTATAGAAATAGCTGGCTCTCAAGAATTTTTGAAAATGAAGCCCTCTCCAGCATATTGCTTTTGAATTTAAGCATTCTGTTCTAGATCATGATATCTAATGTACATGACATGAATGACCTTGTTCCAGGAAAGAGAATGAGATGCACATTTCATCAGTGTCCAAAGAGAAAATTTAACCTGCAGTGCCCAGAATGTGCTTGTGGTGCTTTCTCTGTGAGTTCTTCAGTTTTGGGCTGCTTTGTGAGTGGAATCAGAATGATAAAAGTTGGGTCTTTTCCATCTGGATTAGGTCATCCTGTGCACTCCCTGGCGTGGTCCTGCTCAAGAATCTCTTGCTGTATTTTATTAATAATCTCCTGCTTGGAGAGTTGCTTCCTTGAAGCCAGGTGTCCACATTGATGGGAGTTACATCCACTGGCCCAGGGATGTGTCGGACCCTGATGTGCTGTACCCAGGAGTAGGAGAAGAAAGAGCTCAATGAAGTAAGTGAATAATCACATTAATGATGTTTGCTAAATCTCTCATCCAGTGCACCAGCCAGTGTAATTGCTTCAGAGCTTTGTGTGAAAGCCAGCAGGCTGATGGAGAAATATAAACAAAATTATTCCCTTCCCTTTACCCCAAACAAGAATTTAGCCATTAATAAGGGCTCTTTGTTTCCTAAAAATCTAAAAATAGAAGCATGATGTATGAGCAGGCAAGGTTTGTGTGTGTAAACAGTACTGGCTGCACAGTCAACTGTGTTGAATTTCCTCTGTTTGGGGGGATCTTCCAGGGCTTTTGCAGTTGTGTTCATAGAAATGAAGTTTCTCTGCATGAACATCTGAATATTTGTGTTTGAGAACCAGCAGTGATCAGTTTTGAGCCGTTTTTCCAACCCCAGATTTATCAGCATATTATTAAACTGAAACAATGCAAAACTCTGCAAATCCCTTTTTAATCTTTAAAAGCAAATTTGGGGGGAACAATAATAATAAAGGCTTACATGTTCAAAGTTGAAAGCCAAGTTTAAAATAAGACAGGAATCCTACAGGTTAGGCACCATCAGCACCTGGGTGTTTGACTTCTCAATTTTCCTCCTGTAAATCTCCTTGGGTGAGCTCAGTGCTTGTAAGTTGTCAGGTACAGAAGGAGGTGGCTGCTGTTTGGAAATAAATAAATTTCTAGGATGAAAGGTCACACAAAATATTTGGGAGTTCTGCAGCTGGCACTGGGAGCAGCCACTTGGATTCCCTCCTCAAGGTGTTTCTGTGTTACTTTGGGGGATTGTAAGAGCCGAAATGAGGGATATGGGACTCCAGGTGGCTCTTCAGAATGCAGTTGATTGTATACAAAGTGCAGTTTATTGCATACAGAATGCAGTTTATTGTATACAACATGCAGTTTATTCCATCCAAGAGGCCACAGCAGCCCAGGGCCGTGGGTGGCAGAGCTGTGCCCACAGCTGTCAGCTCCAGCTGCAGGCAGGCCTGGACACCCTTTGGGTTTGGTTACAGTGCATTATTTACTTTTCTTTGCTGAGCATCTTCATACAGTAGAACCAATCTATACCTGAACTATTATCTCTAGCCTACCATAACTCCTGTAATTACCACATTCATGTCACTGTTCCCCAATCACTCACAGTCAGTACATTGCAGTTGAAGCTAGAAGTTGTTTCTCAGTTTTCTTGCAGTGGAAAATTCTGAGCCCTTTTTTCTACTTGCCCCATTTGCTGCCTTGTTTGCCTGTGCTCTCTTCCTGCTTGGTACAAACATCTTCTTGTTTGGGGTGGGTTTATCCTTTGCTCTGAGCCATAAAACCCCTTCTCACTAACACACCCTTTGCCTCCTTGATTATCCAGTAAGGCTGGCTCAGCAATTCTTTTCTTCTCTATCAAAACTTGCTTCCATCTCTATTCCTTCTCCAGACTCTGCATTTAAGAATCTTTCTGTCAAGCACTCACATCTGTGAGACTTTCCTGTCAAACTTTCATCCTTCCCAACAGGGGATGTTTAGGGGGAAAAGGGACAGGGGGAACATGGTGAGTGTTTTGCAGCCGAGAGCAGGTGACCAAATTGATGAGTTGCTTCTGCGTTCTGTGCGAGGAGGGGTCATGGAGGAAAAAAGAAACCCCGTGAGCAGGGAGGGCTCTGCATTTTAACACCTTCCCTGCTAAGCAGGAGGCCGGCTCGGGGTGCTAAATTCCTGCCTGTGAAATCCATCCGTGTGCCGGGCTGTCAGCAGCGCCCTGCAGTGATGGCTTTGCGGGGTTTGCTCCGGCTCCCGCGGCAGCAGCAGCAGCCACTAGGGAGCTGTCTTTAGCTCGGATTTCAGAGTTAGCTCGTTAGACCAATAACAGCAGACACTCACTGGCTTTTTCTTCAAGAATTTGTCCAGCCGGGATGTATTTATGGAGTTATGGCTTGACACCAGTAATGTTCCACCTCCCTTTACCTGTTGCAATGGTTTTGTCACAGAGATCAGCTTTCCCTTTGTTCCTGCGGGCTTCTCTCTGTGCTCATCTCTCGTCTTCAAAAGAGATTGAGATTGCTGAATTCTTTGGCTCTCTCAGGTTTGGGAGTTGGCCTTCTATTTAGAACAATAAGAATTGAAATGGGAAAATGTTACACCATCACTCCAGCCTTTAAGAAAATCCGTCCTGTAGGATATGAAGAGATGAGACAGCCCTGCTGATTATGATGCAGGAAAAGATATGGAATTACCAGGAAAGCAGAAGCCAGGGACTCCAGTTTCAATTAATATCTGATACACTTCCACTTAACCAAGTAATTTAATGTCGTCAATTTTAGCAGACCTGACTGGTTTGGGTAGGAAATCCTCAGTTAGATTCCATAAGTAAGAGGGAGAAAACTGTGAAAGAAAAATAATAAAAAAGTTAGTATTGTTCAGTTTCAGCTCTGGTATGGGAAAATTGTGACTTGCAGCTTTTGAGCCTGGTCTAGGTCATCACAAACATCAGCCTGGCTTGTTACCAATGACATTTGGGATTGTTAAAGCAGAGCTGTGGTACCACAGCTCAAAGTAGGAGTAAAGAAAGTCTGGAAATGTGCTGTGTAATCCTGCCTGGAACTTGCAGAGTGCCTGGAGCAGGTGGGAATGCTGTGGCAGAGGAGGCAGGATGTGATCTGAGGAGGAAGGATGTGAATGCACTGTGACCTCCCAGTGTAAAATGTCAACACCCAGGGCTTGGCTGTGGCTGGGGTGCCAGGGATGGATATCAGGGATGTGCCTGCTCTCTCTTCCAAAGGAGAAATTGCTCAATCTGTCCCCTTGTTCCCAGACACCTGATGGGTTTAGGACTGGAATAGAGAGAGGAAAGCTGTAAGCTGAGGGGAACTAGAGGTAAATACCTGTTTAGATAGAAGGTGACAGTGCTGGAAATTCAATGGCGCCTTTCATGGCTTTTAAATAAGGAAGGAAAATCCCTGAACTGAGCTAATACAAGTCTTACTTCTGCTCCATCAAAATACTCTCCCAGCTTTGGATCTCAGCCTAAAATTTGTCCAGCTGGTATATCTCTGTATGGGAAATAGTCCAAATAGGACTGACAGGCAACTGGTGTCCATATTTATTATACTGGATTAACATAACCATAAATAAGTTTGAAAAAAAGTAATGCAGTGTCAAGTTGGTTAGGAGAACATGATAGTGTGGCTTTTCCTATCAAACAGAAGATATGGCTTCCCTTGCTGACCCTTTGGCTTCTAATTTGCACTTGTTTTCCTGAGGGAAGGTAGGTTTGTATCTGGTTCTGTAGCTGGAGCTGACAGCAGAGATGATTCATTTGTCACAGCACCTCCCAAATTCTGTGCTTTGCTCTGGAGAAGCTGTGAGTTGCTCTGTGCTGCACTGGAGGCACCAGTGTCCAGCTGGCATTTGGGTTCATTCCCTGCAGGAGCCATGGGATGAACGAGTCCAACACAGCCATATCTGGCAAAAAAAGCACTGGCAAAGTGAGTATTAATTAAACAGCTGATAAAGTTTCATTTGATTAATTTTCCCTGCAATAAACCACTAATTATGTCAGAATGGGAATGTTTCCTGAGCACAGCAGCAGGATGGGGCTGAAATGGCCGCAATGGTTGTGAGTGCAAAGCCACCCACACTGTGCTGCAGTGATGGGAAGAGCACAACAGCTCCAGAGCCAAGGGGTGAGGTCAGGAGGAAGTGGTGGGATCTGATGGTCAAATCTTTCACTGAACCTCTCTGGTTTCAGCACACAGCTCAGCATCTCTCTGATTCAGCTGACAGGAGGAAACTTCCCCTCAGATGGTTGATAATTAAAATGGGTTGGAAGCTCTTTGGAACTTTGTGTTTGCATAATAACTCTAAAAAGTAAGAGAGACAAAATTTTCCTCTCTTAGCAAGAAGCTCTTGTACGTTGTAAGTGTATTTTCAATTATTGCAGAGAAAAAAAACCCCATTTTTTTCAATCAGTAAATGCCCAATAAAGATGAAGTGTTGCACTGCAGTACTTCTTGAATCCTGAAAGGAGAATAGCTAATAATGGAGATAATTTATTAGGACTGTTGAAGATTATTTTTTGTAAATAGTTTGTTTTTTCCTTCAGATCCCCAAGCCCTTTTCAAAGATAAAGTTGCAGGATGTGGAATAGGATTGATTAGCAGTATTTCTGAATTATTTAAATTGATACCTTCCATAGTAATAAAAATATTTTTCAGTTAATGTTTCCATTATCAGCTTCTCATTTTGGTGATTGTGTGCTAATTTCAGGACAATTTTCCTAATAAGAACTACTTTTTTGCAAATTTCAAATTGTGTTAATGGATTTTGCTTTTGAAAGTTAAAATAGCCACCTCCACGTGTCCAAATAATCTGTGACAGGGACTTTGTTATGTGTTTGGAATGTGTGTATGTGGAATATGAGACTGTGATAAGGCTGATGCTTAGGGAAAGGTCCAAAATCCCATCTTGAAAGAGTTACGACATTTCTGGTAGGAAGTTTGGACAATGTTGTTGTCTGAGCACAGGCCTGAAGGTAGAGGAACAAACTGATGTCCCTTCAAGGTCTCTCTCAGTGCTATTTTTTAAAGATTGAGGGTGGTGTAGCCTAATTTCCTTCAAAAAACAGCAACTCTCAGTGTTCCTGCCCTGGTAAGGGCACTCCTGGAAATTAAACTTTTTGGGGTCCATCTGGTAGCCTGTGTTCCAGGCAAGGTATTCCCAGATGTTTCCAGATGTGTGGTAGTTTAATGCATGATTTTCTGTAAGGCAAACCACGTTTTTAGGCTGTGTATCATCCTCTCTCCTCCCCCATCCTCATGTGGTTGTTTCTCCTCTGAGGTTAAGCTACAGTCAGAGAGAATAAAATAATGAATGCGATGAGGAAAAGAAGCTGGGGTTTCTTTTTAGCATTTTGGTTTTATTTCTATCAAATGACACTTGAGGAATTGGAGCCTGTTAAAGCTCTCTCCAAGGAGCAAGGTTTCTTTTGAGAGGAGAACCATGGGGAAATGCACCAGCAACAACAAAAGTGCACCAGAATCCCTCAGACCTGGGCGTTCTCCAAAGAGCTCTGGCTGTTGTAATTTACACACCTTGCCTAATTCAGAGCACATGTCTCAGCTCCAAGAGGCATTCAGTAGACATGCTGCTGTCTTCCTCACAGTGGGCCTGCTGTGAGTTTGTCAGCAGTGCTGTTAACAATGACAAAGTAGTTCATCAATGTATTTCTTTCTTTTTTTTTTAACACTAATATCCCAGAAGCAGCAAAAATCTCCTGTGTTGTTCCTGTGCTGCAGCCTTAGGGAGAAACTGAGCAGTAATAGAGCTGCTGCTGGGTGCTGAAAGCCTGTTCTTTAATCAAGGAATTGGCAGTTTGTCCTTTAATGTCCCTGTCTGTGGGTAGTTCTTGTATCCAGGTGGGATTCCCTGGGCTGCTGGCTATGCTGGCACAGAGCTCACAAATGCTGCTGGGCCAAGGGCTGTCCAGGGCTGGGAGCATTCAATGCATTCCAGGCAGAACCACCTGTGCTCCTGCATCATTATTTTCCAGCTCTGCTGGGTTTGGAAGGGCTTGGAAGGGTCCAGCCTTTGGGCCTGAGCCCATTCTGTGTGGAGCACAACCAAGTTAGCAAATACTCATGGATCCAGAAAAGCCTGGAATTGTGATGTGGAGAGATGTCTGAGCTGGCTCTGCAGGAAATCCAGCTGCATGACTCAATTTCCTGGTGATTGTCATGCCACTGCCATTCTCTGAATGGCACTTCATAATCTAAAAATCACCTCTTGCACTTACCCTTGGACCTCTAATCTGTCCCAAAATGACCATTTGCACTTTTCCGTGGTCCTTTGACATGCTCCAAAATCATCACTTCTCCATGGGCTTTTAGGCTCCCTGTTTGCCTCTGTGGGTCTGATGGGAACGGAATAGAAATTTGTTGAAATTAAAGACTGATAACCCAACAACAAAATCAAATGGAACTAGCGAAAATTTCTGGAAGCTTCTGGAAGTCCTTTTAGGAGTAGATTCTGGAAATAGATGACAGAGTAGATAAAGAGTAAGTTGGAAAAGCCAGTCCAGAGCTGGGAGCCATGGATTTCACCTTGTTCCAGTATGAAAGTGTTATCTAAGGTTTATCTTCTGCTCAGGCTCCACGGAACCCAGGAGACCCCAGGTACTGACCCTGGGGACTTGGGCACTCACTGGAAAGTTTATGGTCAATAAAAAAGTGACCTCCACCATTTTCATGCTGATTTAATTAATTCCTTAATAGTCTTCACTCTTCAGCTGCCTGATGGGACTTTTTGAGGGGGGTATCTGATCTGTACTGAGGTTTGGAATGGGCAGACTGGGCGCTGACCCCTCTTAGCTGATAAGGAACCTTCCCCTCTCCACACCCCCCCCCCCCCCCCGCCATTCTCCCCAGCTCAAGGAGCTTGGTCTGACTCATGTCTGGTGTCCACAACATGTGGTAAGAGTTAAGAGAAAGAAAAAAAGGGGAAAAAAGTGGGGGAAGGGTAGGATGAGAGGCTTCTACTGAATTTAGTAAGAGTCCTTAGAATTTATGCTGAAGTGCTACAGGGAAAGTGCACACACAAACACACACAGTGTTTCTGCCAGTTTAGAGCCAAGAGATATAAAATTTGGTTGGAGGTGTTCAGAAAAGACACAGGGCTTGCAGGTAGAAAAAAATGAAGAAAGAGGTGTTAAAATTAACATGAAGTTAGACCCTGGGCTTGGTGGAAATAGACCTAAAGCTGTTGAATTCCCACTCCATTGGATACCAGCTGGGGGTCTGTTCTTCTCCCAGAGAATGCTTGGGAAGAACTGCTGGAACTTGCCTTTGGCTGCAGTGTTGGGTGAGTGTTTAAGGAAATAAAATGAATGCTGTTCAAGCCAAAGTTGCAGAATCCATGTTCCCTTAATCCCATCTGTATTTTTTTCATCCCCATGGAAGGTGGTTTGGAATCATTTCTGAGTGAAAAGATTTGTTCAAGAAAAGGTTTGTAGAGCTCAGCTACAGAAGTCTCAAGGCTGAGTTTGCTTCATGCCCAGCCTTCCCAGTACCTTGATCCCAAATTGTGGGAATTGCTCCCAAGTCAGGTCTTCATGCAGATCCTACAGGGAGAGTCTGTGTTTCCCTGCAATATCTTCAGGCCACATTTGTTGTGTTACCTCTGTGTGGGCTTTTTGGCTGCCTGTGCATTAATTTGTTGACATAAGAATAGAACCATATTTTCAAGCAGCATCTGCTTGTCTTCCTTCCATGAGTTCTGCACATTTTCTGCTGTTTTTCCAAAAGCTGTTGGGCGTACATCCAATAACCTCTCCCCAGCTCTTCCAAAAGTTGATTCCTGCAATTGCCCAAGGGCCTGAATAAGGATGAGAAAAAAAATAAAATAGGTTATCTGCATGAGAATGATAGATAGATAGATAGATAGATAGATAGATAGATAGATAGATAGATAGATAGATAGACAGACTGTAAGAGCGCAATAAAATTGGAAAAGATAAGTCCTCCCTCCCCAGGAAAATGTGTGATCCATGGAGTCCACAGCCATGGAGCTTTAAAAGCAAGGCCTTGGGGTGCAGTTTGAGCAGCGCCATAAAATCAGTTTGAAATCTGCTCACTTAGGGCTTTGGTTTGTGTTTATTTATAGTACATTAGCTCAGATGGTGCCTCTTCCCCACTGCAGAGCTGCTGGAATGATCCACAGAATCCCAGAAGGTTTGGGTTGAGTGTTTGGCCCTTCCAGTGCCACCTCCTGCCATGGGCAGGGACCCCTTCCACTATCCCAGGGTTCTCCAAGTCCCATCTAACCTGGCCTTGGACACTTCCAGGGATCCAGGAGCAGCCAGATCAACAAACGTGCCTGAATTTCACTCACATTATGGACAAAGATGTGGCTCAAACTGCAGCTGAGCTGGGTTTAAGCCAAGCTTAGTTCCTTCTACAGGCAGGTAAATGCTGTTTGTTTCCCTTTGCTACTCTGTGCTGAGAGGAGTAACCCCCAAAAGTCAGAATGATGAACTGCTGAGGGCAGGCACTTCTTTCAACCCTCCCAGGTGATTGTGTGAAGACATCTCTCATCTGTTCCTGGGGCAGGTCTAGTGATAAAACCCAACTGAACAAGACATACCGTGCATAGAGGATGAACTTGTGGGCCACCCTTGTGCTCCACGAGTTGTGAATGTGGATCATCAGCTCCTCTGGAAACGAGATGAGCCTTGTCATGCAGTGCCAGCTACAGCTCTAAATTGCCCTGTTGTAATGTGCTGTTCCTTTGCTAATAGTTTGAGTTATTTCTTTGTTAACCTTTACACAGCCAATAACAAATTAAACATCATTATATGAGTTTAAAATAGGCTGTAAATCTTGAAGCTCTGCTTGGTTCTCAGGTGCTTACAACGAGGGAGCAATAAAAGGGCATTTAATGACACTCCCAAACACAATGTGGGAAGTGCTATAAGCAAAAGGGAGGAAAGCAGGGCAGCTCTGAAGGGTCCATGGGAAGACTGGTTTGCATAAATGATTGATGGTGCTGATCACATGGTGCTGATCAAAGTGGGGAGCCTTTAAAGTTGCGGGCAGGTAATGTGGTTCCAACGCTCTGAATGGTTTTGATGAAGCAAAACTAAAGGCCTGCAGGAACATTTGTCACAAAATCACTCCAATAACTTCCTGCTTCATCCCTGGAAGTGTCCAAGGCCAGGCTGGATGGGGCTTGGAGCAACCTGGACCAGTGGAAAGGGTCCCTGCCCATGGCAAGGTGTGGAATTAGATGAGATTTAAGGTCCCTTCCAACCCAAACCATTCTGGTGTTCTGTGAAATGCTGGATATGGGCTAAATATTCCAGTGCTTTCAGACTGGGAGGTGGTAGGAGAAGGGTGGGGATGAGTTTGGAAGGGGATTTCCCTCTTGTGTAGAGAGAACGTTTCCTGCTCAGATGTGCAGGAAAAGCCCTCCCAGACCATCGTGTCCCAGCTGTGCCCAATCCCCACCTTGTGCCCTGCCCAGAGCACTGAGTGCCACCTCCAGGCTTCCTTGGACACCTCCAGGGATGGGGACTCCACAAGAGTCCCTTCTCCTCTCCCCTGCAAAAAGTACCTGTAAAACACCCCAGAAGTTACTTGTAAACCATCAAATGCAGTGACAGAGAACCTTGGTGTGACACTGCACTTGTCTGGCTGTGGCCTCTCCTGTACCCAATAATTCAGAATAAACAAGGACCAACCACCATCTGGTTTCTCTCAGCATTTCATTCACTCTCTAAATCTGGGAACTAGAGGGTTAACAGGGGTTTGGCTGCATCCTGGGGTTGCAGAGCAAGTGTCTGTGTGACTGTGCACCACCTAGATAGTTTTCACTTGTTGGAGGACATCCCTTACAATTTTTGGCCAGTCAGCAAAACCTTTTGGTCTTGCCTTCATTGTGCCTCAGGGGTGGGGACCTGGAGCATGGCCCTCTCTGTGCTGGGAGGCTCCCAGTTCCCATCATCTCCAACTCTGCTTATCCACAGGAACCTGCTTTCCCCTGGGATGATTGATTAGTGGGATTTATCCTTTCATATGCCATCGCCTGGAAGAGAGTTTTCAATGGGATTTAGTTAGAGAATCTGTCCAAATTGAGGATGAGGGGCTGTGTGAGAAAAAACTCTTGTTTTTTCTCACAGAAATAGCTGAGTCTATTTCTTGGTGTTTTAAATATTTTTTTAATGATTACAATTACCAAATGTAATTTATCCCTTTTGGGGCGTCAAGTCTGTCCTCCTGCCACCTGACATAACCCAACAGAAAGGTGAGTTTCCTTCCTGCAGCACAGAATTACTTTGATTTCAGGCTCAGAAATCTTCTCACCTAAGGGACAAGCCCATTCACAGGGGAAGAGCTGGGCTGGGGAAGATGGGACAGAAAAGCAAGCACAGACTTTCAAGAATTTAACAAAATATCTTCACATATATTTATGCCCCGTCCATGGAAGTGTCCAAGGGCAGGTTGGACAGGGCTTGAGCAACCTGGGATAGTGGAAGGTGATTTTAAGGTCCCTTCCAATCACCTAAACCATTCCATGATTATATAATTTATATATTATGACAACAGAATGCTGTCAAGCAATACTTTGCCTATTGCTTTGATTATGCCCTGGCACAGCCAGCTGTGGTTGGGCTCAGGGTTTTGAGGATCTGAGCTGTGGGATTGGTTCCCTGTGGCCAGGCTGGGACTGTGGCTGGGATTGGAACATGGCATTTCTGAGTTGTCATATTTTCCTTCAGCCACCTCACTGTGGCATCTTCTTTCTTGTACTTCACCCTCGTGGTAGCAGCTGTAAATCAGAATTAAAGCTGTCTAAGCCTGCTTTTCCTGCTGTAGAGCTGTGCTGCTGCTGAGCTGCAGCCAAATTATAAATGGTGTTTGTACAGAGCCCCTGAAGCTGAATCTTGAGTCTTTTCTTCAGCAAGTTCCAGGATCTGACATCAGGAACAATCTTGCCTGGGACATTTCCAGGCTGTACCATATTTGTGCTGCAAAGGGAAATCCCACCAGCTCCCACCCCAGTCCCTGATGGGTGGAGTTGGCTGACTTGGTGGAGGACTTGGAGATTTTGAGCAGATTGGATCTTTTCCTTACCTTTCCAGAACACCACAGTGTGTTAAACCCTGTTTTATTTCTACATTATGATGAAAATACTTTGTGGCATTACAATACGATGATGGTTTGTATTGGAAGGGGAATTGTTGGCCCTGATGTCCTTGGGGCAGATCCTGCTTTGGGTGCTGGGTCATCCCTTTCTACCTGTGATTCCTGGTGAGGTTCTTCTTTGTCCTCTGTGCTGTGACCTATGCAAGGCTATAATTCCTGCTGGCACTACTTGGATGTATTCCTTCCATCATAATTTCTTTAAAACTTCTGATAGAAGATGTTGTGTGCTGGGCTTGGCTTGGAAAGAGAATTAGAAACTGTTTTTCTTTCTGTTTTCTGCTCTCGGTGGCTTTGGCTTCCACCAGCCTAAGCAAAAGACGACAAAAATGTGGGGAGAGGCCAGACCCGGAGCTGCTCCTTGCTGAGGTATGGACAGCTCCTCTGACCTCCTGCAGCTCTGTGGCAAACATTTGCTGGGTTGTGCCTATAGACAAGACTTTTATTGGTTTAATTTTTTTTATATTTCTTTGCAAAGATGCTCATTCAGCTTTTGAAATGTTTAACACCTGTTACCTCCTATTGCAGCTTGAACTGGAAATGCTTTTAGAATATAAAACATATTAAAAATACATATATATATATATAAAAGAATCAGTTAGTTTTTGAGCTTTGTGCTGTCTAATAATATGGAGTTTGCATTTTTACCTGGAACAAAACCTTCACAGAGGTTGCTGTGCTTTGGAGATGAGTGATGAGACCTGAACACCTGAGCCCTGACATCCCTCTGAGGGGCCAGGAGCAGCTTTTGGAGAGGCTCCTTGGTGCTGCCCTGTCTGTTCTTGCACTTGGAGAGGCCTTTGGCAGTTTGTGCTGCTCGGGGAGGGGGCAGCAGGAGCTGCAGGAGGAGGAGCCGGGCTGTCGTTAGAGGTGGCAGCGATGCCAGAGCTGACACTGCCCCATTCCCTGCCCTGCCCGAGCCATTCGCGGGCCAGCGCCGGGGCTGGAGCCGCGAATGGGGTGGGAACCCGGTATTTACAGCCCTGCTCTCCAACAAGGGCTATGGCACCTTGGGGACCCATTGGGGAAAGAATGCTGATTCCCTTTATGAATTTTTGATGGGGGAGGAGGAGCAAGGGAGGCCACAGGGGGAACTTGTGAAATGTTAATTTTTTTTTCCTTTTTAGTGGTGCTGTGAACATCCCCTCTGATTATGTTTGCTAGGATAAACTTCCCTGAATGTCTCTTCTCTTCAATTCCCCTTTCCTGCTTGCAAAGCAAGAAACAATAGCCAGAAACTCCTTCCCATTCCACAACTTCAGTAATGACAGAATTTTCAGCTGCTGTCCTCCTCCAAAAAAGTCAAGATGCTCAGTAAACAGGATATTTCCCTTGAATATACTCTAAATGAGCCTCCTTTGTTCAGCTTTATTTTGGTGGTCCATGGGGGTGGCACTCCTGGGACTGGGAGTGTCTGAGCATGCTTCACTGCCGAGGAGGAAATGAAGGGTTTGCTTTTATTAGAATGTATGAATGCACATTGCTCAGCTGTAATTTTTCTTCTTCCCGTCATCAGCACAAATGTTCACCCCTGCCTTCTTTTTGCAGGTGAAATGTTCCCCCAGTGTGACCTTAACCACAGCTTTAATCGCAGAGGGTGTCTTGAGGAGTTTTTGTGAGGAGCTTTTTTGGTGTGTTTCCTTGTTTCTTATTTGTAATTCAATCAAAGCTTTGCAAAAGTAAATCTGATTTTGTGCCTTTCTCTGCTGATTTTGGTTTTGTATTTAATTATAACTTTTTTTGGCTTAGAGTGATGCAAGGTCTCTGTTGTAACAAAGAGGAACCAGTTATGCCTAATTTCTGTAAGGGACCATCAGACAGGGATTAAACAGGACAACTGGAGCCAAAGTCTCACTGATAAGAAAGGACAGAGCCAGATATGGTGAAAGAAGGGAAATGGTGAGACAAGTGTTCAGACAATGATTTGGGGGGAAGAATATCTTTGATTTTTAGATGAAAGATGTGTGCATCAGAAAGGTTTGCCCTGATTTTCCAGAGGTGCCATATCCTTGCAGAGGCAGGGAGTGGGTGAAATAAATGCTGAATTCCTGATTCTGTGAGCAGCTCCCTGTCTGAGTGGCCAGGACACGCTTCCCCTCCCATCCCCTCTCATAGGGTTCAGAGGGTGTGTGGGGCAGTGCCCTGGCCTGGCCTGGGCCCTGCTGCAGCTGCTGCAGCACCCTCAGCACCCTCAGAGCCACAGGGGCTCACAGCTGGGCTCAGGGCACTCAGCACTGCAGCTGCTGCAGCACCCTCAGCACCCTCAGAGCCACAGGGGCTCACAGCTGGGCTCAGGGCACTCAGCACTGCAGCTGCTGCAGCACCCTCAGCACCCTCAGAGCCACAGGGGCTCACAGCAGGGCTCAGGGCACTCAGCACTGCAGCTGCTGCAGCACCCTCAGCACCCTCAGAGCCACAGGGGCTCACAGCTGGGCTCAGGGCACTCAGCACTGCAGCTGCTGCAGCACCCACAGCACCCTCAGAGCCACAGGGGCTCACAGCTGGGCTCAGGGCACTCAGCACTGCAGCTGCTGCAGCACCCACAGCACCCTCAGAGCCACAGGGGCTCAGCTGGGCTCAGGGCACTCAGCACTGCAGCTGCTGCAGCACCCTCAGCACCCTCAGAGCCACAGGGGCTCAGCTGGGCTCAGGGCACTCAGCACTGCAGCTGCTGCAGCACCCTCAGAGCCACAGGGGCTCACAGCTGGGCTCAGGGCACTCAGCACTGCAGCTGCTGCAGCACCCTCAGCACCCTCAGAGCCACAGGGGCTCACAGCAGGGCTCAGGGCACTCAGCACTGCAGCTGCTGCAGCACCCTCAGCACCCTCAGAGCCACAGGGGCTCACAGCTGGGCTCAGGGCACTCAGCACTGCAGCTGCTGCAGCACCCACAGCACCCTCAGAGCCACAGGGGCTCACAGCTGGGCTCAGGGCACTCAGCACTGCAGCTGCTGCAGCACCCACAGCACCCTCAGAGCCACAGGGGCTCACAGCTGGGCTCAGGGCACTCAGCACTGCAGCTGCTGCAGCACCCACAGCACCCTCAGAGCCACAGGGGCTCACAGCTGGGCTCAGGGCACTCAGCACTGCAGCTGCTGCAGCACCCACAGCACCCTCAGAGCCACAGGGGCTCACAGCTGGGCTCAGGGCACTCAGCACTGCAGCTGCTGCAGCACCCACAGCACCCTCAGAGCCACAGGGGCTCACAGCTGGGCTCAGGACACTCAGCACTGCAGCTGCTGCAGCACCCACAGCACCCTCAGAGCCACAGGGGCTCACAGCTGGGCTCAGGGCACTCAGCATTGCAGCTGCTGCAGCACCCTCAGCACCCTCAGAGCCACAGGGGCTCACAGCTGGGCTCAGGGCACTCAGCACTGCAGCTGCTGCAGCACCCTCAGCACCCTCAGAGCCACAGGGGCTCAGCTGGGCTCAGGGCACTCAGCACTGCAGCTGCTGCAGCACCCTCAGCACCCTCAGAGCCACAGGGGCTCACAGCTGGGCTCAGGGCACTCAGCATTGCAGCTGCTGCAGCACCCTCAGCACCCTCAGAGCCACAGGGGCTCACAGCTGGGCTCAGGGCACTCAGCATTGCAGCTGCTGCAGCACCCTCAGCACCCTCAGAGCCACAGGGGCTCACAGCAGGGCTCAGGGCACTCAGCACTGCAGCTGCTGCAGCACCCTCAGCACCCTCAGAGCCACAGGGGCTCAGCTGGGCTCAGGGCACTCAGCACTGCAGCTGCTGCAGCACCCTCAGCACCCTCAGAGCCACAGGGGCTCACAGCTGGGCTCAGGGCACTCAGCATTGCAGCTGCTGCAGCACCCTCAGCACCCTCAGAGCCACAGGGGCTCAGCTGGGCTCAGGGCACTCAGCACTGCAGCACCCTCAGCACCCTCAGAGCCACAGGGGCTCACAGCTGGGCTCAGGGCACTCAGCACTGCAGCTGCTGCAGCACCCTCAGAGCCACAGGGGCTCACAGCAGGGCTCAGGGCACTCAGCACTGCAGCTGCTGCAGCACCCTCAGCACCCTCAGAGCCACAGGGGCTCAGCTGGGCTCAGGGCACTCAGCACTGCAGCTGCTGCAGCACCCTCAGCACCCTCAGAGCCACAGGGGCTCAGCTGGGCTCAGGGCACTCAGCACTGCAGCTGCTGCAGCACCCTCAGAGCCACAGGGGCTCACAGCTGGGCTCAGGGCACTCAGCACTGCAGCTGCTGCAGCACCCACAGCACCCTCAGAGCCACAGGGGCTCAGCTGGGCTCAGGGCACTCAGCACTGCAGCTGCTGCAGCACCCTCAGCACCCTCAGAGCCACAGGGGCTCAGCTGGGCTCAGGGCACTCAGCACTGCAGCTGCTGCAGCACCCTCAGCACCCTCAGAGCCACAGGGGCTCACAGCTGGGCTCAGGGCACTCAGCACTGCAGCTGCTGCAGCACCCTCAGCACCCTCAGAGCCACAGGGGCTCACAGCAGGGCTCAGGGCACTCAGCACTGCAGCTGCTGCAGCACCCTCAGAGCCACAGGGGCTCACAGCTGGGCTCAGGGCACTCAGCACTGCAGCCCTCAGGCCGGGCACAGGCACTGCTGCCCTCCTCTGTCCCGTGACAGTCGGGATCTGGGCTGGATGGCACTACAAGGTGCAGGGCCAGGACCCATTCTAGGGACAGGCACAACAGCATCTCCTCTGCTCCCTGTGGGGCTGCAGGACACCGGACCTGCTCTGCCTCTGTGCTCTCTGCTGCAATCCCTGCTCCTGGCTTGGCTCCTTGGCTCTGAGGGCAGTTTGGGCTCTAGCAGCTGCGTTTCCCCTCTCCCTTTCTGCTCTGAGGTGTCAGGCAGGGCAGTTTGTGTGAGGCTTGTTTGGGTGCAGCAGGTTGGCAGGTAGAGCTGGTGCAGCTCACCTGGGCAATTCCTGGCTGTGTGGTTTCACTGGGGCCTGAGCTCTTTGGATTACACAAAACTCTTCACTTACTCCTTCTTCTAAGAAGGATTGAAAAGGAAATAAAATTTAAAAATAGAACAAAACAATCAGATAAAATAATCAAATAAAATGGAAAAAGAAACCCTCTCCTCCCCTTTTGGAGCTGGCTGCTCATTCTGGTTTGATTTATGTTCTGCTTTCACTCACATTCTGCCTCTTCTTACCTTGAATTAGGGTTTTGCGTGTGCTTGAGAGTCCTATTTCTGTCCCCAGAACCTTTATCCACTTTTTCTTCCTTTCATGAGAATCAGAGCTGCTCTCCCCGAGCTGTGAAGCCTCTGAGATGATGCAAAATGATGTTACAGAGCTCTCTGTCAAAAACTTTGCATGCTGTGGTGAGTCGAGCCTCCTTCCCAGGGCAAGGTGATACAAATACTGCTCTGATCAGTCATGAAACTCCAATGCCAGTAGGACTAAGAGATTTTGAGATTAGTATTGAGATTTTGATATTATTATAGGCTTTTTACCTTGTGTGGGGCAGGTAATAAATCCAACATCTGCCATGTTTTGCTTTTCCTGTTGATTGATTCCCAAACAATGTGAAAGCAGAAGCAATTCCCAGTGGAGCCTCGATGCTGGAGACACTGCCAACATGTTTAACTCTGCCCTGTGAGCAGTGCTGGGGAATCAGCCCAGGCCTGGACTTTGGGGGTCCTGATCTGTTAGATCAGGATAGAGGGGATCAGAGCTGTTGGTGTCCTGCCCTGCTCTGAGGGGTGGAGTTGTCTGGGAGTGGAATAAAGAAAAGGGCATCAGGGCATACAGAAGGTCTGCTCTGGTTCTGACTTCAGAGGAGTCAAAAAAAAAAAAAAAAAAAACAAACCAAGGGGGAAAAAAAAAGAGAGAGAGAAAAAAAGAAGTCTGGACCTCGGCCTTGGATTTCCCATCTGTCCCCATCTGAACGATTCAGACACTTTCTCTGCCTCCCATCAGGTGGTAAAACTTACTGGATTAGACTGGCTGCTCTTTGATGGCGTCTGTTAGGTTCTGTATTTTCAAGCCTGCTGGATGCTGTGTTCCCTTCTGTGAAATCTTTGTCCTCATTGCTTTTTGCAAAGCCAGGAAAACTTTATTTTTGAGTTCATTTTCTCTTCTTAGACTGGTCCTCCACAATTTGACTTTGTTTCAATGTTTTCCTCCTCTAAACCAATCCTCAGATATTTTTCCTCTGTCGTGTTTCTCGTGCTCCCCGTTTCCCTTGATGGTCAGTGCTTTGCAGCAGCCTTGCAAGGTAAATTTGACTTTTATTCTGATAATGATGTCAGATTATTTTCCAAGAAGCTTTAGTGCTCCATTATCTTCAAGAATTACAGGCTCAAGGTGAATCTTAATTTCATAATTCCTTTTTGCTGCACCAGGACCCATTTCTTACCTCTTCCCTGTTGTTGTCCTTTCCAGACCTTCTATAGGGTTTTTTTTCCCTGCTCCCAAGTTGTTAAAAACCTTTGGGAACTTAGAAAAGATCTCCCAGACTCTCCCATAAAATCACCTTTAGCGCTAACTTTTGTGATGATCCACTTTGCCATCTTTGCCTTCCTTCTTTCTTCTGGAGTGTCTTGCAGTTTGTGCAGGAAGCCCAATGGACAGGCAGTGTTTGTGCAGGACATTGCCAAACTCACTGAAACTTCTGCCAGCTCTTTGCAAATATTTGTTTCCTTACGTGGAAGCCTTGTTGGGAACAGCTCTATGGATGTGGAAAGCTTTTAGTATCAGGAGGGCTGGGGACAGCAACTCTTCTACTTGGTTATAGCAGCAGAATATAAAAAGCCTTCACACAAATGTGTTAAAAGGAGGCTGTTAGGAGCTCTTAAAT